>NC_052627.1:6473247-7098247 GCF_016161935.1 Mauremys reevesii
GTGCACAGCTGCCTAAACCTTGATGCATAGGCATCTAGCTAAAACCTAAGCCCTGGAGGGATCCTCGGACCAAGTGGGCCCCCATCTAACTGCTCTGCAGGATCTGAGCCTGTAGATACTTTCAGAGATGGATCATGTAGATTCAGATGCCTGCTCCAAAAAAGGATGAGGGATCTGAACCTGGGTCTCTCCCATGCTGGGTGAGCTGTCTGATCACTGAGCTAAAGGCTAGAAAGTCAGTGGTGGTATGTGTGTGCGCCTGCACTAGCTTAGGTGCCGAACTCCTGAAGAAGATTCACAGCTATGAATCCCCAATGGAGATAGGTGCCTCCCATCAGCCCAGACTTCAGTGCCTAAATTCCTTTGAGGGGCAGGGCTTAGAACCCACCTCTCGCCTCTATTTGCTATTGGCTAGCTTAGGCATCTGCCCTGCTCAGCTTCCTGGCTTTTAGGGTCCACTAGGCAGCAAGGTGCCTAAGCATTCGACATTGCAATGCCGAAAAGTGAGTCCTCTGTGTGGCTCTACCACCTAGCAGGTAAAGAATACTTGGGTGGTGCACCACCTAACTCCTAGGTGCCCTGTCACCCAGTGCTATCCTCAGACTGTGTCAGGTGCCCAGGCTCCCTAGCCTATACATGGGAGTTAGGTGTCTAAGAATGGAATTTATATGGAGATGGTTATTTTTTTTTTGTCTACTATAAACTCAGTCAAAGTTTTTTGGGAAAAATAAACAACCTCACAATATTGTTCATGCTTGTAACAAAAAATTAGTGCGTGTTGAGCCCTGGAAAATGGAAACTACCTCAAAATATCAACATCTGCCTTTATTTTATTTTCACTTTCTTACTGGCTTACTTTCCTTTGGTGGAAACAGAAGAGAAGCATCAGAGTAGCTCATCTCCAATGGACAGACTGGTATTATCCAGGAACCTGCCACTTCGGCTGCTTGGCTACTGTTGCCAAAATGGCTAACAAGTCATTAAAGGCCAGAAGAACAAGCTGGAGTCGAAAGCAATCTCTCCAGTAACATACTCTGAGCAGAGGTCTTCCCTATGTGAAAGGGCATCATTGTGCTTCCTTTTCCCACCCTGCCCTTGTCCAATGTCTCTAGTTTAATACACTATGAACTTGTAGCTTCTGAGGCCCTGTCCCATGCCTTGTCCCAAGGACCCCCCTTTTCTTGTGTGGCATATGGGGAAAATGTGTAACAAAGTGGATTATAGGGATGGAGTACTCAATAATTGCCCTGTTCTGCTTAGTTCCTTCTGAAGCATCTGGCATTGGCCACTGGCAGTATAGGGGGCTAGATGGACCATTGGTCTCATCCAGTGTGGCTCTTCTTGTGTTAGAATAGTGTGTCCATCAGAGGAAGTGAAGGGTAGTGATGTGTGAGCCTCAAAAGGTTCAGCATTTAGGTTTTTAGTTCAGACATGTCTGATCCATTCAAACCATGAGCAGCTAATAAACGGAGTTGGAAACTAAAAAGAAGGGCCTATCTAGGGGTATGTCAATGCTTCGAATTCTGGGCAGGTTGGCAGGGGCTTTGTTCGTTCCGAGTAGGGTGTGAAATGCATGAGCACTGCCCACACTGGAATTTGAAAACAGCAGGGTAGGCTCAGGAATACCAGTATATGGCAGGATGATCTGCTGAACACAAGAGAATTGGGAGGCATGGTGTCCCACTTCTGGACTCTGAATACTACTGAGAGTTTGAGAGTGATGGTCAGGTACTTTATCTGTTTAAATAGCCACACCGTTCACCTACTCATCAATACCTTGTCAAATTGATTCCTGTTCAGTAATATCTAAACACATTTGACAGTGCACAGTTGAATCAATGGGTTATGTATCTGAAAGATTATACATTCCATAGCTTATTGTAAGCACAGATATATAGCAAAATGAGATCCACCAACCTATGACTATAATACAGACACAGAACCGTTATGGTACTCCTGACAATCACATTTTCACCTGTTTATGTGCTGTACCATCTGTGGCTTGTTAGCAGTGACTTTGTAGGCAGCTCACAAGATTTAAAACTAACCTTATATCTTAGTAACCTCACAAGATTTTCTCTGAGACTTTGAGCGCTCCCAGGTGCAATGTAAAACTGCCTCAGTGGCAACCTTATAATGTAATTTACCCCTAATTTTAATGTGCTAAATATATACAGAAGCCCAGAATTGGGGGATGATAAAATGGAAAGTCTTGGCACAGAGGCAGAGTTCAGGTAAAAAGGCTCATGAATCAGGGTCCCTGGATGTTTTGTACTGCAGCCCAATATCCTACTGCTTGTCAATATCCCCTGTGGTTGAAATTGACAAGCCTGGTGTTTCTTGTAATTGTGATACATAGGTTAAAATTCAGAAGACTCTCTTCCATCACGTCAGGATACAAGTTCAAATCAATAGCTGTTCTTTAGATAAAGAACTGATCCCTGAGAGTTCAGTTGCAGAGAGCAATGATATTCTAACAAAGGGAATATAAAATATTCCCCCTAAAGGAGTCTGTTACTGATTCCCACACTCACTCTGATATATAATGGTAACGAATCCATATAGATTCATCCATGCACTGACTGAATTCCCATCTATGAACCACCACGACTGCAGCACTCCAGTGCATATTGCTAAGGTCAGGATGAAGTGAGAACTGGGACAAAGTGTTCTTGGTTTAGGGTCTGGCTAGGGCAACAAACTTCCACAGGAGATCAGGCACAGCCAAAGTCTGACTGTCTTTAGGAAACTCTTCGCAGACGACTTCTTTGAAAAGGCCTTTGTACCATTAGAATAACTCTCAAAATTGACACACCCTCCTCCCGTCAAAACCCAACGCACCCCTAAAAACAAATTCTAAAAAAAAATCAAACCCTGGCCTAAGCAGAGATTTGCCCCCCAAAACTGAAGTGCCATGATGCCCTCTGGGGACTCCACCATTGCTACTTATTTTATTTGGAAGGTGCTCAGATACTGTGGAGATGGTCAAAAGTATGAACCCCATCGACAGATCTGAGCAATGATTGCTGGGCACTGCCACCAATATAGTTTTAGTTACGTAACACACTAAGGCCCACCAGAAACTTTGAGCCTCCTGCTGGTTGCTCCAGAAATTAGCTCTGTCCATCAGCAGGGCCCGCTCTGGTGGTGTTTCAGTCTCCGTCACTGCTTCTCTACCACTGTCTGTGGGGACCCGCGTTGCTCCCAGACCGTTCTCTTCAGGGCACGGCCCTCCAGCTCTGCCCCAACTGAATTGTCTCCCCGCTTCTGGGGGAACCGGCAGTCCTTCACCTGGCCTTTTGCCAAAGGGGAAACCGCAATCCTTCAGCTGCCCACTTCCTTCGGCTGCCAGTGGGGGCAGGCCCAGGCCCTCCTGCTACTCTGGGCCCCAACCCAGGGACCTTATAGCTGGCAGCCTCTCCTTCCCATCTGCCACTACCTGCTTTCCCTGGGCCACTTCCCCATAGCCCCAGCACCTATTCGGCCCCTGTGTCAAGGCCACGGTCTGGGAACCAGCCAGGCTGGAGCTCCTCTTGCTTCTGCCCAGCACTGCTCTGCCCCAGGTACTTCTCTCTACAGGCAGCCAGTCCTCCTCCCTCAAGCTCCAGGGAGAGACAGCTCTTCTTATAGGGCCCAGCCTGGCCCTGATTGGCTGCTTCTAAACCTTTCTCTGGTTGGCTGGGTTCTGCGCAGCTGCTCCAAGTGCTGATTTTAACCCTTTGCCAGCCAGTGAGGGGGCCACTGCCCTGTCACAGTTAGCACTTATATCCCATAGCATTTAACATTTGTGCAGCATTTTGGGGATGTTAACTGACCTAATTTTTACAGTAGAACCAGTACAGACACCTTGGGAATGGAATTACGGACACCTCGGGAATGGAGGTGGTTTGTAACTCTGAACAAGCCGTTATGGGATGCTCCTCAGGGTGGACTGCTTGGAGCAGGGCTCCCAGCTCTGCAGTGGCTGCCTGGCGAGTGGGGGTGGGGACAGGCAGCTGGTTCTAGCCCCCGGCTGCAAGGGTGATGAGTGGGGCATCCTGTGGTATTGCAGTGTCAGTGGGTGCAGGATGTGGCCCTTTAAAACTGCGCCGCTCCCCAGAGCACAGCCTGCAGGCAGGAGCTTACACTCCAGGCCAGGTTTCTGTAGCAGCTCAGGAAGTTCCTTTCCCAGGCTCTGAGCTTGCAAGATTGTCCCCCTCCCATCCAAGGGGGAAGGAAGGTGGGGGGAAACAGCATTTACCACCTCCTACCTGTAAGTGGGTGCCCTGTGCCCTTGTGAGTAGGGGTGGCGATGGGGACAGGCAGCCCAGATGTGCCTACCTTAAATACCTACAGTATTTGCTGATTTATTTGTTTTTTGTCTCTATTGCTTCCTGATTGGTTACTTCTGGTTCCCCATGGTGACCGGTTGACTGGTCACTCAGTAACTCTGGTGTTAGGGTGACCAGATGTCCAGATTTTATAGGGACAGTCCCGATGTTTGGGTCTTTTTCTTATATAGGCTCCTATTACCCCCCCTCCCCCCGTCCCGATTTTTCACACTTGCTGTCTGGTCACCCTATCTGGGGTTAGTATCTTTGCAGTTCTACTGTACACAAACTTTGTGGGCCTGTTTGGGAGAACCTAGTTCCCAACCCAATGTTTAGTCCACTAGGCCACAGTCCCTGTCCTGGGGCCTGATCCAGCTCCGCTGAAGTCAACAGGAGTTGGCGCAAGCCCATATACCTGCTACTTTTACAGTTTACTTACAAGGGTGCTGTAGTTTAATGAGGTGTCAGAGTGGTATATTTCTCTCCTCACAGCATGTAATTTAAACTTTAAGCTTTAAACTAAAGCCAAGAAGGATTTGGGGTTTCCTGGTTCTGCTGTTTGCATTTTCCAGAGCAGGTGGGAAAGAGACACCTCAGTAAAAATAGAAGACTAGATTCTGTTGTCAGTTACACTGATATGAATCCAGAGCCTTCTTTGCATCAGGCTTCCCCCACAAGATTTCTCACATGCTGTGGGAGTGATCCCTGGTTCTGGGAGTCATGTTTCAACTGAAAATCCTGGCATGCTCTCACCAGAACTTCTGGAGAGATGAGCTAATTGTATCCTATTCTCTCAGAATAATACCAGAACCCTGGCATCCCACTGTTTATTCCATCCCAATGATTATTCCATTGGCTGTTCCGTGGCAAGTGCTCTGTATCATATCTGATGACAGTCCATAAGAGACCCATTAAAAGCACAACGGCAATGGGAGAGGAAAGATCCCATTAAAAATACCAAATGGATATGAGATGGAAACAATATTTTGTGGCAATGAGCACCCTCATACTGAGATTGTTTCTGCTTAGCATAACTCACCACTGTGCAATTTATAAACCTGACTGTTGAACTGGGAATTGGGATAGTTTCTCAGGCTGACTAACATCCAAGTGACTAAACGGCAGCTACTAGCACTATCTGTCACTTTCCATGAGCACAAAATCCATCTCAAAAAGAGCAGGCAATTTCTGATGCTTTTTTAATGAACTGTCTCAGGGAGAGAGGAAAAAAAAATGTCTGTTCCTGAGTTACATAGTAAAATGTCTGCTAGAGAGAGCTCTGGCTTTCTTTTATGTTCGCTTCATTGTATGTAATATCACTGGGATTCCACTTTGAGGCTCTGTAGCTAATCTCACAGCCTCTTAAACACAAACATTGAATTTAGAGGCATTTTTTATTGGAAACACTATGAAAAAGAGAGCAAGGAGATAAACACAGAGAATCGTTTCAATATTTTGACAATCAAGTGTGTGAGTTATTACCCCGTTGACTGGCAGCTCGCAATCAAGTGCAACCGGAAAGAGAGAAGGAAAGACAGACCGAAATGGAAGACTAAAAGCAGACAAGAATGAGCTAATCCTCCAAGAAACTGGAAGAAAAATATACCATTCTGCTAGTGTGGTCAGAAATCAGAGGTTTTTTCTATAAAGACTTTTATGAATGCTGCTATTAACGAAGCAATGGTGCATCCAATGCAACTCAACATCAGCTGTTGAGTATCCTCATGGGAGCTATAAAAGCATAATGCTAATTTCCCTACATCTGTCTTTACTGCTTTGCTTATTATCCCAAATCATGGTCTTTATCCTTTTGCAGTCACCTTTAGTTAGGTCAGAGTTAATTTGTTCACAGGAATGGCAGAGATTATTATTAAAGGCTAGAAATTACAGTTCCTAAAAATTACAATCATGGTGCCACTAGATTAAATGTTATAGCTGTCACCACAGATGGCATCTGGAAAGCAGCTTCTTCTTTAGCTCTCATTCACCTTCTGCCAGAGACTTTCTCTCCTGCTGTAGGTATTGGAGCCCAAGGTACCTAGTTACTAGGGGGGAGAACTTCAAAAGAATTCAGGGGAGGCTTTAAGTCCCCAGCACTCTCAATTGAGACTAGATTTTCAAAAGGGCTGAGCACTTCTGGAAATCTAGCTCTACCTGGACACTTATTGAGAAGGGGTGAGTAGATTGGAGTGGTGAGCATTATTCGCCTTCCACTGTCTCATCCACAAGAAAAATTCAACTGATTCGCTGCATGCATGATATTTAGGGGGACGGGATGGCTCGGGGGAACAGTTATGTGACACAGAACCTTTTGCAACTACAGTAATAGTCTGTTTTTAATTCAGTCCAGATGAACAGTGACCAAAAGTTGTTGCTGTCTATTGCTGATTGACATAAATCAGTCCCCAGGGTTAATCAAGAAAGAAGTTATTGTGTTCAGTACATTCTTTTATTCCTAAGTTTCAGTCATGGAGCACAAACAGGAAACCAGAATATGCTGTGGAGCTGCAGCCTCTGTATGAGAGTGAATGTCTTTGCAAGGGATTTATTTTTGACTTTGGTAGCCATCTTCTACATGCTTGTATAAACCACCCACACTGAGTGTGGCGCTCTGTTCCCTGCAGACGGTGGCTGGGCCATGCATAGAAGATAACGGAGCTGGAGCATTTGCTAACAGAGCTGGAGCTGGGTCTTTCAGCTCAGGTAGAAGAGGCTCCTGCTTTAACAATCAGAGTTCCCACATTTGATCCCTGCAATGCACAATCCACCCAATGTGGTGTTACCCTTACACAGAAACGTGTGCTACTCAGCACAGACACATCAGGTGCAGCAGAGGCACCAAATACTGGATGGACGTGTTGACTCAACTTATGGAAGTGACCCATACAGGTCAGTGGGAGGAGACATGCTTGAGAGCTGGTGTGGGAAAGATTACAGACATGCCTCTACCTGCATCTGGACAACCAGAAGAAAACTCCCTTTCTCCAGGGCTATGAAACCAGCACTAATTTCACTTATAAAATACTTGATCATAGATGGCAAAGTTTTGAGCAGGTGGGTGTAGAGAGGTGATGGGGCAGTTTGCTTCCAAATCTAGATTACTTTCTTAAAATGGTTTGCTTTTGGGCAGCTTACCCTTAAGGGCACGATCTGCTCTATTGACACCAATGGATTCATTCCCCAGATTTCAATGGAATTTGGATCAAACCCTGACAACTTCCCTATACATACGTATCTTTTCCTCCATCTCACGCCTTGCGTCCTCCCCATATGCTACAGAAGTATCCTTTTAAAGTAAGTTCCTTTATTTGGTGCCAGACCTAGTACTGAAAATGAGTAGTTTTAACTAAAAAAGTCTGGGAAATGTTAAAGCAGGGGATATAAAATGAATAATTGAGGACGTTGCCCCAGTGCTGTTAACATAACTTAGCACTGGGGCATTGGTACTGGGATACAGAGGGTGATGCCACTGGTTTGAATCCAGGCCAGATTACTCATGGCAGCATTCTCTTTGCCATCTGATGGCTGTTCTGTGGCCTTTGTGTGATGTGTGGGTGGGCTCAGTCCATTGTCTGGTAGACAGGTAAGTCATGCCCAGTGCGTGGTGGGCTGCACATCCTGGCTTGCAAATCAGGACCTAAGACGGCGAGTTTTAATAACTAGCGCATGGAACCTGTTTGTGTGAGGCTCCAGCACACAGTGCAACTGGTGGGATTTTTTTTAGGTCTTGCAGATCACCTTGGAAACCACAGCACTTACTGCACATTGATCAAATAGCCCTGCCAGCTGGCTTGGTTATGTAAAAGTTTAGCAAGATGTGGGATTGGTTAACCCCAAGCATCCTTGTGCTCTGAGTGGGGTTCCAGAGTGCAGAGCTCTTCAGAGCTAGCAGGCCCTGAACCCTGAATGGGCTGTGTTCTAGACTTGGATTTCACCAACCGAGTAACAAGCGTCAGCTCCTTAAGTACTACACTGGCCCTACCATGGAGTCACACATTCCCGTGAGGACGCTGATCTATCTTCCACCCACGCCAGGGCCGGATTAACTTTGGCGCCAGGCCCACAAAAACATATTTGTGGGCTTCTCGGGGAATGATTGTAAAAGGGGCCGGGGGTAAAAGCACAGTGGGGTGGGAGCTAGGATTGGTCCCTGGAGCAAGGGGTAAACTGCAAGTGCAGCAGGGCTGGGGAGGGGGTAAATAGGATCCTGCCCACATAGAGCAGGTACCTATCTGGTTCTAGCCCATTCTCTTTGTGTGTCTCTCTGCACTGAGCTGCCCCTCCTCCTGCAGCAGCAGGACAGATTCTCTTCCAGCCCTCTGGGGTGGGTGTTGGGAGTGGGAGGAGCGGAGGCTAATGTGGTTACTCCTATAACTGGACTCTTAGGGCTTGGCTACACTTACAAATTTGCAGCGCTGCAGCAGGGTGTGAAAACACACCCTCTGCAGCGCTGCAAATTGCGGCGCTACAAAGCGCCAGTGTAGTCAAAGCCCCAGCGCTGGGAGCCGCGCTCCCAGCGCTGTCCGTTATTCCCCACAGAGAGGTGGAGTACGGACAGCGCTGGGAGAGTTTTCTCCCAGCGCTGGCGCTTTGACTACACTTAGCGCTTCAAAGCGCTGCCGCGGCAGTGCTTTGAAGTTTAAGTGTAGCCATAGCCTTAGTTTCCAGTCAGCACTGCTAACCGGACACTCAGGTCCCGTTTTCTACTGGAGTTTCCAGTCTAAAACTGGATACCTGGCAACAAGGCTGCCAGAAAAGCCTGAGGGGGGAGGGGCAAACAATCATTTTTAAGCAGGAGGGGAGTAAGTGGTGGGTGGGCTGGGGAGTGGAGAGGAGCTAGTGGGCAGGGTCATGTCTGCTGTACTGCCCAGGTAGGTTGGAGACTGTGGGGATCAGCTGACACAGTATCCCCACCTCAGGTGACGTGACGGTCAGTGGTGGATTTAGAGTTAATGGGGCCCCCCAGCCCTGTGCTCAGCTTCATTTTGGGGGGCCCTCCTTGGGACCCAGCCAAGAAAAAGAACATTCTCTCTTATCTCCCCCCACCCCTGTTTTCATTCTTTTTTTCTTCATCCTCCTCCTGTAAGTAATAGCAAGTAAATGAAAATAAAGTGAGGTACCTTGATTGTTCTTGAGTCCAACTTATTTTTCCACAGACCACTTGAAAATCGCGGATGGGCTCGATGGACCACTTAATGATCTTTCCAAATATTCTTTGTTCTGTTAGCTAACTATTGTAAAGTGCTTTGGATAAGAGCACTTTGTAAAAAAAAATTTTGGGGTGCAGGGTCTGGCCAGGAGCTAGGGCGAGGGAGGGGCTCAGGGTTGGGGCAAGAGGTTGGGGTGTGGAGCGCTTAACTGGGGCAGCTCCTGTTTGGTGCTAGGGGTGCAGATGGGAGTGAGGGGGGTGCAGGAGTCAGGGCAGGGGGCTGGGGTATGTGAGGGGGGTGCAGGGGTCAGGGCTGGGTGTGTGTGAGGGGGTGCAGGGGTCAGGGAGGGCAGAGGGCTCTGGGCATGACCTGGGGTCGTGGGGGTGCTCAGGCAGGGGACTGGAGGGGGTATGCCCCTTCTCCAAGGCCCTGCCTCTTCTTCTCCTCCTTCTCCCCCCCAAAGCAGTGAGCATGCTGAGGCTCTGCTCTTCCCCCTCCCTCCTGCTGGCAAACAGCTGATCGGTGGCAGGGAGAGGGGGAGGGGAGGGAATGTAGCACCCTCCGAGCAGGGCCGACTCCAGGGTTTTTGCCGCCCCAAGCAGCAAAAATAAGGGGGTGGGGGGGAAAGCCGTGGTCGTGATCTGCTGCACTACTGCAACCACTTCATTCTTCGGCGGCTGGTCCTTCGCTCTGACACATCAATAAAGGTTACCCCCAGTGCCAAAAGACTAGTCACTTACCCAGGTCAAGTGCACCCTAGATCTCTCGCCAAAGACCAGGCTTGTAGCCAATCCTATAGTAAACTAACTAAATGTTTATTAACTAGGACTAAGAATTGAGTTATTTACAAGGTTAAAGCAAGGAAACAAACACACACCAATGAGTTTGTCTTAAGTTCAAAAGGTAATAGAAGTTGCTACTAGAAGTAAGGTTTTATGTCTTTAAGGGCTGACCCATGCCAAGTAGTATGGGGAGCTGTGGCTTACGTTTAGGAACCTCTGCCCCCTGTGGCTTATGTTTAGGAACCTCTGTTCTGTTTGCTGGCTTGGTGTGGAGGTGGCTGGGTGGTGGTCAATGGACTGTGCTGTACAGGAGGTCAGACTAAATGATTGGATGGGCTCTCCTGGCCTTAAACTCTACGGAGAGGGGAATCTAAACAGATCAGAGCAGCTCTAGAGAAGTAGCTAGAGTTATACAAGCATCCAAGTTGGGATGATTTTCTGTTGTTCCTGGATGAATGGGCCATCCACACATCCAACCTCCTCCTTACGTTAATAGGAAATGAAAAATAGCCATGCCTGTGCCTCCAATAAAGAAGGCTACAATGAGCTTAATACTCTCTCTGGAATCATTCCAGGTGGACCGAGGTGTGTGTGTGTGTGGGAAAATATGGTAAATCTGAGAACTGTTAATGCAATAATGATAGTTCTGTTGGTTTTGGCTAATCTAGCGAATGGCATTCTAATATAAGGTTAATGTCACAGCAAAGGAAATAAGGTTGATGGCATATCGTGCCCCAGAGGAAGATGAAGTATGCATGGGTGAAGGTCTAGGCATACTAAAAAAATATCTTGGAGTGTGGAAGAATCTCGATGGGCCAGTGGAGAGAACTTTTATGGAATATCATCTGTACATTTGCATATTCTGTTACCCGTGCATTGCAGTAATTAGCCTGGGAACCTGAGGAAGAATTATTAGCTGAATTAGAGAAAGCACAGAAAGGCACATTGGATATATAACACCTGTCACTTGATCCAATGAACCTTAGCAAAGCCTTTACATCTTTAAAGATTTTTTTCCCTCAAGGATTTCATTCATTATTCATTTTTTCTCACTGAGAACCTGATTTTTAGGCACTTCAGGCTGCAGACAGACACATAGTGGGATTGTCATAGGTCTCACCCTCACTCTGAACTTTAGGGTACAGATGTGGGGACCTGCATGGACACTTCTAAGCGTAATTACCAGCTTAGATCTGATCTCGCTGCCACCATCCAGAATTTCTGAGTATCTGGATCACTCCCTTCCCCCAAAAACCTTCCCCTCCCTGGGTAGCCTTGAGAGACTCCTCCACCAGTTCCCTGGTGGACACTGATCCAAATCCCTTGGATCTTAAAACAAGGAGAATTTAACCACCCCCCTCCTTTCCCCCCACCAATTCCTGGTGAGTCCAAATCCAATCCCCTTGGATCTTAAAACAAGGAAAAATCAATCAGGTTCTTAAAAAGAAGGCTTTTAATTAAAGAAAAGAAAGGTAAAAGGAAAAAACCTCTGGGAGACAGCATACAGCTGACCTCACAGTCAACAGATAAAAAACACAGGATGTTCCCCTGGGCAAAAATCTCAATACACACAATAATACCCAATTTGATAATTCCCTTAATAGCACCAAGCCAAGTTACAAAGAAAATAAACATAAACCTATTTATCCCTTTCTAAAACTTACTACTCTGTTAAGAGGCTGATTTCTTGATCTTTTTCACTCCGGCTGAAACTGACTAAACAAAGGAAACTTCCCTCATTCCTTTTGAAACATCTTGTTCCCCCAATGGTTCCTCTGGTCAGGTGTCAGCTAGGCTAGGTGAACTTCTTAACCCTTTACAGGTAAGAGGCATTAACCTTTAACTATCTGTTTATGATGGGGATTTTCTGAGTTAAGCACCTGGGTGCTTTGGAAAATCCCACTGGGTGTTTAGCTGCATCTTTAGGTGCCTAAATGCCAGCTGACCACACGGGCCTGTTTCTGTGAGGACATGAGATACTGCGCACCATCATCACCAAGTGAAGGCAATGGGAGTTGGTGCTGGGCACCCCTTAAGAGTTGTTTAGCATCCTCATAGGACTCAGCGCTAATATGGTATTTCCAGGACTTGGAATGTACCAAGTCTTAGAGGCATTTTCCTTATAGGAATATAGTAGTAATGATACTTTGAACATCTGCAATGCCTTTATTCCAAAATGCTTTAAACATATTTGTAAGCCTCAGAACAACCTTCTGAAGGATTTGTTTGGGCCTGCATCTTGCAAAATGATTTTGACTTTTGGATGCTGCAGTTTTTGGGTGCTGAACTTGAGACCTCTTATTGAGCTTGATTTTTTTTTCAGGCATAGCTGAGCACCTGCCTTCTGAACATCTGTCCCCTTTAAGGTGTCTCAAGTGGGGCAGCCAGAAATCGAGGTGCCCCAAAATCACCAATCATTTCTGAAAATGTACTAGTTCCCAAGGGGTGCTAGGTGTATTAAAATAGCTGTGCAGTTATCTGACATGTCCTGGTTATAGACTATTCCCTTTTCGTCTGCTGCTGCTTCCCTTGGTCAGATCCTAACTTATCTTGGGTCACCTTGTTCCAACTCTGAAGCTGCGTGCCCTCCTCAACCAACTCGCAGGGTATGTCTACACAGCAGCTGGGAGATGAAATCCTCAGCTGAGGTAGCTCTGTTTGAACTAGAGAGTGTCTACCTGAGTGGCTGTGTAGGGAACTGCTGTAGATAACTACCTTCAGCCTGGTGCTCACACATGGAACCACTTTCTCCATCAAACACATTCTCCATATCCCTAGGGTCAGGATTGCCAACTCTCATGATTTTATCATGAGATATGTGATATTGGGTGCTTTTCTTAAAGCCCCAGCTCCTGGAGTCATGTGAATCTCAGCTTTCATTTAAAAAGGAAAGTCTTTAGTCCTCATGTTTACAGAAGAAAATGGAAAACATTAAATGATCCCTAAAGGCTGTGAAACCAGAACAATAAAAAGAACCTCAATGTAATTATTTTTTGAAAATATCTTTTTTTTGGGGGGTACTCATGATTTTTTAATACTTTTGGTTGGCAATACTGTAGTTGGCCACAGCCGTTTCCAGGTTTTTTGAGTAACAGTGCCCCCTACTGGCTGGATGCTGATTATCTCCAGCCACTCCTGGAATGACTTGGGCCCCAATGCATCTCTTCCAGTGCATTCTGTGATATGTGTGTTAGGGGCATAATCAAGCATCCAGCAAGCATCCATTCATTTACACAATGAATTCTAGCTGGGAAATATTTCCTTAAAAACAAACATCCTGTGTCTTGAGACCAGATTAAGACTCTGTTGCTTCTAGTAATACGTTAGTGAGATAATATAATTTCTGCTTGGAAACTGATTGGAAGGCAGCAAATTATCTACAGTATTTGGTTTCAAATAATTGTTTTGTTCCCCCTTAAATTGAATTAGTTATATCTAATTATAGGTACAGTTAGATATAATCAATTTAAAGCATAATCATGAGAGTTGCCGCTATACATAAAGAATGTATTCTATTGAAGAGCTTTTGGGGTATTTTGAAAGCTGCGTGATTTTCGTTTATGATTTGATTACATAGGTAATTGAAATGTGACCAGTTCTGATTTGCTTCGAACAACTTAGTGAGTTTCCTTGTTTGCCTTCACAAAGGCAGCAGAGATAGATTACTGATCTTTTTGCCATGCAAAGTGACGTGAAGCATTTAATCCTTCTGTGCTGGGATCTGTATGTATTTTTTCCCTTGTGATGTCCATTGGAAGCCAAGAACATCATTGCAGCCACTGCTGTTGAAGCTTTGCATGGCAAAACAGGGAATTATCATGGAATAACTTAGACTCAAATATGTTGCATTTATGAAATATTACTATTTAATGCTATTATTACTTAGTAATTTACTGAAATCAAACTGTAAATCATTCAACTGTTCAGTTACTATATATCTTATTCTTATTATTTAAGAATCAATAAACATTACAAATTATTTGTTTCGAAGAAATTAAATGATTTAAAGTATCCATTGTGGCTGAGAGAGATCTCAATACAATTAAATGCCTGTAGCACATCTGGAAAAATAAGAAGAATCAAGCTAAATAAATAAGCCACAACACCATACAAAAGCCCATAAAGAAAAACAATAATTGTGTCTTCAGAGCAGGGTTTGAACAGTGTACAGTGAAAAAGGCCCAGGCCACACATGAGAAGAAAACAAAATATTGATTAGCTGCTCATTAAGTGATCATAGTCAATTTCATGCACTGAATGAGGCAGGGGCTCTGTGGAAAAAAAATAATAGTGATCATGTAATTTAAGATTGCAAAGGGGGCTGAATAAATCTCAGGCAACCATAGTTCTGGCATGGCCTAATTTCCAAATGATTGACTCTGCAAGTTTAATGTTCCCAGGTTACTGGGGGGAGGATGATGAGGTTGTGTGTTTGTGTTCCTATAACAAGATAAATTAAGGTTCAGAGTAGATATCAGCAATTGAGGGTAAAATACATTTGAGATATGGTAGTTCTCTTCAAAACAAGGTTATAAACTCAGGAAATTCAGTTATGATTCAATTTAAAATCCAGACAAGTTAAGCATGAAAATGCACAGTTAAGGCACTCAAATAACCTTAACTCTGCTATAATGACGCCATTCAATACCCATATGATTATGGTTATACGGTTAAAATCCTGGAGGTGAATGCCTGGCTGAGAGGATGGTGTCTCCAGGAGGGCTTTGACTTCCTTGACCATGAGATGCTGTTCCAGGAAGGAGGACTGCCAAGCAGAGATGGGGTCCACCTATCGAGGAAGAGGAAGAGCATATTTGGATACAGACTGGCTAACCTAGTGAGGAGGGCTTTAAACTAGGTTTGAAGGGGGCAGGTGACCAAATCCCACAAGTAAGACAAAAACATGGAGACCCAGGAGAGGAGTCAGAATTTTTGGTGAGCATGGGCTGTGATAGCAGGGATAAGGGAGAGACAAGACAGAATGAGGGGGGAATCAAATCAGTATCTTAGATCTCTGTATACTGATGTGAGAAGTATGGAGAATAAGTGGGAAGAATTTGCAATGCTAGTAAATAAACAACTCTGACATAGTTCGCATCACAGAACTTGGTGGAATAATATGCATGACTGGAATATTGGTATAGAAGGATACAGCTTGCTGAGGAAAGATAGGCAGGGAAAAAAGGGAGGTGGTGTTGCCTTATATACTAAAAATGTATACGCGTTTACTGAGGTTGAGATGGAAATAGGAGACAGACTTGTTGAAAGTCTCTGGGTAAGGATAAAAAGGGTAAAAAAACAAGGTGATGTCATGGTAGGGATCTACTACAGACCACCTAAACAGGAAGAAGAGGTGAATGAGGCTTTTTTAAAATAAATAACAATCATCTAAAGCAAAGGACTTGGTGGCAATAGGGGACTTCAACTACTCAGACATCTGTTGGGAAAAGAACACAGCAGGGCACAGATTATCCAACAAGTTATTGGAATGTATTAGAGACAATTTTTTCATTTCAGAAAGTGGAGAAAGCTACTAGGGGAGAGGCTGTTCTAGATTTGATTTTGACAAATAAGGAGGAACTGGCTGAGAATTTGAAAGTGGAAGGCAACTTGGATGAAAGTGATCATTAAATGATAGAGTTCATGATTCTAAGGAATGGTAGGAGGGAGAACAGCACAATAAAGGCAATGGATTTCAAGAAGGCAGACTTTAGCAAACTCAAGGAGTTAGTAGGTAAGATCCCATGGGAAGCAAGTCTAAGGGGAAAAACAATTGAAGACAGTTGGCATTTTTTTTCAAAGAGACATTATTAAGGGCACAAGAGCATCCCACTGCATAGGAAAGATAGAGAGTATGGGAAGAGACCACACTGGTTTAACCAAGAAATCTTCAATGATCTCAAAATCAAAAAAAAGTCCTACAAAAAGTGGAAACTAGGTTAAATTACAAAGGATGAATATAAACGACTAACATGAGTATATAGGGACAAAATTAGGAAGACCAAGGCATAAAATGACATCAAACTAGCTAAAGACATAAAGGGTAACAAGAAAACAGTCTATAAATACATTAGAAGCAAGAGGAAGACCAAGGACAGGGTAGGCTCTTTACTCAAGGGGGGGGGTAGGAAGAGGAAGACAATAACAAAAATGTGGAAATGGCAAAGGTGCTTAATGACTTATTTGTTTTGGTTTTCACCAAGAAGGCTGGTGATGACTGGACGTCTAACATAGTGAATGCCAGTGAAAATGAGGTCGGATCAGAGGCTAAAATAAGTAAAGAACAAGTCAAATTAATTAGACAAGTTAGATGTCTTCAAGTCACCAGGACCTGATGAAATGCATCCTAGAATACTCAAGGAGCTGACTGAGAAGATATCTGAGCCATTAGTGATTATCTTTGAAAAGTCATGGAAGACAGGTGAGCTTCCAGAAGACTGGAAAATGGCACTATATTTCCCCATCTATAAAAAGGGAAATAAAAACAACAGGCTTAACTTCTGTAGCCAGAAACATAATGGAGCAAATAATCAATCAATTTGCAAAAAGCCTTTGTGGTCGCCCCTTTCTCCCAGTCCATCCCCGGATTGTTTGGAGAAGAGGGCAATCTCGCTCCACCTATGCTGCCAGGCTCCTGGTCCCAGGCCTTAAAAGAAACAGTGCCTGTCTTTCTCCCAATCCCTACTTATTCCAGGAACTGCTTCCTTTCTATCCCTACCCCTCCTTAAGTGCTTTGTATCTTTATTAGGCCTTTTGAAATCCCGAGGAGCCATGGCAGCTGGTGGGATGGGCTGACCAATAGGCAGTACAGACATTGAGGGCAGGCCATCCCATAACAATGAATAAGTAGATTTGATGAGCATCAGTGTGAAAAAAATAGATATGAAAAGTGCTATTCAAAAGCCAGCCTGTACCAATGAAATCCAGCTTGTAACAATGTCTCACAAGGATAACTAGGAAAGCAAAAACACCTTATTGACTGTACCTACCGATATGGGAACAAAGAGGTGAAAGGCTTTCATTATGTCAGTGCAGAAGGTGACAGGAAACACTAAAGCTTAATTCCAACCTTTCAAGTTTACTTCCAGTAAAATTGTGGCTTCTTCAAGCCGACAATGGAAACTCGAGAGCCTGCTGCCAATCTCAAGGAGGGTTATTCTTTATTCATTCAATAGTAGTTGCCTAATATATTTGAATTGCTTTTGATATTTTTTTTACAATATATTTGAAAGATCTTTCATAATTTTGATATTATATTCTACTGTATAAGGAATAAGTGCTGGAGACACCCAGATGGCATCAGCTCCTCCTTTGCTCCCTGACCTGGGTCTGGAATTGACAACATTTAGAAGAAAAGAACAAGCTTTTCCCCTTAGCTTATCTGTACAAGCACTTGCTTACAAGTGATGAGGATCCAGGTTCTGGTTTGACTTTGACTTTACCCCATAAATCAACCTATGAATTGGTCTGTGTACCTGCTTGTTTATGGCCAGATCCAACTGCTGTAAAAGAGATTGGAAAGATACCTGTTGACTTGGACAGAAGCTGAACCAATCCCTTTGTGAGGCGCGTGGCCAACCTTGCAATTTGCAGAGGAAACATCTTGCTGGGGTGAGAGGTCGCCCCCTCCTGCATAAAGTGAGCTATAACTGACAAAGGGTTGGTTAGGCAGTAAAGGCCTGTGTGTTATTGGGAATTCCACCAGCTGGGGTTGTGAGTTAGGGAAGGTATGGACTTTCAGACCTCACTAATGGAGACTGAGCCCAACTTTCAAAGGTGATGGCTTAAGTTAGTCACTATATCAGCCCAAATACCAGCTTTCCAGAGCCCAAACCGAAGTGCTAAAATAGGTGCTCCAATTTAGGCATCCAGTTTTGAAAACTGGGCTCCCTATTCTGCTTAACAGATAATTCTGAATAGACCATACAGGTAATAAGAGAAAGTACCTAGATCTTAGATACTTGATTCATTGCCTCATTACTGTAGTATCTGAATATCTCATATATTTCAATGCAGTTCTCCTCACAGCACCCATGAGCGGTAGGGAAGTGCCAGTTGTCCCATTGCACAGATGGGGACCTGAACCACAGAAAAGCAAAGTAAACTCATCCAAGGTCACACATGGGCAGAACAAAGAATTGAACCTCAGTCTCCCAAATCCCAGGCTCATGCCCTAACCACTGGACCATTGTGCCTCAAATTCATGGTTCCCTTTACACCCCCTCCTCCCACATCAGCCATCACATTTTATGTCTACTGTCTACTGGCATCTCAGGGAGACCTTTGCTTAAGGGCCCAGACACACTAACTTGGCAGAAGAGGTTCATATGTGCCCAACTTTTGTGCAATTAAAATTCTTACACATGGGGGAAAAAAAGTTTAAGTTCTGGCGAGGAGCCTACTGAACTGGTGAAATTTTGGCTCCATGGAATTCAATGGTAAAAATCATATTGACATCCCGGGGCCTAGGATTTTTTACTCATGGTCTCTTTTCAGCTGTGCTTTGTAGCAAGAGAAGTCAACAAGGTGACATGAATGTAGCCAGAAGCAGAAGTTGGTCCACTGTGTTTTAGATTAGAACACCTGCCCCAGTTTAACCCCAGACTTCCTGCCATATTCTGTACTATACCCTCCACGAGTGATCTAAAGACTGTCAGTACATCCCAATACATGTGCATTAGTTACACTTACCTGAATTAACGCGAAAAAAGGCAAAACCCCAGCCTTTGATTCCACGTGCCATGTTCACAGGGTCCAGAGCGCTGAACTGAATTGTGAAAGTCTAGGATGTGATGCAGCATGTTTGCGTCTCTGTGTTTTACAGTTTGGCAAATACAAGATGTCAAAGCTGAGTGTTTGGTATTATACACGAGGTCTGCTTCTGTGGTGGAGAATGTTGCCTGCCTTTCTGAAGATAGTGAAGGAAGCCACCTGGGTTTCTTGCCAAATAAACCTGGCATGCTCGAAGTAGGACTCCACCTTCTGACCTGTTCCTTAGATATCTCTGTTAGAAACACAGCAGAACTGCTCCTTGTGCAGTCTGGTGCTCTATGCCACAGCACATGTTATAGCCTGGTGGTTACATGGTGAATAATGTGTTATCATACTGCTGAGTTAAAATAGACCCACACTACATAGCAATTAAAATATATGGGACTCCTTGGCAGCTGCCTCTTCCCTAAAGTGTTGCATTAATATGTATGGTCCCCCTCCCCTTCCTTCCTTGTACGGATGCCATAGACATTTTAACTGGATATTAAGCTCCGATGGGGCCTCATTCTCATCAACCCCCTACTTACTCAAGTGTGTCTTCATTTTTCTTAAGATCTTCTCCAACAAGCCTCCTCCCCCTTGTACTTAATGGTGCAGCTAGAAGGGCTGCTGGAGGTGTATGGTTGGGTAATGCCTGGAGATGTCCCCTAGCCATGGTGTATGTGAAAGCTCCTGGGTAAGAGTGTGGCATGTTCTACAGTGCATGTTAGATGGAAGCATAGGGCCCAGTCCTGACACTGGAGGAAATGGGAGCTTTGCCATTGAGTTAAATGAGAGAAGGGTTGAGCCGTGGTAAATGCAGGCTGAATGAAGCAGCATGTGATGTTCATGCTGTGAAGTGTCTCCTTTTGCTATAAGAGAACATAGGGAACCATGAGTTATACAAATCCTGCCATCACCTTCAGGCAGCACTGAGGTTGCTGGAGTAATCATAACCTATGGGGTGGATCTCTGCAGAGAGCAGCTACTCCCAACCTGCTTCTGCTCCTGAAACCACATCAAGCCCGAGGCTGAGAAGGGCCTGAGAAGGAAGAGGATGTAGTTGAGTGGTCCTTCCCCCTTCTCTGCCCCTTGGAGGGGCTCCACCAGACCTCTGCTCTTGGAAACAAAAGGGGAATACCTGGCCCTAACAGAATAATCCAGCTGATCGTCATGGATGCTGCGTTAGCCAGAGTGAGAGAATTCCCAGTCATCAAGACACAGTCTCACCAGGAGAACAAACTCTCATTAGAGCCTGTCTGTGGTTTTCAAACTTCTTTGATCATGCTCCCCATCTTTGTGTCTGTAGTAGTTTATGCCTCCCACTCCCCGCCCCCTAGCCCCACTCTGTGGCTGCCCAGCTCTGAAGGCAGCACTGCCGTCGGCAGCAGCGCAGAAGTAAGGGTGTCATGGTATGGTATTGCCACTCTTTCTTCTGCACTGCTGTTGGTGGTGCTGCTGCTGCTTTCCGAGCAGGGTGGCCAGAGAGTGGTGGATGCTGGCTTAGCAGCTAGCATGGAAGGGAGCACCGCTGCAGCAGGAGCGCAGAAGAAAGGGTGGCAATACACCATACCATGACACCCTGTCTTCTCTGCTGCTGCTGGTGACTCTCCAGATGCCCAGATCTGAATGTGCACAGTAAGTGGGGGGTTGTTTGTTTTTCCCCTAAAGCTTCTCATGCCTCCCCATCCCGAATACATTCCATGCTCCCCGCAGTTTGAGACCCTCCAGTTTAAACCAATATTCTGACTGGTGGGTTGGCTCTTTTTGCTGATGTCACATCCATGAGCCAATTCCCAACAATGCAGAGCTGAGGCCTCTTTACTCAGTCTTATGTGAAATCCCTACACTCTTTGTGTTGAGTGGGAAGAGGGTGAAGGTGACTGAGGGAGGGGAAGGACAATTGAGCACACTGAGGAGGTGGACAGAATGTAAACCTGAGGCCTGTGTGATCTGATTTGATCATAGGCTAGTGCATATCGGTGGTAGAACTGGAGATCATGGAGTTATGCCTGTGCGAAATCAGAATCACGTTCACCCTACACCCTACCAATTCTAAGTGCTTGGTCTCACGCTGACAGGAGGCTTGTACCGCATTACATTCCCCACATCATCCGCCAGAAGGTACCAACCACTGCTTTACATTTTGTACAGTCTTTACTGTTTGTCTCATTTACTGCTCTCAAAAGGAGGCACAAAAATCTATGTTCTATGAATAAAATTGAAAAATGTCATTTTATATCTCATGTTTATTGATAAAGCCCTTGTTCTTCCCCTTTGCATCTGTACCTCCCTTGTGTGGTCTATGAAAAGAGAGATTTTACCCACACAACCCCCTCCCCAGATCCTTCACGGTATTATAACTATCATACAGCAACTAAACCAGGGAGCTTGAACTGGGTGACTCAGTGATTCTTCTTTCAAACTCTAGACAGAGTAAAAGTAATGAGTGACACATAGCATAGCCATGATTCATCCTCTGCTAGGAGCAAGTGTGAGTGACCTGTCTTATGGGTATGTGTCATGGGGAGAGTTCTTAGCTAAGCTTCATCAGTAAGAGGTAGGTAACCCCATTTAGCGGGAAAAAATAAGGGAAAATTTTTGTTCACGTGGATATCGCTCTGTCATGACATTTCCCAAACTGATCCATGACATGTGACAATACGGAAAGATGCACACACTGATTGTGCATGCTCCTGTCCCATTGCTTGTGCTTCAGAGATATGTCCCAGTGCAATACCAGCTGTTGGAGTACCACCTCAACACACACAAAGGGGAGAGGAGTCAGAGTCTATATGACACACCTCAGCCTGGTGGAGTCTTTTACTCAGGGCTGGTCTACACTAAGGGGGAAAATCGATATAAGATACGCAACTTCAGCTACGTGAATAACGTAGCTGAAGTCGAAGTATCTTATATCGATCACTTACCCGTCCTCACGGTGCGGGATCGATGTCCGGGGCTCTCCATGTTGACTCCGCCACCGCCGTTCGCGGTGGTGGAGTTCCGGAATCGATAGGAGCGCGTTCGGGGATCGATATATCGCGTCTAGATGAGACGCGATATTTCGATCCCTGAAAAATCGATCGCTACCCGCCGATACGGCGGGTAGTGAAGACGTAGCCTCAGCCACAGCCACCATTCTGATTTCTGATAGTGCCCTATTTAGCAATGGGCACCTTAAAGTATTGTGACCTCAGGTACAATTTTCAAGCACCTAAGTTAGTTAGGTGCCTATGTCCTATTTTGAAAAATATCTTAGGTCCATATCTGCAAAGATTTTGGCACCTAACTCCATTGAAATCAGTGGGAGTTAAGCTCCTAAACAACTAATACCCAGATCCTCAGAGGTGTTTAGGAGCCTAAGTCCCACTGAACGTTGTGCATGGTGCAGTGGGATACCTACCCCTGGTGCACCACACTTTGCATCAACACAAGCACTCCTGGTGAGTACACGGAGCACTAACGCAAGCAGCCAACTGTGCACAAACACAAGGGATACGCTAACTGCAGTGGCTTTACGCTGATGTATCTTGTGTCGACCAACGTTTGTGGCGTAGAGAAGGCCTGGCTTCATCTCAGCAGTTGCTAGGGGGGATGGGTGAATCAAATAATATGTAATTGAATACGACATTGGCTTACTTTCACACAAATGTGTTAACTTTTCCCATCTTTTGGTGCTATTCCATAATTGCTGCCCCGAGAATCAGGCAATATTTACAATTTACTCCATGCTGAATTATTACATTTGCTCATTTTCCCAAGTGGGGAACTGTCTGTGAGTCTGTATCACAGGTGAAGAAATCTAAATAAATTAAGCTCATCTGCAAACAGAGCTGCAGCAGCATTTCAAATGGGGAAAAAATAGATAAACAGCATGAAAATGTTCTCAGCTCACTGCTGTGTCAATGTGTCAAATCTTGCCAGGATTAACTTCAGCCCCTGGGTATCTGTTTATCTTTCTTCACAAACATTTATGATTTCCTGGCATTGGTTACTTGGCTCATACCAACTTTTATGCAAAGATGAGTTGAACAGATTGAGCAGCAATGTGTGTACCAGTCCTTCAGCACTACACTGCTCATAGCACCTTGTCCATAAAGCCAGGTATTGGCATACTTTTTGACAAGGCAATTTACTATATAAAATTGCTGATAGTGGTCAACACAGATTACCATGGTTTTGTCCATCTAGGATGGGATTTTCAGAGGGACCTAAATTATTTCAGACCACAAGTCCTACTGAAAGTCAATGTGACTGTGTTCTTGAATCACACAGGCACTTTTGAAAATCCCACCCATAGAAGTTCTGGAAATAAAGATGGGAGATCAAGGCATTGTGAACCTCCGGTACTAGTGCTTTACTGGTAACATTTTCAGAAGCACTGATGTGACTTAGGAGTCTAAGTCCTATTTTCAAAAGTGACTTGGGCATTTACAGCCGGATTTTGAAAGGTATTTAGGCACCTTTCCGTGTGTAGGCATCTAAATACAGTTCCAAATTGGGCCATAGTACTGTTCCAGGGCTGCCTGTTACTTTAAAGGCCAAAAGGATTTGGGCCAACCTTGTTCAAATTAGCCTTGGCTGAGCCATAATTATCTGCCTCTCAGTTTGAGAAGGGGAGGCTAATGGGGTCAGGAATTAGTATGGCAAACACCTGGGCCTCATCAAAAGGCTTGAGAGAATGCAGCTAGGAGGAGGAAGCTGTGACAGAGGCTGCAGAAGGACCCAAAGGAGCAGGAAGGCGCTGAGATGGGACCTGTAAGTAGCATGGAGGTTCCTGGGAGAAGCTCCAGGGAGGGAATGTGAGGGAACCTGTTAGGAAGAATGGTTCCAGGGGAAAAGCCTGGGGAATCAAAGAAGAGCTCTGCAGGGCCTGTGTGTGGGGCACAGAACAAGGAACTTCAGTGTCCAAGAAAAACCATTTGTTGGGAGGCTTATTTGGCTTTTCTGTCAGACCTTTGTTCCCCCTGAAGGAGATTGAGCCTGGCCAGAGGTCTGAGCTCCAGAAGACGCAGACTGCAGTCAGGAGCAGCTACTGGCACCAGCGGCACCAAGCGCATGCATGGGGCGGCAAGGCGCGGGGGGTGGCCTGCTGGTCGCTGTGAAGAGGCAGTCAGGCTGCCTTCGGCGGCGTTTCTGTGGGAGGTCCGCTGGTCCCGCGGTTTCGGCAGCAATTTGGTGGCGGGTACGCCAAATCCATGTTACCTGTGGACCTCCCACAGGCATGCTGCCGAATCCGCATTACCAGCAGACCTCCCACAGGCATGCTGCCGAAAGCCGCCTGACTGCCGTGCTTGGGGTTGCAAAATACATAGCATTGCCCCTGACCTCAGCGGTGTGGAAAAAATCCCTGCAGTGCTGCATCCTGGAGTGAGGGGTGCCCTGGTGCTGAGTTCCCACTGTTACACAGAGTTAGCAGCCCAAGTCACTTAGCTGCTTTTGAAAACTTTATCTCAGGATTTCAATTTAAATCTATGGGTTTTCTTTTAAGGGAGAGTCAATCAAAACCAATCCAAAGACCCAATGTTCTAGCTCAGGAGAGCATTGATCTGTGTGCTGGATACGAGCTCCTGTCCCAACGACTCACAATCTAAAGAGACAAAAGGTGGGAAAGGAAACAAAAGCATGGGGAGGGGAAGTGACTTGCCCAATGGGGTCATGCAGCAGAGGCAGGAGGAGAACACAGAGTGCCAGTTCCTGGCTCA
Source organism: Mauremys reevesii (assembly GCF_016161935.1). Lineage (NCBI taxonomy): Eukaryota > Metazoa > Chordata > Testudines > Geoemydidae > Mauremys > Mauremys reevesii. Next base: position 6,497,949 of record NC_052627.1, read on the forward strand.
GGAGGTCTATCCACTAAACTGTCACACTTCATCCTTGGTAAATGTAATCCGGACCCAGCCATCCCTATGCTCAAACCCTTAGTGATTCATTGGTGGCTTGACTACGCTAAAGTTGCTTCTCAGGCACCTCTGTAGCTGGTTGATCCCCTGCTTGGTATATCCAGAGCACTGCTACGAAAGTCACTTTCCTTTCCCATCACTCTCGCGACATCCCCTCTCCCAGCTCCAGTCCCGTCTCTGGCTTCTTGTCCATCACAACAAGTTCTATTGCCTTGCCTTGACTTTCAAGTTCCAGCCTACATTACATGTGACGTTAAGGTTACTAGGTCTGTATTAAAGCATGAAAAAGAGAGCAGCCCGGGCGGTTGGCATTATTACTCTTACAGCTACTCCCTGGTTCTATGGTCCAGGGAGCTCCTTGCCCTTCTCCACCGCTTTCTGTCCATGGCATATTTTCCCTATTGATGGTAATTGACATTACGAGCTCTTGGGTCTTGCTCAATATTACCCCACCATCTTCTCCTGGGTCAGCCTGCCATTTCCAGATTCCTCATGGGCTTTGGGCCTGTGTAGATAATAGTGGTAATGCTACCATCATCTCTTCTTGCATGAGAAAACAAAATCAAATCTAGTTTCTCTAGACAAATCAGAGAAATCTACCTTATGGCAGCAATTTAGTTTCTTTAAAGTAGCAGCTCTCTTCCCCAGATCACCAAGCCAGGAAATGCAAGGAGGTTTGTGATCTCTCCATTTTTTAATTTTTTGGTATGAAGGTGCTGTACCCCCCAGAATTTAAACTTTTTCCTTTATACAGACTTAATTTTCTAGCCCTTCTGGGTGTGAAACCAATATCAAGAATTTATCCAATGCATGGCAGTTTGAAACAATAGCCACTAGGGAGGCACAGATTGCCACATTCCTCCATATATTTTAAGAGGTTCTTATGTAATAACATGAGTCCAGCAGCTGGGGCTTTAAGAAAAATACCAAATATCACAAGACTTGGGATAAAATCACAAGAGTTGTCGACACTGCAAGCTCAGAGGTACAGGTAGACTAAGGGCTTGTCTATGCAAATATTCAGTTTGTAGCAAGGTGGGGTATGAATCTACCCTGCCTTAGCCTGCTGCGGACAGTGTCTGTGGAACCTGCTGATGTGGTTGGTTGGTTAATTAATGCACTTTGACCTAGTTCTGTATCAATCACGTCATCAGAGTCCAGAGGAACAGTTGGTTTGCAGCAGCTTAATGCAGGGTTGAGTCACACCCCAGCTTGCTGCAAGACTGAATGCTTGTGTAGATAAGCCTTAAATTTATAGTCAGGCCTCCTCAGTATTAATAAGTGCTCCTTCGTTATCAGAAGGGAGATGTTCTGTCAGGACACTGCAATATGAATGTTATAGGTCTTGCACATCTCAGAAGTCGCGCTGTCTCTCCTATGTCACTTCAGGGTTATGACTAATAAGACCCTTACCTGTGAAGCACCCACATATCTCTCCCTGCTCCTGCCTGTATGGGCACAGAGATCCCGTTGGAACATGGCATTGGGGAAAGGTGTATTTGTCAATTGTGGTCTTTGCATTATAACTGAATCTCAGTAAAGTGCCACCATTTCTAAAATGTGCTGAAGGCCTAGCCAGTCGCATCGAAATAATCTGCCATTAAAAAGTCGTCTCCAGCTGGATCGCTGAAGAAAGGGTATAAATAAATGCAGATAATTAATGCTACATCCTGGTTTAGAGAGCTGAATGCATCAAGGGTGAGGTATTCAAAAGAGCTCAACATTGGCCTCTTTCTGCTCCCGTTGAAGTCCATGGGAGTTATACCACTGACTTTACTGGGAGAAGAATTAGGCAAATACTGACCACTCTGCAAAATCCCACTCTTAAAGCATTTTTAAAACCAGTTAGGTACATTGGAGAGTTGTCTTTCCTTCCTCTGATGTGTCAGCTATCACTGTGGAAAGCAGGATGGTCTAGAACACAACATATTTTTACAGACCTAGTTGTGAGGATAGTGAATCTTCATGTCTTTAAAATCATGACTCCGTGTCTCTTATTTAATTATGAGAATAATGTGCACACTATATGCTGTATATTTTGCTAGCTGATAACAAAAAGTGAGATGTTCAGAAGAGGTATTCCATAATTAAAAAATTGTTTTTAAAGTATAAATCTCTTTCCATAACTCTCTGTGAATGACCTGAATTAATGAATTTTTCGGGTAGGAGTATTTAGTTTCACAATCCTTCCCCCCACCACACACACACATTTTCCTCCCCCTTCCCCCACCAAGTTGGAGATTGATGTCTGATTAAAACATCTCTCCCGTACTGGAGAATTTTCCAATTAAAAAAATACCTTTAGCAAATAGAGAGATCTCAAGTTAGAAAAAATCTCAGTTGCACGCATTGTGGCCTTTCAACCAAACTCTGACATTTGAGCTTTTTGAGGGTTACAGGAATAATTACAGTCATTTGTATGGGCTGATATTGAGTTCTTGGCAAACTAAATGTAGAAAAGGATTAGCATTCTCATTCACAAAGGAATCCTGCTTATTAGATACTGGATTCTTGAAATAATTCTGTTCAGTCTTTTTAGATTGGGGTTTACTATTGTACAATGTTTCCCAGTCTGGCGCTCTCTTTTGGTAGATAATTGCAATAAGACTAAGTGTGCAATATAAAAAGCCCCCAGTTTATTCAGCCAATATTGAGCCTATTTGCATTCTTAAAATACCTGGGAACACATGTTCTGTACGTTATAGTTCAGACTGTATTTCCACCTGTGTGGAAAGAAGCCAAAATCAATAGTGTAAGTAGCTGATATTTAGCAGTGCCAAGCACAATCTATCTATTATCGCTTATATTAATGGCTAGAAATCCCAACAGAGATCAGAACACATTGTACACACACAGAGGAAGAGATAGTCACTCCCCAAAGAGCATATGGTATAATAGCCCAGACAGATAAAGAGTGGGAGGGGAAGCAGAGGCCTTATTGTAAGAAAGGCCAAGAATAGAAAAGCAGAGGTTAGCGATGGAGGTCACTCACTGCAATAGCTTCATGCCAATGCAGGATTGTTCCTTGTGTTTGATCCAGTCACATTTTGAATGCCCTGAGCAATGGAGTTTCACTGCTTGCCTTGAGATTTTTTTCCCCATAGATGGATACATCTCACCCTGAGAAAGTTGTTTCTACTAGTCAGCCGCTTTCCTTTTTAACTAGCGCCACATCTCTCCTAGGTTATTCCCCCCTACCAAATGTTTCTTCTCCATCACTGGTGCTACCACCCCAGAGTCAGAGATGTGCCCTGTATGGGCTGTGGAGCTGAGATTCCCAGTTAGCCACCCTCTCCACAGGCTGTGGCCGTGAGTGCTGTGGGATGCTAGTTTTAGGTATCTGGCAGTGGCAGTGCTGCAGAGTGGCATTTTTGGTGCAGTTCTCAGAACTCCTGTATTAGCTGTACCATAGCAACTTGCTGACTCAGCAGACCTCAGTGTTGTTCATAAAGAAAGACCGCAGGCTCGGTTGGGTGGTGAAGGCACTCAGCCAGGTTCATTGTCAACCACGCATGGTCCTGGTGCCCCAGCTCAGTGGGTACAGGCACGCTAGCACACGTATGCCTGCGGTAAGGTACCAGCTCAAAATGTGTGCTGTCCCCTAGGCTACCACCAAGTGCACCTCCTGTGACTTCTCCTTTTATACATTGATACAAACAAGTTATGTGTTACACTCCTGATATTATTAGTTACTACTCTTGTATCTGCTAGTTCGAACAAAACATCCTCATACATTTTCCTGTCTCCGCCCACCCCTTATCATCTGAGGGGTCGGTGGGTCCCTGTACCATCTCTTAGGAATGTGTTTCTGTAGTTAGTTGAGAATGCTGAGTGTTCCTGCACCATCCTCTCAGGTCAGGAATGTGCTCACTTGGTTGGCTAATACCTGGTGTGTTGCTATTTTGCAAAGGCCAGGCCTACACTCATTCACAGCCTTTGATTCCTACTATTCGTTATGCCTTGGGCTCCAGCAAGGCCTATATCTGGTAGCATGCTCCGTGTACCATGAGCTTTAAAGCAGGTGCTGCCATGCTTTAAGCACCGGGCTCCAGCCTTCATGGGTTCCCATAAATATGCTCACTGAGTAATGCCTTACTAGGGCTGTCAGAAACTAAGGCCTGGTCTACACTAGGAGGTTATGTCGAATTTAGCAGCGTTACATCGAATTAACCCTGCACCCGTCCACACAACGAAGCTATTTAGTTCGACATACAGGTCTCTTTAGTTCGATTTCTGTACTTCTCCCCGACGAGGGGAGTAGCGCTAAATTTGACATGGCCATGTCGAATTAGGCTAGGTGTGGATGGAATTCGACGCTAATAGCTCCGGGAGCTATCCCACAGTGCACCACTCTGTTGACGCTCTGGACAGCAGTCCGAGCTCAGATGCTCTGACCAGCTACACAGGAAATGCCCCGGGAAAATTTGAATTCCTTTTCCTGTCTGGCCAGTTTGAATCTCATTTCCTGGTTGGACATCGGGGCGAGCTCAGCAGCACTGGCAGCGATGCAGAGCTCTCCAGCAGAGGTGTCCATGCAATCTCCGAATAGAAAGAGGGCCCCAGCATGGACTGACAGGGAAGTCTTGGATCTGATCACTGTGTGGGGCGATGAGTCTGTGCTTTCAGAGCTGTGCTTCAAAAAACGGAATGCAAAGACCTACGAGAAGGTCTCCAAAGCCATGACAGACAAAGGATACAGCCGGGATACAACGCAGTGCCGCATGAAAATCAAGGACCTGAGACAAGGCTACCAGAAGATCAAAGCAGCAAATGGACGCTCTGGATCCCAGCCCCAGACATGTCACTTCTACGAGGCACTGCATTCCATTCTAGGTGCGGCCGCCACCACTACCCCACCACTGACGATGGGATAGTGTCGACGGTCGGTTCCTCGGAGATGTTCGCGGATGGGGAAGATGAGGAAGGAGATGAGGAAGATGAGGCAGTCAACAGCGCTTACAACGCTGATTTCCCCGACAGCCAGGACCTCTTCATCACCCTCACTGAGATCCCCTACCAACTCTCCCCAGCTGTTAACCAGGACCCTGAATCAGGGGAAGGATCAGTCGGTACGTACTTTAAACATGTAAACATTTATTTTTAACAGAGCAGGAATATTAACTATGTGAAAAGAAGGTCAATATATATGGGGATAGAACAGAAATCCTCTTGGGAGATCTCCACAAAGCTTTCCTGGAGGTAATCGAAAAGCCTCCGCAGGAGGTTCCTGGGGAGAGCGGCCTTATTGGGTCCTCCGTGGTAGGACACTTTTCCGTGCCAGGCTATCAGCAGGTACTCTGGGAGCATTGCCTCGAGCATGCATGGCGCGCAGGCCCCTGGTTTGTGCTGGCTTTCCACGCAGCCATGCGTCTCTCTTCTCTGTCAGTGATCTCCTCAGGGTGATCTCAGCGGCCCCCTGCTTGAATTAGGGAATGTTAGTTTTGGGAATGCTTGACTGTTCCTTTACATAATAACACAAGCGCGCGTTACAGCCACGGTGTGGAGGGGCAGGGCAGGGCTTTTTAGATCTTCTCGGGGACAGGGGGCGGGGGGGGAACAGGGGGCAGAGTTCATGGGATTGCGGCAGCGGCAACAGGAAAAAACAAACGACCATTGCTTTGAGCGTGAAGGTGAAAGGAGCTATATATTAAGTTTTAAGCAGCCAAAAAGTGCATGGCATGTGTGCATGTGCTCCTGCTCCATGAATTCTTGTTTCCTGCCCCTTGTTGTTTGATCTCCAGCAATCCCCCCAGGATGAATGGAACAGAAGAAAAAGAGACAGAAGACTAGACAGACTGTTCATTGTTCAAAAAAAATGTATCTTAAGGATCTAACTCCTTCAAAAAATTGAACTATGTTCATTGTTCGCAAAAATGTATCTTTGTAAGGAATTCACTCCCTTTTTCCCATCACACAGCTGCGACTGTTTCCCGACCTGCCCCGGCATCCCCCTCACAGAGGCTGGCGCAGATTAGGCGGCGAAAGAAAAGGACACGGGACGAGGCGGCACAGCAGACCCAGTGGAGGGAGAACATGTCTCAGTACCAGCACTCACACAGTGTACAGGAGGACAGGTGGCGGCAGGAAGACCAGCAGGCGACTCAAACGCTGCTTGGGACTAATGAGGGAGCAAACGGACATGTTCCGGCGCCTTGTGGATGTTCTGCAGGACCGCAGGCAGGAGGACAGAGCCCCACTGCAGTGTATCTGCAACCGCCCTCCCCCGCCACAAAGTCCCATACCCCCATCACCCAAAGTAACAAGAAGGAGGGGCGCCAGGGGCCGTGAGAACTGTCACTCCACCCCTGCAGAGTGCTCAATTACCAAAAAGCTCTCATTCCCTACATTTTGAGAAGTCCTTTCCTTCCTGCCTCAACCAAGCCCCCATCCCAGTTTCATCCCCTAACTGTCTAGGTGATAATAAAAAATACTTTTCTGTTAATTACTGTTTCTGTCATGTTCTTTTAGAGGAGACTGTGTTTCAAGGAGGGAAGAGGGTTGGTAATTGGACAGGTCAGTCACCTTTACCAGGGTACAGACATGGGGGCAGGTTCAGCAGCAGGTCACACACAGTGCAGTCTCTAGGCACCCTGGTCAGTCTGGGAGATGGTTTTCATGTTCTGTGTGGGGGGAGGGTATGTGACTTTGTGGCAGGGGAGGGTGGTTAGAGATCTTATGCAGCAGTCCTTCTCCTGGATCACAGAGCCACGCAGCAGCTGATCTGTAACCGTCCTCCCCTGCCACAAAGTCACATAGCCCCCACACACAAAGTCCCGAGAAGGAGGGGTGGCAGGCTCCATTGAAACAACCAGTCCGCCACCACGCACCGCTCTAGGAGCAGGAGCCTGTCATTCCTCGCGTTTAGAAGCGGTCTTTGCAGCACTACGCACCCTACCCACCACAGTCTGCGTCCCAGTTTTAACCCTTTACCGCGAAATCAGTACTAAAGAAAACGGTGTTCATTAACAAAGTTCCATGTATTTTATTTTTAAACGTGTGTTGGAAGTGGGTGAATGGGGTATGTAACTGCAGAGGATAGTCAACATTAACTGGGTAAAGAAACGGGGGCAGGTTCAGCTTCTCTGTAAACAAACTTAATAGTCACAGGTTACCCTGCTCACTGAGGAACCTAGCTTTCAAAGCCTCCCGGATGCACAGCGCTTCCCGCTGGGCTCTTCTAATCGCACGGCTGTCTGGCTGGGCGTAATCAGCAGCCAGGCTATGTGCCTCAACCTCCCATCCCGCCATAAAGGTCTCCCCCTTGCTCTCACAGAGATTGTGGAGCACACAGCAAGCTGCAATAACAATGGGGATATTGGTTTCACTGAGATCTGAGCGAGTCAGTAAGCTTCTCCATCTCCCCTTGAGACATCCAAAAGCACACTCCACCACCATTCTGCACTTGCTCTGCCAGTAGTTGAAGAGTTCTTTGTCACTGTCCAGGGCGCCTGTACAGGGCTTCATGAGCCAGGGCATTAGCGGGTAGGCTGGGTCCCCGAGGATCACTGTAGGCATCACCACATCCCCAACAGTTATTTTGTGGTCCGGGAAGAAAGTACCTTCCTGCAGGTGTGTAAACAGACCAGAGTTGCTGAAAACACGCGCGTCATGAACCTTGCCCGGCCATCCGACGTTGATGTTGGTAAAACGTCCCCTATGGTCCACCAGTGCTTGCAGCACCATTGAAAAGTAGCCCTTTCGGTTAATATACTGGCTTGCCTGGTGGTCCGGTCCCAGAATAGGGATGTGAGTTCCATCTATAGCCCCACCGCAGTTTGGGAATCCCATCGCAGCGAAGCCATCTATGATGACCTGAACGTTTCCCAGGGTCACTACCTTTGAGAGAAGTAGCTCAACGATTGCGTAGGCTACTTGCATCACAGCAACCCCTACAGTACATTTGCCCACGCAAAAGTGGTTCGCTACTGGCCGGTAGCTGTCTGGCGTTGCAAGTTTCCAGAGGGCTATGGCCACTCGCTTCTGCACACTCAGGGCTGCTCGCATCCGGGTGTCCTTGCGCTTCAGGGCAGGGGCCAGCAAGTCACACAGTTCAAGGAAAGTGCCCTTACGCATGCGAAAGTTTCACAGCCACTGTGATTCATCCCAGACCTGCAGCACTATGCGGTCCCACCAGTCCGTGCTTGTTTCCCGGGCCCAGAATCGCCGTTCCACAGCATGAACATGACCCATTGCCACCATGATGTCCACGGCGCGGGGTCCCGTGCTTTGTGAGAGGTGTGTGCCACTCTCACACTTGATGTCCTCACCGCGCTGCCGGAGCCTCTTCGCCCAATTTCTCAGCATCTGACTGTGAAAAAGGTGGACGATAAGGTGCGAGGAGTTGACAACGGCCATAACTGCAGCGATGATCGCAGCGGGCTCCATGCTCGCAGTGCTGTGGCGTCCGTGCTGTCACTGACCAGAAAAGTGCGCGAACAGATTTCCCGCCGGCGCTTTCATGGAGGGAGGGCGGGAGTGACGGTTGAATGACGACAGTTGACACATTTTTTCCCCCAGCAGGCATTGGGGGCTCGACCCAGAATTCCAATGGGCAGCGGGGACTGCGGGAACTGTGGGATAGCTGCCCACAGTGCACCGCTTCCAGTGTCGACGCTGGCCCCGTTAGTGTGGACTCAGAAAGTCGAATTACTGTCCTTAGTGTGGATACACACGTTCGACTTTGTAAGGTCGGTTCCACAAATTCGAGTTAAGTAAAATTGAACTACTCTGGTAGTGTAGACATACCCTAAGTCTTTGTACTCAGGTTACAATGGAAGACCAACAAGAGTTCCTAACCCAGACCCTACAGGCAGCCCAGCACAGGACACGAGGAGAACTGTGATTCATTGTAACCCGTCCGCACCACCCTGCCTGCAGTCCCTTGCCCATTATTGTATCCTCCCGTAGTGGCTACCGCTGGCCCCTGCCAGCAGCAGGCTGCTCCTCACCCCAGCTCCCAACCTGCCTGCTGACTGACCTTCCCTCCCTCTCTCTCACTGCAGTTTTGGCCCACTGCTCCTGCTCACATGTTAGCTCTGACTCGCTGTCCAGTCCCTCTGACCCCAGGAAGTTGTTTCCCTTTCTTGTATTCTTGGTATCATGGAGCCCCACTGACTGGTGGATGAACAATGTAACGGCTCACTAGACCCTTTCCCAGCCGCTCAGCAGAGGTAGAGGGAAGGGAGCCAGGAATAAGCCAGCAGGTGTCTGAAGATCTGTTTCTGAAAACCTTTGGAGATTTTGGGGGAGGGGGTGGGGACCCAACTTTTCTTTTGCAGTTGTAGAGGGCTCCTCTGATCAGATCCCTAAACGTTGGTCTGGAGTGCAGGAGCCCTGTTACAGTTGCTGTGCTCCAGCCCAGAAGTGGCTGCACTTTAGGAGCAGACAGAGTAATATGACAAAACACAATAGTTTTTAAAGAACTGGGTGAGGGGGTTCCTGGTTGCTGGGAAACCAAGTTAAACAAAGTCTTAGTAACTCTGCAAATCTTTTGGAAAAAGCTGCCTCTTCTGCAGAAGAAGCCCAAATTAATTAGCATTCTAGGTAATCAGGACTGCACAGAGGTAGTGAATTAAATTCTACTTTTATTATTAAGGTATATAGCTTATTTTAAAGGAGGCAGTAGCTGTTCGCTTGAGTACTGACAGTGAATAGTAAGTCTTAGGTTCTATCCTTGCTTCTGCCACTAGCCTGCCGAGTGATCTTGGGAAAGTCATTTCACCTCTCTGCCTTAGTTTCCCTTTTTGTAAAAGGAGGAGGAGGACCTCTTGGGGAAGCACAGTGAGATCATCTCCTGATGAGAAGTTCTGTATAAGATCTAGGTATTACTATCCACTAAAATAGATCAAAAGGCAGGTTAGGTTACATACTTGAAGAGCCAAGCTGCTTTGTTCAAGAGACATAGTAACTCTTGAAGTTACTTAAACAGCTCAGACTGGAGCAATCCTCCTTTTCCCAATGCATGGCTTTAACCACGGATGTTGTCTTTGATCCTACAGACTGCAGGGCTTTTCAGATCCTGGGCAGTTTTTCAAAAGTACTGTGAGCATCTGTCATTGGGAACAATGGGGAAGGACTTCCCCACTGAGAACAACGGGAGTTGCTGGGTGCAGAGCAGGTTTGAAAATCCATCTGTGCTGCTTTAGACTGTATTCTGTCAAGGGACTTATCTGAAGGTTCAGGTAGAATGGGCATATTGACTGCCCCGAGGCAGGCATTCTGCCTGTAGGAATGTGTCACTCAATCATTATTCTGTCCAGGTGCTTGGTCCGAAGTTCAAGGGGAAACAGAGAGCTGGACATAGGTTAGATTTCCCCTCTCACTGTGACTGGCTTGGCTTTTCTTCCAGTCACAGACCTCAGATGTGGGGTTGTCTGAATTCATCTCAACTCAGCAAAAATGGGCAGACACCCTCCTGAATTAACCTCAGAGGTGTAGAGATGCCTTTATCTAGTGTAGGGGGTAATTCTGCCACTCACTGAAACCGAGTTGCCAGTTCTTGGCTTTCACTAGGTAAAATCTCAGAGTCTTTTTACTTCCCGCCTGAAAATTATGCCATAGCTCCCTGTTGCCAGGTTTCGCTGTGCTGCACTTACACCTGTTACTGTCAGTCTCACCCCCATCTTATTTCCCATCTGCTTTCCTTCTCATCTTTCTCTCTGGCAGAGTCAGGACTTTGTTTTCTCTCTGACAGAGAGTTCTGCTTTCTGTTTCGCTTGGTCTCTGCTTGCTTCTAGGAATCTTTCTCTCTTCACAGCGCTGCCTTTTCAAAAGGTGGATCTCATCCACTTTCCCACAGACACTGCATCGCGCTGGAGTGAGGAGGCCTTTCAACACTTTTCTTGTCAGCAGCTCAGCAATGGCCTTGGTTGAAAAACAATCCACTTTATCTATGTACCACGGTATCCAAGCACCTCACAGCCATTTTCACACCCTGGGTCGTTCTGACAGTACCTCGGCAAGCTTGGGAAGTTCTGGTACCCCCATTAGGCAAATGGGGAACAGCAGTAGAGAGACTAAGGGCCAGTTCCTTGGGTATTTAGGTACCTAACTCTCGTTTGAATTCAGCCAGAGTGAGGCACCTAAATTCCTTTTGAGGATCCAGGCCAGACTGACTTGCTCAGCATTATACAGGAAGTCTCTGACACAGGAAATTTAACACAAGCTTTGTGAGTAGTAGGCTAGTACCTTAACCACTAGACCACCCTGCCATTCTACTCAGCACATTCTTTTCCTGCTTAGAAACAAAAGCCAAAACCTTGCTCACACTAAAACCCAGGGTCGAATCAATATCAGGGAACACAGTTAAACCTTCCCTTTAATTCTCATGTGGCCACTTTCACCTTTTTTCATCATGGGCCTCTACGTGTGTGCTATGAAAATCTTTGTAACTATCAGGAATATTGTAGGTGGCCCGTTAAAAATTATATCGTAGCCTAAAAGTTAGAATGCAGGTTCCAAAGACTATGAACTCCCTCTCTTGCTTTTGTTAAGAATTCTCTTGCATTGACTTTATATGTTAAGTCCATGCCAACGCCCCTCCACGTAAAACCATCAGTTTACTTATTGGATCATGAATCAGTAATAATAATGAAACTTGGGTTTTTTTCCTTCAGGGCTAAGCAGCATGGCAAATTCCCATACTTGTAAAATGGTACATTCCTGACTGACATTTGTCTCTCTTCCTCCCAGTACTTTCTCCATCAGAAGCGCATTGAGGGGAAGGGGCAGTTTTCCCACCATGTTAAAGCGCACACGCTCCATCTGTGCTTCTGCCAGCTGCTGGCTCGACATGCTTGCTGCAGCTGTGGCAATGCACACTGATGAGAGAACTGCAGAGCAAACAGAAGAGCAGCCACCTCGTGTATTTAAGATTCAGCCAGCACACAAAACTGAACGCGCCCCTTCTGCGTTGACGTTATCTACAGGTTCAATCGACAATATGCTGATTCTATCATAATGCAGAAAATTGGTTAATTCCCTCTGGAAATTTACAGTAAATATAATTCTCCCCTGGAACTGCTCTTGCTGCTTCCTTTGATTGGATGATGCTATCTCCTTTCTTCTTAAGCGAGGCACAAAGAGAACATTTAACAGCAGAGTATGTACATTTATATAAAACTGCACATTTTATGTGCAAACTTTAGTCTCTCTATAAATATTGACATGTGAAAATAATTAGAGTTGGGCGCCAATCCAAAGTTAAGTGGTTACTACCTGTGCAGAATGTTCTTGTTTGAAAGTCTCTAGTAAATCATTTGCACTTTGCCTGCCTTCCACTGGCAAAATGTGTTGCCTCCTTTAGACATTTCTGTTAGTGCAGTCCCGAAAAGAGGCGCTGGAGTGTAATTCCAGGAGTGAGGTCATGTTGGCCACTGCCGTGATGTCACTTGCACTGCAGGCTGCTTTGTCGATTAAAGTGATGTCACTTGCACTGCAGGCTGCTTTGTCGATTAAAGTGATGCAGCATGCTGCAAGTACTTGCCTGGGGAAGACATTTCTGATAGTAGGGAACATTCTAGTTCAGCAGGTGGCGGTATAACAAGATAGACAAATTCTGACTGAGAATAAGGCACCAATTTTATAGTGAGGGTAATTAACCATTGAAACAATTTATCTAGGGACATTGTGTATTCTCTGCCACTTGGAGTCTTGAAATCAAAATTGGGTGTCTTTCAATAACTATGCTATAGCTCAAACATATAGTCCTGCATTGAGTCCATAATAACTAAGTGGAATTCTGTGGCCTGTGTTATTCATGAGGTCAGATTAGATTATCACACTCATCACTTTTGGCCTTGAAATCTATGAACTTCCTACAGTTCAGCACATTTATTGGCAATATGCATCTGAGAAGCAGGCAGATGAGTTGTCATCTCCCAATACTTCTGCTAAAAAAACCAAAACCCACTGTATGATAGATTAAAAGCATCGTATCCTATTTCCCTTCCTATGTTGGTAAAGGAGAGAGAGATTCCATGCTGTGCATGCAGGAGGTGAGGGTATAGATGTAGCTTTAAGACAACTGTGCATCCTCCCTGTTCTGCACTGTGGTAGGGCAAACTCAGTCTCTGGTGTAGCCGGCTGCATTAAACTGTATCAGACTTCCTGGAGTTGCCAATGGCTTGTGACACAAGTCAGAATGACTGCAACAGCATGCGCAGTAGTACTGCCCCACAGAGGCAGGGGACAAGTCCAGGAAGTGAACTGGAAGGTGCTTTCGAAAGGACACCCTTGAAAATGGCAGACCAGCTTCTCAGCAGGTGTAAACCAGCCTAATCCCGCCAAAGTCAGTGGAGCTGTGCTGATTTACACCCGCTGAGGAGCCGGCCCTTGTCATCACTGCATCACGCAGTGCTATTAGCTGATTAATGGCCTTGCAAAGCTGAGAGGAACTTTCTGGCCATCAGTTGTAGTGTGATGACGTTCATAGAGACCTTCCACAGTAGAAAGCACCAATAGGGACCGGGAACCATATTTTCTCTACTGTGCTGTTGAACTTAATGTTGTGCAGAAGAGAGTATGGGTGCTGCATGAGCCCAAATATGTCATTTTGTGCTCTAGCTTCAATTCCACCAGCTCTGTTGTGCTTGCAAGTGTCTCACTGCACGGGGATGGTTTTGTTGCAATTGTAAGAAGTGTGATTTCTGGAGCATTGATTTCATCTAAGAGTTTGAAACACTTCCTAGTTATCTTCTTCCTATTATTTTATCTATTTGTTTATGTTCCTGTAAAATGGAGCTTTCAAAGAAGGAAGAATTAGTGCTGTTTTTTTGTTTTTCCCAACATGCCATTTTATCAGCAATTAGTTTTCTTTGCTCCCAGATTAACACTGTTGAGGCTGCTTGACCTCATTATTAATGAGACTAAACAAGAAAATGCTTTAATTTCCACTGGAACAAAGAAAATGACATGCCAGTCAAAGACACTGGCAGAGAAGTAGGCTTGATGTCCATTCTTATGTGAGTTTTACAGATGTGCAGGGAAACACTATGAATATGCATACATACACACAGCATTGAGTAGCTAACTGAGACTAAGACTAATGAGATTTGGGCCACTTCTCTTACTTCAGCCATTTCTAATTGTAATATATTCCTTAGTATTCTTGCCTCATGTATACTATGTCTACAAGACACCACAGTTCTGACTATGGGAGCATGACTAGCCCTCTTCCAACACAAGGACGTTAGTGCAAATTAGGAACCTTTTAGTTGGTGCCAGCAGCATCCACAAGGGGGAGTTACAGTGCAGCATTTTGGTCTATGCTGCTAATCACCTCCTGTAGTCCAAACTGTGGGGGAGCGTAGCCATACCCTGGAGAGTCAGGGTCTGCAGGACTAGATCTGACTTCTAGTCCCAGTTCTGCCACAGACCTCCTGTGTGACTGTGGGTAAGATCCTGAAATCAAGATCCTCCAGGGTATCTAGGTGCCTAACTCCCATTAACTTCAGTGGGATTTAGGCATCTTAATACCTTTTGAGGTTTTATCTTCTCGGTGCCACAGGTTCCTCACCTGTAAACAGGGGCTAATAATACTTATCTTACTACTTGGGATTGTGGACATAAAGATTCTGATAGCCTCATAGGTAAAGCAGTGGGCATGTGCTCAGAAAACCTGGCTTCCATTCCTGGCTCAGTCTGTGACTTTCTGTATGACCTAGACTAGTAACCTCCCCTCTCTGTGCCTAACCCATAAAGGGGAGGTAAAGATACTAACTATGACAGATAAGGCAACTTCCTGCAATATCTTTGGGAGCTCTCACTGTGTCAAGTTAATGTACCATTGTGGGACAGGGTATTGTCTGTAATTTCAGGGGGTGGGGATCGCAGCCCAGCTGAGAACAGTGGGAGATGATTAGGCAAACTCACTCAAGATGTATCACTTACCGTGAGCTACCACCACCTGGAGAGGTTTGCATGTACTAAAAAGCAACAAAGAGTCCGGTGGCACCTTATAGACTAACAGAAAGTCTATGTTAGTCTATAAGGTGCCCCAGGACTCTTTGTTGCTTTTTACAGATTCAGACTAACACAGCCCCCCCTCTGGTACTTGCATACACTAGTTCATACTGGAGTCTCCAGAGAGCAACAGACAAGACTTTTGGATAAATCGCCCGAGTTTAAACTGACGCAGGGCCAGCAAGACTTTCTGTCCAAGGGACGTTCCAATCCTTGCTGGGAAGGGTTGGAAGGAACTTGGCCTGTAAGACTCTGAAAGACTGATGGGTGACCTCTGGTAAGCTTTTAGCAAGTGTATAGGAACTTGTATTGTTTTTATGTTTTCACTCTAATACTTTCCCTTTAAGAATAAATGTGCTTGCTTATAAACTGCTGGGAATTATGTTGTTCCTAGCCTTCACAGAGACAGCAAAGCAGAGACACTGGCCTGTTTTAGGCAATCTGGCTTGCTGGGAATATCACAGTGCAAGCAGGGAACTATACACCCTGGAAAAGTCAGGGTCTGGAGGGAGAGAGCTGTGGGTCTCTGCCCAAGAGAGGTGATGACAGAGGATACACACTATAGGCTCCTAGCACCTCAAAGGACCACAGAGGGGGAGCAGAGATGCAGTTGCCCTCAATTGTGACACCTACCTCCTTCATAAAGCATTTTGTGATATTTGGGGGAGGAGGGATAGCTCAGTGGTTTGAGCATTGGCCTACTAAATCCAGGGTTGTGAGCTTAATCCTTGAGGGGGCCATTTAGGGATCTGGGGCAAAAATCTGTCTAGGGATTGGGCCTGCTTTGAGCAGGGGGTTGGATTAGATGACCTCCTAAGGTCCTTCCCAACCCCAATATTCTATGATATACAGAAACGGCTCACCATAAGAAAGAGACATATTATTGACTATAAACTGCTTTACAATTAGGGCTTCTATTTTTCAGGGTTCATTATTTTCATTTTATGGGTTTATTTCTAGCAATTTTTGAGTTGTATGTAGATGTCCAAAAATCAGATTTTTTGGGGGGAGGGGTGCTTTTCCTTTGCATATGCCATGAGTAATATACACTAAATGCATGACTCACTACGGTAGTACATACTGTAATGAGTAATTTCCCTAGTGCATTTTAATGTAGGACTGTTTCAAACTGCATTATGTTAGAGCACACTCGGGAACCTTTAGTATGCACGCGCAGGAGCGATATGGACCAATTAATGAGCAACATGTTAGCACACTTTAGAAATCACACTCCTGTAGTCCGCATTACTGCTTTGTGCAGGCAAGACCTTAGATGCAAGCAAACATTGATGGTGTTTTTCTAGTGTTCGTTGGATAAACTCCTGTTTAATTTTGTATCGGTGTTGATGAGTTAAAACATAAAATTAGAAAACCTGTTTATGATTGTCAGATATAAGGTGCTGCGGACATGCAAAGTATGTTGCAGACCTCGTTGGACTAAGGAAGAACTGAACTGAAATCCCATTCTTTCATTCATACAACCACACCTAGGTAACACAGAGACAATCAGATGCAACATTACTTATCGTATATGCATCAGTGTGTATAATTAGATGCGTTTTAAAAATAGCTTTGTCCTTAATTCTGCATTTCTATTCTTTCATGATATAATATGTATGTAAAATGCACCCTTGATGTTTAGATTGAAATCTTAACATGAATAACTGGTGTGGTGTGTGTGTGTGTGTTTTAACCAGCAGTTTAACAGGAGTTTATCCAACGAACACTAGTAAAACAAAACAACAACCCACTCCTACTGAACCTGATTCTTCTGTCAGGTGTAAATAAGAGTAACTCAGCAAAGTCAACAGAGTTACATAGGTGTGAGTGAGATTAGAATCAATGGCGTTACTTTGTGTAGCAAATATTCCTTAGCAACTTCACTCTTGCTGCGTTCCAGCCTTTAATAAAAGTGTATATGCCACATTATAATTGTTAGATCAGTTCTAGGTGATGTAGTGACCATTTGGGTTTGTTTCTTTGTTTGTTTTTAAATCGATAGCACCTACTCGGCATGTCAGGGTGTATATGATTTCCTTTTGAAGACACTACCTTGTGTTGTGTCAGGCCTGGTTGCCGGAGGCACTTTCGTATGATTGTTGAGCAAATGTGCAACCTCTATGTGCTAATGCTAAATATCTTAATGGGAAGAAAAATACACACCATTTTCTATTCTTGCAGAACATCCTATTTTAGAAAACAAAATGATGTGGGTCCTGATCTTGCAAGTACTTACACACGAGTTTAACTTGACACACGTAACTACACTCACTGGAGCCGATGGCATTACTTCTATGTGTAAAATTACTCATATGTGTAAGGGTTTGTAGGACTGGGATGCCTTTGATGTTTCAAACCAGATTCTCAGCTATACTGGGTTTGTGCTTGCCATAGCTGAGGAGAAGAAAGAGGGATGGGGAAAGACAGGGGCTCTAAGCTACTTTCCACCCCATTCATCTTGGGGCTGGTGGGAGGAGAAATGTCTCTAGATTACACCAGGGGCTAGCTGCAGCAGTCCCATAACACAAAATGGCACAAGCAGTGAACAGTGCAGGAGAAAAAAGAGATCCTTGATGGAAGAGGAATTTCAGCTTCCTGAGTGATGACCCACACGGCGGAATAAATGACCTCACAATTCCACTCCTATATTGCTGATGGAACCCTGGGACTCATTGATGCTTCCAAACAAAGGTGGGTTTGTTTGGTTTGGTTGTTTGTTTGTTTGTTTTTAACTGCTGTCTGTGGTACAGTCTTGATTTGTCAAAGGTCCCCTTTAACTGGGCAAATCTCTCTTTTTCCGGACACTCACCATTTGTGGTCACAGCCTTACCAGCAAGTCCCAGATAGCAGAATGAACCCTTGAATCTGGGAAGCACTGTCCTTAAGTGTCCCGCCAGTAGGATAAATTGGCCCTGTGACTCTCTCCGGGCCTGCCTCACTTGGAGAGCCAGGACTGTGTTACTAGAAAGAAGTCTAAAAAGGCAGAAAGTGAAGAAGGGAAATAGAATGGGGCCAGTACTCCAGAGAGGAGCTTGGACACAACTGGAAGGGGTTAAGCAGAAGGAGAGGAAAAGCCAGCAGCATTGACAGATACAGTAGATGAGCACTGCCATTAAAGGGGAGACGAGGAGAAAATGGGAATGGCTTAGTGTGACATGGCCGAATTCAGGTGGTTTATGCAGGCAAAGTATTAATCCACTGTTTGCTCAAATGGAAAGTCACAACTTTACACGGTAACTGAAGATTTGCAAAGTGTTCCTAAAGTTTCATATTTGTATTTAAAAAGGCTGTGACTCTGATCATCTAGTCTGACCTCCTGAGTAACACAGGAGCACCAAGCCCAGGTTTTATGGCTGAACTGGAGAAAATCCAGTGGCTAGTCTGCTGTGAAACCTGCTGGTATGGTTTTGGGTTTCACTACAAACTCAGAATTCTGCCCAGGTTCATGTTAGAGAGCCTTCCTTTCACCCTCTCCCCTGGTT
Organism: Mauremys reevesii; assembly: GCF_016161935.1. Classification (NCBI taxonomy): domain Eukaryota; kingdom Metazoa; phylum Chordata; order Testudines; family Geoemydidae; genus Mauremys; species Mauremys reevesii. The sequence goes on from NC_052627.1 coordinate 6,516,452, forward strand.
CTTGTCACAAAGACAGAAAGTAGAAGACCAGCAGTCGGGGTGCTGGCAATGCCATGTTATTGGAGTTAGTTTCCAGCAAGTATGTCCATAACTCTGACACCACAGAGCCTTGTTTCCCTGTGTCCCATCCTCCTGCTCCTTAGGCATAACTATACCTGAAATGCACGCCCACAGTTCCACCCCTTACAACTGATGGTCATGTTCCTTTTTAGGGGGTCAAGGATCTGAGGTCTTCATCCCACCTCTTTTGTACCCCGTGGGAGGTTGTGCCACGGTCAGGGGAAGGCATTTATCTGGCCTTTTAGTGTTTTACCTTCCCCCAAATCTCCCCTTGCTCTCTCCTCCGACTGGTTGTTTGACCTTGCCTGAGATAGGAGTTGAGGCCGTCTTCAAATGTGCGCTCATATATTATACTCCCACCATGCCCAGTAACACTTTAACTGCTTGTATCTGTTCCCATTATACTAACAAACCCCTCTGGCTAGTCAGAAGCAACATACAGTGTCTTTGTCCTTTGTTCACACATATTAGTAAGAAAGTATATGTATCAATCAGGCAAGCAAAACCCAAAATACTATCTCAGGTAAACATACAGACATTGGCACTAGCACTCCTAACAGTTCACGTGGGCCAATTTGTACTCCTGTGTTAAGACTCTGTGGGACGCATCGATTTTTGACTCATTTGCACTTTGAAGTCTTGAGCCAAAGGACACTGAGTGTTTTGGGTTTGTGTGTTTATTTGTGGTTCCCAAATATTCATGAGGAAAAAAAGAGGAAAAAAACCCAAATACAGAATAAAACAACAACCAAAAACCCGGTAACCATGATATTAATGAATCCTGAGATACAATTCTGGTAATTTGGTGCCAGTGCCACCAGCAATAATGCACTGGAAGCATATTAATGATTAAATAGCCTCCTTAACATCAGTAATAACTACTGTGTACGCTTAAGCAATAAATTAATCCTTGTCTCCGATCCCTTACAATTAACCTTAATGAACTGAGCTGTCATTAGTGTCAGATATACCCAAATACTACATGAAAAAGGAAGAGGCTTAATAGAAAGCTTTCACATAGATAATCTGAGGCTACACCTGCCTTATGTTTCTTTCTTTTTAAAAATATATCTGTAATGAACCAAAATGTCAATATATTGAAATTATCTGAAGGTGGCAATTCTATAGTTAACCCCTAAGATAAATTAACATCTTAACCCTCATTCCTACTTGGAGAAAGTGTAGAACAATTTCAAAATTGGAACCGTTTCTTTTTTTCATTAAGTGATTTTGGTATATTTTTTACCAGCTCTATATAATCGTTGATGACAATCTTCTAGTGAGAAGGAAGCTGAAAGTATTGAGGAGGCATGAATAGGGCTGAATTTTTCAAAAGCTCTCAGCACTGGCCTAATGCTGGTTACTAGTTGACTTCAATGGGAGCAGAGTTAGGCCAACACTGGGCACTTCTGGAAATCTCACCCTAGATGTCTGAGGCCATGCTTCAAGGTGCTACTGTAACATGGACAATGCTCATCTGGGATATCGGTACATATTACAGAGGATGCTGGTAGTTAGACTGGTGTATGCTAGAATCCCATAATATTTCCAGTACATTCATATTTCTTCTTTCCTTGCGATGTGCATGTTTTGCCTGTGATACAAAGGCACTGTGGCTCATACTGTATTATTATGTAACAAGGCAAGAAAAAAATGACACCAACAGGTGATACTATTGGTTGAGACCCCTGGCAGGTGCCTGCAGCAGTAATTCCCATTAGGAATTCTGTGCAGGCTGATATCTATGGTGTTGCAGAAACCAACACCTCCCCTACTCTGTCCTCTACTACTTTACCCTACTCTGTAGGGACATTTCTTCACAAAACCCCAGCAAAAGCGCTTTCCAGAGGTTCAGGGGATGGGAGGTGGAATGGAGTCTCAGAGGTCGTATGACCCTGCTGCTGCTTGGCCAGAGAAAGTTGCACCATCAAGGTTCACCTCAGAATGGAGGGGACTTTCTGGCCACAGGGGTTTCGTATCTTGAAGACTGGGCAGGTCCTAAAGGTGTTTGGGAACTCCAGTAGCTGCTGTGAAGGGAGTGGGGCTGGATTCTTGCCTCACGTGAGACCAGTGGGGTGGGTTTCCTCACTCCTACCAAAAATCCCCTTCTTTACCTCATCAACCAGGAAGGGAGGAGGCAGTGAGGCTGGAGGCCTTGGCAAGCTGGCACAGGACTTGTGGAGAAGCAGAACAGGAGTGAAGCAAGACTCTGGGTATGAAGGGGATTAAATAGTCTGGCAGTCAGAGGGAGAAGGCGGGGGAGGATTAGCAACACAGGAGGGGACATGAGCATGAGGAAGAAGGAGAGAGCAGGATGGGAAGAGATGGGGCTCATTCAGTGAAGGACAGAGAGGAAGAGAATTGGGGGGTGAGTTTTCTCAGTTTTGACCTAGCACAGAAGAGGCAGACAAAGGGCTCTCGGGGTAAAATGTTACCAAGCTGTAGTGCTGCTTTACTCCGTGTTTGGCCATACCAAAGACAACCTGCACATGGTCTGTTTTGTTATGGGCAAATCCAGTTATCTAAAATAGGAGGATAAAGTGAGGGTCCTACATTTGTATTTATGTGCCTGGATACAGAGTCTGATTTGCAAACCGAGACTCTTCCAGCTGTAGTGTTCACCAAGCTAAGCACCTTGTGTTATTGCAGCTATGTACGCACTACAGCTTACATTGGTGTAAATTATGCTGCTCAGGATTGAATAAGCCACCCCACTGAGCAATGTACATTACACAAACCTAAGCGTCATAGCTACCGCTGCTTGTGGGGGCTGGAATAATTAACTCAACGGGAGAGTTCTGTTCCATCAGCTTAGACTCTGTAGTGTAGCCGTAGCCTCAGTTTCTACCATAGAGCACTGGTGGATGATGACACTAGTATAACGTTACCTAGCATTTGAAGGGAGAGCTTCTAGAACTCCAAATAAAAACTGTAAATCAGGGGATTTGGCATGTTCTGAAAGCCACAAAGACTTGAAAATTGCCTTCCCATCCCACTTCTTATTGCTTTTATTTTTTAGGCCTGTACAAAGATGATTCTAGACAGAATCTCATGGCACAGAAAGCTAAATTCCACCAAGTTGTGGTTTGCAGTCAGCGGATCCCTTCAGCTCGTGACAGTCAGTATTACAAAGAATCATTTGAAGCTAGCTTGGCAGGTCCCAAACCTTAAATAATAGTGTGTCACTAGAACATGAGTGAGGGAAGGAGAGGGATTATGGGCCTTGTTGCTTCTTATGTTATCAATAGCTGCTGTAAGGAGAGAGGGGAAAAAGGGAGATTGTTGCAATGATTTGTTTTACCTACATGTGTTTGATAATTTGGCTTTTTTTCAAACAAACTTGGGCAGAATAACGTTTTAGTCCTGCAAGTGTGTCCTCCAACTCCATAGCTCAATGGCAAAATGCAAAACACTTCCAATGTTGCTTTAAAACCTACATACTTGGCTTGTGTAACTCAATGTTACCATCATCACTGGCCCATGTTGATATTCACTAGTTCAATCAGCTAGATCCTAAAGGGCCAGATTTTAAGGGTATTTAGGTGCCCAAAGATACAGCTAGGTGCCTAGTGAGGTTTTTAGAAGTGCCTAATCCTCTGGGAGTCAGGGGCATAGATACATTTAAAAGTCTGTCTCAGAGTCCTTATTCAGTCCCGACTAGATGAAAACTTCCAAGCAAGTCAATGGGAGATTTTGCTTAAGTCAGGATTGAGTAAAACCATGTTAATCCTAAAGTGTCAGGACTCTTATATTCATTCATATTTGCAGAGATATATTAAAAAATGCCCAGTGTCCTAAAATGAAATTCATATTCAATGTCCTTAATCAGAATGCCCTATGAGATTCCTGGCCTCTGCTTAATTGGATGGGAGAATCAAAATATAATGCATTGACAGCGATATATTTTAAACAGCCATGGAACCACAGTTGATTCCATTACCATTTCTTTTTCTTTATTAATGTCTAAATAGAAAAGGCTCATTTTCAACACTGATGACCTGAAAACTTGGCAGTAATAGACGTGTTTGTTTTCTTTGTTTGAGACCTGTATTTGGAATGCTGGCTACACAGGTGACTGATTTGTGCCAGCATCCATGCACGGTAAAAGAATTTGCTTCAGCTTGATTCAGTGCCCTTAAAAACAAGGGTAAATGGTTGTGATTTGTGGCAAACGATACTTGCTCTGACCCAACACTCGTCTTTTAGTAGAAAGGGGCATGTAAAGGTCCTGCAAATAAGACCATTAGGGTGAGAAATGTGTCTCTAATTTTCCAGCCTCTGTGCCTCTTGAGAGTTTCACACTTTTAGTTTACCTGACTCAGGCAGAATGAGATTATCTCATCAGAAATTCACCAGGGAGAAACTGCAACTGTCTGTATGGTTTTAAAGAGCCTTCCTTTCTCCATCCTTCATAATCTCGCTTCCTCCTGTAAAGATCTGGTTGCTTTATCAACATTCCAGTCAGTCTCACTCTCTCTTGTTTTTCTTTTCTGTTTTCTTTAAGAACGTTCTCTCAAAAAATCATCTCAATGGGGTTTTCGCTTCTGTCTGAGTTTGACACTCGGAATCACGGAAATCTAAAAATGTCAGCGCCACTACTGTGTTGGAAATTGATATAATGCATGCTAATGAAGATTTCAAAGGAGGAAGAGGTTTTCATTGTTTTAGTTTAAAAATGACAGAGCAGATCTGTTCTCTCAAGTTAACCTAGAAAGCACGTTTGAGATGGATCTATTAGCCGAGAAGACAACAGTAAATATCCATTTGCAAGCTAAGCCTGACTGTTCCTGCTCATCTTCTTTCTGCGAGCGTTTGAACTCCAGCAATTTTGGCTGGCTATCTTTTGGATCAGACTTCAGCTCTTGGTGTTCGGTAGTTTCAGTATTCAGCTCCAAACTGCCTCGCATTCTTCTTCACCTTTCATGAAGCTTGGATTGAGGCTGCTGGCTTTGTAAACAAAGCTTGAGCCCCATGTAAAATGTAAATACAAACTTTTAAGCTTAGGCAACAATGTAATAAAAGCTCTAACAAAGTGAGTAAAGAAAAATCCCAGTTACAGACAGTACTGCCTCAGAATTATGGATGTGATGTTTGAGGAACTATAGATATATCCAATGTCTCTATTTCCCCCTGAAACTGTCACCTCTTTGCTTGCTTATTTGAGAGAGTTCTCTTTTTTACTATATTTTATCACCATAGCTATTTTTGATATTGCTACTTTTTCTGATTTTTTACCTACTAGCCACACAGATCTGCAGAGTGATTTCTCTGTGGGCAGATGGCAGCATGCTGGCATGACGCTGCTATGGAAAAGAATAGGAGTGGCGCATACAGGCTAGATTGCAGACCACGTAAGAGACAGTGCATAGCTGTGCTGCCCCAGAAACAAGGCAGGGACCAAAATATTGCACTCTCTAGTTCAGCGGTTCTCAAACTGCGGCCCAATCAGCACAGAGCTGTGGTCCATGTGACGTTCTCAGGGCCATCCTGGTAGCATTGAATGCGGCCCACACAACATGTTGCGGGCTGCATATGTGTAAATAGTGGTAAATAGGTTGAGAACCACTGTCCTAGTTGGACCCTTGATCCATGAGGGAGGCATGTTCTGCTTACCTTGCCCTCCATGCCAGCCAGTGCTCCCAAGGCTCCATCTACTCCCCATGTCCACATGCAACCTGATGGCAGCTGCTTTCTCCAGGCACAGGGTCTGGCACTGAAAGTAGCCCACACAGTGACCTGAAGGAGCATCTTGCACCCTGCTGTGTCCTTGCAGCTGGGCTCATGACTGAGCAGATCGGTGTCATTATGTTACCATCTCACAAGCAGCGTTATATGGGCTGTGTACATTTATAACTTACAGCCAGGTGGGAATTTAAATGAATTTTGTATCATTGTTCCCCATAGTGCTGAGCCTTTTTCTTCCTAGATACTGCACCTGCCTGATTGGCTCTTTTCTGCTATTTTGTCATGTCTGGCTAATCCAGGATTTCTGTTGCAGGATTCTTTTAGCAGCCTGCATTGCTCTTGCTACCTTGTAGGTGACAGAAACTGGAAGCGATAGGCTTGAACCCCCAGAAGGTTTGGAATTCAGAGCTGCTGAACTGCAGCCTGTGACTATTTTATGATGAGGATTACAGTAGCACCCAGGGGCCCCAACCAGAAAGAACACCCCAATGTGCCAGGCACTGTACAGCCATATTGTGAGCAAGCCTGCTCTGAAGTCCCTAACGTCTAAACAGAGATAGATGGACAGACATGAGAAATAGAGACAGTGGCTTGCTCAAGGCCACATAACAGGTCATTAATAGAAAAGCCAGGAATAGACTGCAGGTTTCCTGACTTGTAGTCTGGTTCCCTACCCACTGGGCTATGCTGCCCATATAGCAGAGTATGCTCTCCTTGACTGCGTATAAAAGGTGCCAAGTAGCTTACATGCTTGGCATAACTAACACCTTTAGAATCTCTCACTTGCCCGTGTATGTGACAAACGTGCTTCCACTATTTGGCAGAACCAACTCCCTGAGTCTTCCGGTTTTTAAATGTATAAAGTGATAATTGCCCTCATTTTTATATGGTGCTGTTAATCCATAGATCTCAAAGTGCTTTACAAAGGAGGCCTGTATCGTTAACCCCTTTTACAGGGATAGGGAAACCGAGGCACGGGAAGGGAAGTGACTTGCCCAAGCAAGCCAGTGACAGTCAGGAATAGACCCCAGGTCTCCTGTGTTCCAGTCCAGTGTTCTGTCCACTAGGGCACACTGCCTCTCATGTCAAAACCCATAGTGGAAGCTTCTGCTGGGAAGAGGCACCCAAAGCTAAAAGAGGATGATGGAACATGAGGGATCTGAGAAGTAATGTATAAATACAGAAGTCTTATCCTCTGAAAATTACTGTGGCATACAAGTCTAAACAGCACAGGGCATCATTTCATATCAAATGCGTGTCAAAACTTCAAATAGAATTTTTATCTCCATACCGTATCTTGCAGTATTTATGGTTATTGTGCCAGGAAATGTAGCTAACAATTCTCAGAAATCAAAGGCTTAAGAGTAAGAGAAACCTGAATGAATGAGTAATTACAGATTCTCTCAGTGCATCCGCTAAAACGAGGGTGTCAAACTGAGTCTGTAGCAAGGGCTGACTGATGTTTCCTGTTGGGCTCCCAAGGCTGGAAGTAGAAAGAGCACTGGCAAAAGGAGGGGATAGGTTAGAGGGCAGAGCTCTCGCTGACATCAGCCGGCGCTCGGTGTGTGGATTAACTCCAATGTGTCTCTGCACTTAGTTAAGTTAGCTATTGCGTTCAGCTAGAGACACTTCCAACCAGATCCTCAAAGATATTGAGGTGCCTAATTCCCATTGTAATTAGTGCACCTCCCACTCAATGCATCAGACAGTGCTTGTCAGTCGATCTTGTAATGCTTTAGCAAAGATATATACTGGAGAGCAGGTGGCAGCCTTGCATGTTTCCAACCCAAAAGAAGCTGCCTTGTTGGCCTACACCCAAGTCCTTTTCTGAGTGAATTTTGTAGCTCTTGCCACACCCTGATCAGTCCCTCTAGTTGTGTGCACACAATTACTCTGGAAACTGCATGGCTGTTCATAGGGCATTCCTAAAAGGTGAATATCTTCTCCAAGGCTCCGGATTCAGATATCCTTTTAGCACGCTGTAGTTTGGGAACTGTGGTGGGGTGTATGAACCCCACAGAGGCCCACAAAGGGTTAAAGGCAGCCTGAGGGCTCTATTAACCTCAACTAGCATGCCAGGGGTGAGGGGGTGGTCAGGCTGAGGGAAGATCTCAAAAGAAAGAGTGTAGGGCAGTCAAAGGAGAAGACCAGGCATGGGTGAAAGTCTTTTCCTGGGAGGAGTGGGTGAAGAAGGAAAGGGGGACAAGAAGTCTAGCTGCAGGAGCCAGGACTAGCCCTGTAGCTGGCTCTGTGAAGGGGAAGGACTTAAAGGAAGTGGCTCTCTGAGTCACTGTCCTGAGGGGGTCGCATGAAAAGGAGAGGTTGAAACCTCTAACTCAGCAGTGATACTGTATTTATGATTTGCACTCTGATTTTGTTGGTGAGGCAGTCTGAAGGGAAGGCCCAGAAAGGGAAGACCTTTAAGGGTATGCTTTAAAGTTGGCAGAGGACATTATTTGGGATTCGAAGGATGCTTTTGTCTTGCAAGGGACAGGCCTTCAGGAGAATCTGGTGGGAGGGCCAGGTCCTGAGCACAGGAGACTATCAGAGAAGGCCACAAGGGAGCACCCAGGGCAGGTCAGGCTGTTACAGGAACACTCTCCTTTTGACAACTAGAAAGTATATTCTGCTTTCCTTGATACCCCGGAGAATAGGTCATTAGCTTGGAAGCAATTTTGGGGAGGTATTACAGCACCTGGCCTAATGGAGCCCTGATCTTAACTAGGGCTGTGGGGCACTCCCGTTGTACAAATACCAATAGTCCAGGTCCTGGGTATGCCACAACAAACTGGCCCTTAAAACTTGAGGTAAGGCCTTTGCATTCTACAGCCTTGAGTGGAAATTCTGCAATAGATTCAGGTGTATTGAAAAAATGAGTCCAGTGAGTGTGGGTATTTTAAACCTTTGGTCTGCACAGGCAGCATAATCCGCCTTTCACTGCATGGGTGCCAAGCTGGGTTGTGGGGAGACTTTGTGGTGACAATAGGCAGCAGGAGCTCTGTTAGTCAGCAGGAACACCAGGTAGACAGTAAATACTGTAGAGTCTGCTTCCTGCAGCCTCATTAAAGCATCACCTTTATGTTCATTGGGACGGAGTCCTGTCCTTTCTCTAACACAAATAATAATGCAGTGTCCACATACAAGTATGTAGTTCACATGGCTTTTGCAAAGGAAAGTAGGAATGCCAGAGCTAGGGATGCTTAGTGTGCTCTAACACCCCCCTGGCACCAAGTAACGAGAGCAACTGAACGCATGGACATGAACAGCATTCACAGTTTTGTTCAATGGCTTTCACACGCCCACTCTAAAAATTACTCCAGCACCCTGTGACCGGGTGTACAAACCTCACACTGATGAGGAAAGAGTTAAAGAGCAGCTCTGGGCCCAGAAAGACTTTGTGCAGGAACAATGCGAGAACCAGACTCTGAGCTATGCTTGGGAGCAAGTTGGGCAATGGGAGCAAAGCAGTGGCCCCACTTTGAGCTCTGCTATGAATAACTTTACCAAGTGACGAAAGACTCCCCCAGACCCAGGAAATATGGTTCCAAGTGCTAGTACCTTAAAAGTTTGTTGGATGCTACTGCACCTAGCCCATTTGGTGCCATGGAAGAGCACTTGGGGAGAGAAAAGACACTGGAGAGGTGGCCCTTAGGTTCTTCTGGCCAGGTGTCCACCAAGAAGTGAGTAATTTTTGTGCCTCATGTCCTAAATGCAAGCCTTCACAGGGTTCTCCTCTTTTTAGTGCCTGTACCGTAGATATTCTAGAGGGATTTTTGGCCTCCTTCAGGAGGCCTGGGAAGAACAAGAGTCATGGGCTCAGTGACATTCATGCTCCAGCTGGGAGAACGACTAAAAACATGATGGAAATTCGCTAAAGAAAACCTTCTGAAAGCCTAGCAGACATAGGAGTGCACCTACAACCAAGAGGCCCAGCGGCAAACATTTTAACTGGATGACAGCGTGTTGCTGCTTCTGACCTCTGAGTCAAAACTATTAACCCAGTGGTAGGGCCTATTTGAGGTGGTCAGAAGAGTAGGACCAGTAGACTACAAGATCCCACTGCCCAGGAGGTGGAAGGAGATGTAAATCTATCAAGTCAACCTCTTGAAGGCCTGAGAGGCTCAGAAGAGCTTTCTGATAGCCCTGTGGCCCTTGGAACCAGAACTGGGGCCTCAAGTGTTGACAGCGCTGCACTTGACTCGCATGCTGATAGGGTCAGAGCTTACTCTGAGACAACAGGCCCAAATAATACAGCTGACTAAGGCCTTCCTCCTGATGTTCTCTGTTCTCCTGGGGAGGACCCATCTAACCCACCACCACATCACTATGATGACTGGGCAGAAAATATGAGAGAATCATTGACTCCTGCGAAGCAAAATGTGGGAGGTGGTCCATGAGGAGCTCCAGGCTGTGCTGGCCCTGGGAGTCGTCAATGACTTACACAGTGAGTGAAGGAGCCCTGTTGTACTGGTGCCAAAGCCTGATTGATCAACCAGATTTTGTATACATTTTAGAAAAATCAACACAATATTGTGCTTTGACACTTATCCAATGCCCTAGGTGGATGAGTTATACTCAGCCCTTCTCAGTCTCTCTAATATCTCCATGTTGGACCTGACCAACCGCTGACCAGGGTATCCCAGGAGAAGATTGCCTTTCTGACTCCCTTAGTCCTCTACCAATTTGTGACCATGCCCTTCGGCCTACATGGAACAGTTGCCACCTTTCAGCAGCTGATGAACCAATTGCTGTGCCCCATGACCAGTACACGGCTGTCTACATCGATGCCATAGTCATATACAGTAACAGTTGGGAGGACCCCTTATATCATGTCACCGTGGTTGTTCAAGCACTCAAAGGCCGGGCTTATTGTGAACTTGTCCAAATGCCGACTGGGACAGAGAGAAATAACACACTTCAGGTACTCCATGGGGTGGGGCCGACTACACCCTGTGGTGGATAAAGTCCAGGCACTGACCAGATACCCAGCCCCTTCAACCAAGAGACAGTATGACTGTTCCTCAACCTGGATGGCTATTACAGGGAGCTTGTGCTTGGCTTCACTACAATAGCCATCCCTGTCCAATGTACTCCCACAGGCAAGGCTCCATCTTGTGAAGAGCTGAGAACCTACAGCAAGGATTCTGAAGCCTGATTGAGATCCCATTGCTTTGGTCCCTTCAACTTCCATTGAGGTCAATGGCCGCTGAAGTCAATGAACATATCGCAGAGGTGCTAGGCAAGATTTTTCAAAACTTACTAGCAATTTTAGGTGCTCAAAGTGAGAGGCCTTAAAGGAGCCTGATTCCAAAAAGTGGGTGCTCAGCACTTTGGGAAAATTTGGCATTTTTCAAGTGTCTCAAACTGGGCATACAAAAGTGGAGCTTGCCCAAGTCCAGGGGAGTTTTCCTATTGCCTTCAGTGGGAATAAGCTAGGTCTCTTAATCTTTTTTTTCCCAACCCATATTGGTCTATCACCAGAGCTTTGTTTGTGTATTTTCAGGTTTTGATAATACTTTAATCAACATGGTTATTTTACTAGAAACTGCAAAACTGAACCAATCTCTGCCACTGTTCAATACTGCATGATTTAGTGTGTCATCAAAAACTGCATAAACTTCCTATTAGAAATGTATTAAAGTTTCAAGAGGAAAAAATGACTGTTTATAGCTTCTTGTAGTGAGAAAACATACATAATTGATGCAGCCATGACCAAATTGTCTAAACAGATTTAATTGTACAACAAAGCGCTATGAGGTTCTAAAGAGAAAGTGTGGCTAACATTTTTCAAAATATGGGGTTGAGCTGCCATAAGAAAATAATAGGAAAATGCCCAGAATGGTATTCCATGGACACTCTTAACTATTCAGAATCGCAATTCCACTGACGTTATGTGGTATCGTCAGTACGTGATTGCATGTGTAATCCTATTGATTTCAATGAGCTCAATTTTGACAACTCAACATGAAGTGAAGGTAACTGAATCTGGCCCTTAGTTACTTTCTTTCATGCCAGATTTATGACAGTAAAACATAGTTCAAATTATTTAAAAACCAAAAAAAAAAAAAGTTAAACAGATCTGAAAGAACCTTTGAATTACGAGGTAGTAATATGTCTCTTGACAGTGTTGCAATCTGCTTTATTTATGGAATATACATTAGAGTTGATTAATAGTTGTAAATAATGGTGGGGAAAATCTCTATTGCATAATCAACACACTGCTATCATACTGTCAATTTACTGTGATGTTTTAATATGAAAATACTCTACCGGAAGCCATTTATAAGGCCACTTTAAAATGTCATATACCATTATGTATATAGGGGAATGCCAAATATAAGGTAAAATAGTGAGAGAATGTCCCCTTGGCCATTAGAACAGGAAAATCAATTCAAACAGCTATTGAGGGGGGAAAAAAACCCTTTTATTTGACAGGTTCTCAGGAACACTTTTTTACATGATTTATAGATTTGATTGCCAGAAGGGACCATTGTGATCCTCTAGTCTGACCTCCGGTATAAAACAGGCCAGAGAAACTGACCAAGTAACTTCTGCCTGAGCTAGAACATCTCTTTCAGAAAGACATTGACAATGTCGGCTTCATTGTTCTGAAATGGTAGCAAGCCTGAGAACTAGAGGATAAGAAACGTGTTTATGATTAGAGGAGAGTACTAAAATGTAAGCATAAAAACCCCACAATGAAATCAGTCCTTGGCAGAGGACAAAGTTGCACAAACAAGAAAAACTTTACTTAAGACTCTCAGAGCATGAAAATGCAACCCACTTTACTTAGCTAGCCTGTGTAAAAGCACAATCTGCTCTGTTTAAGGGGTAGTTTAGCTGCACTGCCCCACGAGCGTCCCGAGGAAGAAACTAAGATTGGAAACTCTTTGGGGCAGGGACTGTCTTTTTGTTGTGTGTCCACACAGCACCTACCACAATGGGGTCCTGCTCCGTGACTCTGGCTCCTAGATGCAATGGTAATAATAATAATTAATAAAAATGTCTCAAAGAGGCACAATTCCTTCCCTTCTCTCTCCTTACCCACAGGGGAAGTAATTTGCTAACTAGACCATAGAACCACTTCTGTGTTGTCTCAAATATGCTGAAGCGTTTCCTGCTTCATACCCTGGCCCAGTCATTCAGCAGGAGAGCAATGGATGCGCAGTGCCTCTGACATGCCTAGCCCCCAGGACTAGAAAAGCTGCACCAGGTGGTAGTGGTGGGTTTTCTCTCCATATTAAATCTCTGCACAGCCATTCAACTCAGGCTGCACTGAAGCCTTTAGACCGATAACCAATTGAAAAAAGCCCAGCAGTCTTGAAGGTGACAATGAAAGCAACGTCAATACAGTGTGAAATACATTTAAAAATGGTTGCAAGCTGGGATACCTCAGTCCCCTGTTGCTGTCGGCCATCTTGCCAGAAAGCTAGCTCATGTGTGGCACTGACTGTGTGAAAGCCTAATGTATGCCCATATAAATTTCATCCCCCCCTCAGCACTGTTTGGGCTTAAGAGACAGCAGAAGTTTAACTTTTAAACATGTTGAAAGATTAAACAGAGTTTTCCCCACTGATTGTTAACGCAGTATCAAAGGCAGGTTAGAAACTGCTTTGTAATCTCTTACATAGTGCTGTCATACTGTTTGTGTCACACCTGCCATCCATCCCAATGGCTGCTGCCAGCAGGAGGCTCAGAGATACCGATTCTAACCGTTCTCAAATGCATCATGAAATAAATCTCTCCGTTTATTCCTGGGGAGAAGTGCTTTGTTCCTTCTGAATTTTCAGATTGCTGGATGGAAACAACCAGATGGAATTTTCCTTTCAATCATGTCTTTACACTGCATCAACTCCAGTTCTCCCACCATGCACTGGGTAATCCTTTAAAATATCTGCTGTTTGTTGTGGCAGTACAATGGAGCTAGAGCGCAAACTATTTCAGGCTATCCCTTCCTATGTATATCTAGGCTATGGGCTCCATCCTGTGAAACAATCAGCAGCATACTCCATAAAAGTAGGGTTCAGTGGGTGATGGGAGTATGTAGAGGGACGTTCTTAGTGCTGTGCAAGTTGGGCCCAAAGGCCCCGATTAAGAAAAGCACTGAAGCATGTGCTTAACTACAGTGGGCCATAAGTACATGCTTAAATGCGTTCCTGAATTGGACTCAAAGTCAAAACATAACGTTCCTGTGGGTATGTAGTACTACTTGGGGTCACTGTGGCCAAGGCCAGGTATGAATTCCTCACTGACAATAACAGGAGACCCTTTTGTGGTACAGGGATGGAGAAACCTGTGGAAAAGAATCCTGGGAAAGGATCCGGGATATGGATTTTATAGCTCTACCAGAAAACCCCCGAAGGCTCTCAGGGCCAGATCCTCAGAGGTATTTCAGCCCCTAACTCTCATTGTCCTAGCAGCAGCAGCCTCTTTAGGACAATGCCCTCTTTCTTTGTGCTTCTTGAAAATCAGGTAGCCTATCTCCTTTCGTTCAGCACTCGAGGAAGCTGCTCAGGATCCTGACTCCCCACTGCTAGGGGATATTGCCTCCCCTTATCAGGGAAGCTGGAATATGTGGGTACCATGACTGCAAGGGTTTCAGAAAGTCTGTACTGTCTGGCACACTTCTGAAACTTGTAGCTAGAGGATCCTAGACACTGTGCTCTAGGCACAAGGGACTGGATCAAACTCTATAAATTGATTTGGAATATTGATGGATTACCCTAAAATGGGAAACATTCCAGATTGGGACATCCTGGAATTTTTCCATATGTTGAATAGAAACTGGTATGGGTTAGTGGTCTAAACACACAGGACTGGGAACTAGTTGTTACGGTACTCATGAGGAAGTCTGCTTTCAAGATAAACCCATTATTAAGGACAGAAACTAGGTACAGAAATAGTGCACCAAACCTTCCTATGGTTCTCTAGCTGTAACCTATAACTGCCCCGTCTTGGGCTTCTTTTGTTTCTTCTCCTACCGAGTATGCATTGCCACATGGGAAAACCAAATTATCGCATAAAGAGTGCCCAGGAAGTGTGGCCTCTCTACGCTTCTTGAAGGACTCACTTTATAGCTCATCTTCCCTTTTTTAACCCCTCTTTTTAATTCCCTGATTGAATTGAAATACTAATAAATGAAACTAGCAAACTATAACAAATACAGTAACAGACTTAACAAGCCTTCAGGGTGCTTTAGCATAATGTTAACATGTCTCCGTTAGTCTCTTAAGAAGTTTCAGCAATTTTCCCAGGCTGCCATAATTGCAAGCCCTGTATAGGCAAGTCCTTGTCTTGGACAGACAGTTTAGTCTCGGGGTCAATAACAGGTCAGTCTGTGAATTGTTTTGAACTTGTATGTCTGCTCTCACTTCACTTGTCTCAGTCATGTTCTCGTGTACCTTGAGCAGATGCTTATGATTCCATCATAAGATTTTTGCCTTCATCAGTTATTGCTGAGTATGCGTGAGGTGGTTCTTTGGTTGTTATAGCATAGTCAGTGCCCAGCTTACCAGTTTATCACCAAGTATGTTTTTAACTGAGGAAGAGGCCTTTGTTGTGCATTGTGTCTGCTTATACTTTCCTAGTCTTTTCCCCAATCTCATAGACTCCGTGGCCATCCCTTGTTTTTCTCCCATGTGAGTAGTGCTAAATAAAGACCACCTCTGGCATCCATTGCTTTTTGGAGCATTCTGGTTGCCACATCACTGGCATTGTTTCCTGCTTTCCATATTTCTGTTCTTGGCCAATTTTTCATTTCTCTATCCTTTCAGCTTGCTGGTTAAACTATTGTATTTAGTTGTATGCCTCTTAATAGGGCTTTAATTTGTGTTTCTGATTTTTGTATTGCTGCTTGGCATATGCATATTGCCTTTTCTAGTGTCAGATCTGTGTCCCTTAGTAACCATTCATGGGCTTTTTTATCATTACACACCAAGGTAATCTGGTGTCTGAGAGTCTTTTAATACTCCATATTTGGAGGACTGACTTTTTAGTTTTAAGTCTGTGACAGGCTTCTGTTGTTTCTTCTGTATCAATATGTTAGAATTATCAATAATGCAAAAAAAAGGAGAGATATTTAATACATATTTCTGTTCTGTACCTGGGGAAAAAACAGATGATGCAGTCTCATCATATAGTGATGATAACACTCTTTCCATTGCACTTGTATCTCTGGAGGATGTTAAAGAGAAGCTACCACGGTTAGACAGTTTTAAATCAGCAGGGCCACGTAACTAGCATCCAGGAGTTTTAAAAGAGCTGGCAGAGAAGCTTGATGGACCAATAATGTTGATTTTTCAATAAGTCTTGGAGCACTGGGGAAGTTCCAGAAGACTGGAAGAAAGCTAATGTCCCAATTTTTAACAAGGGTAAATAGGATGTTCTGTGTTAATAAAGGAATGGCTGATACTGGACTCTATTAATGAACTACAAGTGGGTAATGTGATTAATGCAGATCAACATGGGTTTATAGAAAATAGATCCTGTCAAGCCAACTTGATATCTTTTTGTTGCTTATAAATTTGGTTGATAATGATAATAGTGTTGACATAATATACGTAGACCTCTGCTAGGCACTTGACTTGGCACCGCACGATATTCTGATTAAAGAACTAGAACGATATAAACTGAACATAGCCTATTTTAATCCATTTAATGTGTGCCAACTGCTAGGTCTCAAAATGTAACTGTAAATGGCGAATCGGCATTGAGCAGGCCTGTTTCCAGTGGACTAATACAGGGATCGGTTCTTGGCCCTACGCTATTTAACATCTTTATCGGTCACCTGGAAGAAAACATGAAATCACGGCTGATAACGTTTGCAGATGACTTAAAAATGATGGGAGTGGTAAATAATGAAAAGGGTAGTTCACTGGTACAGGGTGATCTGGAACTGTGTTTTAATATGGCTAAATGTATACATCTAGGAACAAAGAATGCAAGCGCACTTACAGATTGGGGGACTCTATCCTGGGAAGCAGTGAGATTTAGGGTTTGTGGTGGATAATCAGCTGAACATGAGCTCCCAGTGTGACACTGTGGCCAAGGGCTAATGTGATCCTGGCTTGCATAAACAGGAGAACCTCAAGGAGGAGTAGAGAGGTTATTTTACTTCTGTATTTGCCACTGCTGGGACATTGTATCCAGTTCTGGTGCCCACATTTGAGAAAGGATGTTGAACAATTGGAGAAGGTTCAGAGAAAAGCCCCAAAAATGACTGAAGGACTAGAAAACATGCCTTATTGTTATAGACTCAAAGATATCAATCTATTTAGTTTAACAAAGAGAAGATTAAAAGATGACTTAATCACAGTCTATAAGTACCTACTGGGGGAACACATATTTAATAATAGGCTCTTCAGTCTATCAAAGAAACATCTAACTTGATTCAATGGCTAGAAGTTGAAACTAGACATATTCAGACTGGAAATGAGGCATAATTTTTTAAGTGAGTAATTAACCATTGGAACAATTTACCAAGGGTCACGGTGGATTCTCCATCGATGTCAATTTTAAAATCAAGATTCGATGTTTTTTCTAAAAGATCTGCTTTAGGTCTTATTTGAGGAAGTTCTCTGGCCTGTGTTATACAAGAGGCCAGACTAAATGACCATAGTGGTCCCTTCTGGCCTTGGAATCAATGAATTAATAAGATGCTACATGATACCAGAGGTGGAAGAAATGAAGTGCTGGAAATCCCAGTGAGAGAGGTCATGTTGAAATACTACTTTCTGTGCATAACACTTAGGAAAAAAATCAGGGCCTCTTAAACTACTGTACGGTGTTTCAGGAAACACTAAAAAGATTATTCCAGATGTCACTACAGGTTAGGGCTTGATTTGCTTTATACAATTGCAGTCAAGGTTCCACTGTTGCATATGGAAGAGGCTTATTTGTCTAGGCCCAGAGTGTGCTTTAGATGCAGAGACTGAATATTACTGGAATAAGGTCCTAGTCTGATTGAAGTAAATGTGTGTCATTGCTCACCAATGCAAGCAATGAAGTCACAATCTGCCCCTGTCTAGGCACTTACCCCGCCCACACAAAAACGCAAACTTCTGAACATAATCTTGCCATTGCCTAGACACCTATCTGAGAAGGATCTCTCCCCTCCAGAGATAATGGTGATTAATTATCCTGCATGACTTTCATGTCACAAACAGTAAGTGGTGGCCATATTCCATTGCTAAATGTGATTATGGAAAACGTACCTGACACAGCGCAGGTGACTTCAGCAAGGTCCTTCATGCAATGCAGGTTACTCACTTACCACCAGGCAACAGAACCTCTTTGATGATGTCCACTGTAAAACATGGGCTATGCAGATTTTTGGGCGTATTGAAAACTTCATTTGCATTACTGAAGATCACAAAATTAAATGTATGGCGCATCAAACTGGGCAAATAGCAGAGATCTGAGAGGATGTATTTCATGGTGTGTGATCCATTACAAAATGTGCTGTATTGTTTATTCTGAGCTGCGACTACATGCTCTACAGTCAAGCCTTGTGTTTTACGCAGCTAAATTATGTTGCCCCAGATGTATAGGGCAGGAGTCTTTTCCCTAGCTTCCACCTTGCTGCTGCAATTGCCCCCTGCTTCACACCACTTTAACACAAACTCACTTCTCTGAAAGCATAATTTGCAGGCCTGGGTTTATTATTAATCACTGCGGTGATTAATTATCTCACACTGATGTCCTGGGTGTCTGAACACACACTGGAGGGGATAGCAACCACACCCCTTCTGCTGTGAATGTAGAAGCTCTGCCAACGTGCACAGGATCCTCCAGGGTCAGAGATTACTTGTGTGACCTTGGGAGAATCACTGAGGCCCAGATTGGGGGCAGCTTCTCCAACTAGGGGCCGTGCTCCTCTTGACCTGCTGCTCTCAAACAGGGAATAATTGGTAGGTTAAGTAGAAGTGGGTGGCAACCTAAGCAGCAGTGACCATAAGACAAAAGGAAGAAAGGAGAGCAGCAAAATATGGATCCTGGACTTCAGAAAAGCAGACTTAGACTCCCTCAGGGAACTGATGGACAGGATCCCCTGGGAGGCTAATATGAGGGGGAAAGGAGCCCAGGAGAGCTGGCTGTATTTTAAAGAAGCCTTATTGAGGGTGCAGGAACAAACCATCCCGAAGTGCAGAAAGAATAGCAAATATGGCAGGTGACAAGCTTGGCTTAACAGCGAAATCTTCTGTGAACTTAAACTAAAAAAGGAAGCTTACATGAAGTGGAAATTTGGACAGATGGCTAGGGAGGAGTATAAAAATATTGCTAGAGTATGCAGGGGTGTAATCAGGAAACCAAGGCACAATTGGAGTTGCAGCTAGCAAGGGATGTGAAGGGTAACAAGAAGGGTTTCTACAGGTATGTTAGCAACAAGAAGATGGTCAGGGAAAGTGTGGGACCCTTACTGAATGGGGGAGGCAACCTAGTGACAGATGATGTGGAAAAAGCAGAATTACTCAGTGCTTTTTTTGCCTCAGTCTTCACTGACAAGGTCAGCTCCCAGACTGCTGCACTGGCCAGCACAGTATGGGGAGGAGTTGAGCAGCCCTCAGTGGTGAAAGAACATGTTAAGGACTATTTAGAAAAGCTGGGCATGAACAAGTCCATGGGTCCAGATCTAATGCATCCAAAGGCTGATGTGATTGCAGAGCCATTGGCCATTATCTTTGAAAATTTGTGACGATCAAGGAGGGATGTCCCGGATGATTGGAAAAAGGCAATATAGTGACTAGATTTAAAAAAGGGAAGAAAGGGAACATGGGGAACTACAGACTGGTCAGTCTCACTTCAGTTCCCGGCAAAAGCATGGAGCAGGTCCTCAAGGAATCCATTTTGAAGCACTTGAAGAGGAAGGTGTTCAGTAAACATGGATTCACCAAGGGCAAGTCATGACTGACCAACCTGATTGCCTTCTATGATGAGATAACTGGCTCTGTGGATATGGGGAAAGTGGTGGATGTGATATATCTTGACTTTAGCAAAGCTTTTGATACAGTCTCGCACAGTATTCTTGCCAGCAAGTTAAAGAAGTATGGGCTGGATGAATGGACTATAAGGTGGACAGAAAGCTGGCTAGATTGTTGGGCTTAACTGGTAGTGATCAATGGCTCCATGTCTAGTTGGCAGCCGGTATCAAGCAGAGTGCCCCAATGGTTGGTCCTGGGGATGGTTTTGGTCAACATCTTTATTAATTATCTGGATTAATTGCACTCTCAGCAAGTTTGCAGATGACAGTAAACTGAGGGGAGCGGTAGATACACCGGAGGTTATGGATAGGGTCCAGAGTGACCTAGACAATTTGGAGGATTGGGCCAAAAGAAATCTGATGAGGTTCAACAAGGACAAGTGCAGAGTCCTGCACTTAGGCTGGAAGAATGCCATGCACTGCTACAGGCTGGGGACTGACTGGCTAAGCAGCAGTTCTGCAGAAAAGGACCTTGGGGTTACAGTGGATGAGAAGCTGGATATGAGTCAGCAGTGTGTCCTTGTTGCCAAGGTCAACAGCACATTGGGCTGTATTAGTAGGAGCACTGCCAGCAGATCAAGGACGTGATTATTCCTCTCTGTTTGGCACTGGTGAGGCCACATCTGGAGTATTGCATCCGGTTTTGGTCCCCTGACCACGGAACGGATGTGGACAAATTGGAGAGAGTCCAGCGAAGGGCAACAAAAATGATTAGGGGGCTGGGGCACATGACTTACGAGGAGAGGCTGAGGGAACTGAGGTTATTGAGTCTGCAGAAGAGAAGCGTGAGGGGGGATTTGATAGCAGCCTTTGACTACCTGAAGGGGGGTTCCAAAGAGGATGGATCTAGACTGTTCTCAGTGGTGGCAGATGACAGAACAAGGAGTAATGGTCTCAAGTTGCAGTGGGGGAGGTCTAGGTTGGATATTAGGAAAAACTTTTTCAGTAGTAGGGTGGTGAAGCACTGGAATGGGTTACCTAGGGAGGGGGTGGAATCTCCAGCCTTAGAGGTTTTTAAGGTCAGGCTTGACAAAGCCCTGTCTGGGATGATTTAGTTGGTGTTGGTCCTGCTTTGAGCAGGGGGTTGGACTAGATGACCTCCTGAGGTCTCTTCCAACCCTAATATTCTATGATTCTATGAGTTTGCTGGGAGGTCAGACTAGATGGTAAAAATGGTCCTGTCTGCACGTGGAAACTATAAGAACATCCAGGTGCTCTAGGAAAAGGTGCCAGTGATTCAACAGAAGACACTGGTCAGCACAAAGCCAAAGCCCCGACATGGTGTTTGAGGGCTCTGTGCTCTTGTTTTTCAGTTTAGATGTAAAGCCAAAGCCCTAAAGAGGCGTTACAAGGAACGACCTGTTTGTGAGAGCAGGGGTGTTAGCCCTGATGCTCTGACTAATTTCCGGCTCAGGTTGTTACACTCTGACGGTGTGTCTACACTGCAGTTATAAACCCGCAGCTGGCCTGTGCCAGCTGACTTGGGTTACGGGGCTGTGTCATTGCAATGTACACGCTCAGGCTTCAGCCCAAGCTCTGGGACCCTCCCATCTTGCAGGGTCTCAGAGCCTGGGGTCCAGCCTGAGCCCGAATGTCTACATCGCAATGGGGGCTGGGGTTAGAGGGTCAGGCTGATGGGAAGATGCTGCAGTTTAGGACCACACCACTGGACCAGAGTCCTGTTAGGGTAGGGGCTGTGCAATCTTGGTGCCAGCCCAAAAGACCTCATATAGATGGACAAAGGGGAGGAGGAAAACCAAGGCAAAGAGAGGGAAGGGACTTGCCCAGCATCACACAGCAGGTTGGTGGCAAGGTTGGGATTAAACCCCAAGACTCCTGCCTCCCAGTCCAATACCCCGTTTACTGGGCCACACTGCAAACTGCTGGCCCCACTGTCTGGAAAGCATAGGGTTAAAGAGAACAGCTGTCTATTGGCAAGAGTGTAAATCCGTTTCCTCCATTGTAACGGGGTTTTGTGAGACGTAACTCTTTAAGGCGGTATGTTCTCCTGCCAAAATGTTTCTTGTTTCACTGTTGAAGATGGCTGGAAAATTTGTTTCCACTGCTTTACCGGGGCGAGGAACTCCATTTTAGCTAGATGTAGAATCTTCTCAGCATAATGTGTGTACGTGTTTGTTAAAGCATTGCACTGCTTCGGATCCAGCCCTGTTGTAAGTGGGTGGGGTTGTTGTTTGGATCGCTTTGTCCTCAGTGTGATTGTCACTGGCAAAAAACCTATTCACACTCAGCTCAACTAATGTCACATGCTGGGAGTCATTAAAAACCGAGAGGGGGTCAGATCCAGCTGTCGCCAAAGCCAATAAGAGACTGGCCAGTCTGGGAGCAGGATCCAACCCCAAATGAGTAATTCAAGTGTGGATATGGCTGCAAGAGCCAAAACAAGAAAGATAAATTCAGTTCCAGTTCAGAGGCAGCGCTGCTGCTTCAGGTGCCTTCAGGAGGGACTTTGGTGGTTTAATTGACAGGTGTGCACAGCAGGACGTCCTCGGAGACTGCAGGGAAGTTAAGGGTATGGCATCTTGCTTCTCTGTTGCAAAGACATATGCTCCCTTTGACGGCCCAGCATGCAGCTCAGTCAGCAAGGACGTGTGATGCTAACAAAGACGGAAGGCTTTTATTTATTATTCACCAGTCTACAGGGTTTCAGTGCCACTTGGACACAGCACACTTCCCATATGAAATATTTAAGAAGCGAGGAATACATGCAATTTAGGGAATCCAGGCACAAGTATACATGCTGGCACCAAGTGGCTACTGCATGCACGAGCTTGAGTTTGTGGGAGAGCCTGTTATTGTTAGAATAGGGGACTATTACAAGGGCCAGAAACTAACTCTCTTCTGTTCCTATTTGCATGCTAAAGCTCAGGAGGCCATGTGATCGAGTAGGAAGGGCACTGCATTAGAATACAGGGGAGCTGTGTGAGCTGGGGGACGAGCACTTGAATTCAGCTCCCAGGAGAAGTAGCCAGTTATCAGAGGTGCTATCCTTCAGCTAGGACTTTATAATTGTTGAATTACTATTATGCTTCTGCCGCCACAGAAGTGTTGTGCCATGTTTGCAGGAGAGAGATATTAAAGGTACAAGTATCAGAGCAGTAGCTGTGTTAGTCTGGATCTGTAAAAGCGGCAAAGAGTCCTGTGGCACCTTGTAGACTAACAGACATACTGGAGCATGATCTTTCGTGGGTGAATACCCACATCGTCGGATGCAACTGACGAAGTGGGTATTCACCCACAAAAGATCATGCTCCAATACATCTGTTAGTCTACAAGGTGCCACAGGACTCTTTGCTACTATTAAAGGTACAGCCTCTACAGGTCTGTCTACGCTGCTTTGTAAAAACTGCTGCAGCAAGTCTCCGATCCCAGGTCTCCAGACTCAGGCTCATGCTACAGCACTGAAAATAGCTGTGTAGATGTTTGGGGTCAGGCTCTGAACGTCTGCAACGTCTACACTGCTGTTCTCAGTGGTGCAGCCCTAGCCTGGCAAGCCTGTGGGACCCGGGCTCTGAGATGTGCTGCTGTGGGGGTTTAAAATACAGCACAGACACACCATAAGGATCCTGTGGAATGTTCAGCTGGCCCCAGGATCTCACAGTAGTAACCAGGGATGCTCCTAGGTTAAGTGTGACCTAGAGTGCTATTGAGACTCTGGAGACCAGGGCTGCTATTGACTCTACCACTGGCTGCCTGGGCGAGGTTGGGAAAGGCACATCACTGCTCTGTGCCTCAGTTTCCCCACCTGTAAAATGGGGGATGATGATCTCGACCTTCTTTGGAAAGCACTTTGAGAGCAACTGATGAAAAGAGCTGGGCAATACTATTTTATTAACCGTTGCATCTCACGGTGGAAGATCAAATTGTCAGAATCCAGAGAGCATTAATAGTCAAAAGACTGCTGAGGTGGGGCCTGATCCAGTCTTTTGACTAACATAATTGGATCAGCCCCACTGATTCTGCCTGGTGATGGGGGAACCAGACTATCAGCTGCCAGAGGAAAAGGTCATAACAAGGATGTCTCCGAGCACAGGAATCTAGTTCAGGTCATAAAGCTGTGTTTAGGGTTGATCAAATAACTTTGCTAAAGAGTTGTTTCCAAGCTAGGTTCTAGTGTAGGGATCGGCAACCTTTGGCATGTGGCCCATCAGGGAAGTCTGCTGACAGGCCGGGACGGTTTGTTTACCTGCAGTGTCCTCAGGCTCGGCCGATCACAGCTCCCACTGGCCGCGGTTTGCCATTTCAGGCCAATGGGGGAAGCGGTGGCCAGCACATCCCTCGGCCTGCGCCGCTTCCTGCAGCCCCCATTGGACTGGAATGGTGAACCGTGGCCAGTGGGAGCCGCGAGCGGCCAAACCTACGGACACTGCAGGTAAACAAACTGTCCTGGCTCGCCAGCGGATTTCCCTGATGGGCCGCGTGCCAAAGGTTGCCGATCCCTGATCTAGTAGGTACTTTGTTATTCTCTCCCCCATCACACACTTATTTTAGGTCTACGGATATTGAGCCCACAATTTTGATAGGCTTGTAAATAAATACCCACGTGCGTGTTCTTCCCCTAGCTGGTGCAGAGCTGTAGCTGGCTCAGTAGAAGAGGGGAGATGGCGAGTAGGGGACACCACACATTCTAGCACCTCCTACTGGGCCTGGGCCTGTTACTGCCGGTCCTGCCAATTGTTTGCCTCTGGTTACTGTGTATACTGCTCCTACTGCTACCTGTGGCTCCAGGTAGTTTCTGGAAAGTGTAGGGGACAATTTCCTGGTGCAAGTGCTGGAGGAACCAACTAGGAGAAAAGCTCTTCTTGACCTGCTGCTCACAAACAGGGAAGAAATAGTAGAGGAAGCAATAGTCGATGGGAACCTGGGAGGCAGTGACCATGAGATGGTCGACTTCAGGATCCTGACACAAGGAAGAAAGGAGAGCAGTAGAACAGAGACCCTGGACTTCAGAAAAGCAGACTTCGACTCCCTCAGGGAACTGAGGGGCAAGGTCCCCTGGGAGAATAACATGACGGGGAAAGGAGTCGAGGAAAGCTGGCTGTATTTTCAAGAATCCTTATTGAGGTTACAGGAACAAACCATCCCGATGTGTAGGAAGAAAAGTAAATATGGCAGGCGACCAGCTTGGCTTAACAGTGAAATCCTTGCTCGTCTTAAACACAAAAGAACAGCTTACAAGAAGTGGAAGATTGGACAAATAACCAGGGAGGAGTATAAAAGTTTTGCTCAGGCATGCAGGAGTGAAATTAGGAAGGCCAAATCACACTTGGAGTTGCAGCTAGCCGGAGATGTTAGGAGTAACAAGAAGGGTTTCTTCAGGTATGTTAGCAACAAGAAGAAAGTCAAGGAAAGTGTGGGCCCCTTGCAGAATGAGGGAGGGAATCTAGTGACAGAGGATGTGGAGAAAGCTAGTGTACTCAATGCTTTTTTTGCCTCTGTCTTCACAGATAAGGTCAGCTCCCAGACAGCTGCACTCTGCAGCACGGTATGGGGAGGAGGTGACCAGCTCTTTGTGGAGAAAGAAGTAGTTCAGGACTATTTAGAAAAGCTGGACGAGCACAAGTCCATGGGGCCGGATGAGCTGCATCCGAGGGTGCTAAAGGAGTTGGCCGATGAGATTGCAGAGCCATTGGCCATTATCTTTGAAAAATCTTGGCGATCGGGGGAGGTCCCGGATGACTGGAAAAAAGCTAATGTAGTGCCCATCTTTAAAAAAGGGAAGAAGGAAGATGCAGGGAACTACAGGCCAGTCAGTCTCACCTCAGTCCCTGGAAAAATCATGGAACAGGTCCTCAAGGAATCAATTCTGAACCACTTAAAGGAGGAGAAAGTGATCAGGAACAGTCAGCATGGATTCACCAAGGGCAAGTCATGCCTGACTAACCTAATTGCCTTCTATGATGAGATAACCGGCTCTGTGGATGAGGGGAAAGCAGTGGATGTGCTATTTCTGGACTTTAGCAAAGCTTTTGATACAGTCTCCCACAGTATTCTTGCCAGCAAGTTAAAGAAGTCTGGGCTGGATGAATGGACGGTAAGGTGGATAGAAAACTGGCTAGATGTCACACGTGTCTCAACGGGTAGTGATCAATGGTTCCATGTCTAGTTGGCAGCTGGTATCAAGTGGAGTGCCCCAAGGGTCAGTGCTGGGGCCGGTTTTATTCAATATCTTCATTAACGATCTGGAGGATGGTGTGGACTGCACCCTTAGCAAGTTTGCAGATGACACTCAACTGGGAGGAGTGGTTGATACGCTGGAGGGTAGGGATAGGATACAGAGGGACCTAGACAAATTAGAGGATTGGGCCAAAAGAAATCTGATGAGGTTCAACAAGGACAAGTGCAGAGTCCTGCACTTAGGACGGAAGAATCCCATGCACTGCTACAGACTAGGGACCGAATGGCTGGGCAGCAGTTCTGCAGAAAAGGACCTAGGGGTTACGGTGGACGAAAAGCTGAATATGAGTCAACAGTGTGCCCTTGTTGTCAAGAAGGCTAATGGCATATTGGGTTGTATAAGTAGGGGCATTTCCAGCAGATCGAGGGATGTGATCATTCCCCTCTACTCAGCACTGGTGAGGCCTCATTTGGAGTACTGTGTCCAGTTTTGGGCCCCACACTACAAGAAGGATGTGGATAAATTGGAGAGAGTCCAGCGGAGGGCAACAAAAATGATTAGGGGGCTGGAGCACATGACTTATGAGGAGAGGCTGAGGGAACTGGGATTGTTTAGTCTGCAGAAGAGAAGAATGAGGGGGGATTTGATAGCTGCTTTCAACCACCTGAAAGGGGGTTCCAAAGAGGATGGATCTAGAGTGTTCTCAGTGGTAGAAGATGACAGAACAAGGAGTAATGGTCTCAAGTTGAAGAGGGGGAGGTTTAGGTTGGACATTAGGAAAAACTTTTTCACTAGTAGGGTGGTGAGGAACTGGAATGGGTTACCTAGGGAGGTGGTGGAATCTCCTTCCTTAGAGGTTTTTAAAGTCAGGCTTGACAAAGCCCTGGCTGGGATGATTTAGTTGGGTTTGGTCCTGCTTTGAGCAGGGGGTTGGACTAGATGACCTCCTGAGGTCCCTTCCAGCCCTGAGATTCTATGATTCTATGTTTGCCTTAAGAGGTGGGTGAGGGAAACCTGCAGGTCCTTAGATCCCTCCAGTGTCTGACAGAACCATTTGTGGGTAAGATCTGGGGAAGCCGAGGAGGACAAGGAGATGGGAAAAGGGCTTGCAGCTGTCGTGCAACCACCATGCTCCCAGTAGAAGAGTCCGGGGGGCTCAGCACTCAGAACTCACAAGATGGCAAAGCTCAGAGCCCCGTTACACGGAGTCAGAATGTGATCAGCTCACACCCAGGGGTAGCAACACCCCTCCTTTGGTCTCTATGCCAGACCTCCTATCAGCTCAGTGTGCTTTCCGCAAGAGTGGGCTGCTGAGATGGTTGCAATGGGGTAAATGAAGGCAAAGGAGGATTGTTCCTGATGGGTTTTCTTTGTGTTGCTCTGTGATCCTGCTGGAGGAAGCATCATTTGAGTTTGTTTCAGTGGCTTGGATTGGGCTCAGGTTGTGACCTGAGTACAGGGGTTCCTGCACTCTCTGCTCTTAACAGAGGTGTAGCGAGCGCCCTCCATACCCTCTGACCGGAGGGGGCCTCGCAAGGAAGGGGGCCCCTAAAAGTGGCAAAAAAAATTAAGGTATAACTAGGTAAGTGACATTTATTGACGCTATTGCACAATCCATGTTGGTTTTACTGACAAAACCGTGAAGTCATTATGATACATCATAATGCTATTGGCTACATCAGTTGTCTGTCGGTCAGTTTCGAATTTTAGTTGGACCCATTCAAATAATGTGTATTTGCGTTCATAATGGCGGTCGGCGGATAAATGTTATTAATTTAGTTGTTTAGTTTTTTATCATTTCCAACGCAGAAGCGTGCTTTGTGATGTCTAAGAGAACGTATAAGAGCGGAGCTAGTAAACGAAAGGCAGCAAAAGATGCCGAGAAGGAACTTGAGAAAATTCCAAAGTTGTCAACATATTTTGCGCTGCAATCCAACGTACAGGTACAGGCACACGAAACGGACAGCGCTAGCAGCGACGAATCATATCCAGAAGTATCCAGAAGTGCTTCAAGTGAGGTCGAAGGTGAAGCCAGTTGTTCTACCAAACAAACTGTGACAGATATTCCAGCTGCTGCCGGGAAAGAAGTATCTGAATCTGAACCACTGACTGATGATCCAGGAGACTGGCCGTCTATAATATCGGACAGGCAAGTGTGTGACATTGTTGCACGTGGCCCACCGCAGCAGAATTAAAGTTACGAATTTCCATTTAATGAGGAAAGACGGAGGTTCACAAGTACTCATTTCTATCGAACCATGGCAAATGGCGAGAAAATAAGACGTTCATGGTTAATGTACTCAGTTCAGAAAGATGCCATTTTTTGTTTTTGTTGTAAATTATTTGGCACTGGCGACATACCACTACGTCGTGGAACATCTGCTTGGAAAGCACTGTCAAAAAGACTTCAGCAGCATGAAACAGGCAAAGGTCATCAAGACTGTATGGTGAAATGGTTTGACCTTCGGTCAGGCATAGTAAACCGTACATCTATTGACCAACTCGAATTGCAGGCTTTTCTGAAAGAAAGAGATTTCTGGAGAAATGTTGTCAAACGAATGGTTGATGTCGTTATTTTCTTGTCCGAAAGAAACTTGGCATTTCGAGGAAGTAATGAAAAGCTCGGCGATCCTTCGAATGGCAACTTTTTGGGACTGTTTGAATTGCTTGCAAAGTATGATACTGTCCTCAGCGAACTTTTACAGAGGATTAAAAAGGCAGAGACACATGTTCAGTACCTCAGTCCACAGATCCAAAACGAGCTGATTCAACTTGTTGCCAGTAACATTCAAGAGGCCAACATAGCGCAGCTTAAAAAAGCAAAATATTATTCAGTTATTTTGGACTGTCACACGTGTCACATGAAGAACAGACGTCTGTGGTGTTACGCTTTGTTGAATGCAATGGTGAAGATGGTGTCGATATTCGTGAAGCGTTTGTTGGTTTTCTTAATGTTCATGATACAACTGGCGAGGGCTTATTGGAAGCGTTTCTTGAAAAGGCAAACAACTTAGGAATAGACATTGCTGACATGAGAGGCCAAGCTTATGATAACGGCGCAAATATGAGAGGAAAGAATAAAGGAGTTCAAGCCCGCATGCTAGAAATAAATGACCGTGCCTTGTATGTACCATGTGGAGCTCACACTTAGAATCTTGTGATCTCAGACGAGGCAAAGTCATCGAAATATGCCGTTGACTTTTTCGGTCTGATTAACAGAATATACGTTATCTTTTCTTCGTCACCTTCACGTTGGGATATACTTCAAGAACATATGCCAATATCTGTTAAAGGGTTATCGGACACTCGTTGGGAGTCGAGAATTGATGCTGTGAAGCCATTGCGTTATCACCTTGAAGAATTGTGCAATGCTTTGTCATCTTTGTGAGAATATGCGCTCGAAAAGAAAGATGGCAATACAGCAACAGAAGCCGGTGTGCTTTTAGACCATGTTACTACGTGGCCTTTTGTTCTGACTGTGTACACGTGGTACGATATACTATTTCACGTCAATAAAACCAGCAAATTAATTCAGTCACCAGATGTGTCAATTGATGTACTGCAGGCAGAAGTCGGTGCTACAATGAAGCTTTTGGAAGACTATCGAAATACAGGATATAACTCTGTGGTCACAAATGCACGTGAAATAGCAGAGCATATGGGTATAGAGCAGGTGTTTCCAGAAACCAGGGTGCGACGTAAGAAGAGAATGTTTGATTATGAATGTGCTGATGATTCGAGTCGTCTTTCTGCCGAAGAAAAATTCAAATCGCAGTTCTTTCTTGTTCTCACTGATCAGGCCATATCTTCTGTTTCGTTGCGATTTGACCAACTCGTGGAGTGGTATAAGTTGTTTGGATTTCTGTACAACGCTAACAGCCTGAAGCAGTGTCACAGAGAAAACGAAGTGGAGAATCACAGCAAAAATTTTGAAAGAAAAATGGGAGACATTGATGCCAACGAACTCATAATGGAATTGAATCGTTTTATTTATGTCATCGAGAAAGAGAGAGGACTTGTCACGGCAAACAATTTTTTAACGTACTTATACAAGAACAGCCTTCAGGAGATATATCCGAATCTTTGCATTTGCATCAGAATTCTTCTGACCACACCAGTTACTGTCGCCGGTGCTGAAAGGAGCTTCAGCAGAATGAAACTGATCAAGAATATCCTGCGCTCAACCATGACAGATGACAGGCTTTCTGCGCTTGCAGTTATCTCAATCGAAAACAATATTGCCAGATCTCTGGACTATGACACATTGATTAACCAATGTGCGGAGAACAAGGCTTGAAAGAAGCGCTTTGTGTAAATACGGAATACATGTACACTGTAGGCCTATGTATACATAATATGAACCCTGTATATTGTATAAAATAAAAACCGCATTCCAGTTTCTGCATTGTAAGGGGCCCCGGACATATGTTCGGAGGGGGCCACGTTCTTTGTTGCTACGGCCCTGGCTCTTAACCCCTTAGGGAGTGGACAATGGAGCTGCTTCAGAAATTGGATAGAAAGTAGTCTAAAAAAGTGTAACATAAGAGAGAAGAAAAACAATACTAGTGCCTCCCTGGTGGCCTAGTGGTTATCATTTGGTACTTTCACTGCTATGGCCTGGGTTCAATTCCCAGTCTGGAAAAAGTGATTTTAAACCCAAAAAGCTTCAGTTATTCTTCACTTGCAATGTAAACAAATCAATGTTTTTTTCCTGACTCCCCCATCTTCCCAGTGTCTCCATGGCAGGGCCGGCTCCAGGCACCAGAGCAGCAAGCAGGTGCCTGGGGCGGCCAATGGAAAGACGAGGCTTCAGCGGCAATTTGGCCCTCTCAGTCCCTCTCGGCAGGAAGGACTTGCTGCCAAAAGTGGCAGAGGTAGAGCTGCTGTTGATTGCAGCTTTTTTTTTTTCCTGCTTGGGGCGGAAAAAATGCCGGATCTGGCCCTGCTCCATGGAAGACAATTTGTTAAATCCCAGATGAGTGGAGTTAAATCAGTTCTCAGCCTGAGTCCTTAGGTCTTAATCCTGAGGCTATTGTCCCACCATGGGGCCATTTCCCACCTCTCTTTCATACAGAAGCACAATTTTCCTTGCACAGACACAGGAACAGCAAGATCTTTCTCTGTCCCTTGTGCAAAGCAGGGGGCCAAATGCCATGGAAACAATGGACAAGCAGGGGGCCCTGGGCACATCCAGCCCTGGCCGTGAGATGTTCCCTCCCCTCTTTCTTTATGCCCCTGTTGTTATTTCATGGATTGTCTGGGATGGGGAAAAGCTGAGTTCACTCCAGGTGAAGGGTAAAAAGGACCCTCAAAGTCTCAGGACCCAACCCCTGCTACCAGGATCACCGAGGTGCTGGGGATTTGAGTAGGAAAGGGACTGTGTGAATTGTCAAGGTGGGGAATGAATAACAATCTACCACAAGATCCACCTCATTAACCACCAACACAAGCTAATCCTGCTGAAACTGGGAGTGATTCTTTGCTGTTCAGCCATGGAAACAGTGACCCAATTGCACCGCAGTGAACGTGCTGGGGAAAGCTGGAGTTCACGGAGCCATTGGCCATTTTCTTTGAAAAATCATGGCGATCGGGGGAGGTCCCGGATGACTGGAAAAAAGCTAATGTAGTGCCCATCTTTAAAAAAGGGAAGAAGGAAGATCCAGGGAACTACAGGCCAGTCAGTCTCACCTCAGTCCCTGGAAAAATCATGGAACAGGTCCTCAAGGAATCAATTCTGAACCACTTAAAGGAGGGGAAAGGGATCAGGAACAGTCAGCATGGATTCACCAAGGGCAAGTCATGCCTGACTAACCTAATTGCCTTCTATGATGAGATAACCGGCTCTGTGGATGAGGGGAAAGCAGTGGATGTGCTATTTCTGGACTTTAGCAAAGCTTTTGATACAGTCTCCCACAGTATTCTTGCCAGCAAGTTAAAGAAGTCTGGGCTGGATGAATGGACGGTAAGGTGGATAGAAAACTGGCTAGATGGTCGGGCTCAACGGGTAGTAATCAATGGTTCCATGTCTAGTTGGCAGCCGGTATCAAGTGGAGTGCCCCAAGGGTCGGTGCTGGGGCCGGTTTTATTCAATATCTTCATTAACGATCTGGAGGATGGTGTGGACTGCACCCTTAGCAAGTTTGCAGATGACACTAAACTGGGAGGAGTGGTTGATACGCTGGAGGGTAGGGATAGGATACAGAGGGACCTAGACAAATTAGAGGATTGGGCCAAAAGAAATCTGATGAGGTTCAACAAGGACAAGTGCAGAGTCCTGCATTTAGGACGGAAGAATCCCATGCACTGCTATAGACTAGGGACCGAATGGCTGGGCAGCAGTTCTGCAGAAAGGGACCTAGGGGTTACAGTGGACGAAAAGCTGAATATGAGTCAACAGTGTGCCCTTGTTGTCAAGAAGGCTAATGGCATTTTGGGTTGTATAAGTAGGGGCATTTCCAGCAGATTGAGGGATGTGATCATTCCCCTCTATTCAGCACTGGTGAGGCCTCATTTGGAGTACTGTGTCCAGTTTTGGGCCCCACACTACAAGAAGGATGTGGATAAATTGGAGAGAGTCCAGCGGAGGGCAACAAAAACGATTAGGGGGCTGGAGCACATGACTTATGAGGAGAGCCTGAGGGAACTGAGATTGTTTAGCCTGCAGAAGAGAAGATTGAGGGGGGATTAGATAGCTGCTTTCAACTACCTGAAAGGGGGTTCCAAAGAGGATGGATCTAGAGTGTTCTCAGTGGTAGAAGATGACAGAACAAGCAGTAATGGTCTCAAGTTGCAGAGGGGGAGGTTTAGGTTGGACATTAGGAAAAACTTTTTCACTAGTAGGGTGGTGAGGAACTGGAATGGGTTACCTAGGGAGGTGATGGAATCTCCTTCCTTAGAGGTTTTTAAGGTCAGGCTTGACAAAGCCCTGGCTGGGATGATTTAGTTGGGTTTGGTCCTGCTTTGAGCAGGGGGTTGGACTAGATGACCTCCTGAGGTCCCTTCCAACCCTGAGATTCTATGATTCTATGATTAGTCTTGTGCCCCTTAGAGGAAGAGGCCAGAGGAAGGAGTGCTGGGATCAAACTGAACATCCCTTCTCCACTAGAAACTGTAAACCTCCAGCCTCTGGTGAAGATCAATGGTAAACAGGAAGTAACAGGGGCAGCTCTGTCCATCGACTTAGCATTTCAAGAGAGGGGAAGCAGAAAAGAATGTGAATAAGGAAGAAGAACCAGTTGCTATTACAGTACTGCTCCCACTACCATTACCCCTGAAATAATTGAACCAGTCCATGCTGTACCTCCTTTGTGGTGCTCCACTGACGAGGACTGGGTCATGGGGGAACAAAATTCACCAGTAGTATAAGCCGCAAGGAACTGATAGCAAAGACACAACAGAAGCATCAAGCAGAGCAAAGCCAAGAATTTGCCTGCGTTATTCTGCCCCTGCTCTGGGCGTATTCCCTGAGACATGGTTAAACCAGATATGTGGCCCCTTTGTGGTGGCTGATCTGCTGTAGAAGGGCAGGGACAGAGTTGGGCCCATCATTGTAGAGCACAGTGTGTGTGTGTCTCCTCTGACAGTCTTCACTGAGCTCTCAGAACAAAATGGCTGCTTAGTTCTGCATAGAGGTGTAGCCACTCTTCTCGGGGTTCTTCTGTATTGGAAAGAGCTTGTCTGGAGCTCCTGTGCACAGCTGTCATAAGAAGCAGAGTGAGCACAACCCCATCTTAAAAGAACAGTAAAAGGAAAATAATGAAAAACCCAGCAGGGAAAGAGTCCGAGAGACTCGGCAATAGAGGAGACAGCCTGGGCCCTCCTACAAGGCTCTCAGTGAAAGGGCTGAGAGAGGGCTAGCTGGGAAGGTTCTCTCTAAGAAGAGATTTTCTGAAAGAGAATCTCTTCAGTAGAGGAGACTCCATCAAGAGACACATGAAATAGGAGAGTGCTTCAAAGTGTGCCTAAGGACTTGCATAGTAGTGAAATATTTCAATAGCCTCATGAGTGATTTTTAGGGGTGGTTGAGACAGTTCAGATAAAATAAGAACCAACCTTTCCTATGAAGCTACTTCTAAACCCTCTGAAGTCCAGAGCATGTTTTCTGTTTAGTATTAATGGTCACACTGCGCTCTCTGCATGTTGTGGCTTGGGGTAGAAGCAGATATACCAAAAAGGCTGTTTATGTGCATAGTGGGGTAAGCACCCACTCTGACTCTGGAGGTGTTGGAAAAGCCCTACAGAGGGCTGGGGCTGGGCAAGGTAAAACCCTGGCTGATTGGGGGAAGTGGCTGCAGCTGGAGCCATGCCCCAAACTAAGCAACTGGGCCTTATAAGAAGGCCAGGGACGCCAGAGGGAGGAGTCTCTCTCTGACTGGAGAGTGGGAGAGAGGCCTGGCTGCTGGGGAACTCACCCAGGGGACTTAGAGTGTGGCAGGGCTGTGGAAAGGCCATAGGAGCTGGGAAGCCCTGGGCCAGCAGCTCCCCAGGCTGCAGGGCCTACTTCTAGGCCCACCTAGGTATTGGGCTTGCAGAGGGGCAGCCTGAGGGTGGGTAAAAGCAGCCAGTCCAGACCCCTTTGCCTATGATGAGTGGCTGATACTGCAGTCTGCCCCAGTGAATGGGGGCTAGATGGAGACTGGGCAGTAGCCAAAACTGAGGCAAAGTGGGGATAGTGGGTTGGGGGTTCCCCAGGGAGGGGAGACCCAGATTGGTAGGGAGGGTTTGTAGGGCTGGGGTATTGTTTTTGAGAGAACTGATGAATAATTCAAGAGACATGCTTTCATGCCCAATGAAGCGTCATCGCCTTTCATTGGACCTGCCTTTCCATTGCATTAGCTAGGCATGACAAGGTGAGTTACTATTCTTTATTTTTTGTATATTGCGGTAGCCTCTAGAAGGCCCATGGCCCATTCTGTTTGGCACGGTACAAACATATAATATACAGATAGTCTTTCATTGTCTACTTAGAAAGTCCTTCAAAACGTTACAATCTATTGAAATGCTTCCAGCGATGTTAGAGGAAGTTTGAGAAAACATTGTCTTTAAAAAAACAAACAAAAAGAACCATGATCTTTCATTGGGATCAGAATGGCTCATAAAATCATGAACCCTTCTGGATCTTTATGTGAATCCTTTTGAGTAGGACGCTGTTGGCTTCCCCCCCACCCCCCGAGAAGTAGTTTCTCTTTATCATACCACTTCTCTAGAGTTGCTCTTATTTTGCTAGCAGCCTGTTGGGTTTGTGCTAGAATCATAGACTTTAAGGTCAGAAGGGACAATTATGATCATCTAGTCTGACCTCCTGCACAATGCAGACCACAGAATCTCACCCACCCACTCCTGTATCAAACCTGTGTCTGAACCATTGATGTCCTCAAATCATGGTCTAAAGACTTTAAGGTGCAGAGAATCTTCCAGCAAGTGACCCGGGCCCCACGCTGCAGGGGAAGGTGAAAAGCTCCAAGGGCTTTTGCCAATCTGCCCTGGAGGAAAATTCCTTCCTGACCCCAAATATGGCAATCCGCTAAACCCTGAGCATGTGGGCAAGACTCACCAGCCAGACACCCAGGAAAGAATTCTCTGTAGTAACTCAGATCCCATCCCATCTAACATCCCATCGCAAGCCATTGGGCATATTTACTGCTAGTAGTCAAAGACAAATTAATTGCCAAAATTAGGCTATCCCATTCTACCATCCCCCTCCATAAACTTATCAAGCTTAGTCTTGAAGCCAGATATGTCTTTTGTCCCCACTACACCCCTTGGAAGGCTGTTCCAGAATTTCACTCCTCTGATGGTTAGACACCGTCTTCTAATTTCAAGTCTAAACTTCCTGATGGCCAGTTTATATCAATTTGTTCTTGTCCACATTGATACTGAGCTTAAATAATTCCTCTCCCTCCCTGGTATTTATTCCTCTGATATATTTATAGAGAGCAGTCATATCTCCCCTAAGCCTTCTTTTGGTTAGGCTAAACAAGCCAAGCTCTTTGAGTCTCCTTTGATATGACAGGTTTTCTATTCCTCAGATCATCCTAGTAGCCCTTCTCTGAACCTGTTCCAGTTTGAATTCATCCTTCTTAAACATGGGAGACCAGAACTGCACACAATATTCCAGATGAGGTCTCACCAGTGCCTTGTATAACGGTACTAACACCTCCTTATCTCTACTGGAAATACCTTGCCTGATGCATCCCAAGACCGCATTCGCTTTTTTCATGGCCATATCACATTGGCGGCTCATAGTCATCCTGTGATCAACCAATACTCTGAGGTCCTTCCCCTCCTCTGTTACTTCCAACTGATGCCTCCCCAGATTATAACAATAGTTCTTGTTGTTAATCTCTAAATGCATGACTTTGCATTAAATTTCATCCTATTACTATTACTCCAGTTTACAAGGTCATCCAGATTTTCCTGTAGGATATCCTGGTCCTTCTCTGTATTGGCAATACCTCCCAGCTTTGTGTCATCCG
Organism: Mauremys reevesii; assembly: GCF_016161935.1. Taxonomy (NCBI): domain Eukaryota; kingdom Metazoa; phylum Chordata; order Testudines; family Geoemydidae; genus Mauremys; species Mauremys reevesii. Next base: position 6,552,786 of record NC_052627.1, read on the forward strand.
CAAACTTTATTAGCACATTCCCACTTTTTGTGCCAAGGTCAGTAATAAAAAGATTAAATAAGATTGGTCCCAAAACCGATCCCTGAGGAACTCCACTAGTAACCTCCCTCCAGTCTGACAATTCACCTTTCAGTATGACCCATTGTAGTCTCCCCTTTAACCAGTTCCTTATCCATCTTTCAATTTTCATATTGATCCCCATCTTTTCCAATTTAGCTAATAATTCCCCATGTGGAACTGTACCAAATGCCTTACTGAAATCGAGGTAAATTAGATCCACTGCATTTCCTTTGTCTAAAAAATCTGTTACCTTCTCAAAGAAGGACATCAGGTTGGTTTGGCATGATCTACCTTTTGTAAAACCATGTTGTATTTTGTCCCAATTACCATTGTCCTTGACTACTTTTTCCTTCAAAATTTTTTCCAAGACCTTGCATAATACAGATGGCAAACTGACAGACCTATAGTTGCCCAGATCACTTTTTTTCCCTTTTCTTAAAGATAGGAACTATGTTAGCAATTCTCCAGTCATACAGTACAACCCCTGAGTTTACCAATTCATTAAAAATTCTTGCTAATGGGCTTGCAATTTCATGTGCCCGTTCCTTTAATATTCTTGGATGAAGATTATCTGGGCCCCCTGATTTAGTCCCATTAAGCTGTTCAAGGTTTGGCTTCTACCTCGGATGTGGTAATATCTACCTCCATATCCTCCTTCCTATTGGTCATCCTCCCATTATTCCTATGGCTCCTCATTAAAGACTGAAGCAAAGTATTTGTTTAGATATTGGGCCATGCCTAGATTATCCTTAACCTCCATTCCATCCTCAGTGTTTAGCGGTCCCACTTCTTCTTTCTTTGTTTTCTTATTTATATGGCTATAGAACCTTTTGATTCCTTTTGCAAGGTCCAACGCTACAAGGGCTTTTTTTGAGGGGTGGCTTTAGATCAGGGGTGGGCAAACTTTTTGGCCCAAGGGCGACATCTGGGTATGGAAATTTTATGGCAGGCCATGAATGCTCACAGTTCCTGGCCAATGGCAATTGGGGTGCTTAGGGGCGGGGCAGTGTGTGGAGCCCCCTGGATTCCCCTACACATAGGAGCTGGAGGGGGTACATTCCGCTGCTTCTGGGAGCCATGCAGAGCCATGGCACGTGCGGCGCAGGGCAAGCCCAAGAGCTTGCTCCCCGTTGGGAGCTTGAGGGCCAGATTAAAATTTCTGAAGGGCTGGATGAGGCCCCCAGGCCGTAGTTTGCCCACCTCTGCTTTAGTTGCAAGTGTTGGACAGGAGGAGCTGTCAGGGAGGGGAAGGAATATTTGTGAGGCAACGCTTCAAGGAGGCAAGTAGCTCATGGCTTAACTTTCGAAGAGCGTGTTAAGATTCTTATTATTGGTTGTGTTGTAGACCCCGCCTAGCCTGTGGGATGCACTGTAACTTTGGTCTGAGCTGTGGAGGACTGCAGATACAGGCAGAATTAAAAAAAATCAACATCTATAGTTTTCCTTTTCTCTTGAGGTTCCCTCTAATAACCAGAGGCTGATGTGGTGAGGGCTAGGGACCTCAAGAATCATGGACTAGATGATGAGTCTCACCAACTGAATCGATGCCTTGTGGCCTCCCAAGAGTGATTGATAGGGCAGCAGACATCTGCAGAAGAGGGGAAGAGAGTCAGAGGTGATGAATGACATCTGAGAGCCCTGGAAGGATAAGTTGGATTATTTTATTTGTTCTGGGGTCATATAGCATATGACATGCATTTATGTAGTGGTATTGCCAGGGTGATTTTTAAACACTGCTACTGGTTTGGAGTTGTTTTTTTTTTCCTCCTCTTGCAGAGTCTCAGCCTTTGGGAAATGATACTCCTGCAACTAGCAGAGGCTGATGTCCCCACAGGGCCATGCAGAGTAAGGGCTTGTCTTCACTACCGGGGTAAGTCAACCTAAGTTACTCTACTCCAGCTACATTATTCATGTAGCTGGAGTCAACATAGCTTGGGCCGACTTACCACGGCGACTTTATTGCGCAGCATCGATGGGAGACGCTCTCCGCTCAACTTCCTTTACTCTTCTTGGAGAGGTGGAGTACCGGGGTCAACTGGAGTGCACTCTGCCGTTGATTTATCAGGTCGTCACTAGACCTGATGTCATAGGTTTCACCCCCACTCTGAACTTTAGGGTATAGATGTGGGGACCTGCATGAGAACCCCTAAGCTTAACTACCAGCTTAGATCTGGTTGCTGCCACCACCCAAATTGTTTAAAACAGCTATTTGAGTCATTTGGGAAACTCAGTCTTTCTTTCTTCCCCCCTGCCCCCGCCAAAAATCTCTCCCTCCCAAGTAGTGTAAAACCCTTCCCTGGGTAACCTTGAGAGACTTCTCCACCTATATCCTCGTGAACACCGATCCAAACCCCTTGGATCTTAAAACAAGGAAAAAATCAGTCAAGTTCTTAAAAAGAAGACTTAATTAAGGACAAGGTGTAAAAGAAATACCTCTGCGAGATTAGCATACAAGCTACACTCACAGACAACAGATTCAAAACACAGAGGATGTTCCCCTGGGCAAAAGCTTTAGTTACACAAAAGAAAACCCAATTTGATTATCCCTCTAATGCAAAAAGACAAAGTCACAAAAGGAAATAAACATAAGCTAATGCATTCCTTCTCTAATACTCACTAACCTGGGTAATTCCTTGATCTTTTTCACTCCAGCACAGAAACTTAATGGACTGAACAAAAGAAACTTCCCTCCTTCCTCTTGAAACATCTTGTCCATCCATTGGTTCCTCTGGTCAGGTGTCAGCTAGGCTAGGTGAACTTCTTAACCCTTTACTGTCTGTTTATGACACGGCCCCCAAACCTAGACAGTGCTGGACTACACTGGCTGTGATTTTCTTCCTAGAACTTTAGAATAAACAGATTAATAAAACACATGCACCTTTACATATACTACTGATTATGTAAAAACTAACAAGATTTTTCACATTTCAAGGACGTTCTGGGAAACTTTCACGGGAGAGGGCATCAGCCACTTTGTTAGAAGCTCCTGAAATGTGTTGTATTTCAAAATCAAAATCTTGGCGAGCTAAACTCCACCAAAGAAGGTTTTTGTTATTTCCCTTGGCGGTATGAAGCCACTTTAGCGCAGCATGGTCAGTTTGTAGCTGGAAACGCGTCCCCAAACGTATGGGCATAGCTTTTCTAGCGCGTACATGATGGCGTAGCATTCTCTTTCGCTGATTGACTAGTGGCTTTCCCTCTCAGACAGTTTTTTGCTGAGAAACATGACAGGATGGAATTCTTGATTCAGTCCTTCCTGCATTAAAACTGCTCCCACACCACACTCGGACACATCTGTGGTTACTAGGAATGGTTTGTCAAGGTCTGGGGCTCTTAGCACAGGGTCAGACATGAGTAGAGTCGGCTAGTTTTGCTTGAGACACTACTCTGACCTGAAAGATAGCATCAGCGCTTCATCTTGACACTGGGCTGATTCTCATGCACACAGTAAGACAATGTGTTTAACACCCCATTTTTACATAAGCCATTGAAGGAATGTTGAGTTGCACTGGTGTGCAGTTAAGCCACTTGTAGCGTTTGTGACAGCACTAAATGCATTGTAAATGATATGCTCTGGTACCGTGAGTGCCAAACAGTGTCTTATTTAAGAGCCTTAGTGCTAGTTTTGTTAGAAGAATTGGGGTATGGATAATGGTGGTCAGTGCCCCGTTTTGGAAATGTGAACACAGTAGGTATCTAAGTGGGTCTCTGGCCTATAGGGCCCAGCAGTTCGGGAGCAGAGTTAAGGTTGATGTTAGCCAATATAGCATATTTATGAGGCTGTTCTGTATTCATCCTAAGTTGTACAACTACAAACTGCATTTCCCAGCATGCTGTGAACTATCTGTAACCTCTGTTTGTATGCAGAACCTGTCGGAAGCAATGCTAAATAACCAATGGTGCCTAGCAAACTTTTTATATTTTCCAGGGACCAATGGGATAATTTGTACAGATGTATTTCTAATCTTACAAATATGTAGATAACTATATAAGAAAAGGGATGAATGGTTTGTGGTAATGTAGTAAAATCTGTATAATCTTCTGCCTGTTCCAAGTGAGGGATGAGAACAGCCATACTGGATCAGCCCAGTGATCATCTGGCTCAGTATCCTGTCTTTCAACAGTGGCTGGTGCCAGATGCTTCAAAAGGAATGAGTAGAACAGGACAATTATTGAGCAAGCTATCCACTGTTGTTCAGTCCCTGCTTCTGGCAGCCATAGACTGAGAGACATCCAGGGATTGTGTCCCTCACTATCTTGGCTAATAGCCATTGATGGACCTATCCTCCATGAACATGTCTAATTATTTTTTGACCAAGTTATACTGTTGGCCTTCAAAACATCTCCTGGCAATGAGTTCCACAGGTTGACACTTTGCTGTATAAAGAAATACTTCCTTATGTTTGTTTTTAAACCTGCTGAATATTAATTTCATTGGGTGACCCCTGATTCTCTTGTTATATGAAGGGGTAAATAACACTACCCTATTCACTTTCTCCACACCATTCATGATTTTATAAACCTGTATCATGTCCTGCCTTAGTCATCTCTCTTCTAAACTGTACAGTCTGTTTTGTTAATCTCTTCCATATAAGCTGTTCCATACCCCTAATCATTTTTTGTTGCCTTTCTTTATACTTTTCCCATTTCTTGGATGTTTTCAAAGACCTATCCACAATGACTCCAAGATCTTTCTTGAGTGGTAACAGCTCATTTAAACCCTATAGTTTTGTATGTATAGTTGGGATTATGTTTTCCAATGCACATTACTTTGCTTTTATCAGCATGTAATTTCAACTGCCATTTTGTTGCCCAGTCACCCAGTTCTGTGAGATCCCTTTGTAACTTTTCGCAGTCCGCTTTGGACTTAACTATCTTGAGTAATTTTGTATAGTCTGCAAATTTTGCCACCTCACTATTTACCCCTCTCTTCCCAGATCATGTATGAATATGTTGAAGAGCTGTGGTCCCAGTACAGACCCCACGGGACATCACTAGTTACCTCTATTCATTGTGAAAACTGACCATTTAGTTCTACCCTTTGTTTCCTATCTTTTAACCAGTTACTGATCCACGAGAGAACCTTCCCTCTTATCCCATGAGAGCTTAATTTTCTTGAGGCCTTGATCAGAGACCTTGTCAAAGGCTTTCTGAGAATCCAAGCACACTACATCCACCAGATCACTGTTATACATGTTTGGTAAGGCATGATTTGCCTTTACAAAAGCCACCTTGTCTCCTCTGCAACATATTGTGTTCATCTATATGTCTGATAATTCTGCTCTTTACTAGACTTTACTAGTGAGCAAAACAGAAAGGAGCATAAAAGCTGGCAAGTCAAGTGTAAAGGTATAATTAAGCAGGCGACAAAAGAATTTGAAGAGCAACAAGCAAAAGACACACTAACTAAACAGCAACAGTTTATAAGTAATCAACGAGGGGGAAGCCTGCCAAGCTAGACTAGACTAGATGACCTCTTGGGGTCCCTTCCAGTCCTACGATTCTGTAATTTTATGATAGTTTCCATAAACTTGCCAGGTACTGAAATTAGGCTTACCAGCCTGTAATTGCCAGGAAAAAAGGCATTCCATTAGCTACCCTGCAGTCATCTGGTCCAGAGGCTGATTTAAGCAACCGGTTACATTCCACCATTAGTAGTTCTGTAATTTCATCTCTGAGCTCCGTCAGAACTCTTGAGCGAATGCCAACTGGTCCTGCGACTTATTACTGTTTAATTTATCAAAGTGCTCTAAAGTCTCCTCTATTGAAAGCCCAGTCTGGGACAGTTCCTCAGATTTGTCACCTAAAAAGGATGGCTCAGGTGTGGGAATCTCCATCTCGTTCTCTTCAGGGAATACCATTTAGCTTCTCTACAACAGCTTTGTCGTATTTTAGTGCTCCTTTAGCACCTCGGTTGTACTGGGGCCCCATTGGTTGCTTGGCAGGCTTCCTCCTTGTTGATACACTTATAACATTTTGCTGTTTAGTTTTTGTGTCTTTTGGTAGTTGCTCTTCAAATTATTTTTGGCCTGCTTAATTATGCCTTTACACTGGACTTTGCCAGCTTTTATGCTGCTTTCTGGTTTCCTCACTAGGATTTGACTTTCAAGTGACATTTTTTTCATCTTTTAATTTGGGGTAAACATTTTGTTTTAGCCTCTATTATGCTGTTTTTAAAAAGTTTCCAGGCAGCTTGGAGGCATTTGACTTTTGTGACTGTTCTTTTCGATTTTCATTTAACTTGTTTCCTCATGATTGTGTAGTTCACCTTTTTGAAGTTAAATGCTACGGCGGTAGGTTTCTTTGATATTCCCTCCCCCCACAATGATGTTGAATTAATTAGGTTATGCTTGCTATTACTGCCCTTTATATAAATATGATCAAAATTATGCTCACTCTTTTGAAAGAGTGAAGCTGTGCACAGCAAACCTGTTCTCCAGGTTGGGTACATTATTAACTCTTTCTGTACTGTGCGGATTTATCTATGCTTAATAAACTCATAGATCCAAGTTATTTGATGTCTTATCAATATAGAATCAATCCCACTGGTATCCATGAAGGCACATGTGAATTTGCAGTTTCCCAGCATTTTAAAACCAATGACAGGGTGGGATTTCCAGCAGCACTCTTAATTGGTCTAACTTTGCTCTGACATGAAGCCGGTGGGAGTTTTATCCTTGATTTCTGGAGGAGCGGCGTTAGGCTGACACTGAGAGCTTTTGAAAATCTCCCTCAGAATATTTTGTTGAGGTTCTATTCAAGAGCCATATTTTCAGCCTTTACTGTCCTTTAATAAGAGAGAGTGGGGAATTTTCTGTCAATGATTTTTCTTTTTTCAACAGAAAATTCACTTTATGCAAATCAGTGAGATTTTCCTGTGGAAAATTTTGTTGTTGAAAAGTTGTGATTTGCCATTGGAAAACGTTTCCCAGCTCCATGGCTTTCCTCCCCATTCCCCCCCATCCCACCAGGTGGACGTTCCTGTGGTTGGGGCCTCCAAGGCCACCATGCTCCTTAGGTGCCGGACACCTTGACTTTAGGGTGCCAAATGTCCCGATTTTATAGGGACAGTCCTGATTTTGGAGGTATTTTTCTTATATAGGATCCTATTACCTCCATCCCCTGTCCTAATTTTTCACATTTGCTGTCTGGTCACCCTGCTTGACTTTCTATAAACAATTTTTTTTGCAATTCCTATTCTTTGGAAAATGTTTGACCTTTTTTCTTTTTCCCATTCCAAGGGAATGGGAATTCCAGTTTCTGGCCAGCTCTAGTTTTAATAGTTAGGCTGAGAAATGAAAATAACTATTTATTCTCCATTATCATGTCCCTGCTTGCTTTATTTTGCTTTAACTTTGCATGAATTCTATCTTACATACCATTGATATTTTTTCATAACAGGTCTTCTTTTCCTACATCATTTCCCCATTAAAGTGCTCCTGTTGAGTGAATAGCAGTTGTCCCATGTTATTTCAGTTGTTGTATGGGTCTTTTCCTCCTCTGAGTTCATCAGGACTTATCTAAAGCCTGTCAAAATCAATGGGGAAACTTCCACTGAGTTCAGTGGCCTTTGGATCAAGCTCATAGAGTGTTCGGGTTTTATTTGTTTTTTAAAATCTTACACAAGGAGGCGTATGTGAGAAATAGCCAAGTGCTGCACCTTCCCCCGTCTATAAAACAGAAATGCATAGCCCAATGTTTCTCAAACGGGGGTTGCCGCTTGTGTAGGGAAAGCCCCTGGGGGGCCGGGCCGGTTTGTTTACCTGCCGCCTCGGCAGGTCTGGCTGATCGCAGCTCCCACTGGCCGTGGTTCACTGCTCCAGGCCAATGGGAGTTGCTGGAAGCGGCGCAGGCTGAGGGACTTGCTGGCCGCCACTTCCAGCAGCCCCCATTGGCCTTCAGCGGTGAACCGCAGCCAGTGGGAGCCATGATCGGCCGGACCTGTGGACGGGGCAGGTAAACACACCGGCCTGGCCCGCCATGGGCTTTCCCTACACAAGCGGTGACCCCAGTTTGAGAAACACTGGACTAGCCCGTGGCAGACACATGTCCCTGCTGTGTCCCTGAGTGACCTGGATGCTTGGATCAATTCAGAACATTGCTTGCTAGGAATTGTAGACACCTCCCTCGGCCTTAGCTCACTCTTGCACATGAGTGCATGGAAATCTGTTCCAGCTAATGAATATTAGGCACTCCCCTTCCACTGCTAACAAGGCGGCGATGTGGCCTCTAATCAAGTACACTGGGCAGTGTGAGTGTCCCTGATGTATAGATAGGGTGGGTTTTGTTTTGTTTGTGCAGTGCATTATGTGGAATCTTTTTGAAGAGAGAGAGCGAGTGGGAAAACAGTCTAGAAGTAACAACCTTTAAACCATCAGTTCTGGCATAAAAGTTCCCTCTGAGAAATACTGGTGACAGGTTGCGTGAATAATTTTCTGTGTGCAAGATTTCCAAGAAGCTGCTGCGAGTGGTGACAGCGGAACTGGCAAGTACGAAATTGGGCAGCATAAGACAATTAATATCTGTAATAAGAACCTTTAGGTACAAAGAGATCAATAGGCCCATTCATCTTTGAGGCAAACTAATGGCCTGGACTCACATGTACCAAGTTTCTTTTATAATGAAGCTTCCTGCAGTGGCTTTAACAAGCACAAACTCACTTATAAGTTTGAGGACAGACATCCAAACTTCAATGCACAAAGTACCTTTATTTGGGGAATAGAATAAAAAGTTTTTAGCAATAGTTTACCAGTCTTATTTTGCTGCCACTGATATCTGGATGGCATTTCTAAGTTGTAAAAAAACCCTTAGCTATGTTTTTAAGAGTCTCTTTAACCCAGAGCGGGGGAAACTATGGCCCACAGGCCACATCTGGCCTGCAGGACCCTTCCTCTGGGCCCCCGGGCTCCTGGGGGAGTGGGATCAGGACAGGCTTGCGGAGGAGCCAGCCTCACTCCCCAGCAGCGCGGTGAGTGGGGGGGAGGCTAGCCCCTGGCCCCGCCCCTTCTGCTTCGCAGTGGCAGTTCCCCCAGCACCTGGGCAGCGTGGCTATAGCGCCGCCAGACCTGGTGCCCTGGGTGGCGCAGTCAGGGGGCGGGGAGCAGGGGGAGTTCCGGTGGGGGCTGCAGGGGGAGCAGTCAAGGGGCCTGGGCCCTGCTGACGGGGACAGAGGCAGAAGAAGCCAGGGCCCCCTCCACCCCCAACATGCTTGGCCCCTGTCCCCAGCAGCCAAGCCCAGACAGAGAGCGAGCCCTGCCTGACTGCCAGGGAGAGCAGCCAAACGAGCAGGGGAAATGCACAGGCAAAGGGTTGAGCCCCCCCTTTCCCCCACCCCATAGGTAAAGTGGGGTGGGGAGAGCAGGGAGGGTTGGACAGAGGGCCGGGGGTGCCCAGGGGGACAGTCACAGGTGGGGAAAAGGGGAGATTGAATAGGAGGTGGGCATCTGGGGGGATGGTCATGGGGCAGAGAGCAGGGGTGTTTGGATAGGATGCAGGAGTCCTGGGGGGCAGTCAGGAGAGGGGAGCTGAATAGGGGGCGGGGACCAGTCCATGCCTCACTGTTTGGGGAGGCATAGCCTCCCCCAGCCTTCCCTACCCGGCCCTCCATGCAATTTCTGTACTTGATGTGGCCCTAGGGCCAAAAAGTTTCCCCACCCCTGCTTTAATCACCCATTCCCTATTCCCACCTCCTCCTTAGCAGGCCCAAATATACCTGAAGAGCACGCCCCCTGCTCACCCCTTGCAACTTACGGCCATGTTCCGTTTTAAAGGGTCCTGAGACTAGGGTCTTTGTTCCACCTCCTTTGTATTTGATCAAGTATCAGAGGGGTAGCCGTGTTAGTCTGGATCTGTAAAAGCAGCAAAGAATCCTGTGGCACCTTATAGACTAACAGAAGTTTTGGAGCATGAGCTTTCGTGGGTGAATACCCACTTCATCGGATGCACGTCATGGAAATTTCCAGGGGCAGGTGTGTGTGTGTGTGTGTGTGTGTGTGTGTATGTATGTATGTGTATATGTATGTATATATATATATATATATATATATATATATGCAAGCAAGAAGCAGGCTGGAGATAACGAGGTTAGTTCAATCAGGGAGGATGAGGCCCTCTTCTAGCAGTTGAAGTGTGAAAACCAAGGGAGGAGAAACTGGTTTTGTAGTTGGCAAGCCATTCACAGTCTTTGTTTAATCCTGAGCTGATGGTGTCAAATTTGCAGATGAACTGAAGCTCAGTAGTTTCTCTTCGAAGTCTGGTCCTGAAGTTTTTTTGCTGCAGGATGGCTACCTTTAAATCTGCTATTGTGTGTCCAGGGAGGCTGAAGTGTTCTCCTACAGGTTTTTGTATATTGCCATTCCTAATATCTGATTTGTGTCCATTTATCCTTTTCCATAGAGACTGTCCAGTTTGGCCGATGTACATAGCAGAGGGGCATTGCTGGCATATGATGGCATATATTACATTGGTGGACGTGCAGGTGAATGAACCGGTGATGGTGTGGCTGATCTGGTTAGGTCCTGTGATGGTGTCGCTGGTGTAGATATGTGGGCAGAGTTGGCATCGAGGTTTGTTGCATGGATTGGTTCCTGAGTTAGAGTTACTATGGTGCAGTGTGCAGTTACTGGTGAGAATATGCTTCAGGTTGGCAGGTTGTCTGTGGGCCTGCCACCCAAGGCCTGTGAAAGTGTGGGATCATTGTCCAGGATGGGTTGTAGATCCCTGATGATGCGTTGGAGGGGTTTTAGCTGGGGACTGTATGTGATGGCCAGTGGAGTCCTGTTGGTTTCTTTCTTGGGTTTGTCTTGCAGTAGGAGGCTTCTGGGTACATGTCTGGCTCTGTTGATCTGTTTCCTTATTTCCTCATGCGGGTATTGTAGTTTTGAGAATGCTTGGTGGAGATTTTGTAGGTGTTGGTCTCTGTCTGAGGGGTTAGAGCAGATGCGGTTGTACCTCAGTGCTTGGCTGTAGACGATGGATCTTGTGGTGTGCCCGGGATGGAATCTGGAGGCATGAAGGTAGGCATAGCGGTTGGTAGGTTTTCGGTATAGGGTGGTGTTAATGTGACCATCACTTATTTGCACCGTGGTGTCAAGGAAGTGGACCTCCCGTGTAGATTGTCCATCCTGGACAATGATCCCACACTTTCACAGGCTGAGAAGTGAGGTTGTGCTACAGTCAGGGATAGGCATTACGTTGGCTTCTTAGTGTTATACCTTTTTTAAATCCCCTCTTGCCCCTTCCGGCTGGCTGCTTGACCTTGCCTTAAGAGCCAGGCAGCCTTACAGTGTATGCTCAGATAGTATACGTTCACCAGGCCCTGTGACACTTTAACTGTATTCCTGATTTCTTTTATTGTACTCAGAGCCCCATCTGGTTGTAAAAAATGCAACACACAGTGTCTTTGTTTATTGTTTTTTTTTTACACATTAGTATATATATTTTTTTAAATTTAACCCCAAAATTCTATCTCAGGCTAACAAACAAGCCTATATCCTACCAGTAGTATTAGTATCTCCACATTGCAGGTGGGGAACCGAAACACAGAGATGAAGTGACTTGCCTGAGGACACATAGCAAGTCGGTGGCAGAGCTAAGAACTGAGGTCCAGCCCTCTGTTAGCCACAAAGCCATCCTTCCTCTCTCTCTTGCTGTCTGCAAGAGCTCAGTTTTTTTTTAACATGGCAATGTTTTCCACAGTGTTCCAGTAATACATATTCTGGAACAGAAGTGAGCCCTACGCCAGCTTTTCCTGCCTTGGTGCTGTGACATCATAACCCCTGCATACCCTGTCACTAAAACAAATGTCTGAGATATTCCACCTCTTCTCTTTAATTGGAACTAGCTTGTTTCAAGAAGCTGAAGAGGCAAACTGTTCAGAGGTTAGTGTGTAGAAATATATCATTGTCTTCCAGGATGCTCTAAGTAGGTCTCTTGAGTAACAAGGTCAGAGTTTATTTTGCAGCAAGTTCTACTGGTATGAATCATCAATAGAGTTTCTTACACAATTTATCAATGCCTGACAATTACACATCTCTCTGTTTCTCTAAACAAATCCTAGAGACAGTGCTGGGGAATTTTGACACTTTTCAGTTCAAAACTTAATTCTTCCGAGTTTCTTTGCCACGCAGCCCCCTCCTGGGCTGATTTGCAGAATTGCTGAACACCTGCAACTAGAGCCAATGGAAGTTTTTTGCAATGAAAATGTTTTGTGTTGAAAAATGGTATTTTTTAAAGACAGTTTTTTGTGATGAGAATTTGTTTTGAATTAAAATATGTTGGTTTCCATCAAAATTAACATTTTTGGTTTAAAACCCCCAAAATTTTCAGTTTATAACCAATATAGTTTTGAGGTTTACGTTTTTGGTGAAAACCCCCAAAAATTTCGAGGGGGGGGTAATTTCCTAACTAGTTCTACTTACAATATCACAGGCTTTCTAAGGGGAGGGATAGCTCAGTGGTTTGAGCATTGGCCTGCTTAAAGACAGGTTGTGAGTTTGATCCTTGAGGGGGCTGTTTGGGCAAAAATCTGTCTGGGGATGGGGTTTGCTTTGAGTGGGGTTAGACTAGATGCGGTCCCTTCCAACCCTGATATTCTACAATTTGAAGGGAACTGGGAGAGCTCAGTAATATTGAAAAATGAGGCCCTTATCTGTATTGTTCTCTCTCAAGGTAGCAGTTGTGTGGCTGAAGTAGTCTAAACACATCTGAAAATCCTAGCTACTGCCAGCACTATCTCCAGCAATGAGCAAAAGCAGTAGATCTGAAGATGCACCCAAACATGAAAGGGATTGAACTCCAGCTCACAAAACAGTCACAAAGTTTTGTCATTATAGGAAGGCTGAAAAGCAGAGATAGAAACAGTATTATAAGCAACATATCTGTGAAGGGGAATTGTGTACACCTGAATCCATCCACCCTCCCAATGACTGAAATGTATGTCATTGATCCAAACTCAACTATCCTTCTACTTAACAAGTTGTGATGTGATGGATTTATTTGGTCCATGACTGGGGCTACTGGGTGTTATGATGATACAAATAATAATGATGAATGGTTTCCAAAATAATAACACATCAATAACGGTGAGACTTTCAAAAATGTCTTAAGGGAGTTGGACACATGTAGCCCCATGACTTTGTCCTAGCGCAATGGGGTCCTGGTCCATGTGTCGGTCCCTTGGATGATACTGCAATAGAAAGGGTAACAAGAAAACATAACACAAATACATTGGAAGCAAGAGGAAGACCAAGGACAGGGTAAGCCCATTACTCAAGGGGAGACGGGGGAGGATAACAGAAAATGTAGAAATGGCAGAGGTACCTAATGACTTCTTTGCTTTGGTTTTCACCAAGAAGTTTGGTGGTGATTGGACGTCTAACATAGTGAATGCCAGTGAAAATGAGGTAGGATCAGAGGCTAAAATAGGAAAAGAACAAGTTAAACATTACTTAGACAAGTTAGATGTCTTCAAGTCATCAGGGCCTGATGAAATGCATCCTAGAATACTCAAGGAGCTGACTGAGGAGATATCTGAGCCATTAGCGATTATCTTTGAAAGTCATGAAAGACAGGAAAGATTCCAGAAGACTGGAAAACAGCAAAGATATTGCCAACCTATAAAAAGAGAAATAAGGACAACCTGGGAAATTACAGACCAGTCAGCTTAACTTCTGTACCCAGAAAGATAATGGAGCAAATAATTAAGCAATCAATTTGCAAACACCGAGAAGATACTAAGGTGATAAATAACAGCATGGATTTGTCAAGAACAAATAATGTCAAAAACCAACCTGATAACTTTCTTTGACAGGATAGCAAGCCTTGTGGATAGGGGGTAAGCGGTAGACGTGATATATCTTGACTTTAGTAAAGCTTTTGATACTGTCTCACATGATTTTCTCATAAACAAACTAGGGAAATGCCACCTAGCCTCTGATCCTACCTCATTTTCACTGGCATACACTACGTTAGACGTCCAATCACCACCAACCTTCTTGGTGAAAACCAAAACAAATAAGTAATTAAGCACCTCTGCCATTTCCACTATAAGGTGGGTGGATAACTGGTTGGAAAACCATTCCCAGAGAGTAGTTATCAATAGTTTACAGTCATGCCGGAAGGACATAACAAGTGGGCTTGTGTAGGGATCAGTTCTGTGTCCAGTTCTGTTCAATATCTTCATCAATGATTTAGATAATGGCATGTTCTTGTATTATGGGAATAAGTAAATAACTTTTCCTTATCCACTTTCTCAACATCACTCATGATTTTATATACCTCTATATGTCCCCCTTAGTCTCTCTTTTCCAAACTGAAGAGTCCTCTCCTCTTTAATCTTTCCTCATAATAAAATGAATAGGATGTCTGTCCTTTAACCAGTTCTCAATCCATGAAAGGACCTTCCCTTCCCATGACAGCCTTCAAAGAACTCTAATAGATTAGTAAGACACGATTTCTTTACAGAAACCATGTTGACTATTGCTCAAGAGTTTTTTTTTTTTGTGTCTGACAATTTTATTCTTTGAATGATTGTGTCCCATTGATTGATCTCAGTCCACCAGGTTTCTGTGATGCCTATTATATCTATATCCTCCTTTATCACAAGGCACTCTAGTTCACCATCTTATTATTTTTAGACTTTCATTTGTTTGTGTACAAGCACTTTAAAAAACTCCTGTTTATTAGCTGCCCTTTTTTTCTTTTCTTGATTTTTTTTTTTTTTTTTGTGTTTATCATGATCTCCCCCCTACATTATACTCTTCTCCTCTGCTCTGACTATAACCTGAGATTCTCTATCTCTCTCTCCTCAGAGAAGAGAAGTCTGTGTCCGTCCCGCCCCTCTGCTCTGCAGCAGCCCCTTTTCCCCCTTTCCTCAGTTTAAAACTGCTCTTTTACCTTTTTTTTAATGTTTAGTGGTTCCACGTCCTCAAACAACCAAACAAACAAACAGACTGAAAGAATACACTTACACAGCTTGTGAGTGATACCAAGCTGAGAGGGGTTGCAAGTGCTTTGGAGGATAGGATTAAAATTCAAAATGATCTGGACAAACTTGAGAAATGGTCTGAAGTAAATAGGATGAAATTCAATAATGACAAATGAAAAGTACTTTACTTAGGAAGGAACAATCAGTTGCACACATACAAAATGGGAAATGACTGCCTAGGAAGGAGTACTGCGGAAAAAGATCTGGGGGTCATAGTGGATCACAAACTAAGTACGAGTCAACAGTGTAACGCTGTTGCAAAAAAAAAAAAGTGAACATCATTCTGGGATGCATTAAGAGGAGTGTTGTAAACAAGACACGAGAAGTAATTCTTCCACTCTACTCTGCACTGATTAGGCCTCAGTTGGAGTATTGTGGAGAAAGTCCAGAGAAGAGCAAAAAAAATGATTAAAGGTCTAGAAGACATGAATTATGAGGGAAGATTGAAACAATTGGGTTTGTTTAGTCTGGAAAAGAGAAGACTGAGGAGGGACACAATAACAGTTTTCAAGTACATAAAAAGTTGTTACAAGGGGAGGGAGAAAAATTGTTGTTAAACTCTGAGGCTAGGACAAGAAGCAATGGGCTTAAATTGTAGCAAGGGACATTAGGAAAAACTTCTTAACTGTCAGAATGGTTAAACACTGGCATAAATTCCCTAGGGAGGTGGTGGAATCTCCATCATTGGAGATTTTTAAGAGCAGGTTAGACAAACACCTGTCAGGGATTGTCAAGGCTATTTCCCCACTCTGGCACTTTGAGCGCAGAAGGTGGGGCCTGCAAGGATTCTGAAAATTAATACTGGCCACTCCAGGCTTGTATTAAACTCCCAAGGTTACAGCTTTCCTCTGACCTTGGCTTGGTAAACGCTGCCACCCCACAAATTCAAAAGAAACCCTTGGACCCAGGAAGGAGCACTTGGGAATACCTCCTTGTGGGGTACCCTCAAGTCCTTTCACCACCCTCCACCCCCCTCATTCCTCAGGGAAGAGCTGAGAAACAAAACAAAGGAAATTAACTGTTACTACCAGCTAATCAAACAACATGCACAAACCTCTTAGGACACCAAAAATCCAATCCTGTTCTTAAAAAAGGTAAATTTTATTAAAAACAAAAAGGAAGAAAATACATCTGGAACTTAGGCTTTTGCTAGATTTTAAAAGAGCAATTCCAAACATTAAGCACCCAAAATAGCTTTATTGGGGGTTCAGCTTAAAGGTTACAAGCAAACAAAAGCATCTGGGGTTAGCATAGAGGAGATCCACAAGCCAAAATAAACATAAGAACATCCGTACCGGGTCAGACCAAAGGTCCATCTAGCCCAGTATCTGTCTATCGACAATGGCCAATGCCAGGTGCCCCAGAGGGAGTGAACCTAACAGGCAATGATCAAGTGATCTCTCTCCTGCCATCCATCTCCATCCTCTGACAAACAGAGACTAGGGACACCATTCCTTACCCATCCTGGCTAATAGCCATTTATGGACTTAAGCACCATGAATTTATCCAGTTCTCTTTTAAACGCTGTTATAGTCCTAGCCTTCACAACCTCCTCAGGTAAGGAGTTCCACAAGTTGACTGTGCGCTGCGTGAAGAAGAACTTCCTTTTATTTGTTTTAAACCTGCTGCCTATTAATTTCATTTGGTGACCCCTAGTTCTTGTATTATGGGAATAAGTAAATAACTTTTCCTTATCCACTTTCTCCACATCACTCATGATTTTACATACCTCTATCATATCCCCCCTTAGTCTCCTCTTTTCCAAGCTGAAGAGTCCTAGCCTCTTTAATCTCTCCTCATATGGGACCCTCTCTAAACCCCTAATCATTTTAGTTGCCCTTTTCTGAACCTTTTCTAGTGCCAGTATATCTTTTTTGAGGAGGGGACACCACATCTGTACACAGTATTCGAGATGTGGGCGTACCATGGATTTATATAAGGGCAATAATATATTCTCTGTCTTATTCTCTATCCCCTTTTTAATGATTCCTAACATCCTGTTTGCTTTTTTGACCGCCTCTGCACACTGCGTGGACATCTTCAGAGACCTATCCACGATGACTCCAAGATCTTTTTCCTGACTCGTTGTAGCTAAATTAGCCCCCATCATGTTGTATGTATAGTTGGGGTTATTTTTTCACATGTGCATTACTTTACATTTATCCACATTAAATTTCATTTGCCATTTTGTTGCCCAATCACTTAGTTTTGTGAGCTCTTTTTGAAGGCTTCACAGTCTGCTTTGGTCTTAACTATATTGAACAGTTTAGTATCATCTGCAAACTTTGCCACCTCACTGTTTACCCCTTTCTCCAGATCATTTATGAATAAATTGAATAGGACTGGTCCTAGGACTGACCCTTGGGGAACACCACTAGTTACCCCTCTCCATTCTGAGAATTTACCATTTATTCCTACCCTTTGTTTCCTGTCTTTTAACCAGTTCTCAATCCATGAAAGGACCTTCCCTTTTATCCCATGACAGCTTAATTTACGTAACAGCCTTTGGTGAGGGACCTTGTCAAAGGCTTTCTGGAAATCTACGTACACTATGTCCACTGGATCCCCCTTGTCCACATGTTTGTTGACCCTTTCAAAGAACTCTTATAGATTAGTAAGACACGATTTCCCTTTACAGAAACCATGTTGACTATTGCTCAACAGTTTATGTTTTTCTATGTGTCTGACAATTTTATTCTTAACTATTGTTTCAACTAATTTTCCCTGGTACTGACGTTAGACTTACCGGTCTGTAATTGCCGGGATCACCTCTAGAGCCCTTTTTAAATATTGGCGTTACATTAGCTAACTTCCAGTCATTGGGTACCGAAGCTGATTTAAAGGACAGATTACAAACCTTAGTTAATAGTTCCACAACTTCACATTTGAGTTCTTTCAGAACTCTTGGGTGAATGCCATCTGGTCCCAGTGACTTGTTAATGTTGAGTTTATCAATTAATTCCAAAACCTCCTCTAGTGACACTTCAGTCTGTGACAGTTCCTCAGATTTGTCACCTACAAAAGCCGGCTCAGGTTTGGGAATCTCCCTAACATCCTCAGCCGTGAAGACTGAAGCAAAGAATCCATTTAGTTTCTCCACAATGACTATATCGTCTTTAAGCGCTTCTTTTGTATTTCGATCGTCAAGGGGCCCCACTGGTTGTTTAGCAGGCTTCCTGCTTCTGATGTACTTAAAAAACATTTTGTTATTACCTTTAGAGTTTTTGGCTAGCCGTTCTTCAAACTCCTCTTTGGCTTTTCTTATTACACTCTTGCACTTAAGTTGGCAGTGTTTATGCTCCTTTCTATTTGCCTCACTAGGATTTGACTTCCACTTTTTAAAGGAAGTCTTTTTATCTCTCACTGTTTCTTTTACATGGTTGTTAAGCCACAGTGGCTCTTTTTTCAGTTCTTTTACTGTGTTTCTTAATTTGGGGAATACATTGAAGTTGGGCCTCTATTATGGTGTCTTTAAAAAGGGCCCATGCAACTTGCAGGGATTTCACTTTAGTCCCTGTACCTTTTAACTTCTGTTTAACTAACCCCCTCATTTTTTGCATAGTTCCCCCTTTTGGAATTAAATGCCACAGAGTTGAGCCGTTGAGATGTTCTTCCACCACAGGGATGTTGAATGCTATTGTATTATGGTCACTATTTCCAAGGGGTCCTGCTATAGTTACCTCTTGGACAAGCTCCTGCGCTCCACTCAGGATTAAATCTAGAGTTGCCTCTCCCCTTGTGGGTTCCTGTACCAGCTGCTCCATGAAGCAGTCATTTAAAGTATCAAGAAATTTTATCTCTGCATTTCGTCCTGAAGTGAAATGTTCCCAGTCAATATGGGGATAATTGAAATCCCCCACTATTATTGGGTTCTTAATTTTGGGTTCTCTAATTTCCCTTAGCATTTCATCATTACTATTAGATGCAATTAGGTTTATTTCTTTATCTAAATATTCCCTGTCCCAATGAATCCCTCTAGGTATGGAAGATGATTTTTCATACCTGGTTCAAACTTTGCACAGCATTCCTGCTGCCCTCTGTTCCCTTCTTTCCTGGAGAACCACAATAGACACAAGGAAAGCTTATTTTCCAATTTTAAAATGTTCTAGCCTTCCCATTGGCTCTTTTGGTCAGGTGCCCACTCCCTTTTCTTTATCTGGGGGACTTTTTAACCCTTTACAGGTAAAGCAAGCAGAGAACAGCCACCAAGAGGGATTTTACAGCTAACTGGCCATCTGGGTGTCCATAAAAGGGAGCTACCCCTGCCCCCTTCATTTATCACAGGGATGGATAATACTTAGTCCTGCCTTGAGTGCAGGGGACTGGACTAGATGACCTCTCAAGGTCCCTTCCAGTCCTATGATATATAAATACATAATAATAATGAGAAACCCACATCTTGGACCCAGTTCTCCTCTGTTCTATGTACCTCATCTTTGATGTCTCTGATCTTGTTCCATACATGCCCAGCCACGGCAGGAACGACCAGATCCTTGATTTGTAATTCATATTAATGGGGCAATGATGATCATTAGGAATAAAATGTTCCTTAATTTTAATTAGCCCATGTTCTTGCAGTCTTTACAGTTTGGCCTGTACAAGGATTGTTCACCTGGGCTCTAAGATGTTGTTCCTGTGAGCTGACCTTCACAGGCAGCAATCCGTGCTTGTGTGGAGCCCTGTTAGCTGTGTGAGAACCACCCAATTCTTGGTTTGTAATTCCTGAAGGTAATCCATCTTCCTGATGCAGCGTTCCTGTGGTGTCTTGAAATTGTAAGCTGTCACTTTGGCACACACAGTTTTGTTCCTTGTCTGGCTTCCAGCCTGTAGGGCTCTGAAGGGAAGAGTGAGATCTGGGCCTAATTTCAGTCAGTTCAGCAGCCAGTTGGCCTACAGTGAGGTGAAGTAAATTGTGCTTCGCTGATTTAGAGAGCAGCCTGCTTTCTCTTCTTCTGTTTTTGGGTTCTTGTGTGTTAGCATTCTGAATTCTTAGAAATAAAGGAGTGGTACATTGCAACCTTCCAGCAAGAGCATTTTTATGTTTTTGGCTAAAGTCTGTTTGTATGCCAGCCCGCTGTCACTGGCATTATACCAACAGCCCCCTTTTCTGCTTGTTTGTACTACACACAGATAGTGTTGCCATCATCTAGTGCTCAAAAATCATGAGTTAGTCCCTCCCCAAAAGTCTTTAGGCTTAAAAAATCATAAGATTAAAAAAAAAGATTTTAGGTCTTTTTTTATTTACCATCGGTTTGAGCCTTTAGGGATCACATTTCAAGTTTTTCTCTGCAACCATGACAATCAATCATAAGCTTCCTTTGTTTAATGAGAGGTGAGATCCTCAATCTCAGAAGCTGAGTCTTGAAGAAACACACGAAATATTGCTGGATCTGCACTATCTTTGCAAGAGTTGACAACACCATATAGAGTATATTCCCTAAGTGTAGACTGGTTCAGACATGTAACTATGAATCTGGGTTCATAGGAACACCCCCAACAGAAAGGGATCCCTTCAAATTTCTGCAGATAGTTTTCTTTTAATTAGCATGCAAGGTCAGTGGACTATATGAGATTGTCCAATGAGAGTGACATCATTTATTGCACTGCTTTTTCAGTTAAGTAACCTCATTTGTTATTGTTTTGTATTCTAGTAGCACTCAGGCCTGGTCTACACTAGGCGTTTAAACCGGCTTTAGGAGCGTAAAACCGATTTAACGCCACACCCGTCCACACTGAGAGGCCCTTTATATCGGTATAAAGGGCTCTTTAAACCGGTTTCTGTACTCCTCCCTAATGAGAGGAGTAGCGCTAGTATCGGAATTACCATATCGGATTAGGGTTAGTGTGGCCGCAGATCGACGGTATTGGCCTCCGGGCAGTATCCCACAGTGCACCACTGCCCGCTCTGGACAGCAATCTGAACTCGGATGCAGTGGCCAGGTAGACAGGAAAAGCCCCGCGAACTTTTGAATATTTCCTGTTTGCCTAGCGTGGAGCTCAGATCAGCACGTGGGGCGATGCATTTAAAAATCAAAATAAAGAAAGAGCTCCCGCATGGACCATGCGGATGTGATCGCTGTAAGGGGAGGCAAATCTGTTCTATCAGCGCTCCGTTACAGAAGACGAAATTCAAAATCATTTAAAAAAAATCTCCAGACAGACGCCATAGCAGGGGCTCAGCGCACTGCTGCGTGACAAACGTAAAGGAAAGCCCAAGAATCAAATGGACGCTCATGGACTGGAGGACTCAAGCTATCCCACAGTTCCTGCAGTCTCCGAAAAGTATTTGCATTCTTGGCTGAGCTCCAAATGCTTCTAGGGTCAAACACAGTGTCCACGGTGGGTCAGGGCATAGCTCGGCAATTTACGCACCCCCCCACCCACCCCCAGAAGTGAAAGGGAAAACAATCCTCTCTTGACTCTTTAACATGTCACCCTATCTTTACTGAATGCTGCAGATAGACCCGATGCTGCAGCACTCAACACCAACATCCTTGCTCCCCCCCCCCGCCATGGGTGGCTGATGGTGCAATATGACTGGTATCCGTCCTCGTCATCAGCCTATTGGCACATGGGGCAGTGCAAAAGGACTGGTAACCATGCAGACTAGCATCGGTGAGGTCTATCAAGGGTGCCTGGCCCTAATTTTTCCTGGTAGATGGTACAGTATGGCTGATAACCATTGTTGTCATAGCAACAGGGGGCTGAGCTCTGTCAGCCCCCACCCTTCATGTGTAAAAAAAAGATTCAATTGCCCCTGGACTAGCAGAGGGATGCTGGGCTCCTCTCCTCCACACTCCTTACTGTCCTGTCTGGACTATCATAGCAGCTGGAGGCTGCCTTCCACTCATTTCTCACTAGCAAGTCACTGTGTCTTATTCCTGCATTCTTTATTACTTCATCACACAAGTGGGGGGACAATGCTACAGTAGCCCAGGAAGGCTGGGGGAAGAACGGAATCAACAGGTGGGGTTGTTGCAGGAGCACCCCCTGTGAATAGCATACAGCTCATAATTTCTGCAGGATCTGACACAGAGCAGCTGTGCTCTCTGATACAGTGGTTCTCTAGTACACTTGCCCATATTCTAGGCAGGACTGATTCTATTTTTAGATACCAAAAAGGAGGGATTGACTCTGGGAGTCATTCCCAATTTTGGCTTTTGCGCCCCTGGCTAAGAGCAGCCAGGGGCACTTATGACAGCAGCAAATTGTGCAAAACGACTGGTAGCCATGCTCATCTTTTTACCAATTTATGGATTGGTAGATGGTACAGTATGGCTGGTAACCATCTCTGCTGTTATGCAAAAGCAAAAGCATGCTGCTTTGTAGCGCTGCTGAATCGCCTCTGTCAGCGGCATCTAGTAGACATACGGTGACAGTCACAAAAGGCAAAACAGGCTCCATGATTGCCATGCTATGGCATCTGCCAGGTCAATCCAGGGAAAAAAGGCGCATTTTCTCTCCCAGAGGAAGGAGTGACTGACGACATTTACCCAGAACCACCCGCGACAATGATTTTTGCCCCATCAGGCACTGGGATCTCAACCCGGAAATTCCAAGGGGCGGGGAAGGCTGCGGGAACTATGGGATAGCTACGGAATAGCTACCCACAGTGCAACGCTCCAGAAGTCGATGCTAGCCTCGGACCGTGGACGCACACCACCGATTTAATGTGTTTAGTGTGGCTGCGCGCACTTGATTTTATACAATCTGTTTTACAAAACCGGTTTATGCAAATTCTGAATAGTCCTGTAGTGTAGACGTACCCTCAGAGGCTGTAACTGAGAACAAAGCCCTATTGTGCCAGACGCCATACAAACACAGAGGCCCTGCCCCAAAGCACTTACACTTAGTGATGGAGGTCTTATTTCAACTGAAACTTTCTTCAGCAAAGAGTACAGATTTGGTGACACCAAAACGTTTCATAAATTTGTGTCAATTTATCTGAATTGTTTCAGCTTGAGAAAGCTTTAAACAAATCAAAGAAAAATGAAAAGTTTTTAAAATTGAATGTTTTGTGTTTTGATTTTTCTTATTTGAAATGACTGTTCCAAAATTTCCATTAATTTGATTAAAATCAATCAAAAACCTGTAAAAAGGGTCAATATTGAAACCAATGGTCTTGTTTGACCAGAAATAGATTTTTTTTAACTTCTTGATTTGCTGAAAGTTGATGGGGGTGGGGGAATGTTATTGGTTCAACCTGAAACAATTTTTCTTCATTTTTTTTGTTCAAAATTGCCAGTGAACTGAAAAATCCATTATTTGCTCAGCAACACTTACCGTTGAAATAGTCCAGACAGGAGGGGAAGTAAAGCGAACTGACTTGCCAGTCACATGGCAGAGCTGTGACTGGAATGCCGGTATCTGAGTTCCAGCTTGGTGCCCCATCAGCTACACCACGATCACTCCTGTATTGTTGGGTAGAAAAGTAAAATTGGGTAATATGTAATTGGCACTGTTGAAAGCAGAATTTTGGCATATATATTTAGCTGAATGTTGGCCCATACACAGATAGTTAGCTTCAAACTTCTGTATTTCCAGACCCCCATTTGAACCCTAAATAGCGGGAGGGGCTACCCCCTCCAGGCGGTTCCTTCTGCATAGCTGGTTTACCTGCTTTCCTGGTGAGCAGTTTTGACACAATGGTCACACGTAAGCTTTTCTACTTTCTACTCCTTTCCTGTGGCACTGTTCCATCATGCGGTATTTGGAGGAGTGCTATGCCCCCCTGACTGGACTCTGTCCCCACACAGAGGGGTAAGAATCCATTTTACATCCTAAACGGGCTACCCAGACTGGACGAGCTTCCATGGAGAGGCAATAGGTAGACTCTTGGCTCGTCTCTAGCTATGCGATATCAGAGGTGGGATGATTTGTTTCTGGTATTGGGCAACAGGAAATAATTGCCTCAGGAAAGTGAGAAGGAAGCAGGAAGGAAGCTCGTCTATACTCCGGTTTAAGCAAACCAGTTTGCTGAAAGGATTGTGTGGACACTTATCTTGGTTTGAGTGGCTTATTTTGGTTCAGCTGAAACCTGTTCCAAGTCAGTGTCTGCCAAACTGAAACAGGTCTGATTTAAATCTAAGTGAGAGCATCCACACAGCCATTTACACTGATTTAACTCCATCAGTTTAAAATCACACCCTACATCAAACTGGTGCAACTCTGTGTGTAGGCAAAGGCTGAGTCACTGCACCTCCTGGGGTGCATAAGTCACCCACCGTCCCTCACTTGGGGCTGGGCATAAAAGCACAATCTAGCTCATTAGAATGAACTGCTCTAGAAACTCCTCAGATGAAAAGTACCCATCCACAGTTTGCCCAAGTAAATACACTTCCAGTCAGGCTATGACAGGCCAGCCAAAGACTGAATAGTCCCACTTGGAATATCTGCGAGTGCTAATAATAAAAATTAGTAATAGCAGTAGCACCCAGGAGCCCCAGTCATGGACCACAGCCCCATTGTGCTAGGTGCTGTACAAACAAGGCACAAAGATGGTCCCTTGCTCTCAAACTGACTCCCCCACTGGAGCAATCTGAAGGGCAAAGGGGGATTACCTGATGGAGAATGTTGCTTTGTTTACCCAGCTATTAAATCAAATTAGTTGAGGATACCACCTGCATGCCATGCAATTTACTAATGTTTATTATGTTCACCACCAGATCTCATTATGGCAGAGGGATAATGAGTGTTATTTTTTTATTATTATTATTATTTTGACACTTTTGGAATATGCAAAGCAGCAATCAAACCCATTGAATACCATATGGGGCTTAAATACCTCACAAGTATATGAACTGTATATTTCATGAGCCATAGAAATGGCAATATAAAATGATTCAAATGGATATTAAAAGCTGAAACAGAATGGACACAAGCGCCACAATTAATCCTCTTATTATTGATCTGTTTTGCCCCTCCGCGGTATTAATCATCACTGGAGGATGTGTTTTTCTGCTGCTATGTGAAACCTCCTGTCATTTCATTGCTTCAAGACCATCAAAACTCAAAACCTTGAATTATGTTGAGTTTTCATGAAAAAAAATTATTTGGAGAGATCTTTAACCAAAATCATCATTAAAGGTGACCTTAAAAGTAAGCATCTGACCATCTAAACATCTTTAGAGCTGCCTCCTCCTCCTCCTTCATTTGCTTGGACAAAATCATGTCGGACCATCTGAGGCTCTGGGTGACAACCCATCATCCATACCTATATAAGACTAGCTCTTGTGCGACGTGGCCATGAAGGGGCAGATCTGTGCTTGGTGCAAACTGCCATAGCTCCATAGGAGAGAGCCAAGGGGCAGGGATGACCTGGGGGGATAACTCATAGTGCTACTGGGGTGGAGGAATAGGTGAGGACTATGGGTGCTAGACCACTGAGCCTTTGTGCACCCGTCTGTATCGTTACCATGACCATTCCCATCTGCACTTCCCTGTATAATCACCTGTTGCATCTTTTCACACTCCTAGACAATGATTTATTAGACTTGTTTAGACAGTGCCTAGTACTATGAGGTCTTGATCTATGCTTGGGGACCCCGAGGGCTGGATACTCAAGTTCTGAGCTCCCTGAGTCTCGGTCGGGTTTTCCAAAAGATCTCAGCTTCCGTTTCGGCACTAAAAAAGAGCTACACATTCAAGACCGTTCGGTACCCAGCAGCTTCCCCTGCATCACTTTTAAAAACAGGGCCCTGATTGTGGGTGCTGAGCACTTCTGAAAATCCCCCCTAAGCGCTACTGCAATATAAAAATGACTCTATAAGATGAATTGGTTTATTGTGCTCAATGCCTACAAATAGTCACATTAAAAAAAATCTGTGTTGAAGATATTGCTGCTGTTGTACAATACTGTGGAACACCTTACCTTGCATTCCTTGCCTGCTTTTCCTATGCCAAGTCCATTTACTTTTGTAAGTTTAGAGGCAAATCCTGTGGGAACTTATTTTGTGTTAGCTTTTCTCACTGGAGAAAAAGTCCAAGGTGAGTGTGAGGTTACCATTGCACCATTACATTACTTTCTTTGGGGGGATCAGGAAAGAAATGTGTTCAGTTTCAAAGCTCCTAGGTGAGCACAGACACAGTAGTGCTGAGTTCACTTCTTGAATGAAAGGTCTAGAGGAGGTTAAGTTCCTTATGATGGAATTTGCCTTGTATCTCAATGTTACATTCAGTCCCTCTCTGCACTACCTTTCTGCGTGCTGCTTGCTGTACATCTCAGAAACTGAAGTCTGCAATGTATTTATGAAGTCTGTCCACTGGATCACACAGATGTGGTTTCATTTTTCCCATGTGGTCCAAGCTAAAGCACCTGGTACATGTGGCTACTAGGGCTGGTCAGGAATTTTCTGTCAAAAAAAATCATTTAGATAGAAAAGATGCAGTTTCCTCAATGTTGAAATTTTCTACAAGAACATTTTGATTTAAAAGTTTTTGCATTGGGGGAAATAAAAACAAAAAATTTCATTTTGAATCATTTCAACATGAAACTGCATCTCCCTCTGGTACCTAATTGCATAATGAGAAATGTAGTTCAGCTGCTTCATGCCTCCCCTTTCTCTGCTATGGGCCAAGCTCCTTGGCCAGACTACAATTCCCATGATGCATGATGGTATCACCTCTGACCGAGCCATGTGGTGTAACATGGGAATCATATGACTACAGTGCATCATAGGAGATCTGAGATTTCCAAATCTGAAGTTTTTCATTTTGCAAAAAAATGTTGATATTGCAACTTTTTTGAGCCTATTTGGGGCGTGGAGGGGAAAGGGGGATTTTTGCTCAGCTCTATTGATTAATATTGTTTTGGTCTCTTTTAGAGGGCCATTAATCCTGTGCCTTCACACAAACGTGTGCTGTTACAGACACTAAGTGCACCTGCAAAAATGATTAACATTTTTGGCCGAAACGTATTAAAAATCAAGGTGGCGTGTTGACTGAAATTTAAACTTCGGTGGAAAATGTGATTTTGTTGCATTTATTTAAATCTCCCCTAACTATCTCCATTCCCCTCCCCAAGTGAAAAAAGACAAAAAGGTGATGGGAGAGTCTAGAAAATTGTTCTTTATGTTGTGAGAAAAAGTTCCAGGAAATTTTGAACAAAATATTAACTCTTCACTTCTCTCTGTTTTTCACAGAAAATATTTGCATTTTTTAACCAGTCCAGTTACAGGACATATTTAACACATTTGTCCGGGGAGGGAATTGTTGCTAATTATTATGTCTTTTCTTAATTGATGGTTTTCTAGACTGTTTAAACACCTTCTCCTACCCCCACCCTGGAAACCCAGCTGCCTTTTCGGCAGCACTACTTTTCAATTCAATTTCTAATATAAAACCGTAAGGACACAAGCCATTGCTCACTGAAATCAGAGAGTCTGTCCATTGACTTCAATGGGCTTTGGATCAGGTCCTGAATCTGGAAAATCAAACTGTTCCCTATTTAGGCTCTTTAAACAACAGTGAGTTGAATTAATTGAATAGTGAATGGTCATTGCTAGACAGTCAGAAAAGAAGTGGGAGGGAATGCCAGGCATGTTTGCTAGACTTGGAGATTTCATTTCCTCAACTTTCGTAAAAGCGTATGACAAAATACCTAGGTGACTGCTCTTTCCTCTGTTACAAACCCATCATCATCTGGACAAGGTCCTCTGGTACCCCCCTAGAATTGTATGACAGTCCTCTGACAAAAACGTGGATGCCCTTCCAAGTAATGGAGGGTTTCTAGGTGAAGGTTTGGCTTCACCAGGGATCAGTGCTTAGTTCATTACTATTCATAGTTGTGATGGACTTCATAAGTAAGCAAATCTGCATGGAAGGAGTACGAAGTTGATCTATGCAGATGATATTGCAATAATGACCGATAGTGAGGAAGATTTGGCCCAGGTGATTGATGTCTGGAAAGGAAACTAACAAACTGTGGCCTCCAAATGAGTGAAGAAAAAACTCAAGTCATCTGGGTGACTTGTGAGGAACCAACACAGATGAATACCAACATTGAGGGCCAGCACCTAAAGCAGTTTTCTCCATTTAAGTATCTTACGGGCTGCTTAGAGGCAAATTGAGAAATTGACAGAACTGAAAGCAAATCTGGTGAGTGCAGGAGGAATCTGGCACAAGATAAGTGGTGTGATTTATGATAAATGGATTCCCAGACTACTTAAGGGACAAGTAGAAAAAAACATGGTGAGACCAGCTCTCCTGTACAGATCAGAGACCTGGGCAGTTGAGAAGATTTGGAGCCATTGAAATGAGATGTTTTAGGGAAGTGAGAGGGTGATGTTGCTGGACCACATGTGGAACGATGTCATTGTGAGTGAGATCAAAATCTGCAGTGTCAGAGAGAAGCTGCAAGAGAGGTGGCTGAGCTGGTATGGGCATGTGCAAAGGATGGGTGAAGGGGAACCTATTAGAGAAGTATTTGAGACTAGAATTCGTGGCTGGAGAACGAGAGATGGCCAAGAAAACAGTGGACAGATGTGTATGGGAGGATGGGATAGATGTGGAGTGAGCGTTGGACCAGCAAAACTGGCGACTCGAGCCCAGTTAGCTGGGGAAAGGGGGAAAAAGAAGAAACAAGAGTGAGCTTTTCTTGCTGAGAGGGCCTCCTGTCCCATGAGGGGAAGAAGCAATTTTAAACTGTTCCTCATCTCCCAACTGCCTCTCTTTATCTCCCCACTCCAGGCTGCCTCCATTATCTTTCTCTACTATTGGCTTTTTTCTCCATTCACTCCGTCTCAGTGATGTGGTGACTGACACATTCATCATGTCCACCCAACTGGCCAATTAGAATCTGGCTTTGGACAATGGGGATGAAGTTTCATCCTTAGTTCTGCTTCTATGGCTCTGTCGAAGCCCCTGGGATCACTTAGCCCCAAAGGAAGTCAGAATTTGGCACTGTGGCCACATTCAGACTATACAGAAGAATATTTCTGAATGGAATCACACTGGAATAGCTGCTACATCATGAAGAGTTTCAACCTGTACTGCAGGCCATTGGTGGCCATAACATATTAAGTAACAGAATTTCTCAAAGTACTATTTAAATAGACAGGCAGTCCAAGGAAACCAATCTAAAGGCTGTGAAGAGGAGTATAGACTTAATATATGCAATTACGGTATGCTAAGCTAGTGATGTTTTGCTTTATACAATGTTTTATTCCTTCAGCATTAAGGAGCAGTCTTTGCTCATCTGTATCAATTGCCAATATCGAGCTTTCCTGTGATGCAACATGTATGAGCGCTCTCTCTCCCTTCCAGGTAAAATGTGCAATGGATTACTACCTTGTGTAAGAAAGAGAAAATTAACAGTGCTGATTGTAGGTACAGTTAAACACCAGGGAAATCAGTTTGCCATGAATACATTTGTAAAGGGAATATCTTGCTGAGAATCAGGTATCGGAAGGGCTGCTTTGGTACATGACTAGCCTAGATGAAAAGCTGAATTGCTGAACAGGCTCTCTTACAGTGAGCTAGTTTAGATCATCATTCCTAGGCAAGCACACACGGAGTCAGCTTCGTGGTACCTAGAGTCCAGACCAGGGGTAGCCAACCTATGGCACGTGTGCCAAAGGCAGCATGTAAGCTTATTTTCAGTGGCACTCACACTGCTCGGGTCCTGTCCACTGATCCGCGGGGCTCTGCATTTTAATGTAATTTTAAATGAAGCTTCTTAAACATTTAAAAAAACCTTATTTACTTTACCTACAGCAATAGTTTAGTTATATATTATAGACTTATAGGCCTGGTCTACACTAGGACTTTAAGTCGAATTTAGCAGCGTTAATTCGAACTAACCGCTCAACCGTCCACACCAGGAAGCCATTTAATTCGAACTAGAGGGCTCTTTAGTTCGAATTTGGTACTCCACCCCAACAGGTGGAGTAGCGCTAAATTCGACATGGCTAGCTCGAATTAGGCTAGGTGTGGATGCTAATCGAACTTAGTAGCTCCGGGAGCTATCCCACACTGCACCACTCTGTTGACGCTCTGGACAGCAGTCCGAGCTTGGATGCTCTGACCAGCCACACAGGAAACGACCCGGGAAAATTTGAATTCCTTTTCCTGTCTGGGCACTTTGAATCTGACGTCCTGGTTGGACATCGGGGCGAGCTCCGCAGCACCTGCAATGATGCAGAGCTCTCCAGCAGAGGAGTCCGGGCAATCCAAGAATAGAAAGAGGTCCCCAGCATGGACTGACCGGGAAGTCATTGTTCTGATCGCTGTGTGGGGCGAGGAGTCTGTGCTTTTGGAGCTGCGCTCCAACAAGCGGAATGCAAAGACCTTCGAGAAGGTCTCCAAAGCCATGATAGACAAAGGATACAGCCGGGATGCGATGCAGTGCCGCGTGAAAGTCAAGGACCTGAGACAAGGTTACCAAAAAGTCAGAGCGGCAAACGGACGCTCCGGAGCACAGCCCCAGACATGCCGCTTCTACGAGGCACTGCATGCCATTCTAGGTGGGTCTGCCACCACTGCCCCACCAGTGACCGTGGACTCCGAGGATGGCATAGTGTACCTGGACAGTTCCTCGGCGATGTTCGCCGATGGGGAAGATGAGGAAGGGTTTGTGGAGGACGGCGCAGGCGACAGCGAACACAATACCGCTTTCCCTGACAGCCAGGATCTCTTCATCACCCTCACAGAGATCCCCTAGAAACCCTCCCCGTCCGTTAACCCGGACTCAGAATCAGGGGAAGGATCAGGCGGTAAGTGCTGTACACATGTAAACATTTATTTTTTATAAAATATGTATTTAGAAAATAGAAACACTATATACAAAATTTCAATGTAAAACTATATGAAAAGTAGGTCCACAAATATAGGGATTGAACAATAATCCTCTATGGACAATTCAACAAAGCTGTCATAGAGTTCCTCGAAAAGCCTCCGCAGGAGGTTCCTGGGGAGAGGTGCCTTATTGGGTGCTCCGTGGAAGCACACTCTTCCGCGCCAGGACATCCTAATGTAGAGAGGAATCATTGCCTCCACCAGCATTGCTGCATATGGTCCTGGTCTGTGCAGGGCTTCCCTTAGCATCCGCTCTTTCTGACTACGAGTGACCCACCTCAGGGTGATCTCGTTCTGTACAGGCTGCATCTAAGTAGGGCAATTAGTGTATTGTTACTATTGTTAATGGTTTAAAATTAGGTTGCATAACAATGACCCTCGCTTAACAGCCACGTGCTGGAGGCCACAGAGAACAAGCATACATTGATCTTTCCCGTGCACTGGCGGGAGGGGCTGGAAAAGGCTCAGCCTTTCTGCTTTCCAGATTGCCTTTAGCAGGAGAGCACAGCTATCCACTAACTGATAAGCATTATCTACTTTAAGGCTTACCCGGACTGTCTGCAAGACGGATTCAGCTGTCTCTCCCCGCTTGTCCGCTTTCCTGTGCAATGGCGCCGCCAATGAAAGCGTATTCCGAAATCTCGAACTTGTCCTGAGATCTCGTGGAACTTGGTGCCCTGTATGGTCTTGTTCAGAGAAACTGACTAGACTGTGTTCACTGTTCGCAAACATGTATCTGTTCAAGGAAATCACTTACTGTTTCCCATCACACAGCTTCTGCTCTTTCCCGGACTGCCCCGGCATCCCCCTCGCAGAGGCTGGCTCAGATTAGGTGGCGAAAGAGAAAGACTAGGGACGAGATGTTCGCGGAACTGATGGCCTGCTCCAGAGCCGAGGCGGCCCAGCAGAGCCAGTGGAGGGAGACCCTCTCTCAGCAGCAGCGCTCACACAGCGAATGGGAGGACAGGTGGCGGCAGGAAGACCAGCAGGCGACTCAAACGCTGCTTGGGCTAATGAGGGAGCAAACGGACACGCTCCAGCGCCTTGTAGATGTTCTGCAGGACCGCAGGCAGGAGGAGAGAGCCCCCCTGCACTGTATCTGCAACCACCCTCCAACGCCAAGAAGTCCTGTCCCCCCCTCACCGAAAATTACAAGATGGAGGGGCGGTAGGGGCCGTGAGAACTGTCACTGCACCACAGCTGAGCGCTAATGTACCACACACCTCTGACGCTATAACTGTGTAGAAGCACTTCCCTTACAGGATCACCCAGTCCCAAATCCAAGTTTCATCACCCCACTATGTAGTAGATTAATAAAAGCTGTTTGCTGTTGTTCACTCTTTCCGTCACGTCTTTCGTGTCAGAGGACTGTGTATGTAGGGGGGGGGGGGCAGGGGATTTATAATTGCATGGAATAGCCTACATTACCAGGGTACAGACTATCGGGGGCAGGATCAACTGCAGGGCACACACAGACTGCAGTCAGTAGTCACCAGGGTCACTCTGTGTGGTGTATGCTGCCCCGGGTCATTCTGTGATGTGTACGCTTGTCCACGGTCCTAGCACCTGCCACCCCCTAATGTTAAGGCATGCTGCCCTTACCATGCACTTCCACCGTAGGCGCGATCCTCTCCACTGCCCTGAGCCCCAACAAGAGCCCTCATCCACGGACAGATACTCACCCTTCCCCCACACCCCTCACCCCTTCCTACGCCCAAACCCACAGCCCAGAGCCTGCATCCAAATCCCTATCCAAAGACGGCACCACTCACCCCTTCCTGCAAACCCACCCCTACATGCACAACCACTTGAAACCGTCCCCCACCCCAGAGACCTATGTAGGAGCAGGAGGCTGTCCGTCCTGTATTGTACAAGCGGTCTGTACATCAGTGCACACCGTACCCAGCACAGTATGCGTCCATGTTTCAACCCCTGAACAGAAATGCAAAGTAAACGAAAGATTTATTATTAATTAGTGTTACAAGTAATTTGTTTTAAAACGTGCTTTGGAAGTGGGGGAAACTTGGAGAACGGGGTATGTCACCTCAGATCTAACTCGACACATACAGACACAGGCCCATGATCAGGCTCTCTTAAAATAAAGTGGACAGTCATAGGTTACCCTGCTCTCCGAGGAACCTAGCTTTCAAAGCCTCCCGGATGCACAGCGCTTCCCGCTGGGATGTTCTCTCGGAACGGGTGTCTGGCTGAGCGTAAACAGCAGCCAGGCGATTTGCCTCAACCTCCCATCCGGACAAAAAGGTCTCGCCCTTGCTCTCACAGAGATTGTGGAGCACGCAGCAATAACTACGGGGATATTCTTTTCACTGATGTCCAGGCGAGTCAGTAAGCTCCACCATCTCCCCTTGAGATGTCCGAAAGCACACTCCACCACCATTCTGCACTTGCTCAGCCGGTAGTTGAAGAGTTCCTTCTCACTGTCCAAGGCGCCTGTATAGGGCTTCATGAGCCAGGGCATTAGCGGGTAGGCTGGGTCCCCGAGGATGACTGTAGGCATCTGCACATCCCCAACCGTTATTTTGTGGGCCGGGAAGAAACTTCCTGCCTGGAGGCATCTAAACAGACCAGAGTTCCTGAACACCCGCGCGTCATGAACCTTGCCCGCCCACCCGACGAAGATGTTGGTAAAACGTCCCCTATGGTCCACCAGTGCTTGCAGCACCATTGAAAAGTAGCCCTTTCGGGTTAATGTACTTGCTGGCCTGGTGGGCTGGTGCCAGGATAGGGATGTGAGTCCCATCTATAGCCCCACCGCAGTTTGGGAATCCCATCGCGGCGAAGCCATCTATGACGACCTGGACGTTTCCCAGGGTCACTACCTTTGAGAGCAGTTGCTCAACGATTGCGTGGGCTACTTGAATCACAGCAACCCCCACGGTAGATTTGCCCACGCCAAAGCGGTTCGCTACTGACTGGTAGCTGTCTGGCGTTGCAAGTTTCCAGAGGGCTATGGCCACTCGCTTCTGCACACTCAGGGCTGCTCGCATCCGTGTGTCCTGGCACTTCAGGGCAGGGGCCAGCAAGTCACAGAGTTCAAGGAAAGTGCCCTTACGCATCCTGAAGTTTCGCAGCCACTCTGTTTCATCCCAGACCTGCAGCACTATGCGGTCCCACCAGTCCGTGCTTGTTTCCCGGGCCCAGAATCGCCGTTCCACACCATGAACTTGACCCATTGCCACCATGATCTCCACTGCGCAGCGTACCCTGCTTTGTGAGAGGTCTGCGCCACTCTCCTCACCGCGCTGCCGGAGCCTCCTCGCCCGATTTCTCAGCAGCTGACTGTGGAAGAGGTGGACGATAAGGTGCGAGGAGTTGACAACGGCCATAAGTGCAGCGATGATCGCAGCAGGCTCCATGCTCGCAGTGCTGTGGCGTCCGCGCTGTAACCGACCAGAGAAGGGCGCGAACAGATTTCCCGCCGGCGCTTTCATGGAGGGAGGGCGTGATTGACGGTTCGATGATGACAGTTACCCAAAACCACCCTCGACACATTTTTTCCCCCAGCAGGCATTGGGAGCTCTATCCAGCATTCCAATGGGCAGCGGGGACTGCGGGAACTGTGGGATAGCTTCCCACAGTGCACCGCTTCGAAAGTCGACGCCGGCCCTGTTAATGTGGACTCAGAAATTCGAATTAGTGTATTTACTGTGGATACACAAATTCGACTTCATAAGGTCTAATCCACAAATTCGACTTAAGTAGATTCGAAATAGTCTTGTAGTGTAGACAAGGCCATAGAAAGAAACCTTCTAAAAATGTTAAAATGTATTACTGGCATGTGAAACCTTAAATTAGAGTGAATAAATGAAGACGTGGCACAGCACTTCTGAAAGGTTGCTGACCCCTGGTCCAGACAGTTGGAAACCTGCCTTGGTAGAGCACACAATTCAGAGCAGAATGCCACGTCTGCCAGTTGTTTAGGAACATAGCTTAACTCTTTGGTTTGTATGATCTGAAGGGTCTGGCGGGTATTGGGACAGTTTGGGATGGATGTGGAGAAGGAGGAGCCAGAAAACCCTGGATGTTTAAAGGTTGGTGGGCTTGTCTGACTTTTGGATGGGGTTGGGAGAGGAGATGAGGAGTGTTTCTTTACACACACACACACACACACACACACACACACACACACACACACACACACTTACTTTTGGGCAGAAAGAGGGAGAGATGGAGGAGTTGGGGGGTTTCTCTTCATCCCTCATAAACAGTTGGGAGGGGAAGCCATATGATAGGAGGGAACAAAGCAGTGTAGAAGAAGGGGACAAATAGGGCCTCGCTATCAGTGATAGACTGGAATCGGATTGAGACATGAGGCTTCCCTGACATTTAGGATCTGCACTCTCAGGGAAGCGTCCCTGTGGGATCATGATGCTCAGCTACTTCTAAAATTAAGGGGATAGGGCAGGAGTCGGCAACCTTTCAGCAGTGCTGTGCCGAGTCTTCATTTATTCACTCTGATTTAAGGTTTCACGTGCCAGTCATACATTTTAACCTTTTTAGAAGGTCTCTTTCTATAAGTCTATAATATATAACTAAACTATTGTTGTATGTAAAGTAAATAAGGTTTTAAAAATGTTTAAGAAGCTTCATTTAAAATTAAATTAAAACGCAGAGTCCCCCGGAGCGGTGGCCAGGACCCGGGCAGTGCGAGTGCCACTGAAAATCACCTCGCGTGCCGCCTTTGGCATGCGTGCCATAGGTTGCCTACCCCTGGGATAGGGGAATTCTCAGATCTGAGGTTCTAGTCTGGATACATCTCTTCATATGATTTTAAAAACATTAACCAAAAACTACTCTGGAATCAGAGGGGCAGCCGTGGGATATTCAGATTTGGTTTAAGGAAGAGGCTGCTTATTTCCCCCATAGAACAACCAATCCGTGATCTCTTGTATGGCCTAATATGAAAGCAGTCCCTTTGCCATGCAACTGTCCTCAGATGCGCATGAGACACAACATACTATCTATAACTAGAAAACACACACGTCCTTTCCATGTGTCTTATCCAAACACACTTATCCATAGCTACTTTTTAGTGTTAATTGGATTTGTGTGACTTTGCATAGAGCTTTCACGTTGGAATTTTTCTTTTAGAGTCTTTTCAAAGGCATCAGTTGTTTAAAAAAATTAAGGCGTCATTAAGTGCTTCATTAGAGTGTTTTCTTCTTAGAGAGTTTGGTTTGATTAGAACTCAATTGTGGCTATTTTTATTACTTTTTTTCCCTCTGCCTAAGTGCACTTCGGTTGGTCTGTTTTTTGAGGTTTAAATTCAGTTCAACTGAATGCTCTTGAGTTCCTGAATTAATTCAATCATTTTCTTTTAATGTCCATGAAGAGTTGTGTTAAGCTAGAGAGCCAGTACTGGAGCACTGCAGTGTTCGGAGCCTTGCAGTCATAGGGGGAAAGCCTATGGCTATGGAATAAAGATTTTAAATGCAACACAACATGGGAAGGGGTTCATCTGGTGTGAATCCAGTGATAATTGCCTAGAGCTTACGTGCCTCAGAACAGTCTAAAACAGGCACTTTACCAAGGCAGAAAGTGCTAACCCATTCAGATTCCATTTTCAGATACTATGGGGTCTGCACTTCATTACTAATCTGAGGTCAAATCCTGCAGAATGGAAAGTGCTCCAGGGCTTGACCCATCCTCTATAATGTCAAAAAATGCTGCAAACAAAAAATGCTCTTTGTCCAATGAATGTGGTTTTATAGTAGTTGGCTAAACACAGCTGTGCTAGCTTTATGTACTGTGATTATAAGGCCAAATTCTTTTCTCAGGGTGCATCTACCCTGCAGCTGGGAGCATGCTTCTGAGTGCAGGTAGCCAGACCAATACTAGCTCTGCTCAAGCTAATGCACTGAAAACAGCAGTATTTGTGGTGGGACAGGCAGCAGCTTGGGCTAGCTTGCCCACTGGGTACACATTTGGCCAGCTAACCTGTGCTGCTATTTTGAGCACTAGCTTGAGGAGAAGTGTTCTGTCTACACAGACCCTGCTGTGTAGACATACCCTCAGTTACACTAGTGAAATTTTAAAGTCAATAGCTTGCACTATCGGGTTTGGAAGGGACCTCAGGAGGTCATCTAGTCCCACCCCTTGTTCAACGGGGGACCAACTCCCAGACAGAGTTTTACCCCAGTTCCCTGAATGGCCCCCTCAAGGATTGAACTCGCAACGCTGGGTCTAGCAGGCCAATTCTCAAACCACTGAGCTATCCCTCCCTCCACTGGTGTAAGTGATTTGAGAGGGGAATTTACCCATGCCATGCAAGAACGCTGAATGGTGGGAATAGGAGACGAGTTCCCACTGAGGCTCTACCCCTATTGAAAGCCAATCCAAATGTTTTCCTAATAAATCATTCTTGTCCTCTGCCTATGGAAAGAGCGAGCTTGTTGGGTTGTAGCTATCAGCACTCCCCTACAAGCTTAAAAAATAAGGCATTACATCCCTCTTCCTCCAGTGCTCACATGTCCTTCCTGTGCTATAAGTGACAAATATCTCTTATTAAAATACAGCATAAGAGAGCCACTTCAGCACAACACGTTTGCTTTGAATAAGTCACTGGGCTTCTAACAGATATACATCAGCTGCCGTTAAGAGCTCTAAGGGTAACAAGCGGAGCTGTAAGCTGGACAGCTTTTAGATCATTGCAGCTTGTTCCTAAAGAATGAGCAGACAGAGCTCAGAATGAATGCTAAACTTGGAGAGCAAAGTCAGCAGCAGTTTAATATCATCACGTAGTGTGCATGTAACCTCTGTGAGCAAGCAAATGCCCTCTGAAGTCAATCGGAATCTGTCCACTACCTCCAATGGGTGCAGAATCAAGACCCAACTCCTCATGAGCAGTGAGGAGGCCATGGGGTCTGATGGACAGAGCAATATAGGGGCGGCCCTCCCCTGATCCATGTGGGCTTGGGGAAGAAAGGAAGAGTGAGGAGGAGAGGAGAAGGGCTGGAGAAACTCAAGTGGTCAGGAGCAAATTCAAGGGGCTGCCTCAGCAAGTTCTGCAAAGACGATGGAATCAGGCTGCTTGATACAGTGTTCACTCTGGGTCTTTCTCCCATGCTGATTGGCCATTGAGTCCGACCCCTTCTTCCTCATCCATCTTCACTTAGGTATCACTCAACCTGCCCCACGTGCTCCCCTCCTCCCTTCCCTTCAGTGCCCCTTCTCCTTGTCTCTGTCTAGCTAATTCCTTTCCAGCCATACCCACCCAGACAATCTCTCCAACAGGTGAGTCTGAGTGAGCTCCACCTCAGAACACCAACAGTCTAGGCTGGGAGTGTGGGAGACCTGGCTGTGAGTCCCTGCTCCAAGGCAGGCGAAGCGGGGACTTGAATGGGGCTCTCCTGTATCCCAGGTGAGTGCCATAACTGTTGTGCTATTGACTGTCCAGGGGTGGGTCTCCAGCTCTGTTTTTTCACACACAAATTCAAAAGGGCTTGTTTTCATCCCCAGTTAGAACAGGATATATATTTTTTTAACATCAAGAGTTTTTGCTGGCTGGGGGAACCACTTCCCCCACAGATCTTCTTGAGCAACTGTAGCAGCTGGCAAGGTCTCCATAGGTAGTGTTGGGAGAAGATCTGGTAAAATGTCAATAGGAGGTGATAGCTCAGCAGTGAAACTCTATTTGGGGGCACTTCCAGGGTCACCTGAAAAAGCTCCCTCATCAATTACAGAGTTTGCTCAGAAAAAGAAATGGCTCTAAATCCAATGCAAGCTTGACAAGGATTTGTGTAGGAGACCTTTGCTGCTAGACCTCAGGCTGGGCACTGATCTGTTTATAATATCCACATGTGAGCTGTTCTCTTTGCTTTTCTCAGGAACGTATCTGGCCGAGAAAAGCAGAGAAATAATGTTGGCTGAACTTGAGCAAACAGTCCCAGAGACATTGGCTTTCCAGTCAACCTCATTCCTCCATGCTTCATGGGAGATGAAATGGCCTCCATTTGAGTACTGAAAGGATGGAAGGATGTCAGTCTCTGAGATTTCTAAGAAATGTCCTAGTCCAATATCATAATCTCTCTTAACACTGCTAGGCGTAAGCAAAATATTTACTTAATAAATAAAGACATTAGTCAGAGCAGAATGGTCAGAGTCCATTTTTGCCTATGTCCCAAGGGATGCCTCTTACTAACACCAGGGATAAAGGGAAACTAGCCCTTAATTTTTCAAAGTGCAGCCCAGAGCTTTGGCAGCATGACTCATCACTGGGAATTCATGGCTAAAACTTAGTGCCAGGCTTTGAAAATAGAGCTGGTTGTCATTTTTTAGGCAGTATATAAATTGGGCAAAAGCAATGTTGAGGACTCTCTGATTCAGGCTGAGTCTCAGATGGAGCTCTGAGGTGGTTTCGCTGCAGCTGGAGCCAAGGTCCATGCAGTGTAAGTGGAAGTCAGCTTTCACAGGGGGCACCCAATAGCTCCCATGAGAGGAGCTGTTTGAGAGAGAGGAGGGCAAGGTGCCTTGGGCTCCATATCCCAAAAGCACAGGGCTGTAGTGTGGCCACAGACCAAAAGTGGCCACTGTGCCAGCCCAGCCTA
This sequence comes from Mauremys reevesii, assembly GCF_016161935.1. Classification (NCBI taxonomy): domain Eukaryota; kingdom Metazoa; phylum Chordata; order Testudines; family Geoemydidae; genus Mauremys; species Mauremys reevesii. The sequence continues at coordinate 6,592,191 of NC_052627.1, forward strand.
AGTGAGAGAATTTTTTCTTGTTGTGACTGATATTCTCTAAACACCCTCATGAATTAAAGCCTTGGAGAAAGATGGGAGGCCTAACAGACTGGCTGATTCTTTGGTTGTTCCATGTGCTGAATCACTCAGGCAATTTCAAAATAAATAGATTGTGTCAGGATCTCATCATGGGCTGCCAGGACCAAGAGTCAGAGCAGGGGCAAAGCTGAGGCTGGGAGTAGCAGAAGAGTTCATAGTCCAGGCCAGGGTCAATACCCAGGGTCGGAGTCTGAGTCAGGATGCAAAGTCTACGTCAAGCTGAGGTCAAAACCAGGAATTCAGGAGCAAGGAGCGGGAACAGTCATGGCAGCCACAGGAGAGCCACACTTGCCCCTTGGGTTTATATAGGGTGGGAGCCATGAGGCTGCTGTCTGGCAAACCCTTGAGGTGCAGTGTCCCATTGTCTGTGACTGCAGCAGGTCATGGGAACTGGAGCACAAGCTGGCTACAGCTGCTGCTGGGTGGCAGCCTGGGGCTGCCAAATACTTGGGAGCTCTGCAGGCTGGGGTTCTGGACCCCCCAGGGCCTTCTAGAATGTTTTGCAGAACATGCCAGGAGGCAGCAGTGCCTATTTCCTGGAGGTGAACACAGGTAAGTGAGACACTTCTCATTGGAAGCATCTGAAATACAATTTCAGAAGCTAGTTAGAAAGAGATTCTGGTTTCATCAAAGCTGAAAGGTTCAATGAGTTAAGACCTTTAATTCTCATTTAGCTGTGGTGTCCTTGGGAAAGGCCACTCCACCCCCAACTTTATACCTTAATGGCAGAGAAATGGGCTGGATAAACTATCGCCTAGCTTCTATCATTCTGCATGAAAAATCATGTAGCTAGTAAAACACCTCCTTCGACTCATTACATCATTGGAACAAATTCTCCTTGGCCATTTTTCCCAGAGGACATAACGTGAATTCTAGTAGTTTGTGGAAGCTGCAAGTATTTACAAAATTAACCCTTTTTGGGTGTCCTGTATGCCACACTCACTTTACTTCCCTCCTTGTTAGGGGGAGCAGTAAGAGGATGGAACCAAGATAGGGGCCATTCTCCTTTTCTCCTCCTCCCCCATCTACCACATCATCCCCAACCATGATCTGTCAGAGGCTGAAAATAACAATCTCAGCGGTGCTTCCATGCTCTGAAGAGTGCCTGCAGCGTGGCTTAACCTTTGGACTCAGCAGGATCTGGGAAGCCAATAATCTGAAAGTGCACTTCTGAAATAAAGCAATATTTGGCTCTGGTTCCACTCATTCACATTCCAGGGGCCAGATCCTCAGCTGGTGTAAATCAGCATAGCTCGACTGCAGCCAACAGAACCACGTCAGTTCATGTCAGCTGAAGATTTGGTCTATCGCGTTCAAACGGCTTCAGTCTTAGAAATGAACTTTTCACCCAGATTGATTTTCTATTCGAAACAGAGAATTAGGGATTAAATATTTTATCTAGTTATGGCTGAGTCAGAAAATTGACTTGGATTTTCTGACCTAGGTTTTGCCCTTATGGATAATCGTGATGCATAAAATTAGAACCATGAAGCTTGTGTTTGTCTTACAATATGGACATACACTTATTTGGACAGATTTGTCAACGGTTAGGCAGCTGCTGTGCTGAGACCATGCTGCTTAGCCTCATTGTGTCTGTTTCCCATGGTCTGTATCCACCTGTTGTCTCTTGTGTTATGCTTAGATTGAAAGGTCTTTGGGGCAGCGACAGGCTTTTTGTTCTGCACAGTGCCTAGCACGATGAGTTCCCTTGCTATGAATAAGGCTCCTAAACTCTAAGGCAACACAAATCGTAACAGATGTGAAATCATTTCCCACTCTTTTGACTGAGTTCTGAGTCTTCCCTTTGAAAACCATTAAATAGAAATGGAGCATCACATTTTATTGTTGTTGAATTATAACACGTAGAATTATAACAGTGCAGTCCACACTTCTGAAATCTCATCTTGAACTCAAACCAAAGACCATCTTTGTGGTGTGAAAAAGTTTGTTTCTTCCACTATCACTATCATTATTTTTGTCCAGCTTTATGCTACAAGGTTCCTTTTAGGAGTGTAAGTGCTGAAATACCAGAAGAGCGAGTAATATTGGTGAATCTGTCTCCTAGCCAGGAGCAGGATGTATTAATACTCTTATGAGAGAGCTTCTTCTCTAAAGATGCCATCTGGACAGGTTTTTAGGTTCCCTTTTTTAAGGCAAATGGAACACACTCTCCCCAAGCTTTTACAGTTTTTTGGTCCCTAAGGGCAGCGGTAGAGAGCCATGGCATGAGGATGGCTCCTGAACTAGATGAAGAGTAGATCAGTGTATCTGCAACCCTTTGCTATTAGTGGGGTGAGGCTTTAAGACTTTTGAACCAATTCTTCTGCATTAAGACCATCCCTGAGGTGTGTTACATTAATGTGGTTCTGACAAAGCTGGTGCAAACTGCCTTTGAGCCAATCAGTACTTGTCACCTCATGTTGGTTTCCAGAGCAGGTCATCTCCCTGGTAGTGGTGATTTCACTTCATTCATGCTTATCAAGTTTTACAAGGGTAGGATGGTGATAGGGATACTGCTGAGATTCCTCTGCAAGTGGGTGATGAGATTCCACCTTCTTTAGCCTGCCAATGCCTGATTGCCCATCCTGGTGAGGCTCTGCGGTACATGCTCAGCATTGCAGTGGTATTGCAGTTCTACTGGGAGAGGACCAAAGTGCTTAGAAAGTCCATCCAAAGCTTTGTTTCCTTTGGCACTGATGCCATGGACAATACTGACTCCAAGAGGGCCATGTTGAAAGAGCCACCTGGCTATTTCATTTTGCATGGGTAGGCTCATTGAATGATGCTTTTGCAAACATTTGTTTGATATTTCTGAGTATATAAGTTCCCTTTGGTGTTTTAATAGGCCTCATTGATGGGAGGCTTGCCAGAAGAAGAAACCAAAACTAGGTTGAGTCACAATATTTATTGCTCGACATTTTGTTAGTTGAACCTGAGATATTTCTCTAAGCAACTTCTCATGAGAAGACCCATTCAGTGTTGTTTTTACACTGAGTGTGATGCAATCCAGGCTGTTCTACAGAGTGGTAGAGACAAATACAACTTGTATCCTCTATAGACAATAGTGCCTGGATACTAAAGTGATGGGCAGACACCCTGTATAAACACCTAATACACTGCGTGAATTTTAGTGCTTACATGCAAATCTCAAGAGCTTTACCATGAAATGTGGCATTATCTTATAATAACATTTTGTCCTACTAGATAAAATAAATGTATGGTGAGACAGAGGGACATCTTGCCAGGTCCCATAATAACTTGAAATCACCATGTTACTGTTTTATTGCAATCTTAGAAATAGAAGATGGTCAGCAAGAAGCACAATATATCAGTGGCTGAGCAGATTTACAAGTTGTGATTTAAATGAACATAACTCATTAATATAGGACTGTTTGTAAATTACCTACCCTAGTTGAGTGATTGGTGAATAAATCTACAACACAGCTGGGTTACATTTTGGGCTTTTAGGCCACAGTTCACACACAGCACACAGTCTCTCTACCACTTAAACCCATAGGCCTTGCGCTGACCACCTGTAGAAAGGCGAATTTCATTGTGTGTGGGGACAGCGGGCGGGGAAGCCCAAGCAGGAATCCTTGGGGGCCTTCTGGGTGACTTATCCCCGCCTCTGTCTTCCTTGTCAAATTTAATAACAGATCAAGCACTCAGAAGACAGGGGGGAGGGATAGCTCAGTGGTTTGAACATTGGCCTGCTAAACCCAGGGTTGTGAGCTCAATCCTTGAGGGGGCCATTTGGGGATTGGTCCTACTTTGAGCAGGGGGTTGGACTAGATGAGCTCTTGAGGTCCCTTCCAACCCTAATTATCTATGAAATTCCCAAAGGTAAGGATAGCAAAGCCAACTTAGGTTGGATGCTTTGCACCTATCTTCACAGGAGACTAAGAGAGGTTGGTGCCCAACTTCCAATGGAAATTGGATTACTCGCTCCTTTGGGACCATTGAATACCCCAGCCTTATTCCATGAATTATGTTAGATGAGCTGCAAGTCTGAGTTAACCTTCTCAAAGCATCCTCAGTTACCATTTCTTCTTCTCTCATGCTTCCCAACCACAACACTGAACACACAAGACCTTTACTGGTAACCACCTGCTCTCCAAGTCCTACTAGCCCATACAAAATGCAAATTCCCTGTCTCTCAGTGATCTTACTTTTAAAAAGTCTATCATAATCTTAGAGGTAGGAATGTGCATTAGGGGCACACCCAGATCCTGGCCTGAGAAATCAGGCTTGGGGCTGGAGAGAGAGTGGTTGGAAGGGATATGGAGAGGACAAGGTAACATCTATTCCAAGCCACTGCAGAGTGTTAGTGCAACTCTGCTGAGTCTGTTTGACTACAGCAGGTAATACAGAGCCTTTACATGCATCTGAGTTTCCTGTGGATCTTCTCATCTTTTGTTGAAAACTCATAATTTGCTGGTTGGTATTGTCCTGGGAAAATAAGTGTGGCAACATTGTATGTGAAATTATAAGATTCTTCTGCATGATGTTCTTAACACGTTCCAAACCACAGCCCTGCTCAAACAGCAGTTGGCAAACAGGTCTGTCCTAAACAAAGGAATGGGTGCTTTGCTTAATTTGCATTTAAGCAGCAAACAGATTAATCAAGTAGGAAGGAAAGACATAGGAAGTTTAAACATGTGAAAAAAACAGCAGGGAACATCCTTTCACACAGACACTTTGGCTCCTGGTTCTCAGCTGGAAATGTTTTTCATGGGGGCTGACAAACATCCGTAAGGACCTCTCTCTCAACCTCTGCCCATCACACCCACTGCACCTGCAGATACAAATGAAATAGCTGCTGGACTCTGGGAGAAGGAGCATAACCTAAACCATTTGGTCAGTAAGACTGCTGAAAGCACGGGGTGAGAGAAGTTTGTTTGAATCTAATGTAGTTTGTTGTCAGGCATGAGTAAGCATTTTATCTTTATCTTTCTTGTAACCATTTCTAACTTTTATGCCTCTTTACTTTTACTCACTTAAAATCTCTCTCTTTTCAGGGAATAACGGTGTTTTGTTGTTTTATCTAATCCAGTGTGCTCAAACTGAAGTGTCTGGTAACTCCATGTGGGGTAACAAGTTGTATGCATATTATTCCCTTAAAGAAATAACACACTCAGTGTATTTGCACTGTCCAGGAGAGGGCTGGGCAGTACAGGACGTGTCTCTGGGGGAACACGTGGGACTGGGAGTGTGCTGGGGTCACCCTGTGATAATCTGTAAGGCTGGTGAGAGCCAAGCGGTGGCTGGCTGTAGCACACACACAGAGATATTGCTGGGAGTGACTTGCATGCTGGAGGCTGTTTGTGAGCAGCAAGACATTGTAAAGCCCCCCCCACCCCCGGATGGTATTTAGTTGGGGATCGGTCCTGCTTTGAGCAGGGGGTTGGACTAGATGACCTCCTGAGGTCCCTTCCAACCCTGAGATTCTATGATTCTATGACAGAGCTACTCAGTAGTCTGGATTGTGCCCTGGTATGTCACCCCTTCTCTGACCCACAGGTTTCAAACCCATGCCCATAAGGTTCATATGAACTGCCCCACTCCAAAACCCCATCTAGTAGCCTGATGGTAATAGGTCATCTGGGACCTCCAGAGCCCAGCCCCAGTGTGAGGCTCTTCCCTTGAGGTCTGATTGGCAGCATCCCAGAGCAGCTGATTGGCCCTCTGACCCTACTTAAACCCACAGCGGGAGCAGGAAGCTGTCTGAACACCTGGGTCCATTTTACTCTGGACTATGGGACTTGTGGCTCCCTTGGCTTGATTTCCTGGCATCCTGGCCCGGATTGATTCCTGCCATCTGACTTGTATTCCTGACCTCCAGTTTACCTCCTGCTTCTGACTTTCCTGTCTCCTGACCCAGACAACTCCTGTCTTGTGGTGGCATGGTCCGGCTGCACAAGACATGGCCATGACATCATGATACATAGCTGAAAAGCACCAGCTGTGCTGCACAGGGCCCTCTGCAGTTGTGGAGGAAAGGGCGTGTTAGCCCCTAAATTCCAGTTCTGGATCTCCAATTTCCAACACCTTACTGCATCGGGTACTTGCTCTTGTTAGAGATGGCTTTTCAGGGATCTTCGCATGCCCCGTGAAAAGCTGTTGTGTGAAATATGGGCTATTTAAAGACTTCAGCTATCACTTATAGTACAGTTTACTTATGGATTACTGTGCAGTTAGCAATGAGCATCAGCACTGTCTCCCCAACCCTCCAGAGTGATGTTAAGATATACAGGTTTCAGAATAGCAGCCGTGTTAGTCTGTATCCGCAAAAAGAATAGGAGTACTTGTGGCACCTTAGAGACACAAATTTATTGTAGCATAAGCTTTCGTGGGCTACAGCTCACTGGATCCGATGAAGTAAGATATACAGGTTATCCTTTGGTGCTGATCCAGTAGCTTGCTCTAAAGCCCTGCATTCAGTAATTAAAACATTTCATGTTACATTTCGGATGTCACGCAACACAGAATTCCAGGATATATTCTGTCCTATTGTCCTGTGAGTCTACTGAATTCATTATTAGGGATGTTAATTGACTGCCAATGCTGCTCTGAGCCCCTGTAGAAGAAGACGGAGCAGGATTTCCAGAGCCTCAGAAAAGCTGTGCTTCCCAGTCCTGGCATAAGCGGACCTCTCCAATTATAACTCAGTAATGAGTTTATTAAAAAGATGGATGAGGTCAGTAAGTGGTGAGATCACAATTGTTTTTTATAACTGACCTTACTAAATTTAATTTGAATAGACATGCGTAATGTTAACTCGGAGGATTTAATTTTGGTTGAGATAATCATGGTTCGAACATTGCATGCTGCCTTAATTCAAGACATTAATATATTCAGGGCTCTCTTAAGGGCCTTGGACATATAGTTTTGTCAACAGATGTGCAGCAGATTGAGTTAGGAATAATTTAAGGGTAGTAGAAAGTCCCTTTTTATTGTAATTTATAATAGGCATATATTTTTTAAATTAAAAACTATATTAGGCTGAATGGATGCCTTCAAATATTTGCAATTCTCAGGCACTTAACACCAGTTTCCATTCATGGTAAATGATGATGATTTACATTATGCTAATATGTATTCATTATTTAAATCCTTAATTACGTGTGCAGCCATGTGGCACAGTGAAATAATAAAAGAGTAATACATGCAGAAAGCAATGGTTCTTTCAAGCACATTGGAAGTCAGGTGGCCAGTACATTTCAAGGGGAGAGGTCAGGGGGAATCATGTTTGTGTCACAGCGTATGGTCCTTTGCATGATCGTTGTTGGAAACGGGAGGCAGTTTGGTCTACCTGAGTGGAACTTGGGAGACCTGGCTCTGATATTGACCTGCTGTGTGATCTCAGAGAGTCATTTCCCCTCTCTGCCTCTGTTTCCCTCTCCACCCTTTGTCTATCTAGCCTGTAAGCAGTTTGAGGCAGCCTGCCCCTCCCACAGACCCTTCCCTGTTGGATCTGCTTCTCTGGTGAGTTCCATATTAAATGTCTGGGTTTTCTTGATCTGCGGTGCTTTTTTCGGTTCTCCAGATCAGCTTAAGCCTGTCCATTGCTGGTGTGCTGTGACCCTTTGAGTTCACTGCCTTGGAGCATCATTGGGTCCCAGTCAGAGTCTGGCAGCATTTCATGGACCCCTTTCCAGTTCAGTATCAGAGGGGTAGCCGTGCTAGTCTGGATCTGTAAAAGCAGCAAAGAATCCTGTGGCACCTTAAAGACTAACAGACATTTTGCAGCATGAGCTTTCGTGGGTGAATACCCACTTCATCGGAGTTAGTATGTGTTGCTATCCTAGCAATTCACAGCAGCAACAGAGAGGTCTTGTGTAGTTGTAGTATCATTAACCTCTGGGTCCACTCATGAAGTCCTTACTGCAGTCTATTCCTTGCATCTGACGAAGTGGGTATTCACCCACGAAAGCTCATGCTGCAAAAGTCTGTTAGTCTATAAGGTGCCACAGGATTCTTTGCTGCTTTCCAGTTCAGTGTCTCAATGCTTTGGTGCTTTGTATCAGTATTCCAGCCCTCAGTGTGTTGCCTGGGCTTTGGCAGATATTCTGAATGCCCAGGCTTTGCGGGGCTCAGAGTTCCATGTCAGGGCACTGGTGAATTGTCCTCTCTCATTCCTCAGTCCTTCTGCCCAACCTCTCAAGTGTTTCTGGAGCTTCAGCCCATTCCTTCTGAGGCCAGCCTGCTTTCCAAATAATGATCAGACAGTCACACAGTAAATTTCCGGTTTCCGCCTCTGTTTTTATTTCCATGCAGCGAGTGATTTGGTCCTAAGATAAGTGCATGGTTCCCCGTACTTTCATGGTCTCCATCACCTTAACTTGTTCTGCTGCTGTGTTTAGATACTGCTGAGGATAATCATAATTCCTTTGACTAACTCTAGGCAAAGCTGAGGGGTAGGTTTTTCCCAGGAGCAGATAGTCCTTAACGCTGGACTAAAGCTGATTTAGGATTTTTCAATGGAATATGAGTTTTGTTGTCATTGTTGAAAAATGCCAATTCATTGAAACTGAAATTTCCATGGGAACATACCAGTTCTGTTGGGAAGATTTCTCAGGTCCATAATTGAATTTTTTACACACACACACACACACACACACACACACACACACAGAGTTAGGGTCATCACCTGAGATGCTGGAGTCCTGCACTGCCTGATTCAGACCAGGGATTCTTTCTCTCTGGTTTTTCGTGAAAACTTAACAATACCTTGGTTTCATTCAAACAAAAACCTAGATAAATTCATGGAGGATAGGTCCATTAATGGCTATTAGCCAGGATGGGCAGGGATGATGTCCCTATCCTCTGTTTGCCAGATTCTGGGAATGGGTGACAGGGGATGGATCATTTGATCATTACCTGTTCTGTTCATTCCCTCTGGGGCACTTGGTATTGGCCCCTGTTGGAAGACAGGATACTGGGCTAGACGGACCTTTGGTCTGACCCTGTATGGCCATTCTTATGTTGTTATGTTCATTCCTGATGCAGAATAGAGAATCTTTGTGTGATAGGAAAACCATTTCCTGCCCAGCTTTACTCACGAGGCTAAACTAAGCAGAAATTGCTTTTCAATTACTAGATATGCATCATGCAAATCAAACATTGCAGTGTCCACTCAGTGCTCAGAGAAATTCACACAGGGCCCAATTCCCCAAGTCCTCACTCCAAAATCCCTTCAATATCAATGGGAACTTTGCTTCAGTAAGGACTTCATGAGTGGACCCAGAGGTTAATGATACTACAACTACACAATACCTCTCTGTCCCTGCTGTGAATTGCTAGGATAGCAACACATACTAACTCTGTTAATTGGAGTAGAAGTCACTGGCAAGGTTTCCATATATAGTCAAAGCTTGTGAAGAAAGAATCCCCACATTATTTAATTACCCTATCAGCACCTGCTAGGTCAAGTTAATACTTCTTAGTAACTAATAAGGCATGGCAGATTAATGCATGCTTAGAATAACTCTCCCAGAGATTTGTAGATACACAATTACTGGTGGTTGCCTTAATTCTTTCCCATAACTGTGAGCTTTTGTAAAGCACAGTTTTTGTATCAAGTCCAATATTAGGTACACTTTACACAAACTGAATACATGTGATCATACTTGGCAGCTGACAGGCAAGAATGGGTCCGGGAATGATTACCAAAACATTGATGTCATGTTAGATTAGCCCAATGCCTCAGCTGTGTTGGGCCAGCATTCAGAAATACTAGGCAGGATGTAAAAATTGCATGGACGAAAGCAACTCTATTTGGCAGTGGACCAGATTTCTCAGGGGTTGCCTGTCAATTTTCAATGTTTCCTTTTCCCTCCAAACAAAACAGCCAATCTAGAGCTATCAAAAATTAATGACCAAGGGCCTACCATCAGCCTGAAACCTCCTATTGCAATTAACAAGATGAATGGCTTCCGTTTTGGCAGGGAACCCAAAAGGAGTATGGAAATGGCATTGCTTATAAAATCTAAGGACTCCATCCCACTCCCTTTGAAGCCAAGGGGTTGACGCCCATCATCTTCATGGGGGCTGGATCAGGCCCCTAATCTCTTGTTTATATGGTTGGGGTAGCTGGTGTCTAGCCCCTGTGTGTGTCTGCTAGGTGGGAGAGGGTGCAGGGCAACTACCTTCCACTAGGGTTAGTCAAACTCACAATCCCGGCTCCTGTGGGAATACCATTGTCCCAAAGTGAATGGGGCCCTAGTTCTCCTCAAGATTCCCCCAGGGTGAGGGAGCCTACCTTGCTCCCAATCCAGGATGTTAATGATGCAGTCTATTCCTAAATGCCTTCAGTATAAGGACCAGCAGTCCCCCTGGTCCCAGCGATCTCCTGAACATTCTGCCCCTGCCTTCAGTGGGGTGCAGATCAGGCCCTCAGTTGTTATAGACAACCAAGGGCAGAGTGTGTGGTACCTACAGACCTTTGCAGTGGGCGGTGCACAGCCACACTGAGCCACAGGGAGTCTTGGGTCCCCAGGGTGAATAATTCCTCCAGGAGTCCTAGCACACAGCAGGACTGACAGTGCCCTCTGCAAGATTTATGGAGAGGGGAAGGTCCATTATCCATATCCTCTTTTCACTGGTTCCTGCCGCTTTAGGACATCATACACCCCCTGCCAGGGCCCACTCACAGTTCACCAATCCCTGCCATGAGGGGGTCATGCCAGGCGTGGGAGCCTCCTTGCACGCTATCCCTGCCACAACCTCAGAAGGGGTAGCAGTAACAGCATTATAACACCACTTGTAACCGTACCTCCCAAGGTTTCAGGTGGTTACAGCAGAATGCAGTGCCACTCAGATATGGCCCATCTGCCCTTCCGTAGATGGGGACAGATGGGCCAAACCTCTGGGAGGCCCTGAATGTGGGAAACATCGTGTTTTAACTGGAACAGGGTGTGGGGGTTGGATGTCAGTGTGAGACAGCCCCTGGTTCTGCTGGGAGGTCTGAGGTGTAGCACCTTTAATGGAGGTACCTCGCTGCCTCCTGCCAAGTGAATTCTATTTTAGAATGTTATCTAGATAATGTAAATAGAGCCAGCTATTGCCAGCAAGATCACCAATGCTACTATGTAAGTCTGTAGCTTCTGTAAAGTTGGCGAAAGTTTCCTCAATGCAGCTCTGATGTCAGAAGCAAATATTTCTCTCTCTTTGCTGCAGCTAACCAGATGCACCATGTCACTTCAGCCATGGCCGCGAACAACCTTTGCACTCTGTGCAGGTAGGCAAATAAGCACGTTGGGGCAGAGGTGGTCTTTTTGTTCTGTGTTCTTGCAATGCCTAGCACAATGTGGTCCTGCTCCATGACTGGATAAATCCAGGATGGCAGTTAGAATGGCCACATTAAATCCTGCAATGGGTGAGTAGTGCTTTCTATCTGCCAGTTTCTAGGGCTGGGTAGGTGTTGGGAATCCCAATGGAACCCATTCAGATATTTCAATTGGTCTATGTCAATATTTGTTGGCCACTCCTAGTTTTATCGGGTGGATCAGCAGCCACAGATGTGTGGACTCCATTGTTCTGTTTCAAATCCCAGTAGCCAGCTAGATCCAGGAGAAGGCAACTGAAAATGTTCAACTGGAATTTCTTCTAAGGGGGAGTCTGCAATCTTGCCTGTTATGTGCCGGGTTTTGGAAGGGAGAAGTGTAACAAAAGAATGGCTCCTCCCTCTCCCCGCAGCATGTCCTTGAGCTGCCTGGTAGAGATTTAAAGAAGCAGAACATATATCCCCACCAATCTTCTTGGAGATTATTCCTGTTTATTCTATACTTTGTTCCCTACCTTTCCAAAACTCCTGCAGCTTCATTCCCCCCATCCCTTCCCCATTTTATTATGGTTGCTCTGGCCGCCAGGAATCTTGAGAGCAGATATTTTACAAATGCTATCTGTGTTTGATTCAAGCATTTAATTTCAAACATGTTCCAATCTGTCTTTGAGCCATTGATTAAGATTCATGCACCGTGGGATGATGCAGCGAGAAAGAGGAGTTCAGTAAATGTCAGCTTTGATAGGCATGAAATAAACATATTAAGGGTCAGCCCTTCAGCTGAGGATCTGTCCCAAAAAATATACATAATGGATATTTTCAAAAAGACCTAAGTCACATTTTAAAAAGTGATTTAGGCACCTAAGGTAGGATTCACAAAGGCATTTAGGTACCTAACTCTTGTTGATTTCAGTGGGAACTGGGTATCTAAATGCTTTCTGGGTCTAGGTGTATGCACCACCTTTGAAAATGGGATATAGGCCCCTAAATCACTTCGGTCTTTTTGAAACTATTACCCATTAACTGTACCTAAGACCACTTCCATTAGCAGTTTAAGTTAACTCTGCTTGTTCCTTTCATCTAAACTGCATAATCTCTGCAACTCAGCCAAAGATCATTTTGGGGGGTTCTTTTTAAACACGAGGCTCACACCTGCGAGGCTGTTAACTTCCCGACTGGCTTATTCTGTCTGCGGCTGTTTGTATTTTGCCGTGCCTGAGAGAGCAGCCCTAGCTGCAGGACAACACTCACAGTAATACTTAGCTCTCATAGATCGGTTTTCAGCCTCCAATCTCCAAGGGAGGCTGAATATCACTCCCTGCCTGTGGTGCGCCACAATAGTGATCCTCTAACAAAGCACAGCCGGTGTGTCAGATCGCTCAATTCTCTTCCGGAGGCTTTTCCCAGCGCAAATCTTACTTCTCTCCACCTGTTCACAGTCAAAATTCCCCCACTTGCCTCCAGCCCCGCACACTCCCTGTTTCCCCTACAGTTCTTTTCCCGCCCCCACCCTGACCCCTGGGTCCCAACATCGCTCCCCGACATACTGCCCCGTGCAAACCCACCTCTTCACTTGTCACATGCTCACCTCCCTGGTCCCCACCACGCCAACTGCTAACCTTCATTCCCCAGACAGCTCCTACCCCATGGCACTCTAGTCACCCTCCCACATCCACTTCTAAAGGTCAGTCCCATGCCTTCTCCCCCTTGCTTCGGTCTCACTCCTGACCGTTCAGAACCAGGGAGGGCCACCACAGCACAGAAAGATTTTGGAGACCCTCTTTTGGCCTGCACCCTCCCCTGGGTAGAGATGGGGCTCTCTTACATTTCATTAATATGAACTAGGGACCTTTCAGTTTGCGCCTGCAGCATCCACACAGGGGTGTTACAGTGCAGCATTTTGGTACTCACTGCTGTTTGTCTCCGCGTAGTCTACTGCTGGGCAGTGTAAATACGCCCTTTAATTCTCAATGAGTGTGTTCACACTGGCAATGAATGTGGCTTAACTAATCCACATCAAATTCACACCTCTAGTTAATTTGAATTAACTTTCTTAGATGTCCCTGTGTAGATAAACTCTGCGTGGGAAAAACCACTAAGAACCACCCCATGATTTCATATTTTTACAGCCTTTTATTACTGTAGTGCAGAGGATGAGAGAGGACTCGTTTAATGGAATCTCTCTTTGCGTCCATGGGGAAATAATACACTGAGCTCCCCTAATCCAATGAGGTCAATGCAAGATTTTACCTGCTTCCGTGAATATTTTGATCACGTTTTTTCCCTGGGTTCTGAGGCCTGTGCCATTGAGAGTCACAGAGCCCGCCACCCCCTCTCAGATTTGCCCGTCACGTATGCTTGATGCAGAGAAGAGACAAAGGTGCCCTGATGTAGCAATTTGCTCTCTGGCTTTGGGGCTGCAGCAAGGGGAACGCCAGAGGCCAGATTGTGAATGTCCCATGCGGGAGGGTGTGGGGCACAAGGATCTTCCTCCTTTTGTGTGACCCTAAGCCCAGGCCACTTGCTATCCTTGCCCTGCAGGGAGTTCAGCAACTCCTACTGGGGTAGAACACACCATCCTTCAGAGTCCCATTCCGTCCTCCCTCATCCCTCAGGCTCCCTCTTGCCAGTCAGCATCAGAGACCTTGTTCTCTCTGGGTGCAGCATTTTTCACAGGGTGCTGCTAAACAGCACTAGCCGCTTTATATTCCCACATACTGGCAAATCAGACTCCTGCTCCACTGGGCAGTGCAGGCTCAGGCTACGACAGGCACATCCGCTTAGTGCACCAGCAGCTGGACAGATTTATTTGAGTTCAGAAAGAATCAAGCGGGAGAAGCAGAGGTGGGAGCCTGATACGGAGCAGGAGGGAGCCTGGTCATCACGGGGTCTGGGAAAGCCTGGCTGCACTGCAAAAGTCAATGGGAGTTTTTCTGCTCAGCCCAACGGAAGCAGGATTGGGGCCAGAACGTAGCCTTGTTAAATAATGGTGCTAGAAAGTTTCCGCACTTACTTATTTTATCCACAAACACAGGTTCTTTTTCTCAAGTAGGCAACATAGAAGTTTCTCTCCGAAACTCCTCTCCCATTAAGGGATTGACATAATTTACGACAGAGAAGTATAGATTCAATTACACCTTTATAAAGAAACCAAATAATTATATTACTTACAATTACTAACCAGCATAAAGCCTATCCTTCTGAACAACCCGTGTACCCAGAGCAGTAGAGAGAACTGCATTCCATACATATATTGGAAAAGATGAGACAATATAGGGATGAAGAATCATTAAGTGGAGCACCACACAGACGGCCTTGGAGCCCCAAGGAACTGGATAATAGCCAAGCAAACAGAGTATTCATACCCCACTTCCATGTAACCTGTCGGATATATAACCATATTTGACCACCTTCTGTGACCATAATAAGATTGCTACCTGTCTGTTAGCCTTCTGTGGCCTTCTGGGTGTCTGTAGCCATGTCCCCAATTATTAATAGTAATCAACTGCATCACTTAATTCCTATACATAAATGTGGTTTAACTGTCTAGTTACTGTTTAATTCCCAAACTCCCCTCTTGCAGAATTATGTGGTGTATTGTACTTGTTTGTGGTCACTTGCTGGTCTCTCAGAATGAGAATGCAGAATTTATGACCTGGAATTATCTCCTTAGACCTAAGCTATTTTAGCTAAAATCCAGCCATTAGCATAACTGCTTCCATAAGCCCATAATAACCCGGTCACTTATGTTCACCTATTTGCCCCCAGGCATGTTCCAAACTAGTGAGCTCTACAGAACTCAATATATACCACTATAATGTCATTCTACTTACAATAAGCTTAAAATCTGTAATGAAACATGAGACAAGGTCATAGGTCAACAAGCATGAAGAATCCACTGGCTATGCTGTCTTAGCCAAGCCATAGAAAGCAAATTTAACTGGTAAATGTGAATACAAGTTGCCTTTGCTTAAATGATCACTCCTATAGCAAAGCTCCTTTTTTGTATCACAAACATCCTGATAGTTCAGTGGTTTGAGCATTGGCCTGCTAAACCCAGGGTTGTGAACTCAATCGTTGAGGGGGCTATTTAGAGATCTAGGGCAAATATCTGTCTGGGGATGCGTCCTGCTTTGAGCAGGGGGTAGGACTAGATGACCTCCTGAGGTCCCTTCCAACTCTAATATTCTATGATCATTTGGCTTGCACTTTCTCAAGATGTGTTTAAAAATCAGAGAGAACTGGAAACAGAAGCACTTCTGCCAAGAGCAAAATCCCAGGTGATATTTTTGGATGCTTCATGTGCTTGAAACTGGCAAATCTCCTCAGGAATTGAACTTTGATTTGAAGCATGGCCTCATGATTTCACCTTTTTACAATGTCTCACGGTGCATATTTAATTGCCACACTTATAATGCTAAATGTTCCATGTGCTAATTTGAGCTTCTGTGATACTTGTGCTGAAAACAGCTGTCTGGTGCTTATGACTGGAATGACCCCCATGACTGGAATATCACCGCACTTCCCAAACTTTAATGTATTTATCCTCAAAACATAGCTGTAAGGTAGGGAACCTCATTATACAAATGGGGACCTGAGGTACAGAGAAGCTAAACGACTCGGGTCCCACAGGAAGTCTGTGAGGGGAGACCTAGGCTCAATGCCTTGCTCTAAGTCCTGGCCTAGTGACCTAACCACTGGTCTATCCTTTCTGACTGGGTATGTCTGAGAAAACAGACATGTAAAGAGTAGCTGAATACACCTGGTACCATCCAGCTTTCTTGAGAAGTGTCTACCAACCTGTAGCACGCAGCACTGTTGTAGTGGTGTTGGTCCCAGGATATTAGACAGACAAGGCCGTTGAGGTAATATCTTTTATTGGACCAACTTCTTACAGTTGGGCCAATAAAAGATATTGCCTCACCCACCAGTCTCTCTACCAGCTTGTGTGCATTTCTGGCTCCAGTGCCTAGGTTCATAGATTCCGGTGTCAGAAGGGACCATTGTGATCATCTAGTCTGACCTGATGTATAACGCAGGTCTCAAAATAATTCCTAGAGCAGATCTTTTAGAACGACATCCAATCTTGATTTAAAAATTGTCAGTGATGAAGAATCCATCAGAACCTTTGGTAAGCTGTTCCAATGGTTAGTTATTCTCACTGTATGCCTTATTTCCAAGCTGAATTTATCTAGCTTCAACTTCCAGCCACTGGATCACATTATACCCTTCTCTGCTAGTTTGAAGAGCCCACTATTAAATAGTTGTTTCCCATGTAGGTACTTACAGACTGTAATCAAGTCACTCCTTAACCTTCGTTTTGTTAAGCTAAATAGATTGAGCTGCTTGAGTCTATCACTAGAAGCCATATTTTTTTAATCCTCATTTTTTAATCCTTAAAACTCATTCTCATGGCTCTTCTCTGAATCCTCTCCTATTTGACAGCATACTTCTTGAATGCTGGATACCAGAACTGGACACAGTATTCCAGCAGTGGGTTGCATCAGTGCAATGTTTTACATTTACATTTTGAGACCTATCAGTTAGCCAGCTTTACGCCATTTAATGTGCGCCATCTTAATTTTATATTGTTTAAGGTTTTTAATCAAAATGTCATTTGGTACCAAGTCAAATGCCTTAATGAAGTCTAAGGGTAGGTCTACACTTACCTGCCGGGTTAACGCGTAGAGTTCGACTTCTCGAAGTTCGAACTATTGGACACGATAGTTCGAACTCCGAACGCGCTCCCGTCGACTCCGGAACTCCACCACCGCGAACGGCGGTGGCGGAGTTGATGGGGGAGCCGCGGACTTCGATCCCGCGGTGTCTGGACGGGTGAGTAGTTCGAACTAAGGTAGTTCGAGTTCAGCTATGCTATTCGCGTAGCTGAACTTGCGTACCTTAGTTCGACACCCCCCCCCAGTGTAGACCAGGCCTTAGTATGTTACATCAACGCTATTAGCGTTATTAGCTACATTTGTACTCTCATCAAAAAAAGATATCAAGTTTGACAGGATCTCTTTGCCATAAACCTAGATTGATTGGCATTAATTATATTACTCTCCTCTAATTCTTTATTAATTGAGTCCCATATCAGCCATTCAAGTATCTTGCCTGGGACTGATGTCAGACTGACAGGTTTATAATTACCTGGGTCATCCCATTTACCCTTTTTAAATATGGATGAATGCAAGTTAGAACATAACACTGACTAAAACGTCTCTCTGGAAAAAATGTTTATTCAAAGTTACTCGTCGTAACATACCCCCACTGAAGGGTTACAATCTATGTGCAACCTGGTATATGGATTGTGCCAGCTCTTTCTCAGACCCAAAGTCCAGAGTTTGGTCAAGAGACCAGAGGCCTAGCAAATAGTGATTAGCTAAGAGAAAACTGGGGTAAACAGATAAGCTTGTTTTGCTAAAATAAGCCTGATCAGCAAATTGCCAGGTGTTGGAGCTAAGAACTAAATAATTGTGTCTTATTCAGAGTTGCAAATTGAACAAAGGATCCCTGTTCCTATTGTGTCAGTCTCTTCTGTAGGGAATGTTCTTCCCACAGATCCAACCTTGAGTTTATGAAAAGTTGGCACATAGTATAAGATATGGCATCCTTCCACCTCCCTTCCCAGGGACCAATGCTGCCTTAAGACATAAAGGGGACAATCTTTATTGCCATATACTTTCACTGTTTATTTGCTTTAACCCCTAGGAATGTACCCGTTGGACAATCAAAGGAGTTGCTCCATTCCTATGGACCCCAAATCAGAATTCAACATGTATATTTTATACTAATAACATTTCAAAGTATTAATTAAATGTTAACTTGCTAACTTGAGACCATGGGTGGAGACATTATGTAACCTTTTAACCATTGGCTAATGTGCTATCTTGTCTTGCTGCAAAACCTATCCCGGGGTGTGGAACTGCCTACCCTGTCACTTTCCCCCGCCCATGGAAATCTATATATTCTATTGTAATCAACTGATTGACAGTGTCTCTGAGCCTAATAAGCCAAGTGACACTCCGCCAGCACTGTGTGTAATAAACTCCTATGCTTGGCCTCTACATGGTGTGGATTTATGTCCTTCACCCACTCTTTGCTCAGTCATGCTCTTGCATGTGATCAGGGTTGGAATTCCCCAGGTTAAAAGTTTTAAATGGGGGCGGGGGGCTCCTTGTATCATTTAGTGCTCCAACTATTTGTTCCATTGTGACTCAGATCAGTAAAGAGGAGCACTTGGGATCACTGTGGCTGGATTTCCCAGGCTGCATGTCTGCTTAGCACACTACAAAACCTCAGATGCTCCCTTTTCTTACCTACCATGGAAGCATCCTTTCATCAACCTCTGGAACAAGGGTTAGATCAATTTTTGCAGACACAGGCTGTTGAATCAGACTGAAGCCACATGTGTCTAGAATATGATGCAATGTGGTATTGGAGCTTCCTGCACCCCCATGTATATATCTCAAAGCACTTTACAAAGAGGTTATGTATCATTATTGCCATTTTACAGATGGGGAAACTGTTGAGAAGTAGCAGCTGGAATTTAATGGGATTTGAGTGGCCATGAGCTATTTTGAGAATCCCCCCAACTCTACCCATTAGGTTAGTAATAGAACCAGAGGTAGAATCCTGGTATCCTTACTCCCAGCCCGCCACCCTCTTCACTGGACCATGCGACACAGAAAGCACGTTCTTCTCTGATTGGTCACAGGTTTGGCACTAGAGAATATAGTCTAGAGCAATTTCCCAACCAAGATATCCTAGCTATTTTCTGTAGATGTTTGCTTCTCTCCTTCCCACATGCCTATTACTTTCACATGGGCCAATGACATGACAACACATCTTTCCAGCATGGTTGTCCCTTCCCTGTGGAATTAACATTCTATTTCCCAAAGCCAAATTCAACCAATGCACCATTGTAGTCAAGGGAAAACAATAGTATAACTGCAGTTTTCAACATCAAACTGCTGACACCTTAAATGATTCTTGAAATAGCTAGTGTGAGAACACACAAGAGGATTCACAGAATTTAAGGTCAGAAGGGACCATTAGATCATCTAGTCTGACCGCCCTGTCATGTAGTACAGAAAATTTCATCCAGTTACTCTTGTGTTGAGTCCAATACTTGTGCTGGACTAAAGCAGACCTTCTGAAAAGGCAGGAGTTGAAGGTCAGGCTACTCTCAACTTTGTGCTAAGGAACTCAAAGGATCTGGTTAGGGAGGAACTATATTTGAACATCTAAGTAATAGTGGCTGCAAGATGATTAAGCTCAGCATTCTTGGGAGAGGATTCACACCAGAAACTAGCACAGTGGCACTAAATTTTAGAAAAGGGGATTTTAGAAAAGTGAGGAGACCAGTTTAAAAACAACAACAACAACAACAACAACCCTCAAAAGACGAAATCTGAAGATGGAAGTGATCAGTGATGTGGCAAAATGTTTGTATGAGACAATTATTTAGGATAGTCAGGGCTGAAGAAGACTATGAGTAAGTCTGGAGGAACCTTAACACAGGGAGATGATGGGGCAGTATGCTGGCATTTGAAATTCAGTGTTGACTAATACAATGCAATATACCTGCAGAATGGGGAAATGCAATGTAAAACACAGGTTGAAATGGATCATTCTAATGACACACAGTTCTAGGTTCTAAATTAATTCTATTTGAAAATAGACCTTCCTCCCTCTCTTTCTTCCTGGACCCTGCTGCTGCGCACCCCTCTGAATGGTCCTCTGCTGCCCCCAGGGGGGCACACCCCACAGTTTGGGAACCACTGCACTAAAACTATGGACTTAAACTGCAAAAAAAACATTGGGGTGCATTTGTACCCCACATACCTTTTTGATATAGAAAAAATGTTTTCATGCAATGTTAAATTTTTTAAAGCTGAATTGTGGACATGTGCCTCCGTGGCAATGGCCTAAATCAGCATAGTTGGAGGGCCACTAGTCTATGAGTTATCACAACAGATATGCTTGTAGGTACAACATTACCCCAGAATGTGGATGAGGGTTAAAAACAACTTTCACCACTCTCTGAAACTGGGCGGTTCCCCAGTATTTGCAGGGCTGAAGGTTAGGGGGAAAATACTTTTACTTGTAACCTACAGAATTTATATATAGTTGCAATCAACAATCATGGAACTGTACACCACAAAAAAATTTTTTATAGGGCCTGATCCTTAGCTTGTGTGAATCATAGAATCATAGGACTGGAAGAGACCTTGAGAGGCCATCTAGTCCAGTCCCCTGCACTCCTGGGAAGACTAAGTATTATCTAGATCAGTGGTGGGCAACCTGCGGCCCGCGGGCCACACTCACCCTGTCAGAGTAATCCACTGGCAGGCTGTGAGACAGTTTGTTTACTTTGACCGTCCACAGTCATGGCCGCCCGCAGCTCCCAGTGTCCGTGGTTTGCCATTCCCAGCCAATGGGAACTGCGGGAACCAGCGGCCAGCACGTCCCTCCTAATGTCCAACCTAAACCTCCCTTGCTACAGTTTAAGCCCATTACTTCTGATCCTATCCTCAGAGGTTAAGAAAAACCTTGTAACAACCTTTTAGGTACTTGAAAACTCTTATCATGACCCCCCTCAGTCTTCTCTTTTCCAGACTAAACAAACCCAGTTTTTTTTCAATCTTCCCTCACAGGTCATGTTTTCTAGGCATTTAATCATTTTTGTTGCTCTCCTCTGGACTCCCTCCAACTGGTCCACGTCCTTCCTGAAATGTGGTGCCCAAACTGGACACAATACTCCAGTTGAGGCCTAATCAGTGTGAAGCAGAGCAGAAGAATTACTTCTCGTGTCTTGCTTACAACACTCCTGCTAATACAACCCAGAATGATGTTTGCTTATTTTGCAACAGCGTTACACTGTTAACTCATATTTAGCTTGTGGTCCACTATGACCAGTATCTGCAGTACTCCTTCCTAGGCAGTCATTTCCCATTTCATATGTGTGCAACTGATTGTTCCTTATGAAGTGGAGTACTTTGCATTTGTCCTTACTGAATTTCATCCTATTTACTTCAGACCATTTCTCCAGTTTGTCCAGGTCATTTGGAATTTTAATTCTATCCTCCAAAGCACTTGCAACCCCTCCCAGCTTGGTATCATCTGCAAACTTTATAAGTTTACTCTCTATGCCATTATCTAAATCACTGATGAAGATATTGAACAGAACCAGACCCAGAATTGATCCTTGTGGGACCCCACTCATTATGTCTTTCCAGCATGACCATGAACCACTGATATCGGCTCTCTGGGAATGGTTTTCTAACCAGGTTTGCACCCACCTTATAATAGCTCCATCTAGGTTGCATTTCCCTAGTTTGTTTATGAAAAGGTCATGCAAGACAGTATCAAAAGCTTTACTAAAATCAAGATATACGATGTCTACCACTTACCCCCCATCCACTAGGCTTGTTATCCTGTCAAAGAAAGCTATCAGCTTGGTTTGACATTATTTGTTCTTGACAAATCCATGCTGTTACTTATCACCTTACTATCTTCTAGATGTTTGCAAAATTGATTACTTAATTATTTGCTCCATTATCTTTCCAGGTACAGAAGTTAAGCTGACTGGTCTGTATTTCCCCAGGTTGTCCTTATTTCCCTTTTTATAGGTTGGCAATATGTTTGCTCTTTTCCAGTCTTCTGGAATCTTTCCCGTCTTCCATGACTTTTCAAAGATAATCGCTAATGGCTCAGATATCTCCTCAGTCAGCTCCTTGAGTATTCTAGGATGCATCTCATCAGGCCCTGGTGATCTGAAGACATCTAACTTGTCTAAGTAATTTTTGACTTGTTCTTTCCCTATTTTAGCCTCTTCTGATCCTACCTCATTTTCACTAGTATTCACTATGTTAGACGTCCAATCATCACCATCCTTCTTGGTGAAAACCGAAACAAAGAAATCATTAAACACCTCTGCCATATCCACATTTTTTGTTATTGTTCCCCCCTCCCACTTAGCTACCAGCTAATCAAACAACATGCACAAACCTCTTAGGACACCAAAGATCCAATCCTGTTCCTAAAAAAGGTAAATTTTGTTTAAAATAAAAAGGGAAAAAAAATATCTGGAACTTAAGCTTTTGCTTGATTTTAAAAGTGCAATTCCAAAAATTAAGAACCCAAACTAGCTTTCCTGGGGGTTCAGCTTAAAGGTTACAAGCAAACAAAAGCGTCTGGGGTTAGTACAGAGATCCACAAGCCAAAATAAAAAAATAAACCTAATCGTGTCTAATTAATCATGCCCTGTCCAATAATTTCTTCTAGGTATGTAAGATGAATGTTTATACCTGGTTAAAGCCTTACACAGCATTCCTGCTGCCCTCTGTTCCCCTCTTTCCTGGAGAGACACACACACAAACCAAGGGAATTCCCCCCCTCCATTTAAAAAAAGTTCTAGCCCTCCCATTGGCTCTTTTGGTCAGGTGCCCACTCCCTTTCCTTTACCTGGGGAACTTTGTTAACCCTTTACAGGTAAAGCGAGCAGAGAACAGCCACCAAGAGGGACTTTATAGCTAACTGGCCATCTGGGTGTCCATAAAAGGAAGCTACCTCCCCACGTCATTTATCACACTTCCTATCTTTCCTATGCAAGATAGTTTGCTCTTGTGTCCTTAATAATGTCTCATTGAAAAATTGCCAATTGTCTTCAATTGTTTTTTTTCTCTTAGACTTACTTCCCATGGGATCTTACCTACCAACTCCCTGAGTTTGCTAAAGTCTGCCTTCTTGAAATCCATTGTCTTTATTGTGCTGTTCTCCCTCCTACCATTCCTTAGAATCATGAACTATATCATTTCATGCTCACTTTCACCCAAGCTGCCTTCCACTGTCAAATTCTCAAATTCTCATACTTCATCATAGCTTCTATTATGTCAGTGGAACTATGGCAATCTACGCCAGATCATGATCTGGCCCATAGAGTCCTTTTTCAGATTAGAATTGGCCTTTTTACTAAATATCTCCTTAATATAAGATCCTGCAAATAATTTTTAATAGTGAGCTTGCTTTTTTGCCAAGTGTCCAGTCTTGGCAGATCTGCCTCTGCCAGAATTAGATTCCTTCACTTAAAGTGGCACCTTGAAGCATGCATTTTAAAATTACGTATTTTACAGGCTTGCATGTCTGGTCTGAAAGGCAAGATTCTCTGCTGGTTTAAATGGGTGCAACTTCATTGAAGTCACTGGATTGGATCTTTTTACACCAGCTGAGCATCTGACCCATGACTTGTAAATACACTGTTGGATGATTTCAGCGTGTATGTACAATAGTGAATGTGAAACAAGTTCCCAAAGACTATTCTGTAGTAAACAGACCCTTTTCATTATTATGAGAGAACTGCTTCCTTTGGTATTTGAGTTAAAATAGCCTTGTGTGCTATCATACAAATGTAACAAGAACTTCACAAGTGAAATGAAACCTCCGGAGGTCTGGTTATTATTTGGAAATAAAACCTTCATTTTTAATTCAAAAAAGGGAATTTGAAATCCTTTTATAAAGAAGAAAAGCAACTTGAATTTATTCCCACTAAAATTACTCCTGAGTTTTTATTCTCCCCCCCCCCTTCTTTGATTAAGATAGTTCCTGGGTACATTTTGGAAAGGAGTTTAAAGAAAGTTTCCTTGGAGGCTGTTGACTTTTTTTTGAAGGTTAGCTCAAGGAGGCAAGAGGACATTTAGTTTGTCCCTTGGCAATACCCAGTTGCCTGCAGCCCCTTCTTTCTTATTCTCATCCTGCTGTGAAAGGCTTCACTTTGTGGTTTTGGTTGTTTGTGAGTCTCCTTTTCTCTGAACACGTTTGAACTGCTTTCTTATCAAAGTTTGTCAACGTGTCTTCGGAGACGTACTCTCTGGAACTGCAATCTTGTTGTGTGCATTTAAAAGAAGGCGGGTCAAAAAGAAAGCACTCAGAATTAGTTTTGTACCAAGTTTTCAAAGAGGACAGAAGAAGTTAGCCACCCAACTTCTATTGACTTTCAAAAAGAGTCAAGCACCTAGCTCCCTCAAGGCTCTTTGAAAATCCCCCATCTAAAAGCGTTTTTCCAAAGTTCCCATTTGTACTAAGAATTAAGCCAAGCAGTTTTTCAACAGAAACAATCCAATAGGGATCTAGGTATTAGGCTTACAGTCTTGTCAAATGCTTTTTTAAAAGCATATCTGCTTTGTTTCTAGACAGGATGATAATTTATTGCAATATGTTTCACCTGAAGCTTATCAGGGATGGGGGGAGGATATAGATACTTAGCTCTTATATAGCACTTTTTATCCATAGATGTTAAAGCACTTTAACAAAGGATGTAAGCATCACTTGCACCATTTTACAGATGGGGAAACTGATGCACAAGAGGGGATGCTGAAGCAACTTGCCCAGCAGTGCAGTGAAAGAGTTGGGACTAGAACCCAGGTCTTCTAAGTCCTATTCCAGTGCACCACCCTCTAGGCCATGCTGCCTCCCTTAGAGAGTGGGGTGTGCTTGTATTAAACACTGTATTGACTCAATAGCAAGTGTGTAAAACTTTACCTTCAATTTTTTGAACCTGGCTGAGTCTGATGATGATTAGTTATTTGTATTGCTGTAGCTCCTGCTGTAGCAGGGATCAAGGCCTCATTGTGCTGGGCACCGTATGAACACACAACCAAAAGGTGTGATATGCCCTGAAGAGCTTACACAGGGGAAAGAGCTCTGGCAATTGTGCATAGCCCCAATGATGGATGATTTAAGGGTATCTAAAAACTAAAATACTGCAATATTCTTCTTTTATGTCCCCAGAGAGGAAAGATGGGCATGAGGTTAAGGCACTGGACCATGTAGCTAATTAGGTATATAGTCATGTCGTCAATGTATGGGCAATAGGTTAGATTTGAATTGTAGGTTTAAGTGGCAAAGCATAAGTAGGACCACACCTCAGAAGTGTAGGACTGACAAGGGAGTGAATGTCACAGAGTGCATTCGCTGCTGGGGTGCCTCCTAGTGGCCATTGCTGGGCATTAGTTCCACTCTGGTCTGACCCCTTTTCTCGCCTTGTGGTCTCTCTCACTCTGGGACTTGGGGTTCTCCGGCCTGGTCACTATAATCTTCCTCTTCTGGGGTATCAAAGTCCAACTGGATCAGCAGCCCACTTGCTCTTCTAGTCAGCCCTCCAGTCCAAGACCAGGTCCAGTGCCTATTTTCCTGAGGCTGGTAGGGGAACCTGGGCCCACCCACTACTCTGGGTTCCAGTCCAAGGACCCTACATCTGGCAGCCGTAGTGAGGCTAATCAGCACAGATTAGTGGACAAATTTCATCTCCTGTCCTGCTTACAACACTCGTGCTGATGCATCCTAGAATGAAGTTTCCTTTTTTTGCAACAGGGTTACACTGTTGTCTTATATTTAGCTTGTGATCCACTATAACCCCCCCAATCTCTTTCTGCAGTACTCCTTCCTAGGCAGTCATTTCCCATTTTGCATATGTGCAACTGATCGTTCCCTCCTAAGTGGAGTACTTTGAAGTTATCCTTACTGAAGTTTATCCCGTTTACTTCAGACCATTTCTCCAGCTTGTCCAGATCATTTTGAATATTAATCCTGTCCTCCAAAGCGCTTGAAACACGTCCCAGCTTGGTATCGTCTGCAAACTTTGTAAGTGTACTTTCTATGCCATTATCTAAATCAGTGGTCCCCAACCTTTTTCGTCTGGTGGGTGCCAGACGACGAGCCACGGAGGATTGTGGCGGCGGACGAGCATCCACCGAAATTCCACCGACAAGCGGCAATGTCAATAGGCATCGCCGCCTAAATGCTGCCAACAAGTAGCGTCATCCAGAGGCGTTGCTGCCGAAATGCCGCCGATAATTGGCAGTATTTCAGTGGCGACGCCTCTGGATGACGCAGGTTGTCGGCGGCATTTTGGCGGATGCTCGTCCGCCGGCCAGTACGCAGGCGCACTTAGACGCCCCGGCGGGCGCCATGGTGCCTGCGGGCACTGCGTTGGGGACCCCACTCTAAATCATTGATGAAGATATTGAACAGAACCGGACCCAGAACTGATCCCTGCAGGAACCCCCTCAATATACCTTGCTGCTTGGCTGTGAACCACTGATGTCTGGGAATGATTTTCCAACCAGTTATGCACCAACCTTATAGTAGCTCCATCTAGACTATATTTTCCTAGAAATATGTGAGGGACCTGCCCCTCAGTCTCTCTTTGCCTCATTTTCCCACTTGTAAAGTGAGGATAAGACTCTTCTGCCCCTCAGAGTGCTGAAGATAAATCTTTTAGTGATTATGAAGCACTCAGATATTATTATTATGACTGGGACCCTGTAGGTACCTA
Organism: Mauremys reevesii; assembly: GCF_016161935.1. Classification (NCBI taxonomy): domain Eukaryota; kingdom Metazoa; phylum Chordata; order Testudines; family Geoemydidae; genus Mauremys; species Mauremys reevesii. The sequence continues at coordinate 6,618,890 of NC_052627.1, forward strand.
GACAGATGGTTGTGGGTTTCCATTGCATATCATAAACCCAAGCAAAATGTCTTGTTTTTATTCATGAAAAACATAAATGGAACATTGCAATCATGATGAAACTCTGGAAATTTTTCTTTTGGTGGAAAAGCCATTTTAAGTCTAACAATTATTGCAATGAAAGAATGTTGACCAGCCTACCATGCTCACCTTCATGTGCATAGATTCCAGAAGGGATCATTATGTTCATCTGATCTGACCTACTGCATAACATAAATTATAGAACCTCATACAGATAAGTCACGGGAGAGTCAGGGAAAAGAACCCAGCTCTTCTGACTGCAAGCCTGGTGCGCTACCCTTTAAGGAACATTGCCTCTTTATTTGGGCTATGTTTCTACCAGAATTAGGGTGAGTTCTGAGCAAACCTGGGCTGATGTTTGTTTTGGTATTGAAACCATGAGAAACTCTGTCAAAACATTAGCCATTTGGGTTGAGATTAGAGTATATATGACTTGACTGAAACATTTATTTTCAGTGAAAAATGAGGATTTGGGTCAATCAAAATTTTGCAAATTCACCTTGAATTCACTCAAGTTGTTTTGCTTGGGGAAAAAAAACCCTACAAGAAATTCTGTAAAATTAAAACTTTTCATTTTAATATTTTCTAAATAAATTTTGATTTTTTTTCAATATGAAATGACTTTGGTAATAATTGGAGATATACCAATCTCCTAGAACTGGAAGGGACCTTGAAAAGTCATTGAATCCAGCCCCCTGCCTTCACTAGCAGGTCCAATTTTTTGCCCTAGATCCCTTAGTAGCCTCCTCAACAATTGAGCTCACAACCCTGGGTTTAGCAGGCCAATGCTCAAACCACTGAGCTATCCCTCGCCCTTGAAATGCCCTTCAATTTATTTTTAATTAAATAGTAAAAAAGGTTGAAATTTTAAAAGAGGCCTTCATTTTGAGTCTACTGAAACACTTCATTTGACCTGATTACTTTTCTGATTTGCTGAAAATTTTGAAACATACTTTTTATTTTTTTTTCAAAATTTCAAATGAACCAAAAAATCAATTTGCACAGCTGTAGCTGAGATTTTGGGTTCCTTTGAGTCTGAATCTCTAAGCACAGCTCAGGAGATGCAAACATCCTTAGACAGACACAGAAGTTCACACAGACTCCAGCGAGGAAGCCCTGGCAAAGCACTAATTAAAACAGCAAATAGTAAAGTTGCAGGAGCTATTAGGCAATTTTATATGGGAAAAAATGCAATCACACGCACTGCCGGAGAAACAAAATACACTTCAACATGATACTGAGTTATGCTAAACTGTTTGATGCTAAGAGAATGTGTGGGATACCAAAAACATTTTCATATATTTATTTTTAAAACACATCCATTTATTTTAAGTGCCCCTAAACATTGGCCTTTTAAAGCTATGGGGATGACCACTGGACATGGTCTAGGTGAGGGGTGGGCAAACTACGGACCACGGGCCATGTCTGGCCCTTCAGACCTTTTAATCTGGCCCTCGAGCTCCCACTAGGGAGTGAGGTTGGGGGCTTGCCCTGCTCTGTGCCTGCTGTGGCTCCATGCGGCTCCTGGAAGCAGCAGCATGTCCTCTCTCCAGCTCCTATGCATAAGGGCAGCCAGGGGGGCTACGCATGCTGCCCATGCCCCAAGCGGCGGCTCTGCAGCTCCCATGGCTGGGAACCACGACCAATGGAGGTTGCAGGGGCAGCGCCTGCATATGGGGCAGCGCACAGAGCCGCCTAGCTGACACCGCACTTCCGCATAGGAGGGGGGACATGCCATTACTTCCGGGAGCTGCTTGAGGTAAGCGCCACCTGGAGCCTGCACCTCTGACCTCCTCCCACACCCCAACCCTCTGCCCCAGCCCTGATCCCCCTCCCACCCTATGAACCCCTCGGTCCCAGCCCGGAGCACCCTCCTGCACCCCAAACCCCTCATTCCCAGCCCCACCCCAGAGCCTGCACCTCCAGCCGGAGCCCTCACCCCCTCCTGCACCCCAACCCCTCATTTTGTGAGCATTCATGGCCTGCCATACAATTTCCATACCCAGATGTGGCCCTCAGGCCAAAATGTTTGCCCAGCCCGGTGTAGGCTATATAGCAATAAGACAGCCCATCTGATTAAAAAGAGGGGAGAAAACACTTCATGCTTCGCCTACAGCCAGAGTGAGGAGGCGCACACTTTTACTAACAAACAGCCATTATGAGAAGCATAAAATTAACAGCTTGTTTTACAATCAGATTTTAAAACTTCCTGCAGAATGTCAGGAGTGGAGGATTAGAAAGCGCGTGATGGAAGATGGAAGCCGTGGTTCTGGCTTTTCCAAAAGAACTCTGTGCTGCCTTAAATTTGCTTTACCTGTAAGGACAAGTTGCTACCAGGACTTCAGCAGAGCTGAAAATCTACCAGGATCAGGCCCGGATTATGTGAGTTAAGTAGTGGGTCTCTTAGGTCTGTGCAGAATTATGATTAAAATAGGGCTCTGCACAGGTGGAGGGGTTGGCCCATGTAGAGCAATTTCCAGGATCAGGACTTAGTCCTCTTCCCCTCCCTGACAAGACATTATCAAACCCAAATACCCTAAGGACCACCCTTACCTCTACTGAGTAACACTGGCACCAGGCAAGAGTCTCTCACTGTGAGGAAGGGGGGCAGAGTCCGTGTCCAATAGTTTAGCCACTTATGTATCTAGCCCGGAAGTCTTCATCCTCTAGAGATCTTGAGTTAAGTAGAGTTGGACGTGGCCAGTTTGTCCCCACCTGTTTTAAGGAAATTTAACCAAGCATCACTGCACGGAGTTCCCTACACATTCTCCCATCAGCAGGTAGACATGCCTAGTCGAAATGGGTACCCCTAAAGCTGTGGGATCCCCAGGGGTTTGTGGGTAACTTAGGGGATCAGCAAAGAGCCAAGGCCATTTGCATGGAGGCCCTGTGCCTCCACACTAGTTATGACCTCCCATGTGGTTCTCTTCATCTGCTGGACAGTGCAGCTCTGTCAGAGCATTGCTAACAAGGAGCTAACCCGTTGCTACAGCAGCACCCGGGGTAAGTTCCGTGAGACCAAAGGGAATTCCCCCACCTGAGGCTCACCCCAGAACCATCTGAGCCAACCTTTTGTCTGCAGAAGTGGGAGGTTCTCCATACTCAGCTGCTTCAGCCCTTACAGAGGACACCTGCCAGGAAAGCTCAGGTAATTGAGGAAGTTGCAATAGATGCATTCTTCCCTTTACACCAGCCCATTCCCTGGCCGGTCACAGTGCCATTGGAAGTGGGACCATTTGGATGGGGCATAAAGCCAAGACCTCCATTGCTAATGGGGATTCAGCAGTGGCAATTTTCCCACAAGATTAGGAGGTAAATGTTCTTCCCAGATTCTAGCTCACGTAATTACATTCCAGCTACCTACATTGCTCCCTCTACTTTCAGTTGACATGTTGTTCTTTACTAAAACTCCAGAAAATCTTGCTGCTGGGGCAGCATTGTGCTGTCATACCCCAGAGGCTGCTGCATTACATTAAAAGGTGAAACATTTATTTGTTTGCACAGAGATATTTCATCGACCAGTGAAATGCAGCAGATGGACTCAGCCACTCTGGATTTTAGACCCAACTGTGCCACTGACCTTGGGCTAGACACATCACCTCTCTGTGCCTCAGTTTCCCAGCTGCAAAGTTCTTTTAAATCTATGGATGAAAAGTTCTATATAGGAGGTAGCGATTATTATCATCAGATGGAGAGATGCCCTTTTTGTATTTCCATCTAATAAATAAAATAAATGAATAATCTAGTATTTCATGTTCATTTTTAGAAATAAGTTATTAATTTGTATTGTAGTGCCACCTAGGATTCCCAGTCATGGACCAAGACCCCATGGTGCTAGACCCTGTGAACCCACAGAACAAAGAGACAGTCCCTGTCCCAAAGGGTTTACAGGCTAAGTGATGATATTATGCCAGTTAAGGGAACCCAAAGGGAAGCCAGATGCATTCCCTGGCTATATTTTGCTGTGGTTGCAACACAATATTCAGAACATTCATGGAGACCCTTAACATATTTTGTGTTTTATAAGAAAAAATGTGTTCCACTTAAAAATCCTATTTGGCAGTGTCTTGGGGGGGGAGGGGGGCTTCCTTAGATATGGATCTGAATCAGAACCTTAGTTATACACCCTTCTTCATGTGGGGAAGTTTGGATTTGGAATGTCTGTCTGTCTGTGATGGGGTGTGCAAGAGCGGCGCCAGGGTTTCTGGTGCCCTAGGCAGAATTTGGGGGGCGGAATTTTGTGCGCTCCCCATGGGGTGCGCGGGAGCTTCCGGTTCCACTCCCATTGTGCCACCAAAGAAGGATCCTCCACCGAAATGCCACAGGCGACAGCGGCAGTCATTGAGCTGCTCAATTGCCTGCTGCTGTTTTCTGTGGCACATCGGCGGAGGGTCCTTCTTCGGCGGTGCGACGGGAGTGGAACTGGAAGCTCCCGTGTGCCCCGTGGGGAGCACACAAAATTCCGCCCCCCAAATCCTGGCACCCTAGGCAACCGCTTTGGGTCACCTAATGGAAGCGCCAGCCCTGGGGGTGTGCCAGGCCTTCGTGGCTCCCTGCTAGAAGCCCCACTGCTCTGCTGCACCATGTCCCAGGAAACAGAAGAAAAGAGCAGCCATTTTGGAAGCAAGTGAGATTTGGTCCTCCAGTACCCAGAAGGGCTGGGGACCAACAGCAGCCAATCAGGGCTCACCACGCCACAATAAAAGGAGCTGGCTGCCATCAGTAAGTCAGTTCCTAGCTGGAGCCAGAGGGGCGAGGAGGGATTCTCTTTAGGCTGCAGCCACAGGAGACACTCTGGGCTAGTGGCTAGGAAGGAACCCTGCTGCTTTAGTCACACAGAGGGAATTTAATGCAGAAAGGGTAAGAAGTTGCGTTGTTTATAACTGGCCTGGAGTTTGTCATCCCAGAAGAGGTTTTGAACTGGGACACCCAGCTGGCGGGCTGAGTCAGACGACCCACAGCAGCAGGCTGACAACCTGCGGGGGATGCCAGTAGCTGATGAGAATGGCAACACTGCGATGACAAGGGGGGAGTGCAACCCACCATGCTCTCTTTTACTGACTTACACACACATGGTACATGCACATTTGTGGCAGCATGTAGAGTACAGGCACTGCATGCCCAGTTAGCACCACGATAAATAGCAATGTAGGAGGTGATGCACGGCTTTGGGGAGTAGAGTGCCCAACACTCCTGAACCCTAGGGTATGTACCCAGCATGGCTCTCTATGTGCCCAAGCACTGCCCCCCAAATCTGCTCTGCTATTTGTAGCAGTATAGTGTCCTGCTGCCACCCCCCCCACACATCCCCATAGGGGGACCCTTTCCACGTTACAGTGAAAGGCTCTGGTGGTAGGGAGGCATCAGGGAAAAGCTCTGGCAGGTCCCAGGGCCTTTCACTGAGGTGTGTAGTTAGGCACCTTAGTCACCAGTGTGGCTGCAGCCCACGTTCAATGTGGTATATAGTCCACACTGTAGAGAAAGTGTAACCAAAGTCAAACACATGTGCATCCTCTTCCCTTGTCTTTACCCATAGTCAGGGCCACCCAGAGGATTCAGGGAGCCTGGGGTCTTCGGCAGCAGGGGTCCCCCGCTTAGGCGGTAATTCGGCGCCCTGGGGCGGAAGGACCCCCTGCCGCCGAAGACCAGGAGCGGAAGAAGCTCCGGGGGCCTGGGCCCCGCGAGATTTTTTGGGAGCCCCCGGAGCGAGTGAAGGACTCTCTTCCAGGGGCCCCAAAAAACTCTTGTGGGGACCCCTGCAGTGCCCAGGGCAAATTGCCCCGCTCCCCCCCCCCGGGCGGCCATGCCCATAGTTCCACCACAGTCATTCAATTTCCACACATTGGGAGAAGGCAAGTGAACGGTTACATATTAGAGCCGCTGGAGGTTGCCTGAGTGTGTTCTTTGCTTTGCTTCTGGGCAATTATCTTTATTGCACAAGACTTTTCTCCAACTGTGACACACAATCCAAACGGGGAAAGTAGAGGCACAGTTCTCCATTGCATATTGATGTTTTGCTTAATTTCCAGCAACATGCTGTGTTCTCTGAACAGAATACTATATTCACCCACACTCGCATTTAGCTTTGAACCAAAATTACATATACCCACATCTTTATTCTTCATAAGTCAATGTAATGACTGTTTTGATTGGGAAGGATTTTTTAAAAAAATGTGTGTTTTGAATTCATCTAATCTGTTAAAGATGTGGCACTGCTGAAGAATATCTTGATGACTCTAGAGTGCTTTTTTTGGTGATCTGATGTTTTTTCCAGGATGTATTTAGGAATCTCATGAAAAAAAATCACTTGAATGCAACAAAATTGGTAGTGTACATTTACTTCAATGGTATCAGTGATTTCAGAACATTCCAAGTGTTCAAGTGTGTAGGGCCAGATTTTGAAAAGACCTTGTCTCCTATTTAAGCTCTTAATTTAAGTGGATGCATTTTCAAAAGGACTCACCACCCAACAACAGCAGATGCTGGGTGCTGAGCACTTTTGGAAGTCTGGCCCATAGAGAATCACTAACATTTGTAAACAACCTGTTACGTGTGCATTAGCGCCTGAGAATTGACCAAGAGCTCTTTGTTTATGGGACATTCAGATAGTGGCTATCATGAGCACAATCCAATGCCCAGGGAAGTCAGCTGGAAGGCTCCCATTGACATAAATTGGCACCAGATCATATATTGCTCTTATATATTATACTATTATACAGACAGAAGGGATTATTAGATCATCTAATCTAATCTCCTGCATAACACAGGCCAGAGAATTTCCCTGAACTAATTTCTGTTTTTACTAGCAAATATCTTTTAGACAAATCCCATCTTGATATAAAAATGTCCAGTGGTGGAGAATTCTTGGTAAATTGTTCCAATGGTTAATTACTCACTGTTAGAAATAGGGTGCAATCTTTTAAATCTGAATTTATCAAGTGTAAACTTCCAGCCTTTGAATCTTATACCTTTGCCGCCTAGATTGAAGAGTTCTGTTATCACATTTCTGTTCCCCATGCAGGAATTTACAGACTGTGATTAAGACACCTCTTAACCGTCTGTGTTAGGCTAAACCACAGTATCTGAGTACCTCACCCTCTTTAAGGGCATGTCTATATTATGTGCTGGATCGACGGGCAGTGATCGATCCAGCGGGAGTCGATTTATCGCGTCTAGTCTAGACGCGATAAATTAACCGCCAAGCACTCTCCCATCGACTCCGGTACTCCACCAGAGTGAGAAGTGTAGGCAGAGTCGATGGGGGAGCATCAGCCTTCAACTGCCCTAGTGAAGACACTACAGTAAGTAGATCTAAGTACATCGAATTCAGCTACGTTATTCACGTAGCTGAAGTTGTGTAATTTAGATCAATTTCTTCTCCTCCCCCCAGGGTAGACCAGGCCTAAGATAGTAAACCTCACAACACACCTGTGAGGTAGGGCAGTACTATTATCCCCACTGTAAAGAGGGGAACTGAGGCACAGAGAGACTAAGTGACTTGCCCAAGGTCACTCAGGAAATCTGAGATAGAAAAGCAAATTGAACCTAGGTCTTCTGACTCCCAACCTACATGCGTCTGATGAAGTTGGTATTCACCTACAAAAGCTCATGCTCCAATACATCTGTTAGTCTATAAGGTGGCACAGGACTCCTTGTTGCTTTTTACAGATCCAGACTAACCTGGCTACCCCTCTGATACCCAACCTGTTCTGTAACTGACTGGCTACTCTACGTGACAGCTCCTTGACACTCGCTCCCAGTCAACATTAGGTGAATTATGGGGAAGAGGGGTTCTCTTCCTCTAAAACATTAGCTATTCATGATTGTCGAAGGGCAATATGCCAATATGATGTTGTTGTTTTTGTTGTTATCTCAGAAGTGTACTGTAGACTTGATGCACCATTGATCTCGTGTATAGCAAATCCCTGTGCTTACGTACCAAGGTAATAGGTGCCTTAGAATTCTGATAGCAAGGTAGTTAGATCCTTTGCTCCAGTATGTTCCTATACTTGATGGGTACAGTATTCACACTGATGTCCTCTGCCATGTTGGCTCCAGTACTGAAGCTGTCATCTCAAATCAATGCAACGAAGTGTAGCCTGATCTATGGATTGCGTTAATTATATGGATTACTTAAAATTTCCCAGTTATCACTCTGTTTGACAGGTTAATGTCCCAAGATCAGGCCCAGTATTATTAAAATTACTGTTCAGCTGGGAACCCCAATGTGCATAGCTGCAACACTCATGCTTTCGGAACACTTCTGTATTTGTAATAATTTATTAATACATTTAGCAAAGTCACAAACACTCTAACCCAGCAAGGTAGAGAGAGACAACACAGAATGTACATCTGAACATCTGTATACTCACACCATCCCCTGCAGAACAACCTGAAATATTAGCCACGATCTTCATCACCATCACCTCCCTCATCATCACCAGTGGCCATAATCCTGGCACCTCCCTAGGACTACATCTCTCTCTTCCTGTACACAGACCAGGATACAACTTTTATATGTTACTGACCCCACTATGTCTAATGCATATTCAGTAGGGGTTTCTTCCCTTCTTCCTTATTTGTTTCCTCATCCTGCTAATGTTGGTGTGCTCTTCTCCTATAGGTTAGTATATTAATTATTTCAACTCATTATCATCTATTTCAGTTCCTCGCCACGGCACTCTTATGGACAAACTTTCTGCTTAAACACTCTGTCCCAGTCCATTTAAACTTAGAGGTGACTGTTGGGCCATTTCTTTGCGCCAAAGTTCAGAGGCCTCATGCTAACTGCTGAAGCCCATGTCTTCCAGGATACAGGCCTGTAGGTTCCTTGCATTACTGCTGAATAAAAGAAATGCTAAAGCTAGCTCTATGGGCTACAGAAGTAACAATCCATTTAGATAAAACACACCAAGAGCTTGGCCTTTCCATCTGGGAGAGGATTGAAGGTAGCGTTCCTGAAATAGTCCTGGGAATCGGCCTAGGATTTCCCAATTTTCACACTCTGCCTAAAGAAGCTCAGATACCACAGTGGAGGGGGCATTTTTAATCCCTGAACAGAATGGCTTTGCCTTTGTCTGTTTTGGCTGCAATCAAAGGTCTGGCTGGGGGCTGTGTTTAGACTAAGCTTTCTTACTCATGGCCACCTCGCCTGCCTCGAACCCTGAGTAGGAGACAGTGAACTCTTGTGCCATCCCACGTGCAGCCTAGGAAGAAAGTGTCTTGCAGCATCTCCTAGTCCTGGGGAAAGTCATTTGCTGCAACCATTTTTCTGGGTGCCACATACACCATACATCAGAGGGAGGGATAGCTCAGTGGTTTGAGCATTGGCCTGCTAAACCCAGGGTTGTGAGTTCAATCCTTGAGGGGACTACTTAGGGATCTGGGGCAAAAAATCTGTCAGGTTAGACTAGATGACCTCCTGAGGTCCCTTCTAATCCTCATAGTCTATGTCTTGCACCAGTTTAGCTATGCTGACTGGTGCACTGGGGTGCAAATCCAAGAGTCTGCCTACTTCTCACCCCATCTGTGCACTCTCCTCCCACTGGGTGATGTATGCTGGGCATATAGCCCCAACCACCCCACCTGCCCAGCTCAAAAGGCATGGAGGTCCTGCATTTCCCTGCACAGGTGCATTTGGACTAGATGATAGCTGGATCTAAACAGTTAACCCAGTGAGTGCAATAATTGCGAAGGGGTAATGCCAAAGCAATTGGAGTCACTTCAGTGTCTAATCAAGTCACTGGGAATGGAGAGAGGGTGGAGGGGAAATGCACAACAACTTTGCTACCTCGCTTTTAATGAGCTAGCTCGTTGCATCTCACAAGTTTCCAATTGCTGAACATTTGATTTATACCTTGACTGAGCTATCTGTTGCCGCGCATCAGTCACGCTGGTTTTTAATGAATGTCATGTCATACTTATGCAAAAGTGATGGCATAAAATGTGCCTCTTTGTTCTAAGAGATCAAGTTTTGCCACTGTCACTCGTGTGACCCCCAGAATGGACAGCATCTATTATTTTTATGAGATGCTTCGGTGTCATAAACATTGCCTTTTCCAAAAGAGAGCTTCTCGTTCTTTCTCTCACTGTCCTGTGAAGTGTTGCGCTGAGTCCTTATCCCATACAATGCTGGAGCAGCAGGTACCTAATGAAACAGGAGGAATGTATCAAGGGTGTAAAAGGTGAGACGAACTGGATAAAAAGTTGCTAATGAAGAGATAATCGTATTCACGAGCAGGTTGAGAAATTAAAGTTTTTCACCTTATCTAGTAACTTCTAAACAGTAACGTGATTTTTTTTTTAAAAGAAAAGACTGGCATGACATCTTCCTCAGCCCTGGCTCTTGTAATGGCCAAGTTGTGGATCCTTTACTCACGTTAGTTAGCATTTACTTCTGTACATAGTCCTAGCATATGCCTAGGCTGCAGTCGTGGCGGTGATTGCAGCTTGAGCAGACATACCTGAGCTAGCTTTAATCCAACTGGGCTTCAGTGCAGGCTGTATGAGCCAGCCTGGAACCATAGGTAATACTTGCATGGCTACCCATGCTGCCACGGCTCTGCTGCTCTTGGTACCTGTGCTAGCTAGATTAAAGCTATCTTAGATATGCTTACATGAGCTGCGATCACACAGTGTGACTGCGGCATAGATACAATCTCAGGTGAGGACTATGCAATTGGGCCCTTAGGTTATTGGTTAAATACCTACAGGATTATTTCTTTATTTGAAACGTGGGCAGACCTAGCTAATCTATATATGACATCTCTCAGACGGTATCTTATTAAGGAATGGGAAAGTTTTACTAGTAGACAATTTTACAGCACGTATCTTTTATCTAAAGCAATGGTTCTCACCCTTTTCCGTGCCAGGATCCCACTTTCCAGACTAGGACTCCCTCATGTTCTCAGGCCTCACCTTCCCAGCTGGTTGGGCTCTATCTGGTACCCCATTCCTATGTATCATTATAGGAAGGGCAGTGGGCTCCAGGTTGTGGCTGGTTGGAAAATAATAGAAAATGTCACCAAAAGAGTTTCCCCCCCGAAACATATTAATTATCTTTAAAAAATCCCTTTATTCATCTGAACTGCTCTTTGACCAGCTTTATTGAGAACCCATGATCTACAGAATCAATGACTGGGTGTGTAAGGCTCCCTCACCCCCAGTTGGCGGGAGGCCACTCAGGCTAGTCCTGTGGGGCCAGGACCAGAGTCTGTAGGACAGGCAAAAGCCCAATGGGGCTGGGCGGTTAATGGTCCCTGCCGGGCTCTAGCCTGGAATGGGGTAGCGCAAGTGATCCGCCCTTAAGTACAGTCTATTAGGGCCAGCTGGGGCCTGGGTGGGGCTCAGGCTGCCAGCAAACAAAGGGTGCAGGATAAGGGGGCTCCTGTCCTGGGCTAGAGCCTCCTTGCACCATGTTGGGGGTCCACCACCCAGGGCGGGGTAGCAGGGGGACGCGGGCCCACCCTACTCCACTGCGTCCCAGCCCAGGGCCCTGGCAGGGGCAGGATTGGCTGCCCTGTGTCGGCAGGGATCCAGCTGTAACATGCTGACTGAGCCACGCTGGTCTCTGCAGCTGGCTGCTCCGTGGCTGCCCCGGGCTACTTCCTGCCTTACCGGGGCTTGGTACCTGCAGCCTCCAGGCCTCTTCCGGCTCTTTGGGGTAAACGGCTGCAGGGACTCCAGGCCAGTCCTCATCCACAGCTGGAGCTTGGGAACAGCCAGGCGCCAGTTCCTCATGGGGACTCTGGGGAACCGGCCCAGCGTCCTCCTCTGTTGCAGGCTCACCCCCTACTGAGCTGTAGGGCCGGTCTTTTATACTTCCAGCTCCGCCCCAGTCCTTCCGGTGAGGGGGGAAGGGTGATCTAGGCTCCGCCCCCTCTGGGGTGGGTAAGGCTCCCTTGCTCCCCCAGTTGGAGGGAGGCCACTCGGGCTCATTACAGGGCAGTATCACTATCATGGCTGTCTTTGATAGGTCATCTCTAGGCAATTGTTAGCTCTGTTGTAAGAGCCACTTGAAAAAAGGATGGCATCGGGATTTAGCACAGCTTTGCATTCCTCCGTTGCAGGGAAAACAGGTAAAATAGCCCCACTCAAATATCACTGCTGTAGGAGGCATAGGTTATCTGTTGTAACATATTGAAGATTGTTGCTGTAATGAGTCCATTCACAAAGGATGCAGAAGTGGATAAAGGGAAACTAAACAACTCTTCATTCCATGTAGAAAAAATGTTTGATGTCCTATTGCAAAACTAGTGAAACAATAGGAAGTAGTGAAGAAGGAAGGACATCTCTGTGTAGAGCGCTTCAACAAAATAATATAAAATAAAAAGATCAGCTTAGACCTAGAGCCTTTCCCCCCAGCTCTTCACTGCCTCTAAAAAAAACCTCCTCAGGGAAGACCTTTTAGGATCGAGCCTTTATCCTAGTTGGCATCATCACCATAGCAGCACATTCTCCACCTACCTTGCCATTTCCTCAATCACCCTGAAGACAAGTGGAGCTGTCAGTGACTGCTTAAGCCAATCAGGATCCAGATCTAGCTCCCATCTGGACTCTGGATCAGTCACATCTCCTCTGGCAGCTCATTCCACAGCAGAGCCCCTTTGCTGGAGAATACTGTCTCTCCAGCTCTTGTGCCTTTCATCCTGGGCTTCATAAGCCCCATCATCCCTGAGGAGTGCAGCTGTATTGACAGATCATGATCCACTAACTCTGAAGATCAGGTTCAAGGCCTTAAATTGGCTACAGAGATCAGCTGGAATTTAGTAGGTGAGGTGGAGTTGAAGCATGGGAGTGATATGCTCATGGCTGTCAGGCCTGCTGGGATGTGGATTTCTGGAGCCTCTCAATTGTTTTCTCTTTAAGTGCCAGGCATTGTGAGTTACAGTAGGAGCTGGAAGCATGGACCCCTGTGGCCAGTCTCCGAGACAGCTGAAGGAGGCAGAAGGTACTCTTTCCCCACAGGCATTAGCTGCACGTGTGCAGGATAAGTGGAGAGTTGACCACAAAACTTTTCATCACTTTGACAAATGGGAGGCAGATGCCTTCACTGGAAAGGGGAATGATGGACCAGAAAGCAAACTGGCAACCAGGTTAATCCATTGGACACTATCGATCTGGTCAGTCCTGCAGAACATTTCCTCCTCACCAGCATTGCGTGGGTTGAGGGTGGGCTGGCTGCTTTTCATCCAGGAGCAGACATCCTGCAGGCGTTGTGACATCATGGTGATAGCATTGTTCACACTGGTGGAAAAGGTGGACAGCTGAGTGTTGTCAGTGTTTTGTTGGCAGTGCAGCCTGTGGTGTGTCATCACCTGTCCAAGTAGCTTCATGCAGATATTGAAGATGATGACAGGAGGGATCCCCATGGGACTGCTGCAGGGGAAGGTTTGGAGAGAAGAGGAGCAGTTTGCCACCATATTCCTTGGATTTAGTTGGAGAGCAATGACCAGAGCCATTGCAGTGCTGCTTTGTCAACCCTATCTACGTCCTGTAATAACTTGTGGTCTGCTGTGACAAATACTGCTGCTACATTGAGTAGTGAGCAGTTAGATGTGGCCTCTATTCAGTGCCTGGAGGAGATCATCCCTCCTTGGAGTCCCTCCAGGCCATTTCCTGGTCTGAAGCCCCATTGTAAAGCATGCAAGATGTCAGTTGATGCCATGTGTTGTTGGAACTTGGTTCTCAATAATTTGGAATCCTGGTCATTGGAGATTTTAAAGAGCAGGCTAGACAAATCCCAGTCAGGGGTGGTCTAGGTCTACTTAATCCCACCATAGTGCTGGGGGTTGTGCTAAATGACCTCTTAAGATTACTTCCAGCCCTATGTTTCCTTTTCCTAGGAATAGGAGGCTGGTCACAGGCTGAAAGCTGGGTAGCTTTTCTGCATCCAGTGTGGGCTCTTTTTAGACTCTCTCTGAGGGTCCTTTTGAGGTCCACTTCTCTGAAGGAAGCATTGTGACTTTCTGCTAGCAGTGGGCACAGGTATTGGTTGCTGGCTTTTACCAGCTAAGAGGGCCATGGGCCTGTTTAACCAGGCATGGCTCATGTTTTTGAGGGCTTCTTGAGCTTCACCATCTGTGATGGGGCTAAATTCCATCATCAGCTGTGTGAGTGGGGGTGGGTTATGTAATGTCTGGCGTAGAGTTTTCTGCCTTGGCAAGCTTATTGTGTATTCAGTTGATCTTGTTCTGCACAGTAGGATGAAGGTGTCTTCAGCACTGAGTATTAGTGCCAGATGTCTGGCTTATGCAGTCCATGTTAATTATCTGGTTTGCTGTTCAGAATAACTGTCAGCTGCAGTTCTGTGGCTATGTTAACAAAGGAGAAAGCAGCTCTCTGCACCTCCCTTAGTGCAGCAGCGTAGCCTAGTAGGGAATGTTTGTGCCATGAGCAGATGGATTTGAGGTGGGCTTTGTGCTTAGAGTCTTCTGCCTATGAGCGTCATCTCACAAAGCTCACTGATGAACCATGGTGAGCTTCAGAGGCCACATGGGGGTGCTGGGTGACCTCAATGATTCTAGCTGTATAGCTCATTGGCACATTGAACTTCCAGCTGCATGATTTCCCTGCCCCCCTCCCACACCTTGGAGCACACATGACTTTCTCCAACCATCCCTTCCCACAATGTTTGCTCTCTGTGCCTGTGGGCAGGTTGGGTACAACGTCATCTCTCTATGGGTCCCACTGGTACACTTGCAAATTGCCACTCTGGAAAGTGGTTTGCCATCAGTGCTGGGTAGTAGTAGCACCATGGGATTAGGTTAGATGGACATGGTATGCTGAATGCTTTCTACCCATTCTATGATTGCCAAATACCTTGGAAAACTTAACCTTATAGCTTAACAAGTGAACTCTGTATCCTTTCCTTTCAGTAACCTTTTTCATAAATGATTATTTTTCTATCAGATGATAAACTTAGTCACTAGAGCTGGTGGTAGAATGACAATTCCCTTTGATTTTTCACCAGCAGAAGTTGATCCAATAAGAGATATTACCTCACCCACCTTGTCTCTCAAATCCATTTCATGACATCTTCTGAGGTTTCGAAACATGTTTTTCATTCCCAATTGGAAAGAAAACAAAAGCTTTTGAACATTTTCAAGAAGCAGAATTGTGTCAAAACATCTCTTTTCCGTTTGTAAAGGTCAGGTATTGTATTTGGGTCTTGGTATCTGTCAGTGGAAGTTACTGGAAAGTCCACCTTGAACCTCTGAAACCTCAGCAAAAACTTAGCTGAAATTGATATGTCTCCATGGGAGGTGGGAGAAAGGTTAATCAAAAAGGTTCTGATGAGCTCTATTAGTCACACCTAAATTAAACACAGTGATGCAGTGGTTTAAAGCCAGGCTTCTGTCTATGAGAAATTGAAGTTCCAATATAGTTCAGACAACTTGACACTACACATAATCCTTAATAGTGGAAACCTCTTAACCTACCAACTGCCTTTGCCAATTGCAGCTGTAATTCCTGATAATATTAGAGTATTCTGCTAAATGGGTTGTTTTATGACATAGAATCTGGCAAAATTGAGACGCTGCTCAGTCTTATTACTCCACTAAAAATGAGGACTACTGGAACCATAAAATAAGTGAAGCATGAGTTAAAGCAAACCCATTTATTAACACTCCACAAGTTTCTGTTAATGAAAAGATAAGCACATTTCCACACATTTGCTGTGATTTTAAAAATATCTTGGTCACATTTTATATTAAAGGCTCATTTATAAATACTTTGTTGTGGTTCAATAATTGATAGAGTGATTTATAGTGGATTTGATGGTAACATTTGTGTGCACAGAGTACAGAACATTAACAATATCTGCTGAAAATACATTTTGTAATTGTAGCAGCTTGTCAGTGCATCATGTGCTAAGCATTTATTGCCCAAGCATTTTAGTTGTTTCTTTGACAGAGGGCTTGCTATATTTTGAAAGCGATGACAGTATCCGCCTTAACATGTATGTGGGGCATTATGATATGGGTCTCTATGCCAGAGGCTGGGCTTCCATGTGCCCCTAGATATTTATGTTCAGTAGACTGCTAATAAATGCAAAAGACCAGTGTGATGTTTGCTTGGCATGCCCAGAACCATAAGCCACTGTTCCTCACCTGCGTCAGCAAGGGAGAGCTTTGCTGGCACTTAAACTGTTGTGTCAGCAGCTTGTCTGCCTCAGCAGCACACTCAGCAACTCTGCTAGTTTTAACCTTGCCTTGCAGGTAACGTTCAGTGAATCCGAGTTCCTAGACCTGCTGGAAGAGCGTTCCTCTGCGGTAACCAGCCCCTACCACTGGCTGCTCACAGAAATAACCAAGTCCATTGGCTCCTGTTGGCTCGACGAAGGACTCATACATCAATTTAGTACAGTGGTACTGAGATGGATTTATGCTAAAACAAGAATAAGTTTATGAATAAAGAACAACAATTGAAAGGATGCAAAGCAGAGAGAATAGAAACAGAAAATGGTTACAAATAAAACACCCTTTCTAGTGTCTAAAATTGAACAGATTACAATCCTGGTCTCAGGCAATTTCTCACCTACTGCCAGTTCTCCGTGTCCTCGGCCCCCTGGCAGTGGGAGCCACCTTTCACAGATTCCAAGAGCACTGGCCCCTCTTGTCCTTTAAGTGATGGATAACTTTATAGTCCAGAAATGTATTCTTTTCAAAGCAAGCCCAGACACTGTTCCTCTCGGTTGGTGGTTGATCTTTGGGGTGCAAACGCCAGGTCCCTTCTTCAGCCTCTGATCAATTTGCTTTTTTGATTGATCTGATCTCTTTGTGTACTTTACATGCAAATGTACTTTCACCGTCCTCTGGTTTCCCATCCACTTGTTAACTTGAGCTGAGGCACACAGGCACAGCTGCATTCCTTTGCCTAGGGGTGGTCTTGTTTATCAACTGCCTTCAAAGTGTATTTTAAGAACATATTTCCAGCACACGTGTGTAACTTTGTACACACAGTGATGTTCATGACCAGCATGTCACTAGTTTTCATATGATTTCCAAACTATTCTGACACCAGTGTGTTGGGTGCGGCGAGTTTGTCAGAACGGTTGGGGTATACTGCTGCATAAGTGCACTCTTTGCCAACTAGCACAAAGGGACTTTTAGGATCACAGCCAAGTTCCTCTGAGCTTTGTGGTTGCACACCATGTGGCTAGGCAAGAAAACAGCCCCCTCATCCAGCTTGGGGGGAGGGATAGCTCAGTGGTTTGAGCATTGGTCTGCTAAACCCAGGGTTGTGAGTTCAATCCTTAAGGGGGCCATTTGGGGATTGGTCCTGCTTTGAGCAGGGGGTTGGACTAGATGATCTTCTTGAGGTCCCTTCCAACCCTAATAATCTATGATTCTATGTAAGGGCCTCCCAAAGTAGCAATTCCTGATTCTGGGACCTCTCCTAGGGGGGGAAAAGACTTAGAAGGAGTAGAGAGAAGGCATGGCCAGAGCCCCATCCCTCTTTGCACAACCCCACAGAGTGAAGCCAACACACCAAGAGAAACAATCTGTGCCAGCCTCCTGGCTGATGCAAAGCACAACCTGCCTGCTCCCCATGCACATGGGTCAGCCCCAGAGTAGATGATACTTGCCTGAGGGATAGTCTGGTGCTTCTCATGTGCAGATTCACATTGTAACCTCCCCCTGCACAGGGCAGTGGCAGAAATGCAATAATCTAGCTCAAGGGTGCCATTATATCAAATTCAAAGCAACACACTCATACCTAGTGGCAACGAGTTCCACTGGCTATCATTGAGTTAGCAGGATTATCCATATAGCTGTCCAGTTCAATCTTTTTTTAACCAGAATAGCCACTTACAATAGTAATTACTAACAAAAAACAGGAGTTTGGAAGGCATCTAAACCCTCAAACTTCAGGAAAATGAACCAATGTCAAGCTATCAAGAATTAGGAGGAAACTTTCCCTTGGGGGAGGCTATCCTGTAATTGCTACTGCATTGTTCCTTACAGCTTTCTTTGAAGCAGCTGATGCTGGACACTGGCAGAGACAGGATACTGGGCTAGATGAACCTTGGGTCTCATCCATTCTGACAGCCATAATTTATCCAGAAGAGATTTTGATGTAATAATAATCCATTATATTTTGTTTGGCCTCTGTTTAGAAGACAATCTGCCTCTCCAGCCACAATGGTAATGTCTAATGCACCCAAACAGCTCATTGAGAAAAAGCGTCTTGGAGAGAATCAATTTAAACCAAAAAAGGACAAACAATGAGCTCCCGGCAATACACAGTGAAATAGATGGCTGCAATCAAAAAAGTCATTTCCAATTACCATTAGAATTCCATGATAATTTAAATGATCTGATTCGAATTCATCATTGTCGTGTGCACACCGAGCAGGGTTTTTTTCTGAAGCCAATCTACAGTAGGTGATTTGCTTCATTGTACCCATTACAATTTCTTCCTATCCAACCTTATTCAAAAATTTGTCTGGATAAAAAGACGCCCACCTCAGAAATCAGTGCACGACGTCGCTCATTTAACAGTTTTTAGGACAAAAAAATGCCAAGGTTAATTTAAGGTAGGATTGTTCCCTATTGTTAACTGAGCAGTCCCTGCCCCCTACCTGTCCCCTCTGTACCTCTCACCCCCAAGGTGGCAGGAATTTGCTGATGAATCTTCCCATTGGTTCATGACTGTGCCTCAGACTCCAAGCCTACATGTTTTAAACTAACATTTCTAGGCTTTCACTTTAGCAAGGACCTAAAATGAGTTCTTGGCGTGTTTGAAGATTGCTGTGCACCATAAATCAGCAGAATTAAAGAGAAGAGGGAAAAAAGCAGTTTGGTGCTGGTGTGACTGTAATACTAACACGGAATGTTTAGTTTACAAACCAGTCTCTAAAGGTGTAAATGAACATCTGTTGCTGTTGCTAATTGCAATGATCTAAAGCGGGTGGCTGTGATTCTGGGAGGGAGAGATTAGCAAGGCCTCTCAGCTGTATTGGTGTCTGAAAGGGATAATTTTAGAAGTGTTCCTCACTATACTGCAATGTTTTCTAGTTGTTTGCAATGGTGTTATATCCATGTTGGTTTCAGAATATGAGAGAAACAAGGTAGATAAAGTAATATCTTTTATTGGACCAACTTCTGTTGGTGGCAGCACTTTCGAGTTACAAAGAGCTCTTCTTCTGGTCTGGAGAAGGAAGCAGCGTATCTGAGCTAGATAGTTGGGAGAGATTAAGTAGAAGGGTTTGAAGTGGGCAATTAAGGGTAACAGGCAGTGTGCTGTGTTACACATTGTTGGAATTAGTCAAAAACAGGGTCCCTGTTAAATCCATTGTTTTGGTGTCCAGCAGAGTTATCAATGTAAGCTCCTAGGCTCGCCTTTTGGAGGTGTTGTGCAGGTTTCCTTTGAGGACAAATATTGAAGGATCAGATATGGAGTAATTGATTTGTGAAAAGGGTTCACCCTTGGTTGATGTGGGATTTTTGTCTTTATCATTTTCCTGTGTGAGTTCATTTGAGAGTGTAGTGACTGTCTGGTTTCATTCATAGTTGTTGGGGCATTTGATGCACTGGATGAGGTACACCACATGTGGTGATAAGCACGTATAGGGCCCATGGATTTTGAAAAATGTGTTCTGTAGGGTATCGATCATCATAGTGGAGAAATGACTGCAAGTTTTGCATCTGTTGGTCTGGGGTTGCTTTGACTGATAAAATGACAAAAGACAAATACACTCAAGAGTTCTGAAAGAACTCAAATGTGAAATTGCGGAACTATTAACTATGGTTTGTAACCTGACCTTTAAATCAGCTTCTGTACCCAATGACTGGAAGATAGCTAATGTAACACCAATATTTAAAAAGGGCTCTAGAGGTGATCCCGGCAATTACACACCGGTAAGTCTAACGTAGGTACTGGGCAAATAGTAAAGAATAAAATTGTAAGACACATAGAAGAACATAAATTGTTGGGCAAAAGTCAACATGGTTTCTGTAAAGGGAAATCATATCTTACTAATATATTAGAGTTCTTTGAAGGGGTAAACAAACATGTGGACAAGGGGGATCTAGTGGACATAATGTACTTAGATTTCCAGAAAGCCTTTGACAAGGTCCCTCACCAAAGGCTCTTATGTAAATTAAGTTGTCATGGGATAAGAAAGAAGATTCTTTCATGGATTGAGAACTGGTTAAAAGACAGGGAACAAAGGGTAGGAATAAATGGTAAATTTTCAGAATGGAGAGGGGTAACTAGTGGTGTTCCCCAAGGGTCAGTCCTAAGACCAATCCTATTCAACTTATTCGTAAATGATCTGGAGAAAGGGGTAAAGAATGAGGTGGCAAAGTTTGTAGACGATACTAAACTGCTCAAGAGAGTTAAGACCAAAGCAGATTGTGAAGAACTTCAAAAAGATCTCACAAAACTAAGTGATTGGGCAACAAAATGGCAAATGAAATTTAATGTGGATAAATGTAAAGTAATGCACATTGGAAAAAATAACCCCAACTATACATACAATATGATGGGGGCTAATTTAGCTACAACTAATCAGGAAAGAGATCTTGGAGTCATCATGGCTAGTTCTCTGAAGACGTCCACGCAGTGTGCAGTGGCAGTCAAAAAAGCAAACAGGATGTTAGGAATCATTAAAAAAAGGGATAGAGAATAAGACGGAGAATATCTTATTGCCCTTATATAAATCCATGGTACATCCACATCTCGAATACTGTGTACAGATGTGGTCTCCTCATCTCAAAAAAGATATACTGGCACTAGAAAAGGTTCAGAGAAGGGCAATTAAAATGATTAGGGGTTTGGAATGGGTCCCATATGAGGAGAGACTAAAGAGGCTAGGAGTTTTCAGCTTGGAAAAGGGGAGACTAAGGGGGGATATGATAGAGGTGTATAAAATCATGAGTGATGTGGAGAAAGTGGATAAGGAAAAGTTATTTACTTGTTCCCATAATATAAGAACTAGGGGCCACCAAATGAAATTAATGAGCAGCAGATTTAAAACCAATAAAAAGAAGTTCTTCTTCACACAGCACACAGTCAACCTGTGGAACTCCTTGCTTGAGGAGGTTGTGAAGGCTAGGACTATAACAGGGTTTAAAAGCAGCAAAGAATCCTGTGGCATCTTATAGACTAACAGACGTTTTGCAGCATGAGCTTTCGTGGGTGAATACCCACTTCGTCGGATGCAAGTAGTGCAAGTAAAAGAAAACTGGATAAATTCATGGAGGTTAAGTCCATTAATGACTTTTAGCCAGAGGGTGGAGCTGGATGGCAGGAGAGAGATCACTTGGTCATTACCTGTTAGGTTCACTCCCTCTGGGGCACCTGGCATTGGCCATTGTTGGCAGACAAGATACTGGGCTGGATGGACCTTTGGTCTGACCCAGTACGGCCGTTCTTATGTTCTCAATTGTCCATTTGATTTCAAGTGACCACCTCCAACATGTGTTACCCCTTCTGTTTAACAATCTGTCCCAAACTGTATTTTGCTCAGACACTCTGCTTCCTTCCCCAGACCTGAAGAAAACCTATGTATAGCTCAAAAACTTGTACCTTCCACCAAGAGAAACTAACTAATCCAATAAAAGATATTACCCTACCTACCTTGTCTCACTCATGTTTTCTAATTACTATTTATTTACTTTTAAATCAGACATGTACTTACACAGGGAGCCCAGTCCTGCACTCATGACATCAGGGTCTATAAACATGTAGGCCTAAAGTTTCCAAAATGACTAGAGTTTTTGACTGCCGAACTAGAGATGCCTTAAAAGCAGTGGTCCCAAGGATTTGAAAACTGAGTGGCTCCCTTTGGAAAATGAACTTTATTGCATCTTTTCACCTGCAGCACTGCTGTGTGGGTGTTGCATCTTCTGCTCCCTCCTGGCTTAAGCCTTAATACCTCATCCTACTAGTATTGAGTGTCATACTCCTTCCTCTCCTTTTAGCCATACTTTGATAAGCAATGGAATGGTTTAACTTTTGAGTAATGGGGGCAAAGTACTGTTGGTTGAAAACTTTCCAAGACCTTTTGGACTATATCTATATCTATATCTATATCTATCTATATATATATATATATCTCAGAGGGGGAAAAATCCATTTTTGTTTAACTTTTTGGGGTTTTGTCAAGTTTTTTTGTCATTTAAAAAACAAGAATACTCTTTCATTTTAAACTTTTTTTTTGAAGACTGGAAAAGGGTTAATGTTTTGTGTGTGTGTGGGGGGGGGGTGAATAGTTTCCTGGCTGGTTGTAGGCAGAAGATTGCAAGAATATGTGGGTATTGTTGAGTAGTGCTCCTTGGATGCCCAATCCACCCCAGAGCACAGGTGTTCTGGGGAATGAGGGTTGGACTGAGTGGCCATGATTAGTGGCTCGATTGACCAAATCCTCCCATGTGCAAGAAGGGTGTACTGACCATGGATGCTACAGCCCGTGGTACCACTCATGAAGCTGCTATATGGATATTCCAAGAAATTTGCAGAGGGCCTTTTCCCTGCAAACTAAAGGAACACCCCTCACATAAAGCCCATTCCTCCTCCCATCATAGTCAATGCCTTGTCTCCTATTGACATCAGTGGGAGGAGACTCAGACCTATTATTTGGGCTTGCTAGGGCTGAGAACTTCAGACCTACATCCCTCACTTGAGCAAAACTCCCAATAGGTTCAACGGGACTTTTGCCTGTGTGAGGACAGAATACGGATTTTCGATGTGGGCTCCCCAAAATACAGATGACTTGAGGTGAAATAGGTAGAATTTTTGTAAGCACCTAAGTCACTTAGGAGCATTAAGGGTATAATTTTCAACTTTGAGTTTTACTGGAACTTAGTCTCTTAAGTGACTTAGGTGCTTTTGAAAATGAGACTTTTTTGAAAATGTTACCTGTGCTGAGCTATCCCTCTAGCCATCTTCTTTTTTGAATAGATTTATTTTATTTGTTTCTTGAAACCCATTCCAGGAGATGAGCAAAACTCTGTCAGCTGGTCCCTCATCATTGGAAACATTCTGAGAGATGAAAGGAACAGCCTGTAGTAGACTTCTTGCATTACCAAGCTGAGGACCGGGCTTCAGGCCAAAGAAAGATCCTCTAGCCTTGAACTGAAGGAGGCCATTGTTGGACCAGAATAAAAGAAATGATGGATGAGACCTTATTATAAACAGCCCCACTGGTATTATTTTAGTTTAAAAGAAGTATAATGGGGAGGGAGGGAATAAAGGGACCATTGGATACAAACAAGAACAAAGATTGAATAATCTAAGGCCAGGAGAGTAATGACCAAAGAATATTGTCTTGCTACAAAAATGCATTATCTACAAGAACTACAGCAGAAGGGAACAAATGACTACATTTCTGTGGAGATCAGGAACAAATGTGGCCCAGTATTTAATTTTAATTTTAATTTCTGATTGCAAGACTTTATTGTATCAGTTCATACAAAGTGTTGAACAAAGCACTACTGCCCCCAAGGAGCCTGGTCTTGTGAAGGAAGACAAGGCTCATGGCTTGGGGAAAATATTTTTGGCAAGTAAATGGCAAATGCAAAAGATAGTGGACAAACGGCAACTTGAACTCTATTTTTTCAGTAAAACTACAATAACTAACTGTGGTGGGCTGTACCAGCCCCACTCTGGGCCAGAAGGAGTTACTGAGAGCCTGTGGGTGCAATCAGCCCTGCCCTGCTACACCTGCAGTAGGTGTCAAGTCTAGCGGGAGGAGATAAAAGAGCTGAACCTGGTGCAGGTGGGGGCTGACCAGGTTGGTGAGCAGGTCTCTGGCTCCTGCTCAGTGTGGGAAGCCTGGCTCGTGTCAGGGAGCATAGCTGGATTGCTGACAGGCAGAACCTCTCTGAAGGAACTTAGGCCTACAACAGGCAGCCCAGGGCACTTGGGAAGGACACAGAGAGGAAATGTCTCTGCCAAGCGTTCTCTGTGCTGGTGGAGGGGCCTGCAGGGAGCTCAAAGGTCCTGCTGGATCAGGGACTGCCCTGCTGGGGGAGTGGAGACAAGTCTCCTGCAGCAGAACCATCTGGGTGATAAAGTGCCATGAAGCTCTGCACTGAAGAGGTTTGAAGCGGGAGCCATAGACACAGTAGGTGCCATGGAATATTGTGCTCCATGGAGGCAGTAAGAGGTCTATATAGTTAGGCCTTGGCTGCTTATTAAAGGGTCTCTGGACCAGAACCCAGTGGAGAGAGAGGGACTGGAATACCCCTACCAGCCTGCTGAGGAAAGTGGGGTAGAAACCCTCTGACAAGGGTTTAGGACAATAAAAAAGCCCTGATAGAAGGGATAATAATTAGTGTGTCCAGAGTTGGACCGAAGGCCAAATGTGAGTTGATGAGTGGGACTATTGGTTTATTTCAGAAGGGGTGGGACACTATGTGACCTGGCCAGAGAGCTGAGTCGTTAGAAGAAGCAGACCATTGCGGGACCAGGATGACAGTCAGCAGGGGGCACCAAAGGAAGTGAGCTTGCTGTATTGCACCCAGCCAGAAGACGGCATACCAGCTGGTAAGTCACGTGCTTACGTTAACAAGCCAAACAGACCCTGATTCTTCTAGGTGTTTCAGCACTTGGCTAACTTTAAGTGCATGTTCCATTGCAATCAATGTTCCCTAGAAGGCTTTGGTCAATTTATTTTTGAGTGTAATTCAAGTCAGTTTGTTTTAAAGTAGAATTTTCATAAAACAGTGCTGCAGCAGCTGCTGTAGTGTAGATATACCCATAGGCTCCTAAATCATCCAGAGTGTTAAAGGTGCTTAGGTGCCTCATTGCCTGTTTGGTTAGCCTGTTGATATCAAACGTGTGTAGTGTTGGAATGGGAGTTATTTTATTACCAGTCAGAAAGAGGAGGAATAACACCACAACTAGATGCTGTATAACAGGGAGACACAAGTAACATATTCTGTAAGGTCTGTATGTAATATTTGTTCCATCTGGAGAGGTTCGGGTGCATCTGCTGCATTCCAGAGATGTTTTTCACCAGAAACCTTTCTAAATCATTGATAGGAAAAACTGTGTACTCCTTGATAATAACTGAACTTGCACAAGGTCCCAGTCAGTGTGACCAAATTGCCCAAACAGGGAACTCATCCTTTTCTTAAGAAAGACAGAAAACAATTAAAAGTGATGGCTGAAGTATCAAGTCCAACAGACCATATATTTAAACTTTTTCCCATCTAGGAAAGGTCATGTTCAGAAGCACTGTTTGCACAGTATTTGCTGCTTCGTGATGTGGCTTATGAAGCTCTGTTCATTCTCAAAGAAACCTGACACATCAACTAAATTGTGTCTTTAGATAAAAGACACAAGGACCTGAGAAAATTAGATGCACAATAAAAGGACTTATAAATGAGTTTTAAAAGGGACAACTCCCTATAATACTGGATGGGTAAAAGGTTCCTCATGGGATAATTTGGGGTAACACAAATATTCAAATCCTACTTTGTTGGCCTGTTGCTTTGTAACTTCCACACTGAAAAATAGCTGTATTTTGGGCAATTAATTTATCTGTGCAACTCGGCATTAGACATGCTAATTAGGGCTGGTTGAAAAATGTTGATCTATATTGTTTTTCCAAAAAAAAAAGTTTTTGTCTAAATGAAATTTTTCATGAAAAAAGCCTGTGTTCCATAGAATATTTTGACTTTAATTGAAAAGCTGAAAAGTTGTTCATTGTTGGCCAAAACCCCAATATGTCTACTCAGAAATTTCACTGCAGTGCTTCCTGGTGGTTGTAGTTCAGGTGCTTCATGCTCCCAATCTTTTCTATGGGCCAAGACTATGTCTCCCATGCTGCACTGTGCCCAAGGACTACCATGATGCACAGCAACAGCTCAGCAAGTGGGGAGACTGTGATGCATCATGGGAGATGTAATCCAACCAAGGAGCCCAGGCCATAGAGAATGGGAGCCCCTAAACTACAGCTCCCATGAGGTATTGCACCATAATTACCATATCGGTGTGGATTGTGTTTGTTCAACCCCCCTCCCTCCCGCCCAGTTTTCATTTGAAAATATTTGGTTTTCTGTTTTAAAATATTAATTGATTGATTGCCAAAAAGTCAAAGATTTGACAATAGTGAATTTCAGGGACTAGTGGGAGGGCTGGTATGGTAAAGTGTGTCTAGGCATGGAAATGTTCAGGAATCACATTGATTTAGGCTGAGCTAAGGGGACATAACTGAGAAAATTGGTTGAAACTAAATTAAGGAAAATACCAGAGAAGATTTCCTGACTCTGAAATTAATTTGATTGTAGACTCATGTCCCAAGGGAAATGATAGAAGCCCCATCAGATGAGTCACTTAGGATTAGAATGAGCAAAGCACTGAAGAATCATTGCTACTTTCTGTTACTTCATTATGGTTTGCCTCTTTCACCAGAATGAACATGCGCTTTGTAACGCGGCCCTTCTGATTGATGTCCAGCAATCTGTGCTGGCTGAGCTTGTACAATCTTAGCTAGATAACAGGGAACAATGTTACCCCTGCAATGTGGGGTTATATCTCTCTTCTCTCTGGCAGGCGCTTAAAGCAGTGCATAGCTTTCTGATAGGGAAGAGCAGGAGAAGTCCTTAGAGGTTGTGAAACAGCAAATTGAAATAAGATTGTGTGTAGCATTCGAAATGATATTACACAATCTGAAAACACAATTATTAATCTGAACTGGGTGACAATAAGCACAAGTGGCATTGCCAGGCTGCCTGCAGTAACATGGCTCTGTTCTTTGCTACACATACCACAGAGGTTCCTATGAGTTGATTTTTGCACACCAGGAATTCTTTGCCTCGTGAAGCATCTCATGACTGGTGATCTTCCGGAAGTAAGGTGACAGAGTGGAGTGAATTTTTTTTCTAATTAGTTTGGATGACACAAAAAAGACTCTGGGACTAATGTGTTGGATTTTACCTGAAATGCAGAAGATACATCAGCCATCAGTCTATTTCCTTTCCTTTTAACTCCCAATCCTATGCATTAGAAAGCTTGACTTGCACTAACCAACTGACATGTGAAAGCCCAAATATAAGAACTCAAGTAAGAGTGGTATTAACACTTCCTCTGAACTTCATCTAGCTGCACTTATGCCTAGTGGGAAGATCACATGGAATAAGGTTTCGGATATCATTGAGCATTGGTTGATTTTGACAGCAGATAATTTCTGCTTGACCTCTGCTGGAAACTGCAGTCTTAGACATTAAGATGTTTTATAGAACAAAAGCACAATAGTAGTTCCAGGAGAAAGTATTTCCCTTTCTCTAGAAGAAGTAACTCTGCTTGGTGCCTAGACACAGTTGGTTAGATCCTCTGTAGCACTGTTGTTTGCTTGGAGGGTGTATGTGTGTGCGAAGGGAGAATTCACATTTGGGAAAAGTATATATGTGGTATTTGAAAACAAGATTGCAGCCAGTTTCTCAGTGGGCATGCTGACTTACACCAGTTACTCCAAGATGTGTATCAAAATCCATTTGTCTCTTTCTGATAGAGGAAAAAAGACCCAGGGAAGTTTTTAATCTCTGGTATTTTATACATTGCTTTTCATTCTTTGCACCGTGTCACATGACGTTGCTGGGTTTATGCCTTTGTACAACACACCCTGCTCAGCATGCTGCATTCTGACTCACCTGATGTTTGAGAGAAATGCGACAGACTCTGTTCCAAATGCCAAGCCGGGCTTTGCAAGTCTATAATAATTAAGCATTCAGCCCTCCACAAAGCAAAGTAATTAACATCTCCTTTTGTAAAGGCTTAACAGCTGCAAACTTCTCTAGCTAGGACTTCTGAGCAGGATGAGGTTGGGGAGGGGTGTGTGTGTGGAGAGAGATTAATATAAATAAGGGGCCACTCTTGCAAAATAAATGCAATCGCATTCTGCCAGAATAGCTTTAAAAACACAGAAGCACTATAGTATGATGTGCTATTTTGGACCATTACTGTGGATGTGCTTTTTTAAAGAAAAAATACAGCTGTAATCAAAATTCTGTCTTCTGTTGTATCTTTTAGGATCATAGGGGTGAAATCCCAGCCTCTTTGAGCATCAGTGAGGCCAGGATTTCACCCATGTGTTCGTTGTTACTCTTTATGTTGTTATTCTTCAAGGCAAAATGTTAAAGGCCTCATTGGCCCTTAGAACAGGGCACCAAATGTTTGCTGGAGACCTATGTTTTCTTCACACAACAAAACAAGCCCAACGATTTCAGACTCGGGTGCTTAAAGTTATGTGACCTGACTTTTCAGAGGTGTTGAGCACCTGCGGCTATTACTAAAATGAATACAAACAATGGTTTGAGAAGAAATCTGAACCCACCCAACTAACCAAGATCCTGCCCAACTGTCCGCCAACATGGTGAGTCTAGATGGATGGAGGTTTGCATTGTGGCATGGCCCCGAGTGTCTTCATGTGCCCAGCTCCATCTCAGAATGTATTGTGATATTTGACAGCAGCACCACCCCGGCACTGGAGTATATACTTAGGATCAGATGTATCCTGCCCTTATTAGGGGGCAGTAGGTATGCTTTCGTACTCTTAATCTGTGTTGTTACCTGCATTCTATACCTATGTCCGATACTGTGTGGGTGGTATCTTGCTAGGTGTACTCTCTATGCCTGTCAGAAGACAAGAGTGGAGGCCGGCCATTTATCAAGGGACTTCTGTATAATGATAGCTACATAAGCAACATCTGCCTCTACCTTACTCCACTAACACAGAAAATTGTTTAAACTACACACTGGTCTTCCAGTATATTCAGCAACTGGAAAAAATGTACATTGGCAATACTCACTTCTCAGATGACTTACTGGTTATATTATTGCTACTGCCCAAAGCTATACTCTGAAACTGTGAAATTAATACTTGCAGCTGTACCATTGGACACATTTACCAAGGGTCATGGTGGATTCTCCAGCCATCACTGACAATTTTCAAATCAAGATTAGATGTTTTTTCTAAAATCTGCTCTAGGAATTATTTTGGGGAAGTTCTCTGGCCAGTGTTATATAGAAGATCAGACTAGAGTATCACAGTGGTCCCTTCTGGATTTAGAATCAACACATCTACATGTGCCATCAAACTGAAAAGTAGTTTCTATCTTGGGGGAGGGATAGCTCAGTGCTTTGAGCAGTGGCCTTCTAAACCCAGAGTTATGAGTTCAATCTTTGAGGAGGCCATTTAGGGAAGTAGGGTAAAACTCATCTGAGGATTGGTCCTGCTTTGAGTAGGGGGTTGGTTTAGATGAGGTCCCTTCCAACCCTGATAGTCTATGATTCCATGAATTCATACCTGGACACTACAAAGCTTTCTGCTTTTTGCATATGCCAGTGCTATTCATCTGTGTATCAATATGTTAAGACCATGTAGAAAGGTTGGGATTGCATTCACAATGGTGCAGAGAGTCCAGTAAGCTAGACATGGCCTGATAAATTGTTAAATTCCAGCACTACATATTCAGATGTATCAGCCTTGCTGCTGAAGTATCATTTGGTCCATGGTTGGTTTGAGCTTGTGTAAGGCATTAGGAGGGTAGCCCTCAAGTAACCCCCGTATCTGCTCCTATATTAGAAAGGAAGAAATATAACTTCATCACTGCATGTGATGTACAAAAAGCTTTCAGAGAAAAATCCATGTATTTTTGTAGACAAAGAAGAAGGGCAGTTATCAGATGCATACATTCATGAGTGTGCAAGGGAGAATGAGAGATCAGTCTAGGAGCTGAAAAATCCCGAAGGCCACGCTTCACAGAGAAATGAAGTAGTACTGAAATACTCCCAGTGCTAATAGTTTCCACCCCTACATAATTAGGAAGTACATGTGCAACCTGATCTAATGAAGTGGCAATTAAACCAAGACAAAACAAACAGGACTGAACAATCATTGAGTAGAGTTTACATCCTGGCTGAGTGTTCACAAAACCACTTATTTCCAAATTAATCAAACTTGCCCAATGAGCCTCAGAAATGTAAGGAAACCTGTTGCCTAACAAAACCAAAGGTTAAAATGCAGTGACTAGTCTCTCTCTTTTCAGTGACATCTGAGTGGCTCCTTTGACTCTACTGGAGGGCTTCAATGAAACGACACCAAGTTACACTAGCTGAGGATCTGGCCCAGGGTGTGTAAGGGAGGATAGAATTTGGCTCGGTATATTGCTTACTTTAATGACAGGGGTGTGTGTGTGTAATCAATGGAAGTGAGGAGCCTAAATGCTTTTGAAAATCCCACTAGGATGCCTAAATCTTTTTAAAATCTGCCACTAAGAACCTTTTTAAAATGAGACTTGGGGTCCTAAGTCACTTAGGTGCTTTTCAAAATGATTGTTGCACTCATGGAAGTCAGCAGCTATCTGGCCAAAGGTGCTTTCCGTTAATGGTCAGAGTCTATCCAGTGTACAGTACGTCAAAGAACAAAGGAGACGAAATCTAAACAATGAACTTCTTTTAGACCTTATTCAAGTTATCACAGCCCAGAGCAATAAACAAAAGTAACAAACAAAATTAATTAGACATAGCCACACAAGAATTAGTCCCTTTGAAGCAGAAAGAATCCACTCTTGCCTGACTTGGTCAGTAAATAAAGACTGGGGTATAAATTAAACTGTAGGCAAAAGCACATGCAAGAGAGAAGTCAGTAACAATGGAATGCTTGTGAGTGTTTGGAGACTCCTCTGAGTGGTGGGTTGCAGAACTCTGTCAGATTTTGCTGCTCTATACATCTAGTTGCTTGTCGTGGTAACTAGTCAGATGTTCTGTATGTGCCAGTCAGTTATTCATTTACAGGTGGGTTTTCTCCCTTTTTGAAACAAAAATGGAGTTGTCGCACTGAGATCAACAATTGACTGAGTAGGGCTTCAGTTTCCATTTCTCAGCCCCTTGGGAATACAGCAGGTGGAAGCTGTAGACTGGAAGCCGGCCACACTGCAATTAACCCTTAAAGAAGGGACAGCACTTGCACAGATCATGTGAGGAACCATTGTTCAAATAAATACCAGTGTGCAGTGGATGAAGCATTCCAAGGAATGAATTCCACAGACTAGCCACCTTCTTCCTGCTGGGCTTTCTTGATCTTTTCCAAAAAAGACTGCATGTATAACCCACACAAGGAGACTAGAGGCATGTCTATCCTGCACACCATGGGTGGCGACATATAACATATATGTAGCTACACGCTACAGCGAAAATCAGGCTACATCCACGCTGTGTGGTCTAAATGGCAGAGAAAGGCTCTGGCCGGGGAGGCAGTGGGAAAAGATCCTCTGCTGGAGGCTTTCCTCACTGCCTCTCCTTGCCAGAGACCTTCCCCTGCTGCTGAAGCCTTTTTCTGTGGCGGGGAAAGACTCAGAATGGCAAGAATCTGCACTGCTCCCTCACTTACCTTTGTTGTTTCTGGAAGTTTGTCTCTGAAACGAAGTTGTCCTATGACAAAGAGTACAGGTGGGTGGGAAATGGTGCACTATCTTCTGTGGAAAAAAATTGACTTTTCATTGAAACCCCCACTCCTCAAACCTGGAACCCTACAATGTTTTCTGATGACAAATCACATTGTTTTGAGGAAAGGAAGCACATAGGTCTTGAGAAAAACAAAGTGTTTTGTGGAAAGTTTTTGACCAGCCCCAATAGTCACAAGAGGGAGACTTTCATCCAACAACAAAGTAAAAAGCATGATAGGCTGCGGAACTACTGATATTCAGCCACACAATGGGGAGACATAGTCCTTTTAACTGATCACACAATTTCAGAACCCACTGTATGTATTTGTAATCCACTTCTGGCAAAGGAACACTGAAACTCTCCATGGTGTATAGTTCCATCTAATTAAAGCCGTCAAAGTCCCAATGAGGTGTTAAGTCTCAGTATCTTTCCCATCTGAAGTCCTAAAAATACTGAAAATTATTCATACATTTTGATAACACAACCCTTACCAAAGCCTTCCATCTAGAGAGAAAATAAACTATTTTCACACTGAATAAAAGAGTTAAGTCCATTCAATAAATAATACATTATGCTGCCTTCAAGATACTGTGACTCGTTCAAACATTTTTTTTGTTCCCTGGATATATTTTCATAAGTTCTTACCTTAAACTGGCTTCCACTTTTGTTACCATTTTGCATGTCCTACCAATGAAGTGGACTTTCTTGCAACATTCTCAATTACTCTTTTGTTGTTTAAAATAATTTTTGGAAGGCAGATGAAAGTTTTTGAATGAAAAGTATTTTTTTCTGTCAGAAATGGCTTTTTTCCCTTCAAAATGATCTTTTTTGGTGAAAAAAAATGATCAGTGTAGTTGAGATTTTCTGTTTGTTTTTGTGTAGAAGTGTGTGCCATATATAAAATCCACATGATTCTGGAAATGTTTGATATGGTAGAATGGTATTGGCCATATCATAGTGGTATGCTCTGCCTTTGGTCACAAAGATGATGAAAGGAAAGGAAACTTCCAACACAGTGTCATCCCTGTCTTTGTGATGCCATGAAAGCTTCAGTAGAAGCATTTGGGGCTCTGCGGCTTTTACGGGATGGTTAGAGATAATTCAAAGCCTGGAGACAGCCTGTCTCAGGAACATCATCCCTGCACAAACCCACAGAGATTTCACCGTGGAAGAGGAGGCTGGAGTCCCCATTTGGCAATGCCCATCTAACCCTGAGGAGAAGAGGCTGTCCCTGATGCAGCCAGGAAACACTTGGCTTTAGAAGGGGACCATAGAGACCCTAGAACTCCCCACCAATGCCCCAACCCTTCTTTCCCAGATGTACCAAGAATCCTTATTGAGGTTGCAGGAAAAAAAATCCCGATGTGTAGAAAGAATAGTAAATATGGCAGGAGACCAGCTTGGCTTAACAGTGAAATCCTTGCTGATCTTAAATGCAAAAAAGAAGCTTACAAGAAGTGGAAGATTGGACAAATGACTAGGGAGGAGTATACAAATATTGCTCAGGCATGCAGGAGTGAAATCAGGAAGGCCAAATCACACTTGGAGTTGCAGCTAGCAAGAGATGTTAAGAGTAACAAGAAGGGTTTATTCAGGTATGTGAGCAACAAGAAGAAAGTCAAGGAAAGTGTGGGCCCCTTACTGAAATGAGGGAGGAAACCTAGTGACAGAGGATGTGGAAAAAGCTAATGTACTCAGTGCTTTTTTTGCCTCTGTCTTCACGAACAAGGTCAGTTCCCAGACTGCGCCACTGGGCAGCACAGTAAGGGGAGGAGGTGACCAGCCCTCTGTGGAGAAAGAAGTGGTTAGGGACTATTTAGAAAAACTAGACGAGCACCAGTCCCTGGGGCCAGATGTGCTGCATCCAAGCGTGCTAAAGGAGTTGGTGGATGTCACTGCAGAGCCATTAGCCATTATCTTTGAAAACTCATGGCGATCCGGGGAGGTCCCAGATGACTGGAAAAGGTTAATGTAGTTCCCATCTTTAAAAAAGAGAAGTAGGAGAATCCGGGGAACTACAGGCCAGTCAGCCTTACCTCAGTCCCTGGAAAAATCATGGAGCAGGTCCTCAAGGAATCAATTCTGAACCACTTAGAGGAGCTGAAAGTGATCAGGAACAGTCAGCATGCATTTACCAATGGCAAGTCAAGCCTGATTAACCTAATTGCCTTCTATGAGGAGATAAGTGGCTCTGTGGATGAGGGGAAAGAAGTGGATGTGTTATTCCTTGACTTTAGCAAAGCTTTTGATGTGGTCTCCCACAGTATTCTTGCCGGCAAGTTAAAGAAGTATGAATGAACTATAAGGTGGATAGAAAGCTGGCTAGATCGTCAGGCTCAACGGGTACTGATCTATGGCTCCATGTCTAGTTGGCAGCCAGTTTCAAGCGGAGTGCCCCAAGGGTCAGTCCTGGGGCCGGTTTTGTTCAATATCTTCATTAACGATCTGGAGCACTGGACTTTCAGCAAGTTTGCAGATGACACTAAACTTGGAGGAGTGGTAGATACGCTGGAGAGTAGGGATAGGATACAGAGGGACCTAGACAAATTAGAGGATTGGGCCAAAAGAAACCTGATGAGGTTCAACAAGGACAAGTGCACAGACTTGCACTTAGGACGGAAGAATCCCATTCACTGCTACAGACTAGGGATCAAGTGGCTTGGCAGCAGTTCTGCAGAACTGGGGTTACAGTGGATGAGATGCTGGATATGAGTCAACAGTGTGCCCTTGTTGCCAAGAAGGCTAACAGCATTTTGGGCCGTATAAGTAGGGGCATTGCCAGCAGATCAAGGGACATGATCATTCCCCTCTATTCAACATTGGTTAGGCCTCATCTGGAGTACTGTGTCCAGTTTTGGGCCACACAAGAATGATGTGGATAAATTGGAAAGAGTCCAGTGGAGGGCAACAAAAATGACTAGGGGGCTGGAGCACATGACTTATGAGGAGAGGCTGAGGGAACTGGGATTATTTAGTCTGCAGAAGAGAAGAATGAGGGGGAGGATTTGATAGCTGCTTTCAACTACGTGAAAGGGGGTTCCAAAGAGGATGGATCTAGACTGTTCTCAGTGGTACCCGATGACAGAACAAGGAGTAATGGTCTGAAGTTGCAGTGGGGGAGGTTTAGGCTGGACATTAGGAAAAACTTTTTCACTAGGAGCGTGATGAAGCGCTGGAATGGGTTACCTAGGGAGGTGGTGGAATCTCCTTCCTTAGAGGTTTTTAAGGTCAGACTTGACAAAGCCCTGGCTGGGATGATTTAGTTGGGGATTGGTCCTGCTTTGAGCAGGGGGTTGGACCGGATGGCCTTCTGGGGTCCCTTCCAACCCTGATATTCTATGATTCTATGATGCATGGGGTTTCCCCTGAGATCTTGAGAAATGCATAGGGATGGATGCTCATGTCCCTTGCTGCCTACAAAAAAAAGCAGCTCCCTCTTTTCCATTTGAATAATGCATCAGAAACTCCAGAGTCCCAATGACTCAGACTTTTCCACCTGAATCCAGCCTGCCTATTACTCTTTTTAAGAGGATGGCATAATTACCTCTGGATCAATTTCTCCTTTGCCTAATTGCTGTGATTACTGTGTGTTCCCAACAAATAAACTGTTAGAAAGCACAGAACCTTGTTAAAATCTGATTTCATGATCTTGGAAGGTTAGAGTACCCCTTGGGAACTACATTTTGCCTAAATTAATGTCTAAAGATTATGGAAAGTATATGTACTACTAATAAATCAGGTCTAGTTATCAACCTTTATCTGTCCCATAACCATACATATGGGCTTAAAGGAAGTGGGACTTAAAAATACATAGGCTTTGTGATGGCTTTATACATGGTGGTAAATTTCACTTACATTAATCACTAAGGAACTTTGAAAGTCATTGGGTCTCCAATTCAGCATCCAGTTCT
The DNA here is from genome assembly GCF_016161935.1 of Mauremys reevesii. Lineage (NCBI taxonomy): Eukaryota > Metazoa > Chordata > Testudines > Geoemydidae > Mauremys > Mauremys reevesii. The sequence continues at coordinate 6,654,265 of NC_052627.1, forward strand.
TAAGCATGTGCTTCAATCCATCCCTGTGCTACAAATCATGAGCTTAACCTTTGGACTGATGGCACTTAAACTGGGCTAGATTTTTTTAAAGGTATTTAGGTGCCTAACAATGCAGATAGATGCATTTGAAAACCCCACTAGCCTCTTAGGTGCCTAGTTCCCATTAAAACCAGTCTCACTAGGCACCTATGTGAATCTTTATGAACCTAACTACTTTTAAAAACCTGTCCAGAACTGCTGAATTGTGGACTAGATACCCAGGTTTCAGCACCATGGAGAAGGATTATGTGTAATTCTCCATGATGCTGTGGTCTTGTGCTTAAAGTGAACCTTGAAGTAAAATAAAAACAATAAGCAAAATTTATTTTGCTCTGCATTGCTCCTTTATAACATGGAAAGACAGCCTCAAGTAACTGTTTTCTGATTTTTTTTCCAACTCCCATAAATATCAGAGGTAGCAGGGTTCTTGTCTCTCTCTCTTTGCTGATTATATGCTGGCATGATCTTTCGAGACTTGTATGTTAGTGGGTGTTTATTCTGCAGAAGAAGAAAGCTGGTTGACAGCCATATAGTTATAAGTTATAAAGAAGGAGCAAAAGAATGTTGGCTTTGATTTTTGCCTTTAGGCCATAACCCAGCAAAGCGTTTCATCACCTGCTAAATTTTAAGCATGTGGTCAGACATAGTGAAGTGCTTTGCTGGAGTGAGTTCTTAGGGCATGCTGTTGGTTTATGCATTCAGTGCAAAATGTTTGCTGTTTGTGAAGTAGGAATGGGAAGGGGCTTTAGGGAAAATGTTCAGATGTGTCCAAAAGAAAGCAAGAATCTCACTGAAAGTCAATGGAGTGATCCTAAATCATCGCTTAGGTAGTTTGGAAAATCTCCTTTATGTATAATATGTTTATAATTTATAAAAATAGAAGGTTATTATTTTATTTTCTTGGTCCTATAAAAAGTAATTCTTATCAACAGCTGTAGCTGCAGTTCTGTTTAACTGATGGGGTGTTTTGATTGCTATTGAAGAGTAAAAGATAACACCCTATAGAATACCATCGATAGCACAAATGTAAATCAAGTGTTGTGTATAAAGAAAGATGCAAATTGCATGCATTGCTTGTCATACCCCATTCTAATGTTAGACGTATCTTTGCATTTGGAATACAATCTAATGTTATAGGACCTTCCAGAGCAAGACGTGTTGTGTTACGGTGTCTAGAAACAGATGCTGAGTTATAGGCACTATAGTATATATGATTTGTAAGGGTTTGTGTTTGTATTTCACGTAGTATAATGGGGTAGGAATTCTTCTGCACATTGCCCATTGACCTTATGATTAATTTGATGTGTCTATTATTTATTTAATTGTGCCTCCAACATCCTTAAGAGCAATGAATAACCATGGACGCTGATGATGCAGGGACTTGTGGCCAAACAGAGTAGCCATGTTGGGCTCAGTCATGGCTTTGCCACAAGCCCTGAGGAAGGGAAAGGGCATAGCTGTGCAGATCCAGAGCAGGGCAGCGTCCATTCTGTGAGAGTCACAGTTGAGTTGCTAGTTCCCCATTGCTCTAGGGCAGGCAGTCATGTGTTGTAGCTGTCTGCCTGGCACAAGTCAGGTCCCACTAGAGCTGACGGAAGGACAGAAGTTCTGTTTTTCAGGATTTTCAGATTTTGAAACTGAGCTGCATTCCAAACCGGAACAAAACCTCAACATTTTGAAATTTTCCACTATGGAAAATTCCAGAGGAAAAAAATAATCACTTTGGGTTGAGCAAAATATTGTATTTCAATTTTGACACTTTTTAAAAAACAAAAAGTCATCCTAGATCATATATAATATAAAATAAAAACCATTTCATAAAGAAAAGTCATCTCAATACAACCATCAAAAGGTTGTTTTGTTTTGAAAATATTGAAGCAGGTGACTTGTCATTGTTGGAACTTTTTTTTCACCAGTTTTCTTTCAAAGTGAAATTCTGGCAAAATTGATCCAAAAATGCACCATGTTTGGATTTAGGTGAAACAGTATATTCCATAGGAATGTGCTTCCAGTGAAGTTTCTCAGCCATCAATGCAGGCCATTCTGTGCTGGCTCAGCTATGCTGATGAATGCATTTAAGGGGGCAGAGCCCCGGCTGTGCACAATCCCAACCCAGCCCATTCACTCATTTACATCAATGGAATTGAGGGTTAACTCCACTAAAGTTAGCCTATGTCTATACTGCCCCGCAGTTCACACTACAGGGGTGTAAATAGTTGTGCGTGCCAAAGTGCTACGCTGTAACTCCCCTGTGTGGATGCTGATGTGTGAACTAAAGGCGTTCCTAGTTTGCATCAATGCCATCCTCTTCAAACAGGATTACATTAATGTGAACTAGGAACCTTTTAGTTCACACCTGCAGTGTCTACCTGGGGGAATTATAGTGCACCACTTTGGTGTGCATTGCTGTTCACCCCTCTGGAGTTCAAACTGCGGGGCAATGTAGACAAATCCAGAATGTGAGTTACCCCTGTTTAAAATTAGGATGAAAAAAGAATCAGACCCGGTGAACCCAAGAACTTGGCTTTGTTTAAATCCATAGGCCTGCCCAGGATTCTCTCTCTCTAGCAGGGCTTTAATTCATCAGCAATACCTCCAGCCCTAGATGTACAGCAGTATTAGAGCATTGCCAATGCATCTTCACACTTTCTCAGTGTAGTGAGTGAGTCTGCCTGGCATCATTAAAGGGGATGTGGCAGTCAGCTCTGTCACTCTCTATTTGTTTCCCGCTTTAGCACAATGTTATTGATCCCTGAAATGAAATGAAAGTAACTCATTGGCAGCTTCACCTGCGACTGCATGTTTTTGGGTTGTTTGTTTGTTTTTTTCATTTGGTAATGTGGTATGAATTCTAGCTGTATTTTAATAAAGTCGGTGCTGGATTTAGCTGTATTTTCAGGGGCTAGTCAGTGTGTGCGGTTTGCTAGAGTCAATTCCCCTGGCTGGAAAATAAAAGTAAAAATAAGTGTCCCAATGGGATCGCAAATAAACAACGAGAAAGCGCAGAGCACTGTAGCAATCTGATTCTATTATTCTAGAAGGTGGGAACAGTCTGCGTATAATAAAAGTGAAGGCATGTTTTTCTGATATAAATGCATAAGGAATGTGTGGTATATTCATCTTAACTCAGACATGGTGGGCGCCTCTGGGAGAAGAGAATAAAAGCCACAGAGGTGCTGAAATTAAAGGGATTTACGTTGTTGCTGTACATTAATAAAAGCAAATGGTATTTCTTGGGACCAGGTAATTTGAAAGCTTTATTACACATAACTCTCGGTTCCGAGATGTAAGTCAGGAACAAAAGGCACAAAGCAGGGGATTCAAAACAAGAAAAATCTGGAATAAAGATACAGCTAAGTACAGAGGGCTGGCTATTTGGCTGGTGTAAATCAGTGATGCTCTGTTTACATCAGTGGAGCTATGTCTTCTTCTTCTTCCACCAGCTGAAGATCTGGCCCATTGCATGTGAACAATCAGGGCTCAGAAGCCCATTATGTTAAGGTCTGAGATGAGATCCTGCTTTTCAGATTCTGTTTCTTCATGAACAATACCAGGCTTCGGTGACACAGGACTAGGAGTTGTAGCCAGATCACCCCATTGTGTGGTTAAACCAACACAAGTGATTTAAGGGGGGATGGGAGAGCTCTGGGGAAGGAGTCCAGGAGGGGAATGTCACAATCATTCCATCCGGGTGTGGGCAGCATTGGTCTTCTGTGGAATGTGCCACAAGGTCCCATGCACAAACCTGGTGCATCCCCCCAGATCCATGCAGATCTCAAGAGGGTGAGGGCCCTCAGCACAGAGCCCCTGTGCCTCCATGCAGGTACTAAGGTCCCAGTGTCCCCTCTCTGGAAGGGGGGTACCCAAAATGGATGGATCCCTTGGAACTGGAATTACATCCCAGCTGAGTGATGCCTCATTTCCATGGTGTTAGTGGAGAAATTATGTGGATCCCCCCCAACATGGATGTATCCACTTCTCTCTCCTCCCCCAGCCTGTCTACATGAATACTGACCCACAGGGAAGATCTCCCCTAGGTCCTGAGTAGAAGGGCAGTGTCATGGGCTGGACCCGGGATGATCTGGGGAACGGCCTCCTCTGCTTGGAGCAATCCTTAGTGGAGATTGCATTGTATATTTTTGAGTAGCCTGGCCCATAGAGGAGAATAGGGGCATTGGAGCTGCAGTCCAGCCTCCACGGCGCACTATGTCACAACAGGGAGATGCAGTTTAATGTTGACAAAAAATATCCATACTTCAACTTTTCATCTTGACTTGGGACAACAATGACAGAAATTCTGATTTCTGCTCAGCAATAAGAGAGACGTTCAGGTGTTACTTTGATGGGTGTGGTGACCAGAGATAGATGATGGTAGCATTCCCACAGAAGGCGAGTGCTTTCAGTTTGCATTGTATTCAGTCCCTTTTTTCTTTTAAAAGAGCAAGATTTGTCTTTCCTTGTTTTCTAGCCCCTTACCCTGGCATTGTATATTTGCTAACACTTTTGCTCTGCGCTGTTGGAGAGCCGCCCTCTAAGGAATTATTATAATCAGAAATACTGACTCATGAAATGAGCTTGCAGAACGCTTCATACGTAGCAAAGAAATGAATCCCACCTTCTCCAAGCTGTCTCCTTTATTACCTCCCTTATTTTGATTTTTGCCTCCCTGAGATCTATGGGACCTTCTTGCTGGAAAAGGACAGTGCTGTCCAGTTCAATGGCAGGGACTGTAAACCAGCCTGCTTTCACTGAAAAACATAAGTAGGGTTCTTAATATTTCAACAGAATGTTACTATTTTAATATAAGCCTTGGGATAACACCACAGTCTGAGCACGTGCCCCTGACATTTTGATGTACTTGGGTAAAAAGGAGGAAATGATCTGTGCTTGGTTGCTTCTATATCACACCTAGAGACCCCAACCCTGATGAGTTGCATTGCGCTAGGTGCTGTACAGACATAGTAAGAGACTGTCCTTGCTCCCAAGAGATTACAATCTAAATGGACCGCACAAAGAAAGGAAGGGGTACCATCCTCATTTTACAGAAGGGGAACTAAGACACGGGGAGATGAAGTGATTTGTCCAAGGTCACACAGGAAGTTTGTAGCACAGAAGTAACTGTACCCAGGTATCCTGAGTCCCAGTCTAGTCTCAGCCATCCTTCCCCTTGAGCTGTTTCTTGAATCATTCAGTAGACCAGGTCAATTTCCAGACAAACCACTGATGCCAGGATGTGGGTCTCTTAACTCTGTGATCTCTGTGGCCCAATCCGACAGCACTGTTTCCATGAAAGGAGACAGGAGCCTTCTACCACTCCTGCCCCTCATATCTTTGGGTGTGGCCAGTATGGCCTGTTTCCCCTATATGGCTTTTCAAGGCCGTTTCCTAGGATAGCATTCATATGCAGTAAGAGCCTGATCTGATCTCATTTCAAATCCTTCCATTGATTTCAATGGGCTTTGGAGCAAGCATTAAATCACAGAATCATAGAAACGTATGGCTGGAAGGAACCTTGAGAAATTACCAAGTCCAGCCCCCTGTGCTGAGGCAGGACCAGATACACCTGAACCATCCCTGACAGGTGTTCACCCAACCTCCAATGGTGGGGATTCCATAACCTCCCTCGAAAGCCAATTCCAGAGCTTAACTAACCTGTTCTTTCCCTATTTTGGCTAAAATACCTTCCCCCTTGTTAATATTAATTGTTTTGAGTATTTGGTCACCATTAACCTTTTGTGTGAAGACTGAAGCAAAATAGGTATTAAACACACCTGCCTTCTTGATATCATCAGTTATTAGCTCTCCTCTGCTAAGTAGAGAACCTACACTTTCTTTCATCTTTCTTTTGCTCCTAATGTATTTAAAAGACTTCTTCTTACTGCAGCTTCTTTCTCTTGCTAGGTGTAACTCATTTTGTACCTTTGCTTTTCTGATTTTGTCCCTTCATACTTGTGCTATTCTTTTATGCTCCTTAGCAATTTGTCCATGTTTCCACTTTTTGTAGGATTCCTTTTTGATCGTCAGGTCATTAAAGAGCTCCTGATGGAGCCATGTTGGCCTCTTGCTATTTTTTCTAACTTACCTTTGCATCAGAGTAGTTTTTTGTTGTGCCTTTAGTAGTGTCTTGCTGAGAAACTGCCAGCTATCATGAACTCCTTTTTCCCTTTGATTTTCTTTCCATGGGACCTTATCTACCATTTTTCTGAATGTGTTAAAATCTAGGTTTTTTGAAGTCCATTGTCAATATTCTGCTCCTCACCCCTTCCTTTCCTGATAATCAGAAAATCTATCATTTCATGATCACTTTCAGTCAAATTGCATCCACCTTCAACTTTGCTGCCACTTCCTCTTTGTTGGTTGAGAATCCAGTCTAAAATGGCTGTTCCCCAGGTTACATCTTCTAGTTTCTGAAACAAAACATTGTCCTCCACATACGGTAGGAAATGACTGGGACATTTTGCTGTATTATTTTGTATGGGTAGCTAAAGTCCCCCGTTCTGACCATGTCTTGTGATTTGGGATGTTTCTGTTTTGTTCTAGAAATGCCTCATCCCATTTTCTCTTCCTGATTTGGTGGTCTATGGTAGACCCCCTGCCATGACATCAGTCCTATTTTTTACCCCTTTTATCTTTACCCAGAGACTTTCAGCTTCCTCTCATCTCCTTTTGGACCTCAGAACAAATGTATATATTCCTGATGGATAATGCAACACCTCCTCCCTTTTTACCTTTCCTGTTCTTCCTGAGCAAGCTGTATCCCTCTACACCAATATCCTAGTGATGAGACTTACCCCACCAAGCCTCTGTGATGTCAGTTAAGTCAGAGTTTAGCTTATGTATTCATACAGTCAGTTCTCTTTGTTTCACTGATTTCCTTCTGAATCTGGGGAAAAAATCATGCAGGCAAAACATGATCAATTCAAACTTTTCCATCCTGGATGCATCTAAAAAGTCATGCTGATAATTTTGCATTTCAAATTTACGACAATGTCGTAGTCTTTCACTCCAGAATGATTCAAACTGGAATTTCAGAGGATTATGGCAGGAGAACAGTTTCTAAGCATAATTCCTCAGTGAAGTCATTGTTTACCCCCTCCCCACTCCAAAAAAATGGTCAATTTCAAGAGCCAAAGAGGAAGTGGATGAATGACTGAAATGCAAATGTTCTTCCATTGTTATTCCACATTTTGCACAGTCATAGGCCCCACTTCTGCAACTGGATCATGCAGAGTTTCAGTGAAATCAGTGGGTCTCTGCACTGGCCATGGGCTCTGTCTGCAGAGAGCTAACTACAAGATCGGGGCCATAATCAGTGCAGTATTTATCCGAAGACACAAAGCCCACAGTGGTTTCAGTCCTTGCATGCCACATTTCGTGCAGTGCTCAGTGTAACTATTTCTAACCTGGATATGGGTCAGGGGGAGGAGGAGAGAAACCCTGCAAAGTTGTTGCAGTTCACCTGACCCTCATTCTTGTATTGTTCATTAGTTGACAAGTTCCAACCTGGATTAAGCACAAACATTTCTTGCAGATACTGAGGATTTTCAGCTCTTGCTAATGGTTAAGGAAGAGGCTTTGAGTTCAGTTCACAGAGTCAGTCATTTGCACTTTAGAGCTCTCTGGCTTTCTCTCCTCCTCACCAGGCAGGAAGTGTATTCATCTCAGGTGACTGCTGTGAAGTCAGCAGCCTCTTGAGAATGCTCACTGAAGTCAGAACCAAAGAAGACAGGAGGAAGGCTTCAAAGATGATCTTAGCCAGCTTGGTCTCTGGGGACAGGAAGGCAAGGAAGAAATAAGGTTATACTTTTCTGGCTCAGGTCTGTGCTTAGGGGCAGGTTTATTTGTTGTTGTTCAAAACCAGTTTCATACACTTAAACCAGACGGAGTAAAAAAGATGGAGGGAAAGATACAGGAAAAACAGCGGCGCAATCATACAACATCATATTAACATCGATCATTAGTTATTAGATTGGAGCATAGGAATTGCCAGAGTGGATCAGTCCCTGGGTCCATGTATCCCAGAAGCTTCATGGGGAAGGTGTAAGAACCCCACAGCAGGCAGACCTGGGACAATCTGCCCTCCCATTAGTCCCATCCTGGTCTCTAATAGTCAGAGGGTGGTTTAAGCATGAGATCTAATATCGCTTCCCAAATTGTTGAAGAATTTTTACCACTTGTGCAAGAGAACCACCAGGATTTGGCCCTATGCAGGTTCATACATCAAACAGGAACCCTTCCATGCCACCAAGCCACTGTGCACCTTAAAGGAGTCTGAGTTTCTCCTCTGCCGCCTAGCCTGCCCTAGGATTGATTCATTATATATTTATTAATTAGGTAAATAAAACCTAGAGCGTTCTATGTATTTTAGAGATCATAGAGATGGCACATTTCTGGGCCTGGATTTCTTATTATTTAACACTTGTTACAGCGGTGACTAGAGGCCTCAATCCTGTCAGGGCCCCATCGTGCTAGGTGCTGTACGAACATGTCGTCAATGACAGTTTGTCCCCCTAACAGCTGGGTAAGACAAACAAGTGGACTGGGAAGAGTGAAGAGACCAATAGGATGTGCATATTCTTAGGCTGGAAGAGCTGCCAGAGCAAACAAAGGCATGACAGAAGGAGAGAGCTGGAAGGATCAAAGAATAATGGAGCTGCAAGGGGGATGGTGGAGAAGCGGAGCACTGAGATCAGGAGTCGGATGAAGCATAGAAAGAGTTGGGAGCAGGCAGGGAGAAGAGGGTGAGTGCTAGATGCAAGGGAGAGTGTGCAGCAACCAGCAAGGAATGGCAGGGAACAGATAACACAGGGTCAGTGAAGCTGACGTTGCTGGAGTGTTGAGTTTGTAAGGGGCCCGTGGCTGGCTTTGGTGACGTGGGGTTTGGGGGAAGTAGGAGAAAGCCCCAGCTGGCTTCCATTCAAATCCTATCCCTCCTGCTCCACACCCAGGTAGTACCAGGGATATTCTGGTCAACAGATGCAGACTCAGGGCATGGTCTGGGATTGGAAGCAGGCCCCATTATCCTTCTTCCAAATGCTGCTCCTGCTGCCTGGGCTCTCAGAGAGCATCCTGCATCCTCAATGTGACCCTCAGCCAGGGGAGTGAATTGCCCAGACTGCTGTAAAGCTTGTAAGACGAGAGGAGAGGACTCTCCCTCTGCCCCCCAAGGGCCCCCATGCACTGATTCATCCATATCTTGTATTTAGTTAACTCTTTGGGGGACAGGGTCGATCCCTTTTTATGTATGCATGCAGCACTTAGCAAAGGCATTGCTTTGACTGAGGCCTCTGTGTGCTACTGTAATACGAATAATTAACAACAATCACTGCAGTGATAATAGCATCATTCCATGGACTGATTCCTTCTTCTCCTTTTGTGTGCTGCCCAGGCACCAGCAGGGGCAGCACTGAGAGCATAGGAGGGATGAGCTCCCTGATCTCTGTTCCAGTGCCTGGTACCACATCATCCCTTTACCTGCTGGCAGGAGCAATTGCAGGGGAAGTCTGGCATTGCCATGGTAACTCTGTCCTGGAGCACACTCAGGCACTCTGTGGGGATGGCACATCATTGCTTGTGCTGTCTAGTCACACGCAGGAGCTGAGAGAGGCCCAAATGTGCTAAGTGTGGACAGAATCTTCAGAGACCTCAGCTGCTAAACTGTTGCAAGGTTCTACTGAGCAAGTGTGAGCACAACGACTGAAAATTTGGCCCCCGTTGGGCATGAGGTGCATAGAGTTCAATGTAAAGGTTGTAAGAATTTTTTTACATGGTATAACCAGGTATTTTCCCCTAACATTGTTCTTGGAAACCGATGAACCACTTTTTTGCTGAAACTTTCAGGGAAAAAAATCTGCCTGAGGCAGATACTTGGCATAGGAAACTTCAGCCTGAACAGTTACCATTTGGCAAAGTTGTCAGCAAGTGAAAACAGAGTCTTATAATTAAAATGTCAGGCAACCGTTAACTGTAGGAGGTGTTATGAGCTCAACCTATAATCATGAATTTGAGCTGATTGGGAATTCTGCTACTAAATATTTTTTTCCCGTTGGAAAATGTCAATTAGCGGAAACAGAAACATACCCGACTCAAGAAAACTTTCCTCTGCGTCAGGATGGAATCCCATGTCAAATGCGGAGAGAGGAATTGGGCCACTCCCTTTGGATGGAGGAGACCCAGCTTCAAGTCCTTGCTCTAGCGGAGTTGGACCAAGGACCTGAATCCAGGTCTCTCACATCCTAGGAGAGCACCTAAGCACCAAGTCATAGTCCATCTCGTGTGTTGGAGCTTCTCCGCTCTATGTTAATGATTAAAAATGCGTTGGCCCATAGAGACTGACTCTATAGCCTGAGGGTTAGGACTGTCATGTGGATGTGGGACACTCAGATTCACGTTCCTGCTCTAGCTGGATTATTGGCTGTTCTGTTGTGGATCTCTTCCCCCCCCCCCAAACATTTTTTTTTGAAATGTCACCGTTTCGTTCCACATCAGAACAAAAATTCTGAAATGTTCAAATTTTCCACAAAACAGAATTCTTATTTTCTGGCCAGACCTACCATAAATCCCCTTCTTGGTGTTTTGACCTTGTTACTTTTTAACTAATCTATTTATCCCCCCCCCTGCCCTCTTTTTGACAACACCCCTGATTTCAATGTCAAACAGTGAAAGGATTGTGAAAAACGATTAGGTTCCCCCTGCCAAACATCCCTTTTAAAAAAAAAACAATCAAATGTCATGGCTAAATCATACTGTAAACAATCCTACTGAGGCCCATACCAATTTGATCTTGTTTAGATGTGATAAACATATGGAAGTCATTACACAATGGTCTCGGTTGCCAGACTGTTGGCGGGGAGGAAGGCAGAAAATGTCACTGCAATTCCATAAACCCAGTAAATGCTTCCCTGTGTCTTCATAGACTTAGAAAGTTTGGTGTCTTATTTGCTCCATCTGTTTGGAAAACAGTTGCTAAGCTATTCTTTGGGTTCAGTGAATGAATTGGCAGTGAGGGAAATCTTGGTTTTATTTTCTGCACAATCCCCTGAAAAGGAGCTTCACTGGGTGAAAGTGCGAGGCGCTGATTAGTGATTTTAATACTATTTATCTTACACTGTTTGAAACGAAATTGACAGGAGGGATTGCTCAGTGGTTTGAGCATTGGCATGCCAAACCTGGGGTTGTGAGTTCAATCCCCGAGGGGGCCATTTAGGGATCTGGGGCAAAAATCTGTCTGGGGATTGGTCCTGCTTTGCAAAGGTTGGACTAGATGACCTCCTGAGATCTCTAATATTCTATGATTTTGTATGGATAACAAGAATATTCTGAGTTACAATAACAAATATTTTAAAAACACTTATTGGAAGGAAGAGGATCTCTGATTAGGGCAATAACTGTTGGGGTTAGAAAGAGACTTGCGTAGAGGCAGGTTATCACAGGCTGTCCCACAGGAGTTAGTGTAGCCTAGCAAATGAAACCGGGACTGTGACTGGGTCCGAGGCCCAGTTCTGCCACTAGTTTGCTGTGTGATACTGGGTAAGTGACCTTGTCTTCCTGAGCACATTTTCCTCTTAGGGAAAATAGGGACAATGATACTTGAGAAGAGTTAGGTGTTATTATTACTTCAGGGGGGGTTGTGTCTGCCACAGAATCATCTGATGTCAGCCACTGTCAGTGATACAGGATTAGATGGACCAGGTGTCTGATCCAGTGTAGCAAATCCTAGGACCCTATGTGCTTGAATAATAGGACTGTGTTTTGCACTCATCTTTATGGAATTCAGAACATAGGCCAACCAACTGCCCCTTCTGAGTTCATGTAGCCAGCTACTTTATTTATATCAGGGATCTCAAAGTCTCGCCCCATGGGCCACCTGCGGCCCGAGAACCTCCCCACTGCATCCCGCAGAGGAGAGACGCAGGCAGCCACACTGCCTGATGTCTGCTGTGGGCACCATCCACAGCATCTCCCATTGGCTGGGGGAGAGGGACAGAGATACCCTCACTAGTCACCGGGCAGAGTCAGCCATGGAGGCAACATCATTAGTTGCCGGGCAGAGTTAGCCATGGAGGCAGCGTCACTTTTTTCCACAATGAATATAAACGAGTCAAAATACTGAACACAACTCTCTGATGCACTCCTTGCTGCAATCCTGAAGGTTTCAACTGCTCAGTCACTGAGGCAGACATCAACACACTGACAGAACTGAAGCGTTGTCAGGTGTCTGGCAGACACTAAAAACTCTCTGGCAGGTGAAGAATTGTATTTCTAAGAAATTCTAAGTAAAAATACAATATAAATGTTTTCTTCTCTGAACACCATCTTCAATGACATTATTGGCCCGCTGGGAGGATTTGAGGACTGGAACTGGCCCTAAGGTCAATTGAGTTTGAGACCCCTGATTTATATAGAAGAAAAGCCACATACTCCAATAATGCCGATATACGTCCAGAGAGCATGACTGGACACACATTGAGTTACGTACATTAATTTTAATGGTATCTAAACTCCTGCTATGACTATTCCTGCCATTGGCTAGAGAGTGGTCACATTTACAGGTGAGCAAACTAATGTAGCTATTCATTAATACTCGGCTAGCTTTGAAATGCCTACATTCTAATTGCCATTGTAATTCTACACCACTGTCTCCATCTGGTTTATAGAGCTGCTTGGATTACCTGGCTGCCGCCCCACCTTGAAACATCACTGCCAGTTGGAACCAGTAAAATGTGAGTTGTAAGAACATGGCCTCATTAACTTCCACTTGCATGTCATCAGTTTTGAGATGGCAGGGTCCTATTGCATTGGACCAGTTTCATTTGCTGCAAATTCAATTGCTTCCTGGTGCCTGAAAACAGAAGCCTCATATGTATGGAGATTCCGGGTAAAAGGACATGTTTATTAAAAGAGGAAGCTATAGATTATGGTATTATCTATTACTTTTATTACCATAGACTCTAGAAGCCCCAACTGAGGCCCCAGTCCCATTATGCTAGGCCCTCTACAAACACAGGGTAAGAGTCAATTCCTGCTCCAAAGAACTTTTAAGCTAAATAGTGGGAGCAAGGGAGTATTATCCCCATTTTACAGCTGGGGAACCAAGGTACAGAGTGATGAAGTGACTTGCCCAAGGTCATGCGCACAGTCTGCAGCAGAGCCAGGAACAGAGCCCAGTGCCTTACCAAGAGCATCCTTCCTGCTCTAGAAACTATTCCATTTCCCATCACATTACTGAGTGATCTCCTATAAGACAGGCAGTGCTAGCTAAGAGTGAGAGGCCGGGCTCCTTTGCTCAGAGGGTAAATAACTTTGTTCTCGGTGTCACCTATTCATCAGTAACACGGCCTGACAGCATCACTTAGTGGTATTTACACTGTATTCCCCATCCTTATGGGGCATGTAAGAAAATGGGTGCACCCTTTTGGTATGAAGTGTAGCTTATACTGTAATGTGAGAAATCAATGAGCCAGTCCAAAATGAACTAGGAACAAACTTCATTGGGAAAAGGGAGACATAATATCAATGGGAATTTCAAACAGCAGGTAGACCCTTCACACCCACCCCAATCTTAGCCAGCCTTCCTCAACCTCTTGAGGACTCAGAATGGGAGCCTAATATTTCGATAGCAATTACATTCCCACGTAACTGTTTGAGAAGCTTTGTTTCTGCAGACCTTTCTTTGTAATAATGTTCCTTCACACTCGTGTAATCCAGGCCTGAAGGAAGCAGTCGTGGCCCAGACAGGTGGCAGTATTAGAAAACAGGGAAGGTCCTTATCACTGGAACTGATCAAAAAAACTTCAAACCCTTTTTTGACAAAACTTTCACTGGAAAAATCAAATTTGGATGATAAAATAAATTTCAGGGTTTTTTGGGGGGGAAACAGTTATCAACATTTTGGGGTGGGGTTTTCAATGAGAGAGAGTGGGTGAGGGGGGAAATCTAGTCCATATTTTTTATAAATGTTTAGATTTTGTGTTGTTGTTTTTTAACCATCTCCTCGTCTCACCGTTTTTTCTTGACACGTTGCTATATGTTGTTTTCTCTGTAGTCCTGATCCAAAGCTCATTGATGTCTATGGAAAGATTCCCACTGGGCTTTGGGAACATGAGCACAACTCACCATTTGTGTTTTCTTCCGTTTAGCTCATAAGGGGAAACTTTAGAGCCGAGTTTTGCTTTCACTCATTCTGCTGTAATATAGATTTCATTCAGTGGAGATATTCTGTGTTTACACAAGGGTAACTTAAAGCTCAGTCGAGCCCTTAACAAAATAAGAATGAAACAGGCTTTTGTATTCTGTTGCTTGCATGAGCTTAATAGTCTAGGCCTATTTGCATTATCAATATCCTCATTTATCTGGTTGGGCTACAATTTTTCCTAACAGCTACAACGTATGCAGCTGCTTGGGTGGAAAGTTGAATACAGCTCCTTAAGAAAACAGAGTTAATGTCCCTCACCAATCACTCTGTGTTACAAGTCCCACTCTGTGCCCGATGCATAGAGGATACGAATTGTTATAGAGCCCAGTTCCAGAGCTTGGCTCTTTATTTCAAGCTCTAGCAGCCCATGCTTTTAGCTTTGGAGGTTTCTGGTTCAATCCCTGGTGTGTTGGACAAAATGGTGGTTGTCATGTTAGCTTTTAGTAGTTTTCAGTATCTTCCAATCACCAGAATCAATACTATCCTGGTATGTGCATTATCAGTCCTGTAAGTCTTGCCAAAAGATGCTGAACAAATGAGTGCCATGAAGAGCTGGCTCAGTGAAGTTATTGCTGATCTTGAATTGTTGTGGGCACTGGACCTAGAGCAATGGGGAAAAAGATGCTCAAAATTCGACATTGGTGAGGCCTCATCTGGAGTACTGTGTCCAGTTTTGGGCCCCACATTACAAGAAGGATGTGGAAAAATTGGAAAGAGTCCAGCGGAGGGCAACAAAAATGATTAGGGGTCTGGAGCACATGACTTATGAGGAGAGGCTGAGGGAACTGGGATTGTTTAGTCTGCAGAAGAGAAGAGTGAGGGGGGATTTGATAGCTGCTTTCAACTACCTGAAAGGGTGTTCCAAAGAGGATAGATCTAGACTGTTCTCAGTGGTACCTGATGACAGAACAAGGAGTAATGGTCTGAAGTTGCAGTGGGGGAGGTTTAGGTTGGATATTAGGAAATCCTTTTTCGCTAGGAGGGTGGTGAAGCACTGGAATGGGTTACCTAGGGAGGTGGTGGAATCTCCATCCTTAGAGGTTTTTAAGGTCAGGTTTGACAAAGCCCTGGCTGGGATGGTTTAGTTGGTGTTGGTCCTGCTTTGAGCAGGGGGTTGGACTAGATACTTTCTGAGGTCCCTTCCAACCCTGATATTCTATGATTCTATGAACATTGCTGTAAAATGTCCTTTCTTAGCCGGCAGTTATAAAATAGCTCACACTTCTTTATATTTCTACTGGGAAAAAGAGAAGGTTCCCGATCATGGGATGCACTGGCCAGGTGCACCTCAGTAAATGGAACCTTAACTAGTCGTGCCCAGTGGAGCACTCTCCTGCCCCTTCCCTCCCCATTCCCAAATGAGGAAGGGGTGAGGCTATAGGAGGGGGAACAATGCTCTAGTTGCCTCAGTTCCTTCCAGCTGCCCACAGAGATGGGTTAGGAACTGCTCTGGACCAGACCCTTCTTCAGAGGAGCGCCCAGCTACGTTATGGTTTTACATAGAGATACGGTTGTACATGGTTAGTATAAGGTTTCTGTTCAGTACGTTAGGTTTCAGTGTTAGAAAGTTTGACAGTTCTGAGCATCAGTTCCATTCTGGAAGAGACGTCGATGGTGGATCCAAAGACCAAGAAGCCAGGCTTTCAGTGCTGCGCTTCCTGCCCTTCAGCCTTCTCAGACAGGGACGTGACCCTTTGAGGTGTTCCAAATCTAGCACCTTTACTTCATTTGGGAGTGACAAGAGACAGAGCAAACTGTAGGCTCTACTTCTTCAAGAAGCACTAGCAGTCAAGCTCACTGGATCCAACACAAGGGTGCATAGACTAGCTTTGGCTCTGGGCACATCTTTGGAAAAGAATAAGATGCTGCATCATAAGATGCTGTCTTTGGTTCCTACATCCACTCTGGTTCCATCCTCTAAGAAGATGAAGATATCTAAAAAAAGATCCCAAATCTACAGACCTGAGATGTAAAGATGGAGATATCAGTGGAAATGACCCTCTGTGAGTGGATCCATTCCACCAAAAAGAACCTCTTCATCTCCAGGAACCCAGCAGCGATGCAGTGAATGAGGACTGTGTTTGCAGAGTGAAGAAGCACTCGAGGAAGGTAACATAACTGGCTACAGCCTTAGATCCCAGAGCATTGGATCTGAACTTGAAATCAAAGGACCTGAATCTCTCACCAGCAAGACAGTCAGAGGTTGAGAACACTACACCCAGTGCGCGTGCTGGTTCAGATCTTCTTAGCCAACCTCCCATCAAGTGGTGGTTCTGGTCCATCATTTGAATCTGATGCCTCCACCACTGTCGGCTCCAGAAAGAGCTACCACATAAGGAGAGAACCACCAGGCTCTCCTCCTTCAGCTTCTGCAGCAGTGAAGAGGAGGACTGCAGAGGAACACCATACTTTGTTTCCACTTCCATCGCCTAATGCTCTACCAGGTCCTCCTACTGAATTACTCTCTCCCATGTCTATTTGTCTGAAACAGTTACTGTTACCTTTGCCTTCCGGATCAGATCCACAATTTGAAGCAGAGTTCAAGCAGTTGGTTCCTTCTTTCTCCAGGTTTTCCAAAGGAAAGTGCTGGCTCTCAACTATTCACAGACAACCCTTATTATGGATCTTTTTATGTATCTGATCTGACTGTTGATTAATGGTCTGAGTGATGGATGCTCATCACCAAGGTGACCCTATTGGCTAACTCCTTCTCATTATCTGGATCCACATCACATGCATTACAGCAGAAAAGTCCAATCCCCTCCCACACCTCCAGGAAAATTCCCTAATGATCCGATTCCCAGGGACCCATCTGCAAAACAAAAGGAGGTAGACTAGTTTCCTACTCTAGCATCTGTTATCTTGTCAGATGAAGCAGGCAAATTGTTTTACATTAATTTCAGGAGACTAAGCCTGAATTTTGATAATCAGACATCTCTTGAGGAAAATGTACAAATGATTTCTGTTGCATTGCTGTATGAAGATGCTATTGTCTCTCAAAAGTTAATGGAAAGAATGGCGACCCCTTTCAAATTACTGACCACTTCAACAGAAGAGACTTCACGTACCGTCTTTGACACACTCAGCTTTCCTTGAATAGAGTATCACTGCCATTATCAGATGGACTTTTGCAACCTGCAAAGCTCATTTGGGCAAGTCCAGTTTTGATTCAACCAATGACTGAAGAAGCAGGCAAATTATATCACTTATCCCAAGAGAGTTCCTTATATTTCTACCCAGCACCAAACTCCTTAATAGAAATAAGTGGCTGTTCGGAAGTCTAAAGGTATATTAGTGCACTCTACTTCCTTGAATAAAGATGGACAAATATTTATTTGGAGGAAAAGTTGTCATATCCTCCACTTCAGGCCTATTAGCATCAAATTACCAAGACAGGTTAGTGTGCTACCAATGCCATGTTTGGGACAAAATGTCAGTGTTCATTAAGCCTCTCCCAGACAAACAGGGGAAACTCAGAAAAAACATTGCAGAGGGTCTGCAGGTAGCAAACTCTGAAAGCATCTTTTGATAATTATTTTTCAGACTCTTGAGCTAGAACTGTAGTTTTTGGGACTTCTGTGAGCAGAAACACTTGGCTTAAATATTCAGGACTCCTTCCAGAAACCAAATCTAAAGTGGAGGATTTCCCTTTTGGACTGACAAAGACTACCTCTGGAAAAGATGGAGACCAGGTACATTGCCTTGTGCGTCTATCGACAGCCCAAGGGGGAGACGTGCAGTACCAGTTTCCAGGTACCAAAGATGACAACCCCATCATCTTCCTCTTCTCACCTTACTCAGAGGCAATAATAATATTGCCAACAATATCTTCAAACTGTCTCATAACAAAAGAGAAGTAGTTTCAAACTGAGATCAAGAGGTAAACAGTCAGCTTTGACAGCTACAATATTGGGCCTTAGGTCACAAGCTTGACAGGCTGCACAAGAGATGCAATCCATCCATTCTAAATACAAGTTCATTCTCCTCTATTCAGAGACAGACTGCATAATTTTTTTCCCATTGTTGGACATCTATAACAACAGACAAGTGGTTTTTAGTGATTATTCACAATGGATATGCAATACAACTCAAGCATTCCTCCTTCCCATCCTAGTAAGGGACTATTTATGAGAATCTGTTGAGATGAGTGGCCTTTGCTCTCCTCAAAATAGGGGCAATAGAGAAACTCTGGGGTTTTATTGAAGGTACTTTCAAGGCACTTCCTGGTCCTCAAGAAAGATGGAAGCCTTCTCTGTATACTAGAACTCAAGAAGCTCCATGCTTTTTCAACAGGAAATTTCATTTCCATATGCTAACCCTTGCCTCTATCTTAGCCTTCCTTTCCATGAAAGGTTGGTTTACAGCTCCTGATTTAAAGGGCACCAATTTTTATATCTTCATGACATGCACTTATTGCAGGTACCTTCATTTCACACTAGGGAAGGATCATTTTTTCAGTATAAGGTCCTCCCCTTTGCTTTAGGGGAAGTCAATTAACCTTCATCAACTATGTACCTGCACTGATAGCTCAGCTGGGAAGAGATGGAATTCATGTTTTAATTTTGGACAATTGGTTAAATAACTATATGGAGATATACCTATCTCATGGAACTGGAAGACCCTGAAAGTTCCTCAAGTCCAGCCCCCTGCCTTCACTAGCAGGACCAAGTACTAATTTTGCCCCAGATCCCTAAGTGACCCCTCAAGGATTGAGCTTGTAATCTGGGGTTTAGTAAACCAATGCTAAAACCACTGAGCTATCCCTCCCCCCTTAATAAAGGCATAATCAAACAAAGGTTAATAAAGGCAAAATCAAATGAATATCTTTGCAATGTTATCTTCTGCACTTGTTCTGTCTTTTGAAAGTTGGGGTTTCATGATATATCAGAAGTCACTCTACGCCCACTCATCGGATTGCCTTGATAGAGGCCATTATAAACTCTTACATGAGCAGAGTTCTTCTTCCTCAAGAAAAGTTCTACCTCATGTTGATGGGATTTCTAGCTTCAACAGTATATGTCACCTGATATCCGCATCTCAGAAGGAGAACTTTACAACATGATGCATTGGCTGATAGCGAGACAGCATGAAGCAAAAGTTAACCATTCCAAAGAAGATGCTGTTATCCCTACTTTGGTGGACTCAACATTGCCACATCCTCAGCTGTATGCTCTTCAACCTTCCACTTTCATCCGCAAGTTACCACAGATGCATCCTATACAGGATAGGGAGCTCACTGCAATAGGCTGACAGCATGGCGACACTGGAATACCTAGCAGACAAAGTTTTATATATAACCCTTCTAGAGCTCAGAGAAATTAATTGGGCATTAAGAACATTCTTACCTTACCTGGAGCACAGATTTGTCCATATGATTATGGACAACATCTCAGCAACATTTATATAAATGATTAGACTGGGTACCTCCCTGCTTAATGTTGCAGGGAGCCAATGGCATTATGGGAATGGTGCATTCTCCACAACATATACCCTGTCACTGTGCAAGGAAAAAAACAACCTGGTAGAGCAGCTAAACCCATGAGTGATCACTGAAAGCATCAGTGAAAATCTTCTCATGCTGGGGCACCCGCAGATGGAGCTCTTTGCAACCAAACAGAATGCAAACCATCAAAGGGTTGGTTCAGGAGTATGGAGAGACAAGCATTAAATGCATTTCTCATATCATGGGGCCAAGGGCTCCTGTATGCCTTTGCTCCAGTCCTTCTTATACAGACGGTTATAAGGAAAATAAAACAGGACAAGGCCAAGATAATTTTAAGCACCCCTGCTGGGCCAAAATAACAATGGTTCCCAAAACGACTACACTTCTCAGCAAGGCACTGACTGTCCTCCTGGTTTTACTGACCCAACAAGAGAGTCAAATCTATCACCCAGACCTAAACTCTCTGTACCTCCCTATGTAGGTGATAGTTTAATGGACTTGGAAATATCTTGTTCCATTTCTGTTCAGAATGTAATAGTGACCTCTACAAAAAAATCTTCTAGCAAATGTTACAGTTTTAAAATGGAGAACTTTCACAGATACTACTCTATCTCCTACAGTGGCCACAATCCAAATCATACCTCAATACTTGCACCCGCTCAAATAAATCTGTGGGACTGATATTCTGATTAAGGACCACTTATCAGCCACCAGTCTATCATTCTCTCATTGATGATAAATCAGTGGTTTCTCATGCAACATTTAAAAATGGTTCTAAATGCTTTAACAATGATTTATCTCCTGTGAGAACTCTGTAACTCTCGTGAGACCTTAATTGAGTTCTCATGCATTTAATGAAACATCCATTTGAGCCAATGGGGATTGTCCTTTACTTCCTCTGTCTGTCAAAACAGCATTTCTGGTTGCAGTCACATCCGCAGGACAAGTAACTGAGTTATAGACACTTATGGCCGAACCACCATTTACAGTTTTTCATAAGGACAAAATAGTGTTTACATCTGAGTCTAAAATATCCCCTAAAGTAATTACAGGTTTTCATATTAATCAATCTATAAACTTGCCTTGGTTTTTTCCCCTAAGGGTCATGTGCGTAAGGATGAAGCTAAATTGCCCACTTTAGGTGTTAAGAGAGCTTTAGCCTACTATTAGATAGGAGTAAAATATTCAGACATTCACACACTTAAGAAAATAGAATTGGAAGGGACTTCCTGCATAATCAAGTTCAATCTCTTGCTATTGCAGGCAACCAGTCATGTAATTCCGTTCATAAATATCTCAAGCTTCATTTTAATGCTGGCTAGGTTGCTCCTCCCCATCTCTCCCACTGCTCCCATTGGAAAACTGTTCCTTACATTTCCAGAGGTGAGCCCATCAGTGGGGTTGTGGTGCTCCAACCACCTCCGTTCCTTCCCACTGTCCTTCCATCTCTCTGCTGATGGGCTGAAACCTGCCTCTAATTTCCAGCCTTAATTTACTCGTGGACAATTTTTTGTCTTTTTTTTCTCCTACGTTGAGTGTGGGATGTGGAGCAGGAATAGCTTGCTCAACATTATCCAGATGGGTCAAACCCATATCCAAAAGGCTCTCACATTTTGCTGCCATCCTTCTTCCTCCAGAGATAATGTCTCACTCTACCAGGGCCAGGGCAGCTTCAGCAGTATGCCTCAGACACATGCCAGCCATAAAAATCTGTAAAACTGCCACCTGGAATTCCACTCACACTTTTGCAAAATAATATTCTCTGGAGGCAGTGTCCACATCTGATGTTCAGTTTGGCAGAGCACTCCTGGAATCACTTTTCAATTAGCACTCCGACTTGCCTTCCTTTATGCGGCTACTGCTTGCCAATCTATCCCAGGAGTGGGGATATGCATAGGCCACTTAAAGTGGAAATGAAAGTTGCTTTCTTGTAACTGGAGTTCTTCATGTTCACACTCCCTGCCCACCTTTCTCTCTTCCTCAGTGTTATGCATAGCATAGAGCTGAGGAGAGGGTAGAGGGGGACTGGGATGGCTGGACCAACATACCTCATTTATGTAAATAGTTTTATCCTAGTTAAGGATCCGCTGTCTCAGCTGCAGTAGGCTGGAGCATCTGATGAATGTATATATCCAGAGTCCATCTCAAAGAACTCAGGTTATAGGTAAGTGTCACCATTCAGGGAAAGTGCACCTGTATTCCCCAGAGGCACCTACTCTAGGCTCAGGGCTCCTCAGCCATCACCTCTCTTGGGTGCCCTGTGTCTCTCTCTCCTTCCTAACCAGTGTATTTCCAGGCTCAGCAGTTCCCAGCCTGCACTGTGATATCCCCAGCAAAAGACAGGCTGCTTAAGAAGGCTTGTTTTGCTTTCTCTTCAGTGTAATTACTGCAGTTAAGTTACCACACTGCTTTTTCTACGGAAGCACCCTGTATTCAGAGGGTAAAAGCAGTACAGAGAAAACATATTACAAACAGTAAAGGCACCTACACACATGCTAATAATCTTACTGGAGATCTCCCCAACTCCAGTATGGCTCAGGCAGGTGAGCAGTTCTTCAAACCCCACCTGGGGGTTTTCCTGTAGTTTCAATTTCCTAATACCCTTTGCTCAAAATGAGAACCCCCTATGAGTCTGTGAGTGAGTCCTTTAGCCAGTTTGGGGGTCTTTGGAGAGACTGTGAATAGGTAATCAGCTAGATGAAGCTTCAATCAGCTGGGCTCTTGCCGACCCAGAGGGGGCATATTAGCATACCTTTCTCCTTCGAGAGATTTCCTGGGAAATCCACTGAATTTTAAAATGTACTTTGTTTCAAAAAGTCCTTTTCAAGTTCCTAACATTTCCCAACATTTACCTCCTGCTCGTCTCCTAGAGAAATTCTATCCAATCCCACAATAACGCATGAACCATTGCATTTTTAATACAGAGGACCCCAAAGATATTAAGCGTAATTCACTACGATTTATCCAGGGGATTGCCCTACTTGTTACATTGAGTAACTTTCATTTTTCTAAATGAACAACTGGTGCAGGTCTTGTATCCAACTATCAAATATTTTGATACATCTGCCTACATTAAAGGATTAGAACATTTTAAAAAATTGTAACCTGCTTTATGACCGCAAAGACCCGAAAAAACCAAACAAGGCATCCAGCCCCCTCAGGCAGCCGCTGAGAAAAAGCCTGGGCAAGCAAGAAAGCTTTGCCTTGGGCTCTTCTCCTTGGGTCACCTCTCATCAACAGGAGTGATGAGTCACTGGCCCTTGTTAAGAACTGAGCCATGGCCTGTCACTTCTATCTTGGTTTTAGGCTGACCATTGGCTCAGGGCCATGTCTGAATTTCAGGGGCATGAAATCAGCCGGATCTGAGAGGTGAGCACAGAAAGAGGGCAGCAGATCTGACCAGACATCATCCACCTCTGGCTGAATGCTGAGCGGCCAGCTAAAGGAGGGGCAGAGCTTCTGGAGTGGGCATCGTGGCCAGGCAGATGTGCTGAGTTCCTATTGCAAGTTCCAGCAAGAGTTCAAGGTTCACTGCCCCTCCTTTAATTCCTGCTCTGTACCTCAGAGATGTGGCAGAGCAAAGTGATGCAGCTGCGGAGCCAATGATCATTGGACTTCTGAGTGAGCTGTACTGCCAGGGGGCAGATAGGGTCCAGGGAATACGGCAGAGGGGCAGGCTTTGTCTGAGGTACCGGGAGTGCTCCACTAATGTCAGTATTATATACTTGATGCACAGTTTTCTGGATCTTTTCCCTGCTGCTCTAACTTTGGATTGGAATTCAGCAGGTTATCTTTATGTACCTGAGAAATTCTTTCTTCTGCTCCACAGAACTGTAAAGCTTTCTTCATCTTCACAGCACACGCTGTCATTTCCATGAAGTGGGTTTTAACCCATGGAAGCTTATGCCCAAATAAATTAGTTCGTTTCTAAGGGGCCACAAGGACTCCTAGTTCTTTTTGCTGATACAGACTAACACGGCTACCACTCTGAAGCCTGTCATTTCCAAGTTGTTGCTAAAGGTGCTGCTGTTGGGATATTTCCCATTTCCCCCCACCTCCAATTTGTAAGAATTATCTTATCACCTGCAGATAGTCCCTTCATTAAAAAGGAGGCAAAAAACCGGAAACAGCTGAAAATGTGATTGTCTAGTGAGATCCACACTTAGGATAGAAGTATGTAGACTACCTGTTTTTCCTCGAGGATATCAAAGTAATACCACGCTCTCTAGTCAGTCAAACCTTCTGTTTCCCAAACAGCTTTGGGTCAGATTCCCTGGACTTAAAAATAATGCTCCTGATTGCTCATTAAGGTTAGGGACTGTCTTCATTCTGTGTTCGTACCGCATCTAGCACATGGGGGTTCTGGTTCAGAACCGGAGCCCTTGGGTGCTACCCCAGTACGACAATTAATAATAATGATACTTCTGATTATCTGTTGCATACTGCAGCGTGAGTTCCAACCAGCCTTCCTTTCTGGACTGCAGCCTTAGCTTGGGAAACATCGTGCCCTGCCCCTTTTCAAGAAAGTGAAGCACTTGTTAAACCTGATTCAAACCAGGCTTCCTTAATATGCATTGTCATGAATAGTTAGTAAAGGGTTAAAGCATAGTACCTGGTGGGCACCTGACCTGAGGACCAATCAGGGAAGAGAATTTGAAATTTCTAGGAGGGAACTTTTTCCCTCTGATTCTGGGTCTTTTGTCTTTGGCCGTTTGGAGTTCAAGAGACCAGACGAGTTAATCAAGTCCCTACAAGTTCTACCTTTCTGAAGTAAATTCTTCTAGCCAAGATAGTGAGTATTAGAAAGATACGTTGTGTCTTAACTAATAATCCTATGTTTGCAATTCTGTGTGTTTGTTATTGATTATTCCTAATTCTGCTTGTACTGGTTGTACTGAGAAGGAGAGGGGATTCTCTCCAGAACTTAGCAAGGTTATACCCTATGAGTGTCCAGCTTGGACTCATAGAGATTCTGTATTTTCTTTTGGTTCTCTTAATAAATTCTTTTCTTTTCTTTGGACTTGGTTAATTCCTTCCCTTGGGGAAATTCAGGGGAAGGGGAGGAGGGAAGAGACAGTCCTCCTGGGTTTGATTCAAGCAGTTTGAATCAGAAATCTCTCCAGAGTGGCTAGGAGAGAGGGAAGAGGGGGGAGGGGGAAGGTTCCTCCTCTGTGAATTGATCTGTGTTCCCAGGGAGTGTCTTTGAAGGGAGATAGGGGGGAAACAGGGGTGTCCTGGCCCACGAAATTGACTGGGTGGTGGCAGCAAAAGGGGAGACCTACCCTAGGATTTTGGGGTGGGGGAAGACATGCGGATCCTCACTTAGAAACCCCCCAGTTTCAAGTGAGGGTAGACTCCTGACATGCATGGATAGATTTGTTTTTTGTCTTCTTTGGACCTCGTTATTATAAAGCCATGCTGTAGAGTAGCTAGAGGGTTACTCTCTATCATGTTCAGTTAACTCAGATCTTAGAAATAAATCCAAGCCCATAGCAGATGGGGAAACCTTGCTAGCAGCAACCAAGTTTGATCAAGCTTGTGGTTAATATGGCCCTGATTGCACCAGGCTTTAGTTTCATGAGGCTTATTGCATTAAAGGTCTGTTCTGTTTGGGGAGAGACAGTTGGGTTCAGATGCTATTGATTCTAATGTGTCAGGAA
Organism: Mauremys reevesii; assembly: GCF_016161935.1. Taxonomy (NCBI): domain Eukaryota; kingdom Metazoa; phylum Chordata; order Testudines; family Geoemydidae; genus Mauremys; species Mauremys reevesii. The sequence goes on from NC_052627.1 coordinate 6,679,601, forward strand.
ATCAGAATAGAAATTGTGTGAATGAACTGGGAACATGAAGCTATTTATTGCCCTAAGCAACTTTATCAAAACTGTGGGCTGCTGAGAGCAACATAGTGATAAGCAGGCCTTAAATTCAGCCACAGCCAACCGGAGTGGAGCGCCGGTCAATATTTTCAAACCTGTGGGAGTCCTGGTGCCTCCCACAGGGCTGAAAGCCCAAGCCCAAGCAGGCCCTGTGGCTGAGAAGCTCCAGGCACCAGCAGCCCCCCCTCCATAGGGCTGAAGCCCTGACCCCTGATACCCCTCGCCACTCATGGAGCTAAAGCCCTGAGAATCCCTCCCCATCCCACAGATGAAGTGTTGACCCTGGAATGGGTGGGGGGCATAAGTGGCTCCAGGAAATAATATCTGAGAATTTAAGACCTGGTGATATGTGGTAGCAGCCAGAAATCCCCAGCAATGAATCATCTGAAGGTTTGATATCAATTGCAGGCAGCGCCCTCTTAAAGATTTCTGGGAATTCTAAGGAAAAATACCCAGCAGAAAGACATCTTCATTCTTCTTACTTTTTTCCTGGCATGTCATTCTGCATGATAGTCATGTCTTTGAGAATTACGAAATTACAAACTCTGTGCCCCCCGTGCAAGGAGCAGCTTTGCTAGTCTTTGCCTGAGCAGGGCTGGCTCCAGAGGTTTTGCCGCCCCAAGCAGCCAAAAAAAAAAAAAAAGCCGCGATCACGATCTGTGGCAATTCAGTGGGAGGTCCTTCGCTCCCAGCGGGAGTGAGGGACCCTCCGCCGAATTGCCACCGAATACCTGAAAGTCCTGCCCCGCTCCGGAGTTGCCGCCCCAAGCATCTGCTTGCTAAGCTGGTGCCTGGAGCCGGCCCTGTGCCTGAGGCACAATCTCCCTAGAACGGCTCCTGTGGCATGTCAGCTCCACACTGCACCCACAGTGGTGTAAAAGCCAGAGCTATCCCTTAGCAGGGAGGAATGCACAGTAGCAGTGTGCCATGTATTTTTAATAGCTGTGAAGTAAGGCTCTTTCCTTAATCAGCAAATACAGGCTTCTCAGTTAGAAGGAGGGGTATCTGTAGGAGATGATGGGAGACAAAAAAAGAGACTGCTGTTATTCAAACATCAGCCAGCTGGAAGCCCTTCTGATTAGCTAGTGTTTGGTAGCACTGCTAAAAAAAATGCTAATCCTTGTAATACAAAAAAAGTCAAGAATTCTAAAATAATGTTCATGCCACAAATTTAGAAAAAAATTGCATGTTTTTAAAGGAATTTTTGTGATTTTTTTTTCACTTAAAATGTACAGATTTTCAAAGACACACAAAAGTTTGGGAGTGTTTTACCTTTTTGTTTTTCAGATGTCATTTGCCTATCTTCTCCTGATCTTCCACCTCCTCTTTCCTTTTGCCATGGAAAACGGGGGGAGAGAAGAAGGAAAAAAAATAATTTTGTTGGAAATTTTTTAAACAAAACTTTTCAACAAGATTTTTCTTCTTGAAACCGAGCTAGGTTTTTTAAAGATTTTGAATACAAATTTTCTACCCCCTCTACTGTTTACTGTGCTTCTCATAGTTTTCTCTAGTGATACAGTATCCACAGGTCTCCGTGAGCCTTCACATAGAAATGATGCTTTTACCCCACCTCCATGATGCTTGTTATGGATTTTCTGACTGTTGCATAGTAACCAGAGAGGAGCCTTCACTTTTACCCCATATTGTATATTGCACAAACTTGATTTCTGGGTTTTGCAGACAGCAGGCTTTTTTGGATAAGGATGTGTGTGATGTATAGTTTGCCTCCAGTTAGCTAATTGGGCTGTGGGTTATTGGGACTGCATTTATTTCTATTTAATTTTTATTTTGTTTTAACTAGAAGACTGAGCCATCCGCTTTTGAAAACAGCTGATTTAACCCTACCACCAACACCACTTTGTTATATTTCCAGGTAAGAATTTTTTGAAAACATGTAGAAGTAAGTGATGTAATGATTTGTTATGTTTATCCAAACTATTTTCTTTTTAAAACCCAGTAGTAGCTCTAAGAAGAACCTATTACTAATAATAGAAAGAGTGCAAACAGAAGATCTAATACTAAGGACCCTAGATAATTCCTTCCATTCAACATTTTGAAGTTGCCCTGAATGTGGGATCACATATTCTTATGGCAGAAAACAACCCTTGCACTTTAAAGGAGAAATACTTGGCCCTATCTGACTGGTGCCTGTAGACGTGTGAATTATATTCCTGGGAACACATGCCAGTGATTGTGCTCGTGCAATGTGTATGCTGAGTCATGTGTTTAAAACTATGTATGAAACTATTCATGTCTGTTTGTAACACTCGTGGCTTGAAAGGTATAATGAACTCAGCATGAAAGACAAAATCAATGTATCACGACATAGTGTGTTAGTTCAGAAAATAAGGAAAACGTACATTAATTTACCCCAATCTCCACTTTCCCAGTAGGTTCTTATTACGGCCCGCCACTCTGCTCTCCTGGGAGAGTGGTAAGTGTCTGAATTCTGTATTGAAGGGAGGTGGGAGGGTAAGAAGTAGCAATTTAGACATAGAAGGCCTGTTTCGTTTTTACACTGAGATCCTGATACACTGCTGTGGTGGTGCAAAGGGACTTAAATTGGATCATTTAAGCCCATTTTAAGACCTCTTTACATTGCCAGCAAATGTACTATTACATTGTTGTGAGGATCTCAGCACCTCTGAAAACTAGGCTGAGGTGCACCCACATTTGATGAACTAGGGCCCAGGTCCCTGCCTTATAAAATGGTACAGCATTCTCCATCAGTAACCCAAAACAGTACTGTTACCTATGGCAAGCCATAGGCTCTGATCCTGTGAAGGGCTCTGCACACTGCCCCCTTCACTCCAATGCACAGAACTCATTGCAGGATCGGGCCCATAGTGGTTTGCCCTACTTCAAGCACGAGTTACAGGGCTCAGTGCAGCAATCTCTGGCCTCTTGCACAGAATGTGAGACTAGATGGAGGATCAGAATGGCTCCTTCTGGCCTCATACATCTCGGAATTTATGGACCTCCTCTGTAGAGAACTGTCCCACCGGATCATCCATTCCCCAGCTCCCCGATTCAAAGGCCACTAGGGTGATAGCTCTTCCCTCTTTCCTTTCTTCTCCTTTCCCCCCTCAAATTCTTCACTCGCTTCTTTGCAGTCGTTCTTGGCAGGGTGTCCTATAACCACTTCTCCCTCGCTGTTCAGAATTACTGCCTTGCCACCCCAGCAACTGGCATCTTACCCTCTGAGAAGCTGAGGCTGTATTGTTCCCCTTTGCTTGCTTTGCCCTGCTTCTACTGAATCTAATTCATCTCCTCCTCCAAATGCCATTTCCCTCTCTGATTCCCCCTAACCCCCAATGGGTCTCCATTGTCCATTTTTTTTGTTCTTTCTTTCCCACCCACTAAGGCCATCAGTAAAATGGAAAGTTCAAGCTCATTTTCCATCTCCAGGAGCCCCCTGATTTCCATATTTATTTCATACCCAAAGCCTGCCAAGCTCACATGGGCAAAGCCAGCCACCAACATTTGATGTCAGGGTAATGTCTGCCAAGGCCGCTGAGCACCTCTGTACGTGCAGCTCTGCTCTTGCTGAATTGGCTGTAGTCTGCAGTACTTCTCTGCGGGAAGAATGCCTGGGTCAGAACTGAGGGGTTGTGCTGCTGGAAGTGGCATGTTTTAGAGGCGATGAGTAGCAGATGTTGGACTCCCTGTGGTTAAAACTGGTCAGGTGGCTAGATTTTAAAGTTACAATCCACACAGAAGGAGTCCCAATTCCTTTAGATGCCTAAATATCTCCTGAGGATCTGGGCCAAGTTGCTTCACCCCATTCCACAGACCAGTTTCCCTCCAAGGGTGCACACAGCCAGTTACTGTGGCCAGTGAGTAGGGAGTACTTCTTGCCCCTTCCCGCAGAGATGATGCATGAGGGGATTTCTATGGGTGTCGAGTTTCCCTTGCAGGGCTTGCTCTGCTCGGCCTGTTGGAGTTGGAGGGGCTCTGTCCTTCTCCCACTGCTCCTCGTCCCCCAGCATGTTTCCACCACCCGGCTCGTTCGGCTTTTCTCCCTGGCAGCCAGGCCCGGGGGGGGGGGAACATAGGAGTCCTGATGGAGCCGCTTCTGCCTCTGTGTGGTGCCTGGGTGAGGAGGCAGCGGTGGCCTACGCCCTCCGCTCCCCACCTGGACCTGGCTGCGGGGAGAGGGTAGGGTTGCAAACCCTCTGCTTTCGCTGGGAGTCTCCCAGAATAGGGCTCTATCTCCCGGAGGCTACTGAAGCCAGCCCGGGAGATTTTAACCTGCTTAAAGTCAGCCAGCACAGTGGGGCTAAGCCAGGCACCCTGCCTGCCCTTGTGCTTCTCCAGGAAGCGGCCATCCGCATGCCCCTGTGGCCCTGGGTGGGGGCGGGCAGGGGTCTCCACATGCTGCCCCTGCCTGAAAGCACTGCCCCCACAGCTCCCACTGACTGCAGTTCCCGGCCAATGGGAGCTGTGGGGGCGGTGATTGCAGACGGGGTAATGCACAGAGCCCCCTGGCCTCCCCCTGCAGGGACATGCTGGCTGCTACCATGAGTGTCGCGGGGCCAGAGTGCCTTATTCCCACTGCATCACCGGCTGGGAGCCACCAGAGGTAAGCGCTGCCTGGCTGGAGCCTGCACCCCTCACCCTCTCCTGCACTGTAACCCGAGCCCGGAGCCCCCTCCTGCACCCAAACTCCCTCCCAGAGCCTGTGCTCCTCACCTCTTCCCACACCCCCACCCCAGGCTCAGCCCGGAGCTCCCTCCCAAACTTCCTCCCAGAGCCTGTACCCCCTCCCGCACCCCAACCTCCTGCCCCAGCCCGGAGCCCCCTCCTGCACCCAAACTCCCTCCCAGAGCTTGCACCCCACACTCCTTCCTGTACCACAACCCCCACCCCAGGCTCAGCCCGGAGCCCCCTCCCACTTTCTGAACCCCTCAGGCTCAGCCCAGAGCCTGCACTCCCTCCTGCAACCCAACCCCCTGTCCTAGCCCAGTGAAAGTGAGTGAGGATGGGGGAGAGCGAGCGACGGAGGGAGGAGGGATGGAGTGAGCAGGGGGGGCTTGGAGGCGGGGTGAGGCCTCAGGGAAGGGCAGGGGATGGGGCGAGGGTGTTTGGGTTGGTGTGATTAGACAGTTGGCAACCCTAGGAGAGGGATCGAGAGAGATGGAAGCCGGGACAGGGGGAGGCATAGTAGGAGACGGACAGACCCCCACCCCAGGGAACTCTGGCGGGGAGAACTCAGGCCAGGAGCAGGGTGGGGGTCACTGGGAAAGGTGCCAGGAGCAGGTACTGCTTAACCTGATTTAGGGGTATTGCCTGCCCCCTTTTCCCTGCTGAGGTGTCCGCAAGAGTGCAGGAGCTCCGGGGAGAATGTGTGAGCCTACACCCCAGCTGACCCGCAGGCACATACTCCCCACTTCTGTGGCCCCAACTCCCCAGGAGCCAGTGGGATTGGCTGCCCTGGCAGGGAGGTGCCCCCCACTATCGGCAGGTACCAGCGCTCTCTGCTGCCCAGCTGATGTATCACAGTGAGGGGTATTGATTGGGCAGACCCTCATGGTGTTACAATCTGAGGAGAGCCAAGAAGGCCCCGTGTGACTGAGGAAAGGCTGTGACAAACTAGCCGATACCACTTCTCCCTCAGTGCCCTGGCTACATTTGAATATGGTTAATTACATTCTCTTGTTGCTTTGACTGGACCAGGTACACTAGTTTTCTTCCCTGTTTGTGTTCTTCTGATGTGTGCCATTAACCAGTTACTGTGTTCCACCCCTGAGGTGGCTGCATTTCAGTGGGGCCTGTGAGTGTCAAGTACATCATCCCTATAATTCTCAAAAGTATTTGAAGTTGGTGAAAGCTGCTGCATAAATCAAATAATAATAAATGTAAAAGATCATGGGCCCAGCACACTGCAGCAATCAAAAAAAAAAAAAAAAGCACGAGAGAGATAGGAAGCCCCTGTAATAAATCAGTGAGAATAACTCTTCAGTTATCCCTAATTACCTGTGCTGACCTCAAAAGTTGAAATATACCTGGACAACAGTCTCCCTGACAGAATGTGTGGTGCTCTCAATATACTCTCCAAAAGGAAAATATTTACAAGTATGACATATCAAATACAAGACCATCCTTCCCTAGTTATGCACAGGAAACACATGTTGCAAAACTACGCAGTTGTATTGCAGAAATCTGAATTGTTTTCAGCCAAAAGCATTGCACCAATTTTTTTTCTCTTCTTTGATTTTTTTTAACCACATATGTGAAAATACCAGTGTTTAAGAAAAAGGAAGAAATGTACCAGTTGGAAAGATGTTATACCCCCAGGGGATGAATGCAGTGTGTATAATTTGGCATTTCCTTTCTAAATCATCCCTGTTGTAGGATTAGTTCAATATGGGGGTTGTTAACACCTGATTGTAACAAATCCATGTTATCGCCTGTTGACCCACTGGCTTCAAAATGAGGTCAAAAGAGTGCAACCTGTATCAAAGGTACTTATATGGCCCCATTACCCTAGGATCTGAGGTCTGGCTCCCGAAAGGGAATGTCTAACGTTTTAGGTGCCTAATTCACCCGGTGGACACCACACATGCTGAGTTAGGTGCCGAGGCTCTCTACAGAATGCATGGGGAGAGATGGGTCTCAGAGAATGTGATGCACAAAAACAGAACGCCCTGCAGGGAGCTGTCTAAGCTAGCTAATAGTGGATGCTAAGAGAGGGGTATGCCCTAAGCCCTGCCCCTCAAAGGGACTTAGCTGCCTATCTCTGCCTGGGATCCCTCTCCTGCAGTCAGGTGCAAGGATGGCAGCTGGGCGTGCCAGCTTTCATACACAGCAGCTGTAGTGGCAGCAGCCTGAGGTGAAGGGATTTGAATGGAGGCTTCCCACTTCTCAGGTGAGTGACCTAAACCCTGGGCTATGGGACATTCTGGTGTGGGGCTGTCTCAGTCTCCCAGGTTGAAGCTATTCCACTTTGGATCCATTAAATGGGCATTGGGCCAGAGACCATGAGAAGAGCGAAATAGTCACGTGTCTAGGGCACTCATGGGAGCGGCAGGAAACCACTGTTCACAATCCCTCAGCAGGCAGAGGGGCAAACTGAACTTGGGTCTCCCACACCCCTGTGAGTTCCATACCCACTGGGCTAAAAGTCATAAGGGAGGGAGCTGCCAGCTTCCATTTTGTGTGGCGTTAGGCATGTCAAAGCTTGTCTTCATCTGGTTTGACGACTGAGCTGGCACACAGACACCTGGGCTTCTCTCTGAGGCAGCAGTGCATGTGCCATGGGGACGTTTACAGTGCAAATGTAGGCACTGAGTATGGTTAGAGTGAGGTGGCAGCTGAGCGGGGGTTCTGTGGATCGCACTAGCACCTACATCTCGGCTAACTGCCTTTGTGGATCTGGGCCTGAGTGTCTCTCAGTCTTTAACACTCCTGCGGGGCAGGGAAATGCTGCTGCCGCCACAGGCCCAGGAAGTTTTGCTTGAATGGGCTGCGAGACTTAGGTTTACACTGGAAACTTTTGCCTGTATAGTCATGTCTGTTAGAGGGTGGTTTGGGCAACATTTCTATATCCATACAGCAAAAGCCTTAGTGTAGATGCCGATATACTGGCAAAAAAGTGCTTGTGTTGGTAGAACTTTTCATTTGGGAACCAGCCTAAGCTACACCAGCAAAATCACTCTTTGGCTGGTATAAGCTTTATCAGTAGGAGGGTTAAATTTAAATAAATATATATATTTTTTAAATTAATGGAAATATACCTATCTCCTAAAACTGGAAGGGGCCTTGAAAGGTCATTGAGTCCAGCCCTCTGCCTTCACTAGCAGGACCAATTTTTGCCCTAGATCCCTATGTGGCCCCCTCAAGGATTGAGCTCACAACCGTGGGTTTAGGAGGTCAATGCTCAAACCACTGAGCTATCCCTCCCTCTGACTGAGTAAGCCCTCAGGGTTGCTGGTGTAGCTATACTAGCATAGACTAGGCCTTATTCATAATCAAGCAGGCTAACGCTGGGTAGCAGTTAGTCCGTCCATGCTGAAGTTCAGCTTTCTCAGGCCCGCAAAGTCTCTGAGCCAAATTAAGAAAGAGATGGAGCTGGCATCAGTGGGTTTCCACCTGTTTACACCAGCTCTGAAATCGGCCCAATATTTATCTCTCGGCTTCCTCTTGGAGCCTGTTCCGTTCGCTTAGTTCGCAACAAGGGCTCAGTGAGATACGGTCCTGTGTAGCAAGCCCATCCTTTATAGTGCATTGGAAGTGAGATGTTAGTCTTTGTTACCACGTTGAGCCGTCATACCTGCTGTTTTCCTCCTCCGGGTTAATCTCTTAAAACCGCAGCATGTTAATTAAACTCATTATCCAAAAATCTGCACTGAGCATTTCAAAGGGCTTCATGCTACCTGAGAGAGCTGCTTTGAGCCTGGGTATATTTCAAACCCTTGTTCCCTTTTCAGAGGATAGTTGCTCCCTGCTGGGTCCTGGGCGAGCCCCCTTCTTTGGGCAGACGCTTTTAAGTCATACCCTCTTATGAAGTATTAAGAGCCTTCAAAAAGAGAAGCCCATTAGTGATATACATGTTGTGTCATCTCGCCGGGCCTTTCAGGGGATAGGATTGTTGTTCTGAGTTTGTAACTGATGGAGCAGGTGCAGCTGTTTGTCACTTAGCACTAAAGCTGCGCTTCGGGCCAGGGGCGAGGGAGTGGGGGTGTCAGGAAGGCCAGATGCAGCTCCCTGATCCCCGGGCTGACCCCAGCCCCATTATGACTTAGAGCTGCTGTTGGACTGTGTTGAGTTACATCACGTTGCAGGGTCTGAACGGAGCCTCAGCCAGTGGAGGTTTAACACAGGGGGATCTCCCCCCATACACTATACACAGGGCTTGGCTCTAGCTCACCTGTGCTAGCAGGAGCTCACCTCTGATGGTGGGATTCTCTGCTGGCCGTCGGTGGCGAGGTTATGGGTCTCTTGCACTGCTCTGGAAATGCCAAGGTGCTGTAATGCAATCAGGAGTCTGGCCCCACTAAGTCTGTGATGTGACCCCCTTCTGTGGGGCACAATGAGCACAGCCAGATGGCCTAGCTACCTGAGGAGTGTAATAAGCATGTAGATGAGGTGAAAGGCAGGACACAATCTAGGGAGAGAGCTTCACATGAAAGGCACAAGAAACTGCAAGTGAGGCCAGTCCAGGAAGGGTGGTAGAATCAACTGGGCACTGGACTGGAACATAGAAGATATGGATACAATTGGTGGCTCAACCACTGGCTTATCGGGTGACCTTTGGTGAGTCACTTAACCTTCTCTGTTCTTCATCTGTAAAATGGGGTTAGGGCTTCCTCACCATGCAGGAGTTTGGGAGGATAAAATCCATTGCGCGAGAGCTGCTCAGATACTCTGGTGATAAAGGCCAGGGAAGCACCTAGGTAGCACTATTCTTTTGTAAAGTTTCTAACCACTGTGGTTAGGACACCCAGACAGGGCTACGCTTGCAGTCAGTGTGCACATCTGGTAGGCCACTTCATCCCATTCCTTCTGTTGGCAGAAGCCACACCCACACAACGTGTGTCTCGGGGCCTCTGTTCACTACTGAACCATCCATGAGCCTCACCAATGTATCCATACCTGGGTACATTGCAATGGGGCCTCACGGGGCTGGTGGGGGACTATCCATGCAAACTACAAGGCCTGTTGCCTAGTATCCATACGGCCAGTTTGTGAAGAGTGCTCCTGTGAATGGCACAGCCCTGCTCAGTTTGTTGCTTGGCAGGTGGATAGAAAGTTGCACTGGGCATTCCTGGGGCCAATGTCTGCATGACGCTCAGGACCTCCTGCAAGTTCAGTGGGAGGTGAGGGTGCTCAGTATCTCACAGGATCGGGCTCCTAGTATGCAAAATTTGAGGGCCCACTAGCACAAGTAGCCCTGATCTGCCATGAGGCCTGTATGTTCTGCTCTCATCCTAGTAACTCAGTGGGGCTTTTGCTGAAATGGGGGCCAAATGCTTCTAACTTTGAGAAATCCAATCCTTTTGTTTTCCAAAAGTCAGTGAACAGAACACAAGCTTCTCACTGGCAACAGTTAACAGCAGAGTGGGGTTAGAATGTTCCTTAATCTAAGAAAAGGATAGGGTTTCCCCCAGTTTATCCTTAAAAGCAAAAGACCTCTGACCATTGCTCACTCATACATTTTGTTAAACCATTTTTGGGCAGAGAACGAGCATGGGGTTGGGGTGAGGCGGAATCAAGGCAAAAGATGATTTTTGCCAACATTTTCAAGGAAAACCCTGGGATTATAAAGGAGAGTGTTTGGCAACCTTCGATGTAGCAGCCATTACTTCAGTCACTATGACAACACTGGACCAGGTCCATCCTGAGATCATGCCTGACCAACCTGATTGCCTTCAATGATGAGATAACTGGCTCTGTGAATATGGGGAAAGTGGTGGATGTGATATATCTTGACTTTAGCAAAGCTTTTGATACAGTCTCACACCGCATTCTTGCCAGCAAGTTAAAGGAGTATGGATTGGATGAATGGCCTATAAGATAGATAGAAAGCTGACTAGATCATTGTGCTCAACGGGCAGTGGTTAACAGCTCGATATCTAGTTGGCAGCTGGCAATTGGAGTGCCCTGGGGCGAGGGAGTGGGGGCCAGTTTTGTTCAACATCTTCATTAATGATCTGGATGATGAGATGGATTGCATCCTCAGCAAGTTCGTGGATGACACTAAACTGTGGGGGGATAGATACGCTGGAGGGTAAGGTTAGGATACAGAGGGACCTAGACAAATTAGAGGATTGGGCCAAAAGAAATCTGATGAGGTTCAACAAGGACAAGTGCAGAGTCCTACGCTTAGGACAGAAGAATCCCATGCACTGCTACGGGCTGGGGACTGACTGGCTAAGCAGCAGTTCTGAAGAAAAGGACCTGGGGATTACAGTAAATGTGAAGCTGGATATGAGTCAGCAGTGTGCCCTTGTTGCCAAGAAGGCTAATGGCATATTGGGCTGCATAAGTAGGAGCAAAAACAACAAGGAGTCCTTGTGGCACTTTAGAGACTTATGCCCAAATAAATTTGTTAGTCTCTAAAGTGCCACAAGGACTCCTTGTTGTTTTTGCTGATACAGACTAACATGGCTACCCCTTTGAAACCTGTCATTAGCAGGAGCATTGCCAGCAGATCGAGGGCGGTGATTGTTCCTCTCTATTCAGCACTGATGAGGCCACATCTGAAGTACTGTGTCCAGTTTTGCCCCCCCCCAGTACAGAAAAGATGTGGACAAATTGGAGAGAGTCCAGCGGAGGGCAACAAAAATGATCAAGGGCTGGAGCACATGACGTATGAGGAGAGGCTGAGAGACCTGGGCTCATTTAGTCTGCAGAAGAGTAGAGTGAGAGGGGATTTGATAGCAGCCTTCAACTACCTGAAAGGGGGTTCCAAAGAGGATGGATCTCGGCTGTTTTCAATGGTGGCAGATGACAGAACAAGGAGTAATGGTCTCCAGTTGCAGTGGGGAAAGTCTAGGTTGGATATTAGGAAAAACTATTTCACTAGTAGGGTGGTGAAGCACTGGAATGGGTTACCTAGGGAGGTGGTGGAATCTCCATCCTTTGAGGTTTTTAAGACCCAGCTTGACAAAGCCCTGGCTGTGATGATTTAGTTGGGGTTGGTCTTGCTTTGGGCAGGAGGTTGGACTAGATGACCTCCTGAGGTCTCTTCCAACCCTAATCTTCTATATTTTAGAATGCCTGATTCGGCTGTTTTGAATTCTTTGTCCTAGGTGGATGAGGTCCTAATGTCCCTGCAACCTGAGGGTGAGATCATTGTTGTCCCATCATACCTAATGTGCTTCCAAGGGAAAGGGCAGAGACCATGGCAAAACAGAATAAGAAGAGAAAATCAGATGATTAGACTAAATGTGGCATAAACAAGACGTGATTGTGTGGGTGTGATGGGTGTCCCGTCCGTCCGTCCCCCCTCTCCCCCGGGTGCTACTTGGAACTGTGAGGTGTCATGGTGAGGTGTGGTAATAGTTTTTTAGTAGGGTTTTCAAAATGGCTCAGTGTGGGCCTTAACATGCACTGAGATCAATGGTTAACCTCCCTCGATTTGACTAGGAACAGAGTTAGGTCGGTGGTAAGTGCTTCTGAAAATCCCATTTATTGCTATTTGGGAGCCAATCAGTCCTCCCATGCCAAAGCAAAACTAAACATTGAGCAGAGAATATCCCCAAATGATTAACACTTGTGTTTTCTGTTTCTTTCTGTTGGAGACAGAGAGAACAGCCACATGCTGAGGAAGGAATAGCTATCATCCTGATTGCCTGCTCTGTCAAAGATTCATCGGGACAATCATTTGGTTTCAGGGATGGAACTTTTTCTCATAACAATGGACACATTGTAACCCCAGTGGGAATGAAGACGTTGTGCTACACCATCAGGGATCTATACAAAATTCATACTGCACAAGGTCTACAATCCTTTTTTCCATCAAAAAGTGGTTCAAACTTTTATTATCATTATAGAGGTTCTATTACTACCTGCAAATAAATGGCTTATCCACTTCCTTTGAATTCAGCAAAAAACATTGACTTCAGTGGATGTTGGCTCAAGACCCAGATTGGTATTTGGTATATAAAAGACGGCTGAAAACAAGTAATGGATCTTCCTAAACTAAAATGCTGAAATTATGTTTCTGCATTGTGTAATCCCTGCTCTGCTGTTGACCTGCGATGTTACTTTGGGCAAGTCACTTCCCCCTCGGTGCTTCTGTTTCCACTTCCACCCTTTGTCTGTTTCGATCAAAAGCAATTTGGGATTGTCTCTTACTGTATGTATGTACAGTGCCTGGTACTGATCTTAGTCAGGGCCTCTATATGCTACAGTAATAATTCATAATAATCACACAGAGATCATGCGGAATCACTTTTTAATTAACAATGGCCCTTAAAATCTCATTTTATTTATTCCCTACATCTGCAGCATTTATCTGTAGAAGTATGTGGGATGCAGTGTTGCCTAGTAGATAGGGCAGTGAACTGGGAGGCAAAAGGGTGTAGGTTCACTTCTTAGTTTTGCCACTGGCCTGCTGGGTGACCTTAGGCAAGCCAGATTGCCTCCCTATGCCTCAGTTTCCCCATCTGTAAAATGGGGATATTGACACTGCCCTCCTTTGTAAAGTGCTTTGAGATCCAAAGAAGAAAAGTGCTAAATAAATGACATTGTTCCCTAAACTATAGTCACATCACGCGTGTTTTGGCAATCTCTGCAGATTGCGGTCAGCGTACACATAGAGACATTTACAAAGCTTCTTGACTCTAATTTATTTCTCCTTTCTGTGTGCATGTGCCACACACATGATACTCTTGCAGCAGTAAATCATTAGAAAGGCAGCACAAATGGTGCAGAAATCCTGAGTGAATCAATCCCCAAGCTCTAAACAACCTCAGAATATTGTGTACAATTCTTAGCAGAGCTAAAATGCTACAGTAGCTCTGACATTTTGCAGGACAGTTTCATTAGTGCAGTTCCTGGTTACACTGAGGATACATACTAATTAAAATCTTATATAGTGAAAGCTGGTGGCATCTGCCACTTCCTATTTAGTTGAGTTTCTCCCCTCAGATTGCACGGTTTCTCTACCTTTGTGGTTCCAAATCCTGTTCCTCCAATTACTCTGTTTCTAATGGATTTCAGCTACTACACACATTTTCTGGTTATTCAGGGTTATTTTTATGGTGGCCCTGTCAATCACATGGATAATTAAACAGCGGTGACCTTGGCGAGATTTTTGTCTGTTGGACTGCAATTAAAAAAAAATCACAGTGGGAACTACTGAAATGCACAGCATCGCGTTTTAACTTACTGTGTGCTCTGTGTGCCAGTCTGTTTAATGAATGTGAAGTGCACTACCAAACAAAAATAAGTTTAGATTTCAGCACATAAGGACAAGTTTGGATTTGTTTAAAACAAAGCAGGAATGGAGCTGCTGCTATAAGAACACCCTAAATGTGCATCGATATATGGCACATGTTTGGGGCTTTGGCACAGAAAGCATGTTTGAGAAATGCATTCATGGCAACATTTATCACATATGGAGTGTAACAACATAGTCCTAGGAGCCTGCATTTTGTCAGGAAATTTCAGAGATTCATTGGCTTTTGTGGCCAGAAGGGACCATTATGACCATCTAGTCTGACCACCCGCAGAATGTGGCCAAGAAAACCTCACCCAGTCATTTCTGTATCAAACCCATAACTTCTGTTTGAGCTAGAGCACATCTGAGAAGAATATCCACTTTTGACATAAAGACTGGAAGTGATAGAAAATCCACTACTTCCCTTGGTAAATTGTTCCAATGGTTGTTAACCCTCATTGCTTTTGACTCAGTTTCCACCTATTGGATCTTGTAATGTCTTTGCTAGATTAGAAATCCCCCTACTAAAAGAAATCTCTTCCCCATGTAGGTCCTTGTAGACAATGATCGAGTCACCTCCAAAGGTGCTACACTGCTGGAGACCGGGGTGGGGGGGCAGCCCCATGAAGGACAGGGAAGAGACAGTTCAGGGACTCACAAGACCTCTGGAGACACAGCCTTGCCCTCCCATGGACCCTTGGGATCTTCCAAGTTTAGGGTTGCTCCCTGAATTTAATCAGTGGAGGTAACCCCCATTTCTGACAGCCCGATGTGAGGAAATCTACAGAAGGGAATGAACAGAGATATTTTCTGCCCAGTCTTCCCACTCCCCCTTCAGTATCCCACATGATTGAACGTAATAGAAGATCATAATGGCAGAGTTCTCATGAAACACGGTGATATCAATGGGACACAGTAATACAAATGTACAAAATATATCGGAATGACAGAATATGAAAAGGCCAGGGTAGAGACCGTCGAATCGTGGAAATCAACGAATGGCTATGCAGATGGTGTCGGAGAGAAGGGTTTGGATTCTTTGACAATGGGATGGTCTTCCAAGAAGAAGGATTGCTAGGCAGAGACGGGCTCCACCTCACAAAGAGAGGGAAGAGCATCTTTGCAAGCAGGCTGGCTAACCTAGTGAGGAGGGCTTTAAACTAGGTTCACCGGGGGAAGGAGACCAAAGCCCAGAGGTAAGTGGGGAAGTGGGATACCGGGAGGAAGCACAAGCAGGAGACTGCAAGAGGGGAGGACTCCTGTCTCAGACTGAGAAAGCGGGACAATCAGCGAGTTATCTTAAGTGCCTATACACAAATGCAAGAAGCCTGGGGAACAAGCAGGGAGAACTAGAAGTCCTGGCACAGTCAGGGAATTATGATGTAATTGGAATAACAGAGACTTGGTGGGATAAGTCACATGATTGGAGTACTGTCATGGATTGATATAAACTGTTCAGGAAGGATAGGCAGGGCAGAAAAGGTGGGGGAGTTGCGTTGTATGTAAGAGAGCAGTATGACTGCTCAGAGCTCCAGTATGAAACTGCAGAAAAACCTGAGAGTCTCTGGATTAAATTTAGAAATATGAACAACAAGGGTAATGTCGTGGTGGGAGTCTGCTACAGACCACCAGACCAGGGGGATGAGGTGGACGAGGCTTTCTTCCAGCAACTAAAAGAAGTTGCTAGATCGCAGGCCCTGGTTCTCATGGGTGACTTTAATCACCCTGATATCTGCTGGGAGAGCAATACAGCGGTGCACAGACAATCCAGGAAGTTTCTGGAAAGTGTAGGGGACAATTTCCTGGTGCAAGTGCTGGAGGAACCAACTAGGGGAAAAGCTCTTCTTGACCTGCTGCTCACAAACAGGGAAGAAATAGTAGAGGAAGCAATAGTGGATGGGAACCTGGGAGGCAGTGACCATGAGATGGTCGAGTTCAGGATCCTGACACAAGGAAAAGAGGAAAGCAGTAGAACAGAGACCCTGGACTTCAGAAAAGCAGACTTTGACTCCCTCAGGGAACTGATGGGCAAGGTCCCCTGGGAGAATAACATGACGGGGAAAGGAGTCGAGGAAAGCTGGCTGTATTTTAAAGAAACCTTATTGAGGTTGCAGGAACAAACCATCCCGATGTGTAGGAAGAAAAGTAAATATGGCAGGTGACCAGCTTGGCTTAACAGTGAAATCCTTGCTCGTCTTAAACACAAAAAAACAGCTTACAAGAAGTGGAAGATTGGACAAATAACCAGGGAGGAGTATAAAAGTATTGCTCAGGCATGCAGGTGTGAAATTAGGAAGGCCAAATCACACTTGGAGTTGCAGCTAGCCGGAGATGTTAGGAGTAACAAGAAGGGTTTCTTTAGGTATGTTAGCAACAGGAAGAAAGTCAAGGAAAGTGTGGGCCCCTTGCTGAATGAGGGAGGGAACCTAGTGACGGAGGATGTGGAGAAAGCTAGTGTACTCAATGCTTTTTTTGCCTCTGTCTTCACAGACAAGGTCAGCTCCCAGACAGCTGCAATCTGCAGCACGGTATGGGGAGGAGGTGACCAGCTCTCTGTGGAGAAAGAAGTAGTTCGGGACTATTTAGGAAAACTGGACGAGCACAAGTCCATGGGGCCGGATGCGCTGCATCCAAGGGTGCTAAAGGAGTTGGCCGATGAGATTGCAGAGCCATTGGCCATTATCTTTGAAAAATCATGGCGATCGGGGGAGGTCCCGGACGACTGGAAAAAAGCTAATGTAGTGCCCATCTTTAAAAAAGGGAAGAAGGAAGATCCAGGGAACTACAGGCCAGTAAGTCTCACCTCAGTCCCTGGAAAAATCATGGAACAGGTCCTCAAGGAATCAATCCTGAACCACTTAAAGGAGGGGAAAGTGATCAGGAACAGTCAGCATCGATTCACCAAGGGCAAGTCATGCCTGACTAACCTAATTGCCTTCTATGATGAGATAACCGGCTCTGTGGATGAGGGGAAAGCAGTGGATGTGCTATTTCTGGACTTTAGCAAAGCTTTTGATACAGTCTCCCACAGTATTCTTGCCAGCAAGTTAAAGAAGTCTGGGCTGGATGAATGGACGGTAAGGTAGATAGAAAACTGGCTAGATGGTCGGGCTCAACGGGTAGTGATCAATGGTTCCATGTCTAGTTGGCAGCCGGTATCAAGTGGAGTGCCCCAAGGGTCGGTGCTGGGGTGGTTTTATTCAATATCTTCATTAACGATCTGGAGGATGGTGTGGACTGCACCCTTAGCAAGTTTGCAGATGACACTAAACTGGGAGGAGTGGTTGATACGCTGGAGGGTAGGGATAGGATACAGAGGGACCTAGACAAATTAGAGAATTGGGCCAAAAGAAATCTGATGAGGTTCAACAAGGACAAGTGCAGAGTCCTGAACTTAGGACGGAAGAATCCCATGCACTGTTACAGACTAGGGACCGAATGGCTGGGCAGCAGTTCTGCAGAAAAGGACCTAGGGGTTACGGTGGACGAAAAGCTGAATATGAGTCAACAGTGTGCCCTTGTTGCCAAGAAGGCTAATGGCATTTTGGGTTGTATAAGTAGGGGCATTTCCAGCAGATCGAGGGATGTGATCATTCCCCTCTACTCAGCACTGGTGAGGCCTCATTTGGAGTACTGTGTCCAGTTTTGGGCCCCACACTACAAGAAGGATGTGGATAAATTGGAGAGAGTCCAGCGGAGGGCAACAAAAATGATTAGGGGGCTGGAGCACATGACTTATGAGGAGAGGCTGAGGGAACTGGGATTGTTTAGTCTGCAGAAGAGAAGAATGAGGGGGGATTTGATAGCTGCTTTCAACTACCTGAAAGGGTGTTCCAAAGAGGATGGATCTAGACTGTTCTCAGTGGTAGAAGATGACAGAACAAGGAGTAATGGTCTCAAGTTGCAGAGTGGGAGGTTTAGGTTGGACATTAGGAAAAACTTTTTCACTAGTAGGGTGATGAAGCACTGGAATGGGTTACCTAGGGAGGTGGTGGAATCTCCTTCCTTAGAGGTTTTTAAGGTCAGGCTTGACAAAGCCCTGGCTGGGAGGATTTAGTTGGGTTTGGTCCTGCTTTGAGCAGGAGGTTGGACTAGATGACCTCCTGAGGTCCCTTCCAACCCTGAGAGTCTATGATTCTATGATTCTATGAATAGGTTGAGCTGGTGGGGGAGTGGCATTATATGTAAAGAAAGCATAGAGGCAAATATAGTAAAAATCTTAAATGAATCAAACTGTAGCATAGAATTTCTATGGATAGAAATTCCATGCTTGAATAATAAGAGTAGATAGCAGTAGGAATATACTGCCAACCACTTGACCAGGATATTGATGGTCATTGTGAAATGATCAGGGACATCAGAGAGGCTATAAAAATAGGAAACTCAATAATAATAATAAGAGATTTTAATTATCCCCGTATTGACTGTGTACGTGTCATTTCAGGATATGATGCAAAGATAAAATTTGCTTCTTGAAGCAGCTAGTCCTAGAACTCACAAGGAGATAGAAGTAAATTGAGAATTGCCTAAGTCAAGAACAGGATCTGGTCCAAGAGGTGAATATAGCTGAACTGCTCTGTAATAGTGACCATAATGTAATTAAATGTAACATCCTGGTGGTGGTGGTGGTGAATACCAAAGAAGCCCACCACAGTAGCTTTTATCTTTAATAGGGAGAACTACAAAAAAATGAGGACGCTCGTTTGACAGAAATTAGAAGGAACAGTCACAATAGTTAAATGCCTGCAAGTTGCATGGAGCTTTTTAAAAACACCATAATAGGGGCTCAAATTAGATGTGCACTCCAAATTAAAGAAAAAGGAATTTAAAGTCAAATCCTACTGAGGAAAATAGAAAGGAGAATAAAATCTGGCAAGTCAAGTGTAAAAGTATAATCAGGCAGGCCAAAAAATGAATTTGAAGAGCAACTAGCAAAAGACACAAAAACTAACAGAATTTTTTAAAGTACATCAGAAGCAGGAAGCCTGCCAAACAATCAAGGGTGGGGAGGCACCGGACGATCGACGTGCTAAAGGAACACTCAAGGAAGACAAGGCCATTACCAGAGAAGCTAAATGAATTCTTTGCATCAGTCTTCATTGCAGAGGATGTGAGGAAGATTCCCACATCTGAGCCATTCTTTTTAGCTGACAGATCTGAGCAACTGACCAGGATCGAGGTGTCAGTGGAGGAGATTTTGGAACAAACTGATAAATTAAACAGTAATAATCACCAGAACCAGATGATATTCAACTAAGAAGTCTGAAGGAATTCAGATATGAAATTGCAGAACTACTGTGGTATGCATCCTATCACTTAAATCAACTTCTGTGCCAGGCGATTGCATGATAGTTAATGTAACACCCATTTTTTAAAAAAGGCTCCAGAGGCAATCCTGGCAATTACAGGTTGGTAAGCCTAACTTCAGTACCAGGCAAATTGGTTGAAACTATAGGAAAGAATAAATCAGTTTTCAGAATGGAGAGAATTACACAGCAAGGTCCCCCCGGGATCTGTACTGGGACTAGTGTTGTTCAACATATTCATAAATAATCTGGAAAAAGGGGTAAGTGGTGAGATGGCAAAGCTTGCAGTTGAAACAAAATTACTCAAGATAGTTAAGCCTAAAGGAGAGTAGTTAACAGGAATCTCACAAAACTGGATGACTGGGAAACAAAATGGCAAATGAAATTCCATTTTGACAAATGCAAAGTAATACACATTGGAAAACATAATCCCAACTATACATACAAAAATGATGGGGACTCAAATTGCTGTTACCACTCAAAAAAAAAATAATAAAAAAAAGATCTTGGAGTCATTGTGGCTAGCTTTTTTAAAACATCTACTCAAAAAAGCTAAAAATGTTAGGAGCCATTAGGAAAAGGGATAGATAATAAGAAAGTAAATATCATAATACCACTATATAAATCTATGGTACACCCATACCTTAAATACTGTTTGCAGTTCTGGTTGACCCATCTCAAAAAGATGCATTAGAAATGGAAAAAGTACTCTCATGTCACTACATGCACACCTGAACATAAGAAATGTGTAGCAAGTGAGGCAGGGCTCCCATGGACATCCTCTTCCAGAAACTCCCCGTTCCTCAGCAGATTCCTTCTTTGCCCATGGAGATTTTGTGAGTAGGTCTTCATATACCGATGTCAAACCAAAGCTGCAGATTCAAACACCCTGAGAATTTGAAGACATTCAGATCTGGATCTGAGGATTTCAGAGAAGACTTAGGGAGTCAGGTGCCTAAACCCCTTTGAATGTCTATGGGAGTTAAGTGCCTAACTTCCTTAGGTGCATTTTTAGGGTTTTTTTGGAGATTCCCAGCCTTGAAATTTGCAGACTAGACCAATGAAACAAGGAGCCATCATTTAATTGGAGTGGTCAGAGGCCCTAAATTGCATGGACGTGTCTTATGAAAGGACCAACTACCCTTAGCCACTGACTAAAAGAATGACATGTATTGAGAAGGAAATCTCACTCATACTATCAAGGATCTGCTGGTAAAACAAGTCTCTGAACACATGTGTTGCAGTTCTTTACCCTCCAGGCCCATCACTGGATTTGCATAATAGCAATTCCCTGGCTATTTAAAGTTGATTCATAATAACCTGAGGATTTTTAATAGATATTTTTATTAAAGTTACATTGTTTGTCTTGCCTCTGAAAATAAAATAACAGACAGAAATGAAGGAAAATAGATAATTAGAATCAAGCATCCCAGACTCAGTGAACCCTTAGCAATTGAATTTTTCATCCACAAATTGTCTGCAATAAATCAAATAATGAACAAGTGTACAGCTGGTAAAAGGAGCATTTAAACTGTTATGATCTAATTAATATTTGCTGTTTCTGTATGCCATCATTTGGTAAATTCTGAATCAATCCAAACCACCTGTTCCATCTCAAGCTTTCATAGATGCAGAAGGAGAGAGGGAACCAGACAGAGGGTGTGGGTGTGGCTTGTGGAATGGAGGTAAGTGCAGCTTTTTTGCCACCCCTTCAGTATCACAGTGAGACCGGTTGCCTAGACACAGGTGCAACAAGAGCCACGGTTGGAAGATCAAGCTAGAAAAAGTCAGGCTAGAAATAAGATGTACATTTTTAAGAGTGAGAGCAATCAGCCATCGGAATGCTTTACCAATGGGTGTGGTGGATCCTTCATCACCGGGAGATCTTAAATCAAGACAAGATATCTTTCTAAAACAATATGCTCTAGCCCCGCTACAAGATATGGGCTTGGTGCAGGATTCACTAGGTGAAATTCGATGAACTGTGTTCTGCAGGAGATCATATTTGATGATGTAATGGTCCAGTACGGCCTTAACATCTTTGAATATCTGCTGGATCTCCCAGGCTTGTAGGGGGGACTCACTTACTGCTACTGCTACTCCTAGGCTGTTTGTCTGGCTGGCATTAAGGGTTGCACACAGAAAGCCATTTACTGTGCATAGCAAGAACTTTATTGAACCTACTAACTTCTGAATATTACCACAGGCCCCATATTTTCTTATGTACCAGTAGATGGCAATATTTATGCATAGCATCTCCTCCCATTCCCCCGACTGCTTCTTAAATACAAATGTTGTAACAACAGAAGGAAGGTAGAGCCATGACCCCAGCACCTACTTGTCCTCTTGCCACAGTCCTCCCTAAGCAAGGCAGAACACTAAAAGAACCAGGGTAGGCGTCCTCCCCATCTTTCCATCTGAAAACCATTAGAACGAAGCCTTAGGTGGCATTATTATTCATAGTTCTTCTGGGGCCCCAGAAGCTTGATGACGTACCTCTGAAAAGAAGGGGGCAGGGCAGTGGAGGCAGTACATTAAGAGAACAAGAATTACTGAGGTGATGACCATTCTCAAGAACAGCTATTTTTCCCTGACATTTTGCCACTTCTGCTTTTCGGCTTGGCCTGAATTCAGAACAGCAAAGGACTGTGAAAATGAACAATGCTGATTTGAAAAAAAGAAACTAAGTTTGTGAATTTCAGAAATAAATTCAATCCATGTTTGATTGGCGTTTTGGACAAAGTTTTCGTTAGAAGCCAATTCGTCCATCCTTAATTAGAATGCGGTCCATGCGTGAGAGTATGCTTTCATTTGGGAATGGCTGTGCCTGCTCTTTTGCCTTTATGATGCGCTGTGCTGTAGCAGAACCAAAGTGCTACAATTTTACTAAATAGCTTTTGGGGTGATTTTGATCTATTGGTATAAGCTCTCATTAATATGCGTGTGTGTGTAATGAGGAGTCATTGAATCAAGCAAAGGAACATCTCTATTTGCAATTAGGTCACGGAGAGAGACAAAACATAGGAGCAAGTATCTTGCACAGTGATGATGGTGTGTGAGACTTTCAAAGCAGTTAAAGGGGATTTTTAGACTAATGATAGTAAGTATTTTCCTGCAAGCAGGGTCTGAATGAGCTCTCCTCTGACATCTAGTGATGAGCTGAGGAAAATACTCCAGGAACTCATCTAGTTGGCATAGACATGCCCACTCTGCCTAGGTGTGTAGATGTTGGGGCTGCTATGCCCAGATGGTTACTTTTGGCTGGGGTCTGACTACAAATCACTTTGGTTTTGGGTGCAGGGGTAATAAAGTGTTGAGTAAAGGGCAGCAGAAATGTGCTTGGCACGCCCTGGTTGAGAGCGGTCACCCTCAACTGAACGGTACTTGCTAAACAGTGGCTATGGTGAGAAAGCCTGGTGGGGACCAGTACTTGTACCTGGTGATGTGGTCACTGCCTGAAGAGTTCTAGACACTGTTGGATCCTTCCATCTCCACTGTTTAATAACAGAGTTGACTAGACTCAATGGGGAGTCTTTTGTTACAGATCACTAGAGCTGAAATCACTGATAACCAGGTCTAGATGCTAAACCTTACACCTGCTGTGGGGCACAGTGAGAGAGACTGACCAGCCTGGCCAGGTAGTGAGGCTCCCCCACTAACTGCTGAAATTGCTGAGAGCTGAAATCACTGAGAGCTGCGTTAAGTGGTGGGACCTCAAGACATTGCAGAGGTTGCAGCAGAGTGACACAGCAGCGGTGAGAACGATGACACAGTGGCCAATGGTCCAGCAGTGGAGGGAACAATGACACAGTGGCCAGTGGCAAAGTGAATGACAACACAGCAGTGGAGTGAACCACACTGCAAGCAGTGGCCAGCGGAAGAGTGAACGACGGAGCTGTGGCAGCAGTCGGAGCTGAGGCGTTGGTCAATGCCTTCCCCCTCCACCACCACCAGGGGTGGCTCTAGCAATTGCGCCGCCCCAAGCAGGATGGCACGCCACAGGGGGTGCTCTGGCGGTCGCCAGTCCCGCAGCTCCGGTGGACCTCCTGCAGACATGCCTGCGGAGGGTCCGCTGGTCCCGCGGCTCCGGTGGAGCATCTGCAGGCATGCCTGCGGGAGGTCCACCCGAGCCGCGGGACCAGTGGACCCTCTGCAGGCATGCCTGAGGCAGGTCCACTGGAGCCGCCTGCCGCCCTCCCGGTGGCACGCCGCCCCAAGCGCACGCTTGGCGCGCTGGGGTCTAGAGCCGGCCCTGACCACCACCTCCAGAGCGGGAAGTGAACTACACGAATGCACCGCTGAACATTATGAGTGGGGTGTTGTGGAGAGAGAGAGAGAGAGAGAGAGAGAGGAGTAGCATGTTAAAAGAACATTTGTTTGTTGGACTTTCACACAGCAAACTGAGAATTTAGGACAAAGGACACTGTCCCACATACTCTGGGGTTAGTGTTTTTGCTTATGTCATATGCTTGCGAATCATACTGTGGCATATCCCCAAATTAATGAGTTTTATTTTCTATACTTGGATTTAGTGCTTGCGAAAAGGGGAAATATTACCTCTTAGAGCTGCCTACATGTGGTGTGTAATTTCCCCAGATTAGCAGCTGAAGGCTTGAGCTGGTTCTATCTTGTATTGTTAAAAGGAGCCCCTAGATATTGGACCTGTCTCTTGTTGCTGCCAAATCCACCTGGCAGAAGGGTTACAGTCCATTAAATATTTTGTGACGGGTGGATTAATGTCCCTATGGGGGCTGCTCAGTGCAGAAGGGCTTGCTTCATCATGCCATAACCTGCCTGACTCCCAGATTTCTGCATGGAAGTTCAAGTGGCACATAATATAGCTCTGAGCCATGTTACACTTCTCTAGATTACTGAGCAGACGCCCAAGCAAGTGTGACTCTTTTGGACACCACCCTGCTAGCTGCAGAGGACCCAGCATGGCAGCTTTCCTTGCAGGGCTGCTTCTGGCTCCACAGAGATCCTACAGATCTGCTGAGCTGAGAGAAGGCCTGGTCTGGACTCCACAGCCACCTTTCACCCGTCTTCCCAGGCAGGACAAGGCCAGGATAATTTCAAACCGAGTTCTTTTCCTATAGGAGAGGCTGGTCAGCTCCTCCATATGGAACTTGGAAGAGAGACACACAGTGTATGTATGAAAGGGAAATCCTGTCCAATCAAAACCTCTTGCTGGATGGATTCCATTTTCAGCATGTCAGGATTCCTCCTGAGAGGGGGATTATTGCACCATTGTGGGACCAAATTTCTGCTACTCCTTTGGACAATTAAAGTTGCATCTGGATTGTATTTTTACTGTTTTCTATTAAGCCCTTGAATTTGTTATTAAAACAGACTCATGAAAACACTTAACCACAATAGGTGTCTATAATGCTGATGTGAAATTCTTCTCTGGGGAGTAGGGGGTGGTGGTGAAGCCAGGCCACTCCTCTGCCGGACGTGCCATGCATATACATTGCTGAAAGCATGCTAAAGAACCAGTTTCTAAACCTCTGTTATTTCCAAAGGACAAAGTCATCATTTTTCAAATACTTTTTTACTTTGTTTTCAGACTCTATGACCCCTTGGGAACTCCATTTCCTTATTGTAATGTATTCACTGCTGCATTGCACTCGTTTGTTATGGGTGGATTACAGACGTCAGAATACTGATGTCTTGTTTAGTATATCTGAAGAAAAAGACCAGGAAACTGTTGATAGAAATGCCTGGATACACTATTGCATGGATTTTGCAAATATATACAAGAGGAAGAAAAAGACCCAGGCCAAGATCACAGCCCTGTTGTGCAAAGTGCTGTACAAACGCATGGTAAGAGACCGTCTGTGCCCCAGAGAGCTCATAATCTGAGGACCTGATTCACCAAGGTATTTGAACACATGTTTAGCTTTAAGCACACAACAGTCCTATTTTCATCAGTGAGACAACTCATGCTTAAGGTTGTGCATGTGCTTAAATACAGAGCCTAATAGGAGAACAGTCAAAAGTTTGGAGAAAGGAAGTATTATTGTGATGGCCACTTTATTGGAGGCAAAACATAAGACGTGCTAAGGCCCAGATCCTCAAAGAGCATTTAGGCACCAACCTTCCTTTGAAATCCAATGGGAGTTGGGTGCCTGATGACCTTTTGAGGATCGGGGCCAAAGCTCTCAGAGTAGGAGCTGTAATAAATTCATCACTAGGGTTGGTTGACAATTTTCCATACAAATAGTTTTTCTCCAATGGAATATTGGGTTTTCAGCTTAAAAAGATCATAGAAAGTGTGTGCTTTTGACAAAAAAAAGATATATTTTTCATTAGAAAACTGCAAACCTGAAAAGCATATGTTCAGCAAAACTGATTTTTTTTTCACTTTCCAACAGCATTTGTCCCCAAATCATCAATTTACAGTTATCCAAAACATTTTTTTAAATTAAAAGTCAAAGTTTTCTATTGAAAACTTATTTTTGTTGATATTTTCCATATCCCCTAGGCGTTTTCTGATGAACTGTATTCATAATCTCTGCAAGTCAAGCACAGGGGTGACCTGTACTACCCATTAATATTGGGTTAAATTATTATCCTCATTTTATTTTACAGATGGGTTACTGAAGTACAGAGGATTTATGAAAGTCTGTAGTACAGCTAGAAATTGAACTCAGATTTCCTGAGTCCCAATACGCTGCTTTAAGCACAATACCTTCCAGAGTTATATATATATATATATATATATATAATTTGTCCTGCTGAAATTTTGGTAGGCAAATTTGCAAACTGAATGGAGAGTGAAATTCACTATCCGCTAAGAAATGTGTAAGCAGTTTTCAGTGAGAATCAAAGAACCTTTTCTGTGTCTTTGCCTTCATGTCTTTGACCTGGAAGTTTAAATGTTTCTTCTGTTTTAGGAGTGATTTTGCTCCCTTTCTATCAGCCTTATGGTCAGTTGAAACAGAGGCTTTGCTATGTAGTATTTCTTTGACTTTGTCATCATGCTAATTTCTGTTGATATATAACTCCCCTACGTATTTTATATCACTGTTTATATCATTATTTCTTTGCACAAAGGGAGATAAATTCTTTTTTTCCCCCTCTGTCCAGAAGATTATTCCCCCCCACTTGTATCTAGGGGTACGTCTACACTACGGGATTATTCCGAATTTACATAAACCGGTTTAGTAAAACAGATTGTATAAAATCAATTGTGCGCGGCCACACTAAACACATTAAATGGTGGTTGCGCGTCACGGTCTAGCTAGCGATTTCGATTTCGGAAGGTACACTGTGAGTATCTATCCAGCTATCCCCCAGTTCCCACAGCCCCCCCCCCTGGCATTTCCCGCATTTTTCCCTTGAGATGATGGGCAAAAAAATCAAAAAATTCTGGTGTCTCTGGGTACAGCCCTCCCTCTCCCTCCCCCTCTCTCCTGAAAGCAACGTTTTTTTTTTTTTTTTTGCTTGTGCAGGCAGCAATGCACACAGCACAGCACAGCTCAATCTCAGCTCAGCTCCGCTCACTCCCACTTGTTTTCGTGCACGCGCTGCAGTATATATGCAGTATAGAGGAAGAACCCGAGGCTAGCGGGGCGGCGAGGGCGATGAGGCCGATGACAGTGATGAGAGATGGATGCAGAATCACGCTCAGCTTTCCCGATCGCTGGAAGGCGGGGGATCCTGATGGTAATGGGGCGATTTCTATCCATTGATTTCCGATTTTGGCGATTTTGGGGGGTGGAGGAAGGGACTGTGGTGTGGTGCAGGGGTGTGGTCCAGAGGTGTGGTTCGATCGCCAGCGGGATGCAAACTTTCACACTTGTGCTTTTGCTTGCATGGAACTGTGACCTGCCTGCCCCTGCCCTGAAGCCAGATAAAGAAGCGATGAGCAGCCCTCTAGTGGAGCAATGCCAGACATAGCCCTGTGGTGCCAGATCGCCAATGGAATTTGGAGTCAAAGAGGAATGTGGAAAAGATTTGGAAAATCTGCTGTGGGGGCTGCAAGCTGCAACAAAGCTACTGAAAAGCTAAGGAAGCAACGGAAAGGTGGATTGGGATGCCATAGTGGATGGATTGCACTGGATGGATTCCCTAACTGGGGGGGTGGGGGGGGGGGGGCATCACCATCACCGCACAGGCAAGGGCACCCACCAGGGCACCAGTGCACCAAAGGGTTTGGTTCAGCGGTGCAAGCACTGGTGATGGCAAGGACTCTTCACACAGGATCACAGATGGGGGTTCCAGGTTCATGGGTTGGCTCAGAAGCGAAGCTCTACTCACTAATTTCAAGCAGGAATTACTTCATAAGAGAAGAATAATATAATAGGGGGGATGATGAAATGCCTGTCGTTATCCTGGGGACCCAGCCTACCCTTGATGCCATGGCTCCTGAGGCCATACACACAGCAGCCCTGACAGTGGCAGATCTGTTCAATTACAGGCTGGAGAAAGTGCAGAATGTGGTGGGATTGTGCACATGGAGCCTTGCATCACTCATGGACTAGCTCCAGCTGGCGCCGCTCAGACATGTCTTCTCATAATGTTTGCTCTGCTGTCTGCTGTCTCCTCTGTCTCATGATGTGAGGTGGGGGGAGGAGGGGTGAGCGGGAGGGAGGCTCACCTGCCGCTGACAGCTGAGCACGCGCATTAGAAGCCAGCCAGAAGGAGATTAGAAGCCAGGAAGACACCAGGATCAGAAGAGAATCGAAAAAGAAGCACATCGGCTGCCCACAGCTGAGTGTGACTGCTGTGTTGCTTTGTGAACACCCACCTCCTGATGATCATTTCCCCTCCCCTTCTCTCTCTCTTTGAGTACAGCTTACTTATATTATAAATAAGAAACTCATTAAAAAATTAATAATTATTTTAAATTAGGATTAAGAAGAGGAGAATTATAAAGAGGGGGGGAGGGGAGGAGAGGGGGAGGAGAGAGGGAAAAGGCAAAAAAATTAAAAAGGCGCGGGGGGCTGTTCACATTTGGGGGGTGGGGGGCGGGGGGAGGCGGGCCTGGGTTCTTGCAGCTGGGTTGCGGAGGGAGGAGAGGGCGGGAACAGGGTGAGAGGTGGGTGGTGACACAGGGGGGGCAGGCGTGGAGGCCACCATCTGCAGACCCTGGTTCTGCAGCAGCCGCCGCAGCACCCACCACCATCTGACGCCAGCCACCCCAGAGTTGCATCCGCCACTGTCCGATCTTCATCCCACCTGTCATCTCCTGTCCACACCTCCACTGTCCTCCTTCCTCCTCCTGTCCTCCTCTCTTCCCTCACCTTCCCTCTTCACGTTCCTTTACTTCCTCCTCATCCATTCTTCTTCTCTTTCTCCATGTCATTTTTCTTTCATTTCCTCATCTCATCTCTGATCTCTTTTTCTTCCTTCTTCCATATTTGAGAAATTTGCTTTGGCATGGATGAGATAAAAGATTGGGATGGGTGAGCTGCATGAAATATTTAAAAAGATAGATATTTTACAGCACACAACTGATACATTTTAGTGAACAAACAACTATTTCTTCTACAGCACAATTTCCTCTATTTCTGTCATTTCATTCACACCTACAGTGTC
This sequence comes from Mauremys reevesii, assembly GCF_016161935.1. Classification (NCBI taxonomy): domain Eukaryota; kingdom Metazoa; phylum Chordata; order Testudines; family Geoemydidae; genus Mauremys; species Mauremys reevesii. The sequence continues at coordinate 6,708,404 of NC_052627.1, forward strand.
AGCAGCAGCTCTTTGTCTTTCAGCTTGCAGCCAGCCAGTCTAGGCCACTCAGGCAGCTTGCATGCAGCAGACATCCCCAGCCATGGTCTTCACCTTCCTTTCGGCTTCTGTTCCATCAACCTCCCCCCCCCCCCCATGGCTAGCTCCTTCTCATGCCCCTCACCCTCCCCACCCCACCACTGGGGAAACAGTAGCTCCTCCTATCCCCGGTGAACAAACACAAAAAACATCAGAATTTTTTTTTCCCTCCCCCCCTCCCTCCGTGCAGGAAAAGTTTTTTTTTTTTTGCCAGTCCACGAACATAGAAAAAAAATGGCCCTTAAATTTCCCATTATTAAATGGACACCTTCCTGATTAACGAATGATTTTTACTTTGCTGAAGATAACATAAAGACATAAAAATTGCTTGCTGAATACCACGGGCTATGCTACTGCATAATGATACCAATGCTCTACGCATGATTGTGAACCACTTACTACATGCACCAATGGCTGAGTAAAAGGTGGACTACCAGACAGGGCTTGCATAGCCCACCTTGCTATTCTTCTGCTCTGCGAGCTCCATACCTCTCCTTCAGAATTCATGTCCGATCCCTCCCTCTGTTCACCTCAACCCTCACATGTTAACAATCATTTCTACTAACTATTAAATAAATCATTTGTCCTGCTTGTAAATCAATCATCATTAAAAAAACACTTACAAAAAAAAATGCCTTTTCCTTGGTACAAAAACGGGCTGCTGGCCGAGGAGCGTCATAGGTCTGGGGTGCTTGCTTGTGAGGGCTGCTGAGAGCTGCTAATTCCTGAGGGTGATAAAAAAGCTCTGGGCTGGGGCTCCAAAGTGCTGCCGTGCTGCTCTCTAGCTCTTTTTCCTCTTCTTCTCCTCTCTTCCATCTGCCCTTTCTTCTGAGTCTTCAGATGTGGCATCACCATCTTCCCCACCGGTAGATAACGGTCAGGTCAGTGTAGTGCGCCCCCCCCCCCTTCATGCACAGCTCAGCAGCTGCTTTTGGCATTTTTTTTCACTGAAGCCTTCCGCATTCTTTGCTTTTTTCTTGGTAGGCTTTTCTGGCTTCTCCTTTCCTTTCTTTTGCACTCTCTTCAAACTTTTTCTCATTTCCTTTTTATCCCTTTCTCTGCTAGAGCCTTTCCCTCTTTTTTCTCTTTTTGTTTTCAGTTCTGTCTTTACAGAATTGGGCTCCCGAGCTCTTCTCTCCCAGCAGTACTATCAGAAGGTCTCTTGCAGATTTCCTGTTTTCGATTTTCAGGAGACTGCATTGTGCACTGCTGGGATGCTGTGTGCTGATTTCCTGTCTGGGACTGGCTTTGCGAGCTGCGAGAAGCAGGTCATGAAAAAAATGAGGGTGCTGCTGAGCTTGGCCTGTCTGTTGTTCAGGTCGTGCGAGTTGGCTGCACTGTTCTGTCAGGTCAGTGGTACTATCCGAGAATAGAATGCTGGAGGAGCCTACATCCGTGCGACCAATATACCTATATTGGCGAATAAAGATTCCTTTAAATCGCGTTATTCCGTTAAGGAGGGTAAATTGAAAAACGATTTAAGAAGGTAAATGTGGGTGAAAGAGGTTAAACGGTGGATTTTATAGATTTTAGCTCTGATGACATTATCTTAGCCTTGGAATAGTTGTAGGCATGTTTCGCTGATTTCAGATAAGTAACACAAATCCAATATTCCTCATTTTATGCAGGGTTTTTTGAATTTCCCATTAGTAAATTGAATGCTGTAATAGCTTTCCCTAGCCCTAAAGAATGAAATAAAAAAAATTACAGACAAGATAAATTTACACATAGGAAGAATGCTTGGTTGATGCAAAGCACATTAAATGTGTTTCCTTACATTACCTCTGCTTCCTGGCTTATCTAAGTGTGTTTTTGCTTATGCAATTACAAATACAGAAGCCTTTATCTAATCCTCCTCTTTAACACACTATTTTTCATTTTGCTTCTTTGTTTTGCATTGCTCATGAACCCTGTTCGCAATTACACACAAAAGCTATGTCTACACTAATATCTAGACATGGGTCCACACACATAGTTGTGCCAGAACCCCCTTCCCATCCGCATCTAAATATCAGAAACATTGGTTTCAAGGCATGTCCAGAGCACGAATGCTAGCATGCCTGAGGGCTGAGAGCATGAACACATCTTGAGTTATAGCATGGTCCCGCACCTATTCCAGTGTATATTGTGGACAATCACAGGGGTAAGGGGCGTGCTTCATGTCCCAAGTTCAATAGCCCTCCAGCCATATTGTCACAATGCACTGCACTCTTTCCTGCTTAGAGACTAACACATTTATTTGAGCATAAGCTTTCGTGTAGCCCACGAAAGCTTATGCTCAAATAAATTTGTTAGTCTATAAGGCCTGGTCTACACTACGAGTTTATCTCGAATTTAGCAGCGTTAAACTGAATTAACCCTGCACCTGTCCACACAATGAAGCCCTTTACTTCAATATAAAGGGCTCTTAATATCAATATCTGTACTCCTCCCCAATGAGGGGAGTAGCGCTGAAATCGGTATTGCCATTTTGAATTAGGGTTAGTGTGGCTGCAATTCAACGGTATTGGCCTCTGGGAGCTATCCCACAATGCACCATTGTGACCGCTTTGGACAGCAATCTGAACTCGGATGCACTGGCCAGGTAGATAGGAAAAGCCCTGTGAACTTTTGAATTTTATTTCCTGTTTGCCCAGCGTGGAGCTCTGATCAGCAGAGGTGACCATGCAGTCCTAGAACCAAAAAAGAGCTCCAGCATGGACCATATGGAAGATACTGAATCTGACCTCTGTATGGGGAGATGAATCTGTTCTATGAGAACTCCATTCCAAAAGATGAAATGCCAAAAAAATTTAAAAATCTCCAAGGCCATGATGGACAGAGGCCACAACAGGGACTTAACACAGTGCTGCGTGAAACTTAAGGAGCTGAGACAAGCGTACCAGAAAGCCAAAGAATCAAATGGATGCTCACGGAGGGAGGGGTGACTGCCGACTGTAGCTATCCCACAGTTCCTGCACTCTCCGAAAACCATTTGAATTCTGGGCTGAGCTCCCAAAGCCTGAAAGGTCAAAAACATTGTCACGGGTGGTTCAGGGTGTATGTCGTCAGCTTCCCCCTTCCCTCTGTGAAAGCAAAGGGAAAAAAATCATTTCTCGCCTTTTTTCAATGTCACCGTATGTCTGCTGGTAGACACGGTGCTGCAGCGCTACACAGCAGCATCCCCTGCCTTGCCTTGTGGACGGCAGACGGTACAGTAGGACTGGTATACGTCGTCATCATTCCGTGGGTGCTCCTGGCTGGCCTCGGTGAGGTCTGCCGAGGGCGCCTGGGCAAAAATGGGAATGACACCAGGTCATTCTCTTCTTTAAGTTTTGTCTAATGGAGATTCAGTCCTGCCTGGAATATCATGGCAGCTGGAGGCTTCTGCCTCAGGCTGTTCTCCTAGTCAGCAGCACCGCGCGGTCGTGCCTACCCCAGCCTACTCCTTGCTACCAGGGCTCACAATCAGATACTTAGACCTCTACATTTTGCTGCAAATAAAAAAATTAAACTGCCGTTTAGAACTGTCCCCCAACATACATATCCTGGGACATTTTGTATTTTACCAGTGTCAGCCAAAGGCCCACACACAAATGGAGATTCAGTCCTGCCTGTGCTTCTATCCTAGTGCTTGTCACAGATTCCCATTTTCAGCTATAGGCTGAGCAAGTGCAGAATGGTGGTTCACTCTACTTCGCTGTAAGCCAACAGCCCTCCCCTGCCCCCTCCTTTGATCTCTGCTTGCAGAGGCAATAAAGTCAGTGTTGTTTCTTATTCCTGCATTCTTTATTACTTCATCACACAAATGGGGGGATAACTGCCACAGTAGCCCAGAAGGGGTGGGGGAGGAGGGAAGCAATGGGGGGTAGATGTGCGGACTCACCCCTGCGATGCCTCCTGCTGGTCTCTCAGGGAATTAGTTCATTCCAGCATCCTGAGCGCAGGCCAGTGATCTGCCTGTCCTCTTGGCCCCCATGTCCCTCCCTGGACCCCGGTGCCCCTTTAACTGGGGTGCTGCCCCCTGGCTGGACCCCACCAATCTGGATATGCCCTCCCTGGGGAACCCCCAACCCACTACCCCCACTTTGCCTCAGTTTTGGCTACTGTCCTGTCTCCATCTAGCCCCCACGCCCTGGGGCAGACTGCAATATCAGCCACTCATCATAGGCAAAGGGGTTTGGACCTGCTGCCTTTGCCTACCCCTGGGCTGCCCGCTGCAACCCCCAGTATCTCTTGGCCTTATGCTAGGCCGCAGCCTGGGGTTTTCCAGGCAGGAGCTCCCCAGCTCCTCTGCCTTTCCCCAGCCCTGCTCCACTCAGGTACCCTCTGTCTAACTCCCTGCAGCCAGGCCCTTCTCCCTCTACAGGCAGAGAGAGACTGTTTGCGCCTGGCTTCGCTGGCCTTTTTATACAGGCCAGCTGTGGCCTGATTAGGGTGTGGCCCAGCTGCAGCCGCTTCCCCAATCAGCCCAGCTTTTAGAGCTGCAGCTTTTAAGCCCTTCTTGCCACAGCCACAGCCCTCTCCTGGGCTGTTTTAAGCCCCAAAGGGCAGGAGCGGGTAACCACCCCGCTACAGGGTGGCATTGTTGCAGGGGCACCCCCTAGAATGGCATGCAGCTCATCATTTCTGCGGGATGTCTGGGGCTCTGACTCGGAGCGGCAGTTTGCCTCTCTGGTTCTTTAATAGGCTTGCCTGATATTCTAGGCAGGACTGACTCTCCATTAGACAAAACTTAAAGAAGAGAATGACCTGGGGAGTCATTCCCATTTTTGTCCATGCGTCTCCAATCGACCTCACCAAGGCGAGCCAGGAGCACCCATGACAGCAGCAGATGGTGCAGTATGACTGGTAACCATCATTGCCAACTTGCAAAGCAGCATGCGGTACAGTAGGGCTGGTAACCATCTTTGCTAACTTGCAAAGGCAAGGGGATGCTGCTGTGTAGCGCTGCAGTACTGCGTCTGTCAGCAGCATCCAGTAGACATATGGTGACAGTGAAAAAAGGCTGAACGGGCTCCATGGTTGCTGTGCTATGGCATCTGCCACGGCAATCCAGGGAAAAGGGCAAGAAATGATTGTCTGCTGTTGCTTTCACGGAGGGAGGATTGACTGATGACATTTACCCATAACCACCCGTGACAAATTTTTGGCCCCATCAGGCATTGGGATCTCAACCCAGAATTCTAATGGGGGGGGGAAGACTGTGGGCACTATGGGATAGCTATGGGATAGCCACCCACAGTGCAATGCTCTGGAACTCGATGCTAGCCTCGGTACATGGACGCACACCGCTGAATTAATGTGCTTAGTGTGGCTGCGTGCACTTGACTTTATACAATCTGTTTCCAAAAATAGATTTCTGTAAAATTGGAATAATCCCGTAGTGTAGACATACCCTAAGGTACCACAAGTACCTGTTCTTTTTGCAGATACAGACTAACACGGCTGCTACTCTGAAATCTTTCCTGCTTGACATTTACCTGGCTCTATAAAGGTCCCTGACCCTGCACTTCTCGCCTGTAGTAGCAATCTGCACTGACCACTCCAGAAGAGTTTTCCATGAGGACATTGTGACAGCCAGGTCAGCTGAGCACACCTGGGTTCTGATAAATGTGTGCTCAGAGTTCACTGTCCCCTGTGCATTCTCTTGCCACACCAGGAACTTACATTTCTACTGGGAGAATGTTCAGTGCTGGATTTTTAGCCCTATCTAACCGACTCCATTTATTGAAAAGGACAGGATTGCTGTTTGTTCTACAACGAGACTTATCTGGCCTCCTACTCATGCACTCATCATGCCATTATGCATTGGTGCATACACTGCATAGTGGGTTTTAAAGGCGAACTGCTGGGAGGCTGACATTGTTATCAGGGCTGGACTCGTCAAAACAAAAATAAATATGCTAAAAGCATAGGCAATATCGTCTGTTTAATCAAATAGCTGTTGTCAGAGCCTCAAGTCACTAAACTCATTAGCAAGATGGAATCTTCACATAAACTTTTTCCTGCCTTTTTTTTGGGGGGGGGGGCAATAAATTGAATCCGCCAGCTAAATACCTTTAAGACTCCATTTGTCGAAGTAAAGGTTCTGACATCCAAAGCACAGATTGAAATGGTAGAGCATGACAGTTTCATCCTTCTAACCTATTGTTTTATAATGTGTCTATATTTAATAACAGTTCTTCGGAGACTCATAAACCTTTGAGTGATTAACTGTGGTTATCCTGTGCACCACCTGTCCGTGGTACTAATTAAGAACAGGGTAGATGGTACTGTATAGATGAAAAATTCTCCTTGCTATGCAAAAAATAAATAAATTATATATACAAATAAGTCTTAGTTCATCTGAAAGCTTGGTGGTGTTCAAATCTTTGTCCCAAGGCTGATGTTTCCTGTCTGAAGTGCTTGAAGTATTAATGCATCTCAAATATAAAACTCACGGGTTCAATAGCCTGCTTAGATGTACAATCATGCGTTTCAGTCCACTTGAATTAAATGCGCCTAAGGGACTGAGTTTATTTTTTGCATCCTTTCAAGCATAGGGTTGAAATAAACAGCATGGTCCTTGCAACATAGCAGGCTTGTTGTTAATCCAGTAAGTATTCCATTAGTACCTGTCACTTTGGATTAGCAATGAGGTTTTTATGTTCATCAGGTATTTAAGTATACTGACTTTTGGATGGATTAAATCTCTCTTATTCACCTAATTCCCAAAAAGCATCCATCTAGAGAACTTTATGCCTTAGAAGTCTATTTTTCAGCAATAAGTCCAAATAAGACAGGCTTTATCATCCCAGAGAGTCACTCAGGATGAGGTAATGGGAATAATAATTGGTTTATAAGGTTTTAAGTGTTCACTTTCAGAAACCAGCTCACACACCAAAACAGGAAGCTATTTTATTTGTGGTAAATCCATGCATTGTTCAGCGATTGATTAAATGTCAGTTAACTGAATAGTAGTGTAATGTCGCATGAGTTTGATTGTAAGCTCCTGGAGACACGGGATTGTAGTTTTGTTCTGTGTTTGTACAGTACCTATCACAATGGGGTCTTGGCCCATGACTGGGTGTCCTGCATGTTACCGCAGTACACACAATAATGTATTAGACCCCTCCAAACTCATACACTATTGATCCAGATCAGTGCAGCTTACAGGAGTGTTACTGCCCTGTGTTAGAATCCTGCAGCATGACCTCAAGGGGAGAGCATGGTTTCTGTCAAATCAGTTTCATAGTTCAATTCCCAAAGATGCAGCATGCCTCTTCCCAAGGCTGACAATGTTTACTCAAGACCAACCTCTCCATGCTACCCTCGGGTTCTTATTGTAATTATCAAGATCATGAATATGTTGAATTAAGAAAAGGAACAGAGCCTAGAAGAAACATACACCCTATCTACAGTGAGTGGCTTTTCAGTATTTAACCTGCAAAATAGACTTTCCACAGAGCTGTACAAAGCAATTCTCTTGGGAAACCGCCTAACAGCAGGCCTGTAGGCTCATCCCCTCTGTTCTTATACACAACGGGTAGAACCTGGCCAGTGTCAATGAAAATTACATGCCTTCTGTCCCTCTGCAAATGCAGGAGGACAGAGCAGTTTTGCTGCCAGGATCATTCAACCCCTGACCTCTCTGCTGAGGGGAACTCTTTGCAGAAATTCGGATAGTGGACTATTAGATGTGGATAATCATAGAATCATAGAACTGGAAGGGACCTCGAAAGGTCATCTAGTCCAGTGCCCTGCACTCAAGGCAGGACTAAGTATTATCTAGACCATCCCTGACAGGTGTTTGTCCAACCTGTTCTCAAAAATCCCCAATGATGGAGATTCCACAAGCAATTTATTCCAGTGCTTAACCACCCTGACAGTTAGGAAGTTTTTCCTAATTCATAGATTCATAGATTCATAGACTCTAGGACTGGAAGGGACCTCGAGAGGTCATCGAGTCCAGTCCCCTGCCATCATGGCAGGACCAAATACTGTCTAGACCATCCCTGATAGACATTTATCTAACCTACTCTTAAATATCTCCAGAGATGGAGATTCCACAACCTCCCTAGGCAATTTATTCCAGTGTTTAACTACCCTGACAGTTAGGAACTTTTTCTTAATGTCCAACCTAAACCTCCCTTGCTGCAGTTTAAGCCCATTGCTTCTTGTTCTAAGGTGAACAAGAGGCTAAGGTGAACAAGTTTTCTCCCTCCACCCTTTTAGATACCTGAAAACTGCTATCATGTCCCATCTCAGTCTTCTCTTCTCCAAACTAAACAAACCCAATTCTTTCAGCCTTCCTTCGTAGGTCATGTTCTCAAGACCTTTAATCATTCTTGTTGCTCTTCTCTGGACCCTCTCCAATTTCTCCACATCTTTCTTGAAATGCGGTGCCCAGAACTAGACACAATACTCCAGTTGAGACCTAACCAGCGCAGAGTAGAGTGGAAGAATGACTTCTAATGTCTTGATCACAACACACCTGTTAATGCATCCCAGAATCACATTTGCTTTTTTTTGCAACAGCATCACACTGTTGACTCATATTTAGCCTGTGGTCCACTAAAACCCCTAGATCCCTTTCTGCTGTACTCCTTCCTAGACAGTCTCTTCCCTTCTGTATGTGTGAAACTGATTGTTCCTTCCTAAGTGGAGCACTTTGCATTTGTCTTTATTACACTTCATCCAGTTTACCTCAGACCATTTCTCCAATTTGTCCAGATCATTTTGAATTATGACCCTGTCCTCCAAAGCTAATGTCCAACCTAAACCTCCCTTGCTGCAATTTAAGCCCATTGCTTCTTTTCCTATCCTCAGAGGTTAAGAAGAACAATTTTTCTCCCTCCTCCTAAAAACAAACTTTTATGTACTTGAAAACTGTTCATGTTCCTTCTCAGTTTTCTCTTCTCCAGACTAAACAAACCCAATTTTTTTCAATCTTCCCTCATAATTCATGTTTTCTAGACCTTTAATCATTTTTGTTGCTCTTCTCTGGACTTTCTCCAATTTGTCCACATCTTTCCTGAAATGTGGTGCCCAGAACTGGACGCAATACTCCAGTTGAGGCCTAATCAGTGCGGAGTAGAGTGGAAGAATTACTTCTCATGTTCTGCTTACAACACTCCTGCTAATACATCCCAGAATGATGTTTGCTTTTTTTGTAACAGCATTACAGTTTTGACTGGCCAGGGAAGGAGAGGAATTATTTCAGCTCAGTGCTAATGTGGACACGAGGACAAACGGATATAAATTGTCAGTCAGGAAATTTAGGCTTGAAATTAGACGAAGGTTTCTAACCATCAGAGGAGTACAATTCTGGAACAGCCTACCGAAGGAAACAGTGGGGGCGAAGAACCTTCATGACTTTAAGATTAAGCTAGATAAGTTTATGGAGGAGATGGTATGATAGGATAACGGGCTTAGTCAATAGGTCAATTAAGTGCCACACTGGTAATTAGTACAATGGGTCAATGATAGGATATTGTTAGCCTTTTTCCAGAGGGTATGGCTGGAGAGTCTTGCCCGCATGCTCGGGGTTCAGCTGACCACCATATTTGGGGTCGGGAAGGAATTTTCCTCCAGGGTAGATTGGCAGTGGCCCTGGAGGTTTTTCACCTTCCTCCGAAGCATGGGGCAGGGGTCGCTTGCTTAAGGAGTGGGCGGATCGGCTTATGTGGCCTGCATCTTGCAGGAGGTCAGACTAGATGATCATAATGGTCCCTTCTGATCTTGAATTCTATGATTCTATGACTTATATTTAGCTTGTGGTCCACTTTGACCCCCAGATTCCTTTCCGCAGTACTCCTTCCTAGGCAGTCATTGCCCATTTTGTATGTGTGCAACTGATTGTTCTGTCCTAAGTGGAGTACATTGCATACGTCCTTATTGAATTTCATTCTATTTACTTCAGACCATTTCTCCAGTTTGTCCAGATCATTTTGAATTTTAATCCTGTCCTCCAAAGCACTTGCAACCCCTCCCAGCTTGGTATTGTCCATAAACTTTATAAGTGTACTCTCTATGCCATTATCTAAATCATTGATGAAAATATTGAACAGAACCGGACCCAGAACTGATCCCTGCGGGACCCCACGCATTACACCCTTCCAGCATGACTGTGAACCACTGATAACTACTCTCTGGGAACAATTTTCCAACCAGTTATCTACCCACCTTATAGTAGCTCCATCTAGGTTGTATTTCCCTATTTTGTATATGAGAAGGTCATATGAGATAGTATCAAAAGCCTTACAAAAGTCAAAATATACCACATCTACTGCTTCCCTGCTATCCACAAGGCTTGTTACCCTGTCAAAGAAAGCTATCAGGTTGGTTTGACACAATTTGTTCTTGACAAATCCATGCTGACTGTTACTTATCACCTTATTATCTTCTAGGTGTTTGCAAATTGATTGCTTAATTATTTGCTCCATTATCTTTCCTGGTACAGAAGTTAAGGTGACTGGTCTGTAATTCCCCGGGTTGTCCTTTATTTCCCTTTTTATAGATGGGCACTATATTTGCCCTTTTTCAAGGCAATGCTCCACTCTTAACCAGACTGAGACCACCAAGTTTATTTTGTATAGTCTGTCAGTAGGTATGAGGTTCTTTCCTGATCATGAAACTGCTACAGGAGGCAAGGTTGTGGGAAATAGATCTGTATTAATAGGGCCCTACTATTCACCGTCCATTTTGGTCAATTTCACAGTCATGGGATTTTAAAATTAGTCAATTTCACAGTTGCAGATGTTTATATCTGAAATTTCATGGCATTGTAACCATGGGGTTCCTGACCCCAAACGGGGTTGTGTGTGGGGAGGGTTGCATGACTATTGTAGGAGGGTTATTGGATTGTCACCCTTATGTCTGCGCTGCTGCTGTGGGAGGGGTGCCACCGGCAGAAGCACAGACGTGAGGGTCGTAGAGTATGGGAGTGGGGGTTACTAAACAACTGGGCTTTCCCAGCAGCCTCCTGCCCCTGTCAGGGGCTGACAGTTGGAACCGCAGCCTCCTACCCAGGTTTGGAGCTGTCCCACCCAGCAGCCATGGAGCTTCCTGCAGCTGGGGGAGATTCCCCAATGTGGATCTGACCCAACTCGGGGAGTGGCCCCTGCAGGGGAACCGGAAGTCCAGTCCCTCTCCAGCCTGGGCCAGGACTAGCAGTGGGAACCTGGTCCACGGTAGGAGTCCCTGGCTGGGGTACCCCCACCTTGCCCCTCCCCTACAATAGCCAGTTTTCATGGAGGAAATCAGATTTCACTGTCCGTGATACATTTTTCACGGCCATGAATTTGGTAGGGCCCTACGTCTTAATGATATCAAGTGGTCCCTATTGTATGCTGGTGCTCTGAAGTTTGAGAGCAGCATGGCCCCTGCATGTGCTCCTGAGCCCCTTGGTGCAACAAAAGGAGGTCCTTTCTGAAGCCTGGGGGTCCACTGATCATGCTACAATAGTCTTCTGAGCAAATAGAGGAACACCTCATACTAATGCTAAACATTGGGGGTGGCATTTTCAAAAGCACTCAGGATTGGCCTAACCTCTACATTGACCCCTGGGATGACTTCAGTGGGAGCAGAGTGAGACCAGAGCTAAGCCCTTTTCTAACTCTCATCTTCGAGCCCCATGCACTTGAAGGAAAAATGTGGTGAAATGTTCTGCAATTTCATCTCACCCTTTTCCATGCCTTGAGAGCTTGTGTTTTCTCAATAAATAAATACATAAAAAATTGAGGGCTTATATGTGAAAACATGGGAGATTTCACTCTTTTGGAAGCTGGAACAATTTTGCTCCCAAATGGTCCTACAAACACTCCTAGTTTGGAGTGGTATTTTAAGGAAAATGAGAATTTGCTTTGAAATGCAAAGAAAACAAGTTTGAGTGCGTGTCAGAGATTACAGATGCCATCTGGTCCTAGTGACTTATTATTGTTTAGTTTATCAATTTGTTCCAAAACCTCCTCTAAAGACACCTCAATCTGGGACAGTTCCTCAGATTTGTCACCTAAATAGAATGGCTGATGTTTGGGAATCTCCCTCATATCTTCAGCTATGAAGACTGACGCAAAGAATTAATTTAGGTGAAATTAGAATTGCTCGTTTATGAGCATAAATTAGATTTAGTTGGTATTAATGAAACCTGGTGGAATGACTTGCACAACTGGAATGTTAAAATCAATGGTTATAACCTAATTAGGAAGGATCAAGTGGGACAAAATGGAGTGGGAGTGGCACTCTATGTCAAAAATGGCATTGTCTGTTTCCAAGTGACGGATAACTTGGAAGAAAATGTTCTTGAGTGCTTATGGACCAGTCTCTTTACAGACACAGCACAAAAAGAAGTATGAGTTGGTGGTGCTACAGGCTATCAAATCACATTTGGGAATAGGATGACCAGCTCCTGATACACCTATCTACAAAATGTAGGGGAAAAAAAACCTGTGTGATCACGTGAGACTTCACTTTCAGTGATAAATGCTGGAGGTCTCATGCTCCCAGTTCATCATTGGAATATCTAAATATTATAGATTACAATTTTCTAACTCAAAAAGGGTTGCAGCCAAACACAGGGAATTCTGTAGTAGACCTCATTTTGACAGGAAAAAAGAACTGATCACAGAACTTAAAAATTATTGGTAGCTTAGGTGCAAGTGATCATGACTTAATAACATTTATACTGTGCAAACAGAAAAATTCAGGCACTTGGTGCTTAAAAGAGCAAATTTCACAAAGCCTAAAGCAATTATAAGCCCAATCCATTGGAAGGAAGACTTCAATCAGAAATGTGTGAATGATAATTGGGAAGTGTTTAAGAGCACTTTACTAGATGTGCCAAAACCCAGAATCAAAGGAGGCTATATTGATTAAAAAGCTGATCAGGTTTAGAGGGGAAGGGAGGGTAGCTATAAATACTAAATAATAATAATAATAACAATAAATAATTAGTAGTAAATAATAAATAAAATAATATGTGACAAATGGAAGGAAGGGGAAGTTGATAGTAATGAATGTAAAGCAGAAGCTGCAAATTGTAGAATATTGATAAGGGAAGAAAAGGGACATAAAGAGAAATATATGGCCAGCAGACTTGAGGACAATAAGATGATGTAGTTTATCGTACATTAGGAAAATAATCCTTAACAATGGTATTGGTCCATTACTAAAAAGAAATGGTAGAATTATCAATCATCATGCAGAAAAGGAAGAAATATTCAATAACTATTTCTATTCTGTATTGGGGAAAAAACAGATAATGTAGTCTCACCACATGATGATGATGATAATAATACTCTTTCCATGCCACTAATATTTCAGGAAGATGTTAAATAGCAGTTACAAGTGAGATATTTTTAAATCAGCAGGTCTGGATAACTTGCATATAAGAGTTTTAAAAGAGCTGGTTGAGGCGCTTACTGGACTACTAATGTTGATTTTCAATAAATCTTGAAACACTGGGCAAGTTCCATGAAACTGGAAGAAAGCTAATGTTGTGCCATTATTTAAAAAGGGTAATCAAGATGACCTGGGTAATTATAGGTGTGTCAGTCTGACATTGATTCTGGGAAAGATAATGGAGTGGCTGATATGGGACTTGATTGATAAAGAATTAAAGAAGGATAATATATATAGTGCCAGTCAACATGAGTTTATGGAAAACAGATCACGTCTAACCTGATTCATTTTTTATGAGATTACAAGTTTTGTTGATAAATGAATAGCGTTTTGACTTCTGTGAGGCATTTTACTTGGCACCTCTACCCTCTCCTCCAGCTGTGTTTTGATCAGACTCTGATTCAGTAAGCACACTCTGAAAATGCCTACCAGATCAGGCCCCACAGGCAAGAGAGGTGGGGAAAAGCCTATCTCCATCTGGTCTGAGGATCACACTGGGTTTTAGGTGTCCATACACTCTGAAATGAGGCATTGTGCATATGCCCAGTTGCAGAAATGGAAGTCCCTAGGGAACATTCACAGCAAATATTTAGGTGCTGCGTGATTTTCAATTCCTACAGCATTAGGTGGCAGCTGAGTGGGTGTTTTGTGAATTGAAGTGGCACCAGAATGTAGGACTTAAGTGCCTAAAGTGGAGTTTCTGGCACCTAAGTCTTTTGTGATTGTGGGCTGTGAGTCTCATCTCACTGAATCTCCTGCAGCAATCAGCTGAATAACCTGGACCTCAGCCAGTTAGTCTTCCCTGAGTGGGGATTTTCTGATTCTGCTTTCCCATTAACCCGCTAAAAGGGTGTTAATCTATGTGATCCCTTACTCAGTCCCAAAACAGCTTGGCAAAGGGTTGTCTCCTGGTGTTTATTTATATTACTATGGTTGTTGGTTGTTTCAGAGCTTAGGGAGAATTCCACTGAGGAAAACCGTTTTACTGGAATCCCAGAAGCAGTGAGATATTTGAGTGTTAAAGGATTCCACTACAAATGCAGAAGGGACTACCCTGCCAGCTGTTTTAATACAATTACAAGACTGACGAGTGTGAGATGGTGATGATGAATCTGAATAGGGGAATTTGCGAGGAACTTGTTGTATGTCCATTATTTTATTAGATCTCTCTTCCTGCCGTACCGCTGGAGTTATTCCGTGTGTTGTTACTACCAGCACTGCATTTCTCAATGCTAGCAGAGCAGGCTGGTTTAGATTTGTGAACTTTGGAAAGGAAGAGTCGAAGGGAGGAGAGAATGAATTTATAACTGGGGATGATGGTGCCAGACATCCTATTGAAATCACTGTCACCAAAAGAAAACGACGCCATGGCAACGATTAGTGCTGCGCGTGGGCAGTACTTAATTGTCAGTCCTGGATAGTCCTTTTCTTGGGACCTCAGCTGAAAAGCCTTCGTGCTGGTTTAAAATGGAGGGGAGATGCCACTTGTCCAGACACAGGCATGAAACATCTCTCATGTCATTTCAAGTCAGCAGGCTGTGTGTTTCAGCAGAAATGGGTGGAAGATAAAACACAGCTGAGCAGAACTCCGGTGCATTCGGTTCATTGTGGCTTATGGCCTGGTCTCTACAGGGCTGTCCCTAGGGCCCCAGGCCCTGTAGTAATTGGGTGAGATCCTCACCCCTGCACTGGCCTATTTATGCTGGAGGGAAGGGGCCATCAGATCCCCATATCCAGACATGGGAAATTGCCCCCAATGCAGGCACTGAGGAAGACAGCCCTGCTTTCACAAGCCCTGCACTTGGGAGTGTGCTGGAGGCAAGAGGGTTGGTACATAGGCTTGGCAACAGCACGTGGTGCTGCAGAGCTTCTGGGCAGCATAGAAGCCCATAGGGCAGTAGACTAGTCAGGGTCCCAGGGCTATCTTCATTATCTAGAGTGGCCCAGGACTGGGAGGCAACAAAAGCAACCTTTGTTGGCCCCTCCCTCCCCCTGAGCTGTGAGTTCTGCGCTGTCCTGAGCAGCACCGAGTCTCGCCCGTTGACTTTCAAGGAGACTTCGGCTCTGAAGTGCCTGCGTCACTTTGAAAACAGGAGTTACGCTCCTGAGGGACTTTAGCGCATTTGAAAATGGTGTTCGTTGTTTGCATTACAAGTTTCAGTCCCCCTGGGGAGGCGTGGTGGGAAAAATATAGCAAAAAGATCGCCCCAGCACCAAAGAGTCTAAATCGATTCTTGACGGATTGACACTCCCCTGCTGGAGACATTAAACATCAGCAGAAAGACCTGTTTTAAATAATGGAAGAATGTTAGAGAAAGAAAAAAGATCTTGCTATTTAAAGGATAGTTCTATCAGAAGTCTATTATTTTTTATTACATTTATCAATTTTTAAAAACTGATGTATGCTCTTTTATTGTTATTTATATTACTGAAGCACCTAGGGCAGAGGCAGGCAAACTTTTTGGCCTGAGGGTCGCATCCAGTTTCCAAAATTGTATGGAGAGCTGGTTAGGGGAGGCAGTGCCTCCCCAAACAGCCAGGCATGGCCCGGCCCTGCCCCTTATCTGACCCCTCCTGCTTCTTGCACCCTGATGACCCTTCCTGGACTCCTGCCCCATCCAACTCCCCCTGCTCCCTGTCCCCTGACAGGCCCCGGACCCCTCACTGCCCCATCCAACCCCCCTCCTTCCTGGCTGCTCCCCTGGGACTCCTGCCCCATCCAACCACCTTCTTCCTGTCCCCTTTTTGCCTCCCACCCTTTGTCCAACTCCTTGAGTTAGGTTGTAAGATTTTTGGGCCAGGGGCTGTCTCTCATTATGTATTTGTATGGTGCCCAGTATAATGAGTTCCTGATTC
Source organism: Mauremys reevesii (assembly GCF_016161935.1). NCBI lineage: Eukaryota > Metazoa > Chordata > Testudines > Geoemydidae > Mauremys > Mauremys reevesii. The sequence goes on from NC_052627.1 coordinate 6,724,700, forward strand.
AGACTGGGGTCTCTAAGGTACTCCTGTAGTCAAAATAATTTAAAAAATCAGGTTGACATGGTCCCTTTAAAGCTGGGCTGTGTTGTCGTACTTGTCTCAAAATGTTCCAAACCCACCTTTTTGTATAGTTATAAAAAAATCTCCAGTGTCTCTGCATCAATATGTAACAATAGCTAAGAAAACCTTGCTTCCGTGATGACTGATCTTTCCTAGCAGTGAAAAGCAATCAATTTATTATCAAAGTTACAAACAGAATGGCTGCAAGAATCACACTGGGGGAATTGACTGTACTAATAATGTTTCATTTTTTTAGCTCGATTTTTCAAAATATAGAAAATGAGGATATTAGTTTATAAAACCTGCACACGGTGAAAATCAGCAGCTTTGGCTTAAACCCACTGCTATGCTCAGATAAATGTGAATAAAAAATATACTTGGTGGTAATCTATCCCAGGACTGGCAGGATCAGTCCTATCCATCCCCTACATCTTCCTTCTATCCTCCCAGCCCTCCTCTTCTCTTTATTGTGGTCCATGATTGGTTGGCCGTTGGCATTGTGAAATTGTGATTTATGATTGATTGATGGGGATGGTGATTTCATGGTTGGTTGGCTGGTGGGATTGTGACACTGTGGTTTCTGATTGGGATTGTTACATCAGACTTAATTCAGACAATCATCATGCAGCTCATCTGATCGAATCTCTGTCTGGGGGAACAAAGCAAGAGACAACTCACCAGCCAGTCACCCTCTCCAGAGGATCAAAAGGAGAGTCAATTCATGGCCCAGTCCCCCTCCTTGTGTAACTTGTGTCTCTATTCTCATTTGTCTGGAAAAATCATAATCCACAACAAAAGTTCCTGGCCTGGCATGATAATAGGAACATCTCTCCCAGTGGTAGTTAAAGATATTTAGTCAGGAAGAGACACAAATCCAGCTGCCTTCTCCAATGTGGAATCAACAAAAATAATGTTTTCAACCCAACCATATTTGGAGACCACATCACTCGGACAGGGCTTGGTCGTTGACCATAGAATGCCAAGCAGAGACAAAGAACCGAGGCCCTGATCCACACCCCATTGAAGCCAATGGAAAAGACTACCAATCCTAGAAAAACTCAGAGACGTGGAGAAGGAACTCAATAGGATATAGCAGCTCAGCACGGACTTTTCCCAGCTGGGGACTAGTTACCTAATGAATGCATGTACGCAGAGGGCCTAAACAATCATGCTTGTATGATATGATGATACAACGATGATAGGCTCAGTTACCTCTGATGTCACCTCTGATGTCACAGTGAAGCCTGCCAGCAGTGAGCTGTTTACATGGCAGCAGGTGGTGATCAAGGGAAGGAGAGGAGAAGAGAGACAGGAAGGGGAAGAATTCAGTGCAAGATGTAGATGCTCTTCACCTCTGAAAATCAGGCCACTTATTTAGGCACCAGAGGCCTGGTCTACACTATGAGTTTATTTCGAATTTAGCAGCGTTAAACCGAATTAACGCTGCACCCATCCGCACCACAAAGCCCTTTATTTCGATATAAAGGGCTCTTAATATTGATATCTGTACTCCTCCCCGATGAGGGGATTAGCGCTGAAATCGGTATTGCCATTTCAGATTAGGATTAGTGTGGCCACAATTCGACGGTATTGGCCTCCGGGAGCTATCCCACAGTGCACCATTGTCACCGCTCTGGACAGCAATCTGAACTCGGATGCACTGACTAGGTAGACAGGAAAAGCCCCGCAAACTTTTGAATTTCACTTCCTGTTTGCCCAGCGTGGAGCGCTGATCAGCACAGGTGACCATGCAGAGCTCATCAGCACAGGTGACCATGCAGTCTCCTGAGAATCGAAAAAGAGCTCCAGCATGGACTGTACAGGAGGTACTGGATCTGATCGCTATATGGGGAGAGGATTCTGTGCTAGCAGAACTACGTTCCAAAAGACGAAATGCCAAAACATTTGAAAATATCTCAAAGGGCATGATGGAGAGAGGCCACAATAGGGACTCACTACAGTGCCGCGTGAAAGTTAAGGAGCTCAGACAAGTCTACCAGAAAACCAAGGAAGCAAATGGAAGGTCCGGGGCAGAGCCGCAGACATGCCGCTTGTACGCTGAGCTGCATGCAATTCTAGGGGGGGCTGCCACCACTATCTCACCCCTGACCGTGGATTCCGAGGCGGGGGTAATCTCAGCCATGCCTGAGGATTCTGCAGACGGGGAAGATGAGGAGGAGGAGGACGACGAGCTTGCGGAGAGCACACAGCACTCCAGTCTCCCCAACAGCCAGGATCTTTTTCTCAGCCTGATGGAATTACCCTCCCAGCCCTCCCAAGCCACTATCCCAGACCATGAAGCCATGGAAGGGACCTCTGGTGAGTGTACCTTTGTAAATATAAAACATGGTTTAAAAGCAAGCTTTTTTAAAATGATTAATTTGCCCTGAGGACTTGGGATGCATTCGCGGCCAGGACAGCTACTGGAAAAGTCTGTTAACGTGTCTGGGGATGGAGCGGAAATCCTCCAGGGACATTTCCATGAAGCTCTCCTGGAGGCACTCCAAAAGTCTTTGCAGAAGGTTTCTGGGCAGTGCAGCCTTATTCCATCCTCCATGGTAGGACACTTGACCACACCATGCTAGTAGCAAGTAATCTGGTATCATTGCACGACAAAGCCTGGCAGCGTATGGTCCCGGTGTTTGCTGGCATTCAATCAACATCCGTTCTTTATCTCGCTGTATTATCCTCAGGAGAGTGATATCGTTCATTGTAACCTGGTTGAAATATGGGAATTTAATTAAGGGGACAGAGATGGCCGTTTCTTCTGGGCAGTTTGCCCGTGGCTGAAAAGAAATCCTTCCCTGCAGTTAGCCAAGCGGAGTGGGGTGTAGGGGGAGGTGGATTGGCGCTGAGCTTTTTCGCGTTTGGCTAGCAGGGATCTTCCCTGATACCAGCCACGTGGTGGGGGATGGCTAGCAGGGATCTTCCCTGATACCAGCCACGCGGTGGGGGAAGGAGTAAAGTGATCATCCCAGAGAATTGGATGTGGGAGGGGTTAGTTTAGTTTCTGCTGCTGCACGTTAACAGGAAAGCCGCAGCACTCAACGGGCTTTGCTTGGTATGTGGGAAAGGAGGGAGCTGGTTTTATGAAGGCTGCAGAAGCCAAAAGACAATGGCTTACCATGGCCGCATGCAAGCCGAATTCTGTTGCCCGGACCTGCGTCTGTGATCTCTAACACCAAAGCCAAAGGCACTCAATATTAAGATGCAAAATGCAACCTTGTACTGAAATCACATGTGCTATGTAATGTGAATAGCGTTGTTCACCGTGAAAGAGTATAAGCATTGTTCTGTACAATGTATCTTTTAAAATACTTCTCTCTCTTTTTTTCCCTCCCTCCCACAGCTGCAAATTTTTCAAGCCTCCCTCCTCTGTCCTGAAGGCTATCTCAGATAAGGCGGTGGAAAAAAAGGACGTGAGACTAAATGTTCTCGGAAATCATAAAATCGACCGCAATGAAAGAGCACATCTGAATGAGCAGAAGGACACGGTATCAAAGTACAGGAAAGATGCCAGTGACCGTGAGGACAGGAGAGACTCTTGAGATGAGAGGTGGTGGCAGAAAGATCAACGGTGGAGGGATGCAACGCTGGGGCTGCTGCGTGATCAAACTGACATGTTCTGGCATCTAGTGAAGCTTCAGGAACGGCAGCAGGATCACAGAGTGCCGCTACAGCCCCTGTATAACTGCCCTCCCCAAGTTCCATAGCCTCCTCACCCAGACGTGTAAGAAGGCGGGGGGCAGGGGCGGAGGCTCCGTGCACCCACCCACTCCACCCCTGTGGAAAGCCCAAGCAAAAGCTGTCATTATATTGACCTTCTGAAGTGGCCTTTTTCCTTACCTCCTATCCTCCTCCCAAGCCCCACCAGGGCTACCTTGTCAGTTCTCTCCCTCTTTTTAAAATCAGTTAATAAAGAATACATGATTTTTAAACGATAGTGACTTTATTTCCTTAGAAAGCAAGCTGTGATCGAAGGGGAGGGTGGGTTGCTTACAGGGAATAAGTCAATCAAGGGGGCGGGTTTTCATCAAGGTGAAACAAACAGAACATTCACACTGTAGCCTGGCCAGTCATGAAACTGGTTTTCAAAGCTTCTCTGATGCGCACCACTTCCTGGTGTGCTCTTCTAATCGCCCTGGTGTCTGGCTGCGCATAATCAGAGGCCAGGTGATTTGCCTCAGCCTCCCACCCCGCCATAAACGTCTCCCGCTTACTCTCACAGAAATTATGGAGGACACAGCAAGCAGCAATAACAATGGGGACATTGGTTTGGCTGAGGTCTGAGCGAGTCAGTAATGTGCGCCAGCCTCCCTTTAAACGGCCAAATGCACATTCTACCACCATTCTGCACTTGCTCAGCCTGTAGTTGAACAGCTCCTGACTACTGTCCAGGCTGCCTGTGTATGGCTTCATGAGCCATGGCATCAAGGGGTAGGCTGGATTCCCCAGGATAACTACAGGCATTTCAGCATCCCCAACTGTTATTTTCTGATCTGGAAAATAAATCCTTTGCTGCAGCCGTTTAAACAGAGTAGTGTTCCTGAAGACGCAAGTGTCATGAAACCTTCCCGGCCATCCCACATTGATGTTGGTGAAACATCCCTTGTGATCCACAAGTGCTTGCAGCACCATTGAAAAGTACCCCTTGCGGTTTATGTAGTGGGTGCCCTGGTGCTCTGGTGCCAAGATAGGGATATGGGTTCCATCTATTGCCCCACCACAGTTAGGGAATCCCATTGCAGCAAAGCCGTCCACTATGACCTACACATTTCCCAGAGTCACTACCTTTCATAGCAGCAGCTTAATGATTGCTTTGGCTACTTGCATCACAGCAGCCCCCACAGTAGATTTGCCCACTCCAAATTGTTTCACGACTGACCGGTAGCTGTCTGGAGTTGCAAGCTTCCACAGGGCTATTGCCACTCGCTTCTCAACTGTGAGGGCTGCTCTCATCTTGGTATTCTGGCGTTTCAGGGCAGGGGAAAGCAAGTCACAAAGTTCCATGAAAGTGGCCTTACACACGTGAAAGTTTTGCAGCCCACACCTGCAACACTATGCGGTCCCACCTGTCTGTGCTTGTTTCCCAGGCCCAAAATCGGCATTCAATGGCTAGAACCTGCCCCATTACCAGCATGATCTCCAACGCGCTGGGGCCCGTGGTTTGAGAGAATTCTGTGTCCATGTCTTCATCACTCTCATTGCCGTGCTGCCATAGCCGCCTCCTCCTCGCCTGGTTTTGCAAGTCCTGGTTCAACATAAACTGCACAAGAATGCGTGAGGTGTTTACAATGTTCATGATTGCTGTCTTGAGCTCAGCAGGGTCCATGCTTGCTGTGGAATGGCGTCTGCACAGTTCACCCAGGAAAAAAGGTGCGAAATGGTTGTCTGCCGTTACTTTCACGGAGGGAGGTGTGAGGCTGTACCCAGAACCACCTGCGACAATGTTTTTTGCCCCATCAGGCATTGGGCTCTCAACCCAGAATTCCAATGGGCGGGAGAGAAGTGGGAACTATGGGATAGCCATGGGATAGCTACCCACAGCGCAACGCTCCAGAAATCGATGCTAGCCTCCGTATATGGACGCACACCGCCGAATTAATGTGCTTAGTGTGGCCGTGTGCACTCAACTTTATACAATCTGTTTCCAAATACCAGTTTCTGTAAAATCAGAATAATCCCGTAGTGTAGACATATCCTAAGTATGGGGTTAGCTGCCTAGCTATAGACACCTGCTGCGGAAAATCGTAGCCCAGGCTTATTATTTGTGCTTGATCACCTCCCTAAAAATTCTTCAGTCTTCAATAGCTAGGTGGATCAGTTAGTGTATACAGATGGCACACGAGGCAAAGAGCTTGCTTCTTCTTTCTGCACTCAAGCCACACACCCTAAGAGACTACAATAATAATAATAATAATAATAATAATAAATAATTAATAAATAATAACATAGCTCTTCTATCACACTTTTCATCAGTAGATTTCAAAGCACAGGAGGTCAGCAACATTATCTCCATTTTTTCAGATGGAAAAACGGAGTCACACAGCAATGAAGTGGCTTTCCAAGCAAAGTAGTGGTCTATTTGGTGGGGAGAGAATCACCCTTATAAGAAGAAACCTTCAGGTGCCTGCAGAGATAATGTGCAAACCTCATCTAATGCTGTTTTCGGGAGGGAGACATTATATAAGGTAGCAGTCCAGGTCACCAGCCTATATGTATAGATATTTTGACTCCAGTTATGTATTAGGCTAAATTATATTCCCCCTCTATTAGCAATGAATAGGTAGGATCATTATGTAAGATCTGTGCATCTTGCTATGCTGAACAATTAGAAAAAAGAATTGTAAACTCTTTTTGATGATGACTATTGTCTATTTTGTGTTTGTGCAGCACCCAGCAAAGTGGGCTGATCCAGATTGGGGCCTCTGGGGGCTACTGTAATGAAAATCATAATGAATGAAAAATACATAATAAGTTATAGTAATGCAAGCCTGGATGAAAACATTCCTTTCTTTGAGAAGTAAGGATCATAGATCTAATAATGCCAGCTAAGCGAAGAGATCCCATTTTGATATCAAGGAGAACAACTAGTTAAAATTTTCTGACCAAATTTTTTTCCCAACAAAATATGGGGTTTCTATGAAAACTGTCGATTTTAAGGAAATTTTCTGATTTTTCTGTCAGAAAATTCAGAACACAACGTTTTGAATTGACATTTCCAAATATCAAACATGATCTTTTTGAAATGCCAATCATAGGTTCAACATCGCTAAGCAAAAATGTAATTTCAAATCAGCGTTTCAAGACAATGCGTTTTGTTTTGAGCGAAAAGCTTAATGGTTTTTGTTTTGACATTCCCAAATTGAAATTTGTCAGAAACTTTTGGTCTGCCAATTTTATTGACATTGCAACTTTTGGTCCCATTTGGGAATAATAACAAATGACAAAATATTGAAATTTTCCACAGGATGGAAAGTCTGTTTTCTGATCAGCTCTCATTCTCATGCTCTTCAGTGACCAGCTTCCTAGTTAAAATTATTAATTTTTTACTTATAGACTAATCTATTTTATTATAAGAACACACTTTTCATTATGACTGTGGAAGTCTTGACTGCTAGGAGATTTAGAGGGAGGGACATATTTCTGAATCAGTGATTGACGAGTCTGAGCTCCACCCCCAAAGTCACCAAAATTCCATGGTAGGACAGTGGATCTTACTTCTTGAGGAAAGGTAATGTTTTAGGTAGGCACTAACAAATGTTCCCGTTATCACTGAAAAGCCACTGCCTGACACTTCTTATAGATTAAGTTAATCTGTTTTTGTTTCAAGTGACTGTAAGTAGCACCTTAATGCTGTGCAGAAAATGAAAATGATGAGATGATAGCTGAGGAGTTGTTTTGTGGTGACAAATTGGAAGGGAAACTCTAGGAAAGACAAGTACAGAACAAAACCAGAACACACCCACGTAAGTAAGGGCCAATGTAGGAAAATAAACCTTTACACTTAGAGTTGTCAACGTTGTAACTTTGATGGGGTACAAAGAAACTCACATCCAATCTCTCGGTGACTAGAGCCTTAGGACTGGCATTATTTTGACACTGAACTAAGGGCTGTGAATACGTATGGACATTATTGGTCTTTGTAATATTTGCTTATATCTCACTTGGACACAAATTTCTGTGAATTTACATCCTGATGGACTTTCCAAATGCAGATATGTTCTTGCGAGCACAAACAGGTAGCACTGAAAATTCAAGTTGAATGTGTAGGTAGCCAAACAAATGTGGGATGAGCAAGGTTGGTAGAGAGAATTATCTTTTAATTTCTCATTCCATGTTTGACTATTTTACATATCTCCCAGAATGCTCAAACATGGGTGACCAATCAGAGCCGGGAAAGGCTCAGCGCTGGCTTGAAGCATCACCATTCAAAAGGAGCAGAGATAGGCCCACGCTGAGCACATTTGAAATTCCCATTCTTTAATAGTGTCTCTTATCTAAATATAGAGTTAATGGCACTTATATTGTCCTGCCCTTTAAGTAATCAATCCTCACATCACTTCTGCACAGTGGATACAATGATGTCTATGTAATGGGTGGGGAAACGGAGGCAGAAAAGTTAAGTGATCCTAGATTTTTCGGACCAGAAGGGTCCATTATTATGATGGACCTCCTGCATAGTACAGCATCCAGAGAATTCATGCATCAGGCCCTTCCTCACCTAAGACTATACAATAATTTCAGTTCAGAGCTCAGCAGAACACCAATGTTCACTGTCTGTTAGACCATGTCTCTCTCATTAGGATTGTATCTCTGTTATTCAGACACTTTTTCCCCGTGTTCATCCCCCATCTGTTTATCAGCCCAACATCAGAGCTACTCTACAGTTGCTTCACACGTATGTATTACAAGCAGTTAATTCTACCTTGCCAAAGTTATGTGTAGAAAGTTACACTCACCTATCCTGTGCCTGGCATCACACCTCTTAGCTTACTGGTCTGGGAGCTTAGCCCTCTGAGTTATGGGGTTGCATTGACCTTCGTTCTTGCTTGTTTATCTTGAGGATTGGAAAGTACAAATGTCACTGATGGGACCAGATCTAGTTGGAGGGAAAAAATGACTTGTGTTTGTTACATTGCAGCTTCTCTAGCATGAGCAATATCACTATGAAATGAAATCTCTCTCGCTCTCTCTTGGGTTTACCAATCATTAAATAATTCCTCCAAACAAACTTTATTTCTTCCATTGCCAATTCAGAATCATGTCCTTTTGCCTCTTAAATCATCAACACCTAATGATCTAGCTGAATTTTATGTGCAAACTGTCCCACAGGAAGCGTTTCTATGCACTGTAATGATGCTATGTGTTTGTTTGGTCGCTAGCAGTAAGTGTTCTAGTACCTCATTTAACAGCCTTTGATATATTTCAGAGAAAACCAGCGCTCAAGCTATTTATGAGAAGTCAGAAATGCCATTGCCTCTGAGCCAGTGCATACAAAGTACAAGCTCAGATTTACTCCCCGGCTATAACGTGAATTCACAAATGCAGTGAATATTTCTCCCTTCTTTGGCTTCCTTAAATCTGCTGTGCAGTTGCTGTTATTGTTATCAGTGCTGTACACTGGACAGGCGGCTTGGTCCAGAGTATTGGGTGTTGGGTGGGGTGCTGGGAGCTGAGTTCTAATCCTGACCCTGCGTGGCCTTGGACAAACCTCTGTGCCTTGGTCTTGTCTTCAGGACAGTGAGCTCTTCAGGGCAGTGCTGCCTCTCACTACAGGTACGTCTGCACTGCAGTCAGGAGGTGTGACTGCCACACATGTAGACATCTACCTCGATCAAAGCTATGCACCCCTCGTCTCCTTCTCCAGAGAGATGGGGGAGTGGCAGGGGAGCTCTCTCTGGCTCAGATGATCAGCCCTCTATTGCTGCACCTGCCACCACTCCTACCCCTGCCTTCCAGAGAGGACCTTTTATAGGCTGCTCTGTGGGAGAAAAGGCTCCTGCTACATATCATTGAGAGGGGGCAGTACAGATCCTGCTCATTGCCCCCCCTCTCCGCCTCCCTGATGGGATCTGGTGGGGCTCTGTGACCAATGACTAAGCAAATTCCTCAGCTTGTCAACTTCATTTCCACAAAGAGGCCTATTAAACATGCCCTTAGGGAATGATCTAAAGCCTGCTGGAAATCTTTGCATGATGTCCCCAGGCTTTGGATCAAGTTGTACGTTCCTTGCCCATTGTTCTCTGTGAGCACACTGGGCTTCAGAATCCAGGGACTGCAGATCCCACAGTGATGTCAATAGTGTGGAGCATGGGTAAGGTTTGCATTGTCTGATAGTGGAAGGAAAACATCCATTTCCTTTTGTGTTTGGTAAATTACTCATCCGACTTTATTTCCCACAGCCTGTGGTTCCCGGGCTTTCTACTCTGTGATGTACGATGGCTGAGTAACACAGCACTTTGCGTATCATTCCTATCCCATTCCCAACACCATTTCTGCACGAGTTCTGGAGGCTTCCGTTTGTTCCTCTTACAGTCCTGGGCAATGTCCCAGTGCTACCATTCTAGTGGCAAAGCAATGGGGTTTACATATTGGGCTAGTGTGATGGTTTTCCAGATTTTGTGGGGTTTTTTGATGAAAAGTCAAAATTTGCCCCAGAAAGCAGACACTTTCCGGCAAAAAAAAAAATCTCAAAAACCCAATTTTCCATGAAAAATAGTTTTGACAGAAAAATGTCAGCCAGCCCTAGTTGTTCTTTTTACTACTTATATCGCAGGAGCACCTAGGAACCCCAGGCATGGCCCAGAACCCCATTGTGCTAGGTGCTGCACAAACTGAGAACAAAAAGCCCCTGCCCCAACGAGCTAGCAATGTAACTAGGCCTTCCACTGGACACCTGCATAGGTACCAGGCAGGATCCAGCCCAACGCAGGTAAAGAACCATACTCCTTTTGCTTTAAAAATTCTGGGCTTAATTTCCTAGGAGCTGCTTTCTGGAGAAATAATCTGTACAAAGCTTTGACATTTGACTTATTTCTCCTGAATGTCTCTATTTTCTGAGCACCGGTGCATGACAGTCTCCTTGCAGAAAAGGGAAATGTTTTGCCAGAAATGTTTACAAGGACGTATCAGACTTTACCGTTCCTGGTAGAAAAACTCAATGTCACAGTCAGGATCCCAGGCTGCCTCTCCGAGAACTCCCAGGGTATGTGCACAGTGCACACTAAGCTTGAGTCTGTGGGACCCAGGCGGATGGACTGTGTTTCCATGCCCATGCTTGAGCATCTGGCTTTAAAGTTGCTGGACCCAGGTCTCACAGCTGTGCAAATATGTCCATACACAGACCGTCTGATTTGGTTCTGAGGCTTGAGCTGCATCCACACTGCAAAATGACAGGGCTTGGACCCAAGTCAAAGTGGGACTTGGGCTCTGATGCACCCCTTGCAGGGTCCTAAGACCTGGGTCCTGAGTGCTTGCTGACCTGAATCAGACTGATTTGTGTGTGGACGGAAGGGGAGTTAGGGCTCAAATCTGAGCCAGAGCCTGGGCTTAGTGTGCTGTGTGGACATACTCCTAGTCGTGCTATATCAGTGTTGAGTGAGTGAACTCTGGGGATGCTGGGCAAGTGCTTTTTCTCTTCCTGCTGCTGCTTTTCATTTAAGTCCTGATAGAGCAATACACTTAAGCAGGTGCTTAAAATTAAGCACCCGCTCAAGTGTTTTGCTTGATTGGGGATTCAGTTGAGGGATATGAGAATATTAGGTGTTACTTCTAAGAAGCTAGGGATGATGTGATATTGCAGCGCTTTGTTTCATTTTCGGAACGTGTGTGTGTGTGTGTGTGAGAGAGAGAGAGAATACAACACTGTAATGGTCTCTGTAATGTTCAGCACTACAATTTCCATTAGAAAACCCATTTATTTTCCTTTTCCTTGTGTTCCATACTGTACTTTTTTCATTAACTTTGTAAAGCTCTTTGGCATTTTGAGAAATGCTGCATAAATAATAAGCTTAGCCATTTCGATTCATCTAAACTGGAGCATTTGTTCAAGCTGTTTGGGACCATGAGACAGACACTGGGCTATTCCCACAAACGTATTTAGGCATCCAATTGTCATTTTAGGTACCTAAGTCCAACATTTAGGATTGAGATACAGCTGGGAGAAATTGCTTAGCCAAAACTTTTTTTGGCAAAAAATACAGATTTGGTGACATCAAAACATTTCACGAATTGGAGTTGGTTTTGCTGAATAGTTTCAGACAAAAAAAAATCTAAGAAAAAATCAAACTGTTTTCTTTCAAGATTTTTCAGTGCAACATTTTGATGTTTCAGTTCAGAATGGCATGTTTTGAAATTTCCTTCAATTTTATTTAAAATATTTTTAAATGCTCAAAAATCAAATCAAAACAAACCATTTTATTTGACCCACAATGATCTTCTCTGTGAATTACCAGTGCACCATAAAACCTGTTATACACACAGCCATAAATAGAGATCCTCAAAAACCTGTTCAGCTGCTTCTGATCCCAGGTGGCAACTAAATGCCCTGCTGGGGTCTCCGATGTGGCTAAATTTCTGCCTGTGAGCATGTACAAAACTGCCTGGGTCCTGATGCTAATGAAGCTCATTGCCCTCGTTCACACCTGGGATTCACAACGTATCTCATCTGTGCCCAATCCAGTAGATGTACTCAGAGCACCTGGGAGGTGGGAGACTGAAAATCAAGGCCCTACTCCAATTCTGGCAGAGCATCTCCCCTATCCCAGGTGAGTGTGCAAACCTCCAGGCGATTGGCTGTCATGGGGTGGGCTCTCTATGTGCGGTTTCTTGTGAGCAGTGGCTGACCTGGCTCAGGCTCCTAACTCCAGGAATGGGTTCATGGCTGTGAATTCCAAGTGGCGATAGGTGCTTCTCTCTCAGCATTTCCTACTGGCTAGCTTAGGCACCTCCCCCCTTAGCATTCTGTGTTTTGTGAATCCCCTTCTTCGGCATCTAGCTTTCCCTGTGAACTGTATGGGGAGTCTGAGGGCCTAACTCAAGGCTGGGGATTCAACTGGGTAGCAGAGTGCCTAAAAGTTGGCATTGCAACCCTGAGTGTCTTTGTGGCTCTGTCCCTGTGCCTCTTCTATCTCTGTCCAGTTAGCTAATTTCTAATAACGGTCAATACAGGGGCAGGTGTACAGAAGCTCCTCGACTATATGCCCTGAATACAAAGGATTAGGGCTTGTCTACATGGCGAGTTCATGCACAGCAAGCCAAGGTGTGAATCTAAAGTATACTAGCTTGCCATGCGGACCCTGCTACCGCGCATTACCCAACTTCTCGTGCGTGGTAGCAGGGGCTGCCTAGCCAGCTAGCGCGCGGGAGGTTTACGCTCTGGCTTGCTATGTACTAACGGTGGAGAGAAGCCCTTAGTGTTATATTTGGTGTTGTTGCCCCTTTTGAGCTGAGCAGGTTGGAGGTGTTTGAGCTGGAAGTAGAAATTGGTGATAGTCACTTATTCCTTTGAGGGAGTTTCCATTTATTTACAAAGAATGTACAAAGTCCTGTGTCTTGGAATGCAGAAGGAACCGAGTTTCTTAGCTTACCAGCCTCCTCCAAGCATCTTTAGCCAATACCAGACAGAAGAGCTCTCCCTAGCTTTTTCCAGGGTCAAACTGTGGTTACGGGTTCTTGCTTGGCTTTTCCTTTGCCTCTCTCTGTTCTTATCTGTGACCTCAATATCGGCGTGTTCGTTCATATGTCCACACACACCTAGGCAAAATAATATTCAACCCAAAAGCTCCTGGGCAGGTTCACACACCCCTTTTGTCTTAGGCAAGGCTTATATTTACTGGTATGTTAATTGGAGTGTGAGTTCACACTTATCAATCTCAATGGGGATTTAACCCAACCCAAAACAATGTTTCACCCAGCTCATAACATTATTATAAAAAATGTGCATTGCACAAGCTTATATTATACAGTGCAATAATAGGGTGGATACAATTTGGAATCATTGTATTACAATGTCAAAGGTGAGATTTGCACAATTGCTCAACACTGGTCTAGTTCCACTCCCATTAAAGTCTGCAGTAAAACTCCCACTGACTGTAATGGGATCAGAGTTAAACCAGTGCTGAGCATGTCTGAAATTCCACTAATCTTATTTTACTTAATAAATATTTATAAAGTTTAAAGAGATGTAACTGGGTGCCTGGAGCTCTCACCCCATTAGCAGGCCTTGGGACCCTGCCTAAAGCTTCTAATTACTATGGCAACCACAGCTTGTTAAATCCACTAGGATGTAAGAGGTTGGCCTGACCCTCTGATGGGAGGGAACTAGTGTCAGAGACAGGGAGGCAGAGCAGCCAGTCTCAGGGCAGGGAGGAAGCTTATGCTGAGATTTATGATCTGTTATTGTTTGAGTTTATATCATTTATAATATTATCCCAGGAAAGGCTTAAATCAGACCTTGTAAATCACATGTAGACTTTCTTTGGAGCAGAACGGGAATGTCCCCTTCTCATTGTATTGCCTTACAAACCATTTTTAGTGTAAGACCCAGAATCCATACAGGCTACCGCTTTTAACAACACTCATAGCCAGCATCTGTGAAGTCTGACTTGGGAACCTCTGCATTTAAAAGCACGCTTTCTACTCTCTCTACTAATAGACCAGATCCATTAGCCCGAAGAGCCTCGGTGACAGTCTGTACCCTATCTTCACCCTTTTTGCCAAACTAAGATAATTTTTGTACAAAACATCTCATGCCTTATGAGGTATCATTTGAAAACTCATAATTTGCTGAGCATTATTATCCTGGTCAAATATGTGTATCAAAATTGTATGTAAGGTTACAAGATTCTACTGTAGAACATTGCTGTGGCATGTTCCAAGGATAGAAAAGCATCCCAAACCAGTTCCTCAGGAACAAAAAGCTAGTCAGCCCCTCACCCAGGTGTCAGCATGATCTATTCAGCAATCACCTAGCTGAACCACTAGAGGAGGACTCATAGAATATCAGGGTTGGAAGGGACCTCAGGAGGTCATCTAGTCCAACCCCCTGCTCAAAGCAGGCCCAATCCTGAGACAGATTTTTGCCCAGATCCCTAAATGGCTCCCCCAAGGATTGAACTCACAACCCTAGGTTTAGCAAGCCAATGCTTAAACCATTGAGCTATCCCTCCCCCAGGAAATTGACACATATGGCCGGTGTGTTACATGAGTATGGTGTTGGTAACATGTCTTTTGGTTGCTGGTTCCCAGGAAATTCTCATTTTCATCCTCCATGTTTAAAAATACCTGGCATGGCCAGTTGATGATGTGGCTCCCCTATTTTCCAAAATCCCATGGGTCACTGGGGATGGTCCTGCCACTGATCATTCCCTTATTCCTGACAGTGAGAGGTAAACTCTGCCTGTGCATTTGGAAATGGTGACATTTTCAAAGTGAACATAGCCCAGCATATAAATTTCCATCTGCAGTTTCATGCATGGAATTTTGTAACATTGGAGAGTTAGATGTTTTAACAACCTGACTGCCATGCAAATGCTGTGTCTGCGTGTAAATCTGAGGTTTGGGGCTCCCCAAAAGGGGTGTTTGCAACATTCAAAGCTGCTTTTGCACATGTATCGCTGACTGGCTGGTCTCATTCATGGAGCTCTAGCCAGTTTACCTGCTTAATTACATGCACCAGGCGGCATTTTCCTGTCAAACCTGTTTTTACCTACTTTACTACAATGCTAGAAAGAGTCATAGTGTTTAAAGCTAGAAGGGCCCAATATTCTGGCCTCCTGTTTATCACAGGCCCCCAACATTACCCAGCACCTGCACGCTAAACCTCACACCAGCCTGAGACCAAAGTACTACAGCCTGCAGGAGACTAGACTATGATGTGTCACAGGCAGAGAACAGGAGGGAGTGAGGAGCATCAGGGCTCCAGGCCCCTGCATGGGCCGGTAACTGATTAAGTGAGATGTACCCAGATAATCCTGGCAAGTGACCCACCTCCACATGTTGCAGAGGAAGGTGAACCCCACCCCCACAAGGTCACTGCTTGTCTGACCTAGGGAAAAATTTCTTCCCAACTCCACATATGACGATCAGCCCCCTAAGCATGTGAACAAGAACCAACCAGCCAAGCACCTGGGAGAGAGAATGCTCAGTGCCGCTGCAGACTCCTGGCCCTCCCCATCCAATCTCCCATCTCCATCTGTGGCCATCCCTGATGCTGCAGAGATGGGAGATAAAACCCCTCCCAGAATAGAGTGTGAAGGAAACCCTTCCTTTCCTTTGCCGGTGGCCAGCTGAAACTATGAAGCATGAGCTTTGGGAACCTAAGAGAGAAACTGGAAGTGAGCCCAGGGACGGTGAGCCCTGCCCCCTCATACATTTGTCTAGCTCTCTCTTAAAACTAAGTACGTTGTTTTCTCCCACAATTCCCCTTGGGAAGCTGTTCCAGAACCTCACCCTTCTCATGGTTAGAAACTTTCTTCTAGTTTCCAGCTGTTGTCAGAGTGCTACCGGTAGGGTGCTCTGCTTTCTCCAATGTTGATATCACTCGGCTGCATGCGTGTGTTCCCTCTGTGTGCTGCCCCAGCTCTGCGCAGATAGCTGACACAGCAGACCCGATGAGAACCCCCAATAACCACAGAATTTAGTAAGATGCAAAGTCATGTCGAGTAGGTTTATTGCGAACTCGGACAAAATTGCAGTTCCCCGTAGATTACTTAGTCTACCGGGCATACTACTAATAGGTGCCTCTTGGCAATTGACCCGGCTCAGTAAGTGGCGGGACTTTCCACTGCCCCCTCGGCCGGACAAAGACAGCACCCCAGAGATGCATTCTTATACACAGGTACAAACAAGTTACACATCACACCTGACATATTGAGGTGCAACCCTTCCACGTAGCAAGGTACAACCCCTCTATGTAGTAAGGTGCTGCCTCTCACCTTGTACATGTTGGTTCGATCAAAACAACTCTATCCATCATATTACCCTTTTGGCCCTGTCATTGGGATGGGCCAGCCTGTTCCTTGTTATCTGTGTAGAATGTGCAAGTATGTGAATGTTCAGTACCTTTTAGGTACGTATCTTCTTGCAGCATCAGCCCTTTCCTTGCCAGCTTCTGTGAGCAGGGCCTACCTCTGGCTCACAGCTTAACTTTGCCTTATGTTAGCAAAGTCTTGACCATTACTTTAGTTTAGGCCTTAGGCCTCATACCGGGCCTCTGATACCAAGGTTCATATCCCAGGGCCTCCTCTTTACTACACCAGCCTCCATTTGTTCTTGGCCAGGTTATCCCCCTGTATTCCTGTGTCAACCTTGTCCTTTTGCTTAACTAGCTCTTCACCCTCCCTGGTATTTACCCCCCAGAAGTATTTCTAGAAAGCAATCAGCTCCCCTCTCAGCCTTCTTTTTGCAAGATTGAACAAGCCAAGCTCTTCCAGTCTCCTAAGAATAGCCTTCCGTTCCCCTGCTCTTCCCTGAATCGGTTCCAGTTTAAATTAATCTGACCAGAATTGTACACAGTATTCAAAATGAGTTTTTCCCAGAACCTTCTTCAATGACATTGATACTTCTCTCTCACACACACTCTACTGGACATGCATCCCTTAGTACTTCCGAGAGTCACATTAGCCTTTCTTACAGCATGTTGCATTGGTGGCTCATCGTCATCCTGTGACTGACGCACATAACCAGGTCTATCTCTTCCTTCTCCATTGCTGCCGACTGATTGTGAGGGATCATGGGCCTTGGACCCTGGTCTCCTGGCAGTGCTCAATCCACAGCCACCACCCAGCAGCTCACCTGAATGCTGGATAGTGGGGCCAGAGAAGCTAGCTTACAGAGGCCTGCCCACAAATCTCCTGACTACGGGAGATGTCTAGCTCTACTTAAACCAGAAGGAGGCACAGGGAATTGTCTCGGCAACTAGAGGAATTCTTACAGACCCTGCCTATTTGCCTTACTCCTGCATCCTACCTCCCAAGCTGTTCCTGGTTCCTGTCCCAGATGCCCGTCTGTTCCCAGTTCCTGCTTCCCTGCCTCACTCCAGGTCCCTGCTCCTATGCCCTACCCTGAAACTGACTCTGGCCCTGACCTCCGGCTTGGTATCTGACTCTGACCCCAGCTTCAGTTCAAGGTTTCTGACTCTAACCATTAGACATGACTGCCCGTGCCCCATTCCCTACACTGATGAGCCCCCCAGCTTGTAGCAGAAACTCTTATTAGAGCCCAAGTGTATGACCTTGCACTTTGTACTATTGAATTTCATCCCATTTTGGTCACTCCAGTCTCCAAGGTCATCCAGATCTTCCTGGATCATATTCTGATCCTCCTCTGTACTGATGATGCCTCTCAACTTTGTATCATCAGCAAATTTCAGTAGCTCACTCCCACTTTTGGTGCCAAGGTCCTTAATAAAAACATTGAATAAGATTGGACTCAAGACTGATCTCGAGGATCTCCATCTTGAGGAACTCCACTGGTAGCCTCCCTCCAGTCTGATGGTTCATCTTTCAGTACAACCTGTTGCCTTCTCCCTTTTAGCTAGTTGCTTATCCATCTGACAATGCTTGTACTGATCTTCCCTAATTTAACCAATAATTTCCCATCTGGTACCATGTCAAAGGCTTTACTGAAGATCAAGTATCTTAGATCTACTGCACTTCCTTTACCTAAAAATAATCCATTATTTTCTCAAAGAAGGAGATCAGGTTCGTCTGGCATGATCTACCTTTGATAAACCCATGTTGCGTTACAACCCCTTTACCATTTGCCTCTATGAATTTAATTATTTGTTCCTTCACAATTTGTTCTAAAACCTTGCAAATTACTAAGGTCACACTAACATGTCTGTTATTGCCTGGATCACTCTCCCCCTCCCCCTTTCTTAATCATAGGTACAGTATTACCTATTCTCCAGTCAGATGGTATTACACCTAAATAGATTTATTTTAAGTCTTTTCTACTAGACTAGCAATCTCATCATGTGCCAGTTTTCATTCAGTATTCTGGGATGGAAATTATCCAGGCTCCTGATAGAAAAACTTAAAGAGCTTAATGTGTTCATTCTCCTCAGATGTGGTAGTTTCCATGTCTAGACACTCATTTCCATCAGCCATGCTGCCTTCATGGCCATGTTCCATATTATCATCATAACTGAAAAAGAAGGCAAAGTGTTTGTTTAGTTTTTGGGCCATACTTCATTCAGTTTTCTAGCTTGTGGTGTTGCATTATCCCTCACCATATCTTAGCTGATTTTCCTGCTCCTGTGTATTGAAGCCAAGCATGGAGATTTCACGTCTCTTCCAACCCTTTTCCTTCATTTCCCAGTTTAAAGCCCTTCTTATCAATCGTGTCAACCTTGATCCTAGTAGATTAATACACTAGGTACTCAAGTGGAGTCCATCAGTCAAGAACAGTCTTCATTCCATAAATGTCTCCCAATGGTTGATCTTCCAGAAACCTTCCTCATAGCACCAATCCATGAGCCATCTGCTTATCTTCATTATCTTGTCATGCGTTCACTCTGTAGTGGGGCAGCTGCCCCACTCCTGAAAAACAAAGGTTAAAAGCAGCCCTGGAGAGTGAGAGCAGCTGAATGAGTAGCTGACCACAGGTACGGCCAGCTCAATAGGGCTCAGCTGGCCTTCATAAGAGGGCTGGGGCCAGGAACTGAAGGAGTCTCTCCCTTGCTCTGGAGTGGGAAGGTCTACCTGCCTGGGAGTAAGGTACCTGAACTGGAGCAGTGCTGGGGAACAGGGCAAGGGAGCTGGGGAGCTCCAGTCTGGTAAATCCCCAGGCTGCAGGGCCTTGCTAAAAGGCCAAAACAGGCACTGAGGTTGCAGAGTTGCATCCCAGGGTTAGACAGAGGCAGCTGGTCCAACCCCCTTGCCAGTGATGAGTGGCCATGACAGACTGCAGTTTGCCCCAGGGAGACGGGGCTACATGGTGACTGGCAGTAGCCATTGAGGCAAGGTCGGTTTAGAGGGTTGGGGGTTCCCCTGGGAGGGGAGACCCAGAGTGGGGGTACTGCAGTGAGGTCTGGGAGGGACATGGGGGCCCTAAGGCAGGTGAGACACCAGCCTGAAGAGGGTGCTCTAGGCTGGACAAGAGCTAATTCCTGAGATGACCAGCAGGAGGTGCCACACTGGTGAGTTTCTGCTTCACTACACACCCTTTTTCTCTAGGGACTGAAAGTATGCTGCCAAAAATCACCTGAGCTTCCACTTTAAGCATCTTACCCAGCTGAGCATAGTCATGCTTGATCCATTCCAGGAGGAATCTAGCAATGTCATTCTTCCCAACATGCAGCACAATCAATGGATTTTTCCCCACTCCCATCACAATCCTCTTCAGCCTTATGTCCACATCTTGCATCCTTGCTCCTGGCAGACAGCACACTCTTCTGTTCTCTGGATCAGGTCTAGTGATAGTTTTGTCAATTCTTCTGAGTATGGAGACTCCAATCTCATAGATCTGTCTCTTCCTGGTATTGCTGTGAATCTGGTTTATGTTCTTTCTCTTAGTCCCCTGTACAGCATTCCTTTTTTTTTCCTGTAGACTCTGGTCATACCTGTCATCTCTGCCTCTCCTCTAGGGGGACTGGCTTTCCTTCTTCACCACACCATCTTCTGCCTGTTTCTCCTCATAGAATATCAGGGTTGGAAGGGACCTCAGGAGGTCATCTAGTCCAACCCCCTGCTCAAAGCAGGACTAATCCACAAACAGATTTTTGCCCTGATCCCTACATGGCCCCCTCAAGGATTGAACTCACACCCCTGGGTTGAGCAGGCCAATGCACAAACCACTGAGCTATCCCATCCCCCCTTCCTTGCTCCCCAATGCAGAAAGCCTGTTCCTCAACTTGATTTCATGACCACTAACTGATCTCTTCCTCTCCCTTGTCCTTGAGGTCACATGCTTCCATGGATCACCCTTCTCTTCCGGCAGTCTGCCCTCCAGGCCCTTTTGTTTGACAGATGTCTGCATATCTTGAATTGTCTGTATCACCTTCTCTCTCCTCCCCTGCATTATACATTAAGTAGCACCTTTCAGATACCCACTAAAACACGATGTGCATCCTGCAGCTTCAGCATCCGACCATCTTCTCTCTCTCTCCTCTCCTCCTCGGGTCACTTTATTTGCAGTCCTAGCAATGGCTCGCCTAGTTATTTTTGGCCTGGTGCCAGTATTTCATTATTTAGGATCTCAGCATTTGAATGTGTTGCTGTAGCACACTCTATTGGCATGACATTTTGTAATGGACATAATCTTACTTGTGTGACCAAACCACTGTCCTGTGATGAAATTCGAAATGAAGTGTGGCTGGATTTAATACTACTAATAAAGGAGGAAACACAAATATGGGCAAATCCAATTGGTTGGTTCCAGCTTTCACAGGGACAAGTGGAGTGTGTAAAGGAAGGTGAGAAGAAAGGAATACAAACAGGCTTATCCAAATTACCTGTGAACTGAAAGGTTCACATTTAAACCTAACTCTTGCTATTGCTTTTCCTCTTGCTTCTGATTTTATACATGAAAGGTTCTGCACAGACCCTGAGCCAAATCTCACATCTGGAACCCCCCAAACTCTGGGCTGTCTGAACATCACACGTAAGGTCTCGAATCTAATCTAAATCTACAGCTGTAGTGTCTCTTCTCACTGCAAAAATTCAGGTAAAACTAGAAGGGATGGACGGCTTGTTATATAGGGCACGGGCTTGTGTTCCCAATGCTGCCACAGGTCTTCTCAGTTACCTGGGGCACATCATTTTGCCTCTATAGTTGATTTTCCTTTCATCCTTTGTCTTATCTCTTAAGGGTGTAAGATCTTTGGGGCAGGGACCTTCTCTCGCTTGGTGTTTATACAGCACCTGCCTTAAAGGGGGGCCTGATATTACTGGGGACCTCCAGGTGCTCTCATAATAGGAATAAGAATATAAATAGCTACTACAGAATGTGCACACTTACCTCGTATGGTGTTGCCTGCCCCTCTTTAGTTAGAGGTTTAGTTTGTACCAGCTATTCCAGACCAAGTGCACAAACAGCCATCACTGCTAGGCTACACAAAGAAGTTGACAGTGACAGCTCCAGCTATAATTTTACGAGAGGTGGGGAGGGTTAAGTTGAATGGGTGATTTTAAATGAGAGAGGTGCTTGCAGAGCAGAATGCAGGGAAAAGTCCAGGTTCCAAATGGAACAGAGTTTAATAGAACAGATTGTTGGATCAAAGCCTTTCACCTTGACCAACCCTGATATTTTCTGGTCCCAGCCAGTCCTCTACTGAGTGCCTACTGCCAACAACACTTAAAAGTGCCTGCAAGTAGTGCCCAACTGATGGTAGTCAGTGGCCTCTGTGCAATGCAATTTGTAAAGAAACCCCACAAACAATCAAGGATCTCCCCCATCTTCTAGTTTCCTCAATGCACCCGGACGTTTGGCTGCTAAACCCCATTATCCATGCACGGCTGGGCACACAGATGTAGACCCCTTTGATAGGTTGTAACCCATTTGATGCTCTTTTCAGCGCATGCATAGACTGTAGTCAGTCAGGAAGCCTTCTGTGATACTCTGGGATGAACTGCATTGGTTAAATTAATATAAGAGACTCTTTGGCAGGGGTGGGGTGCTGATGCACTATGCCAAAGTATGACAAATCTATAGGAAAGAGTTTGAAAAAAAGCCTGCCCTGCAGTCAACAGATTTCAATAGCTCGATACGTGGTTTGCTCCAAACCTCTTAGCCCGGTTTTATTGAAACACAGAATGGGGCTGGGTAGCAGGGTGACAACTCAGCGGCACAGCACCTCCTGCTGGTCATCCAGCCCAGAGCACCCTCTGCAGGCCAGTGCCTCACCTTCCACTGCCCCCCACCCATGTCCCTCCTGGACCCTGGTGCCCCTCTACATCAGGGTTCTACCCTCTGCAGTAACCCACACTCTGGGTCTCCCCCTCCCAGGGGAACCCCCAACCCTCTATCCCCACCTTGCCTCAGTGGCTACTGCCAGTCACCCTCTCGCCCTCACTCACTGGGGCAGACTGCAGTCTGTAAACCACTCATCATCAGCAAGGGGGTAGGACCTGCTGCCTTTACCTATCTCTGGGCTGCCCCTCTGCAGGGGTTTTACAAGGCTGGAGCACCCCAGCACTGCTCCACCTCAGGTACCTGTCTCAGCGCCCAGGCAGCCCAGTCCTTCTCTCAGAAGCTGGAGAGAGTGTCTTTTTGAGCTTCTGGCCCACAGCCCTTTTATAGGGCCAGCTGTGGCCTGATTGGGGTGTGGCTCCAGCTGTGGCTGGTTCCCCAATCAGCCTAGCCTCTTTCTCAGCTGCAGCCCTCTCCAGGGCTGCTTTTAACCCCTGTTTACTGGCGTGAGGCAGCTGCCCCACTACAGGCTGAGAGAGCCCAGAACCCAATAGGTACAGGCTGAGAGAGTGTCTGTGTTTCACACATTGCTTCAGCTTTCTCACATGAGACTTCAGCTTCTTTTTCAAGGTTTGCCAAATGCTGAGTTGCAGCAAAATCATCATCATAAAAAAAAATCCTTGAAATGTCAGATGCCCTGCAAGATAAAGGAAAGATAAGAAAAACAGATACTATAGAAATAGTTCTCCAGTCATTGAAATCTTAAGCTTACAGCCCCTTATGCATCGATGAAGCTAGGCAGATAAGATCAGTATCAGAATTCTGCCAGCAGCATTAGTGCCCGTCTGCCTAGGCTAAGCAGATTTTGTACAACTCTTGAGAAGGAATCACAAGTCAGTTGCTAAAGGGATTGCCATCCTATAGGGGGCTAAAAGAAGCACATGAGAATAAAGAACTCTGCCAAATACAAAGATAGAGTCAATTGGAAAGAAAAAGTGAAGATCACTGCATAAGCATTAGGGAAAAATACAGCTATCCATTGCCAGGTAGAGCAAGCTGCAAAACAATCTGAACATGAAATAGTATTTCAGCACATGGCGTTATTAAAAAGCAATACTGGGCAAGGCAGGTCCATATTCTTCATTATCAAAAGGGCGCAGCATTGCTTGAACTCTGCTCCTGTTGAGATCAATAGAAAGAGGAATGAGAATGGGAAATTGGTTCAAGCGGCAGAGTGCTAGCTTTGTAGGCAAGAGGTAGAGGGATCTATGTCAGGAGATTAGGAAATGGCCCTCACTCAGCCCATGGTGGCTGGCTTCTCTTCCTCAGTTTGGCAGATTCTCTATCATTTGAAGTCTTCAAACCAAGACTGGATGATTTCTCAGAGATCTGCTCCATCTCAGTCAGAAGTTATGGGCTTGATGCAGGAATTGCTGGGTAAAATTACAGGCTTGTGTTACTCAGGATGTCTGATTAGATCCCTTCTAGCCTTAATATCTATGAGCCTAGGAACAATTCCCATTGACTTTAATTGGAGCAGACTTTGGCCACATTGACTGCTTTTGAACATCCCACCCAAAACCACTAACAAAGTTCTTCAGGGGAAAAATCGCTTAAAAAAGAGATGGAGGAGACAGCAGCAGTCCTGCAATAAACGGCCAAAGAAGACTGGGGCAGGACTGCTCTGACAGTTAATGTGAAGACAGATGTTGAAGCAAGGCCTCTCCTCTCTGCCAAGTGTGGAAGGGCCACGGTGGAGTGCCACTTCACCTGATCCTGCTGGCTTCATGCTGCTCCAGCTCCACCTAGGCCAGGTAGCTGAGGATGCCAGACAGAATGGGCTCCTGGTGGCATCCACTTTTTGCTAGATCTTGGCCCTTGTGGAGAATCACGGCGAAAACAGCCTTGTAGTAACAAATCTCTCCTACTGACAGCTGGGAAAATAGCTGGGAAAGACCTGAGTCAGCTACTTAGATCTGTGAGCTCTTCTTGACAACGTCCCTCAGCCAGTGCACAGTTAAAGAAAGGAAATCTCACTATGACTTGATTCTCTTCACTTACCATGTTCCAACTCTTGTCACCCAGCATGGAACCTGTGCTGTTCGCTCTGCTCAGTATTCCTCTCTGCAATGCAGGCCACAGCAAAACACTGGCTCCATTTCACCACCGCCCCAGTGAGATTCAGCCTAGACTGAACTCCCCAAGTCCGCTCTTTCTTAGTGTGTGGGATTTGGAGTCTAACAAGGAGGGCTCCTAGCCCTCTCCTCATCACTGGTAAGTTAGGGACAGCCAAAGAAGGCCCCCCCGTAAGTAGTTTGGATGATCCCCACCATGGTATCTGGTGGTTGTTACCATGTGCTCTGAGTTGTTTTGCTTTTTGTTTCTGCATCTTCTTGGTGTTGTTAAAGCCAGCCCCAGGAAGCGGATGTGAACTAAACTATAATTTGAGGGGTCAGTTTATATTTCATGGCCGGCTGCCCACCAGCTTATAAGACCTCTAGCTACTTTAACTTATATATGATAATTATGACTGTGGTTTCCTCTGATCTCTATGGCCCTTTCAGTCTCCCATGCCAAGCCATCCCCACTTCTCAAAGTCAGCAGAGTATGGCCCTGATCAGGGCCGGCCCCAGGGGTTTTGCCGCCCCAAGCAGGGGAAGAAGAAAAAAAACAAAAACAAAAAAAAGCCGCGATCGCGATCTGTGGAAGCGCTACCGCCGCCGCTTCAGTCTGCGGCAGCAATTCGGTGGCTGGTCCTTCGCTCCGAGAGGGAGTGAAAGACCCACCGCCGAAGAGCCAGACGTGCTGCCCTTTCCCCGTGGCCGCCCCAAGCACCTGCTTGCTAGGCTGGTGCCTGAAGCCGGCCCTGGCCCTGATCCTCCATGTTACTCCCTGTGGGCAGACACTTGTGCCAGCATGATGTCAGTAAGGCTCGGTGTAGGAGCTGGAATCTGCCTGCTCATTGTACTTTGCAGGATTGGGGCCTAAAACCTTTCAGTTTTGAATGTTGCACATCAGACCTGAACTGAAGCCCAGGATATAACAGCTTTTATTAGCTGTTCTTTGTCCTCTTTTGGATAAAATTGTCAAAAGCACTTTAGTGACCAATGGGACTTAAGGCCCAGATCCTCAGACACCTAAAGAGCTTTAACTCCCGTGGGTGTTAGGCACATAAATACCTTTGAGGATCTGGGCCAAGCCACCTAAGTAATTTAGGGCATGTCTACATTGCAGTTAGAAACCCATGGCTGGCTCCTGCCAGCTGACTTGGACTCGGGCTAAGGGGCTGTTTAATTGCAGTGTAGATCATAGAATCATAGAATCTCAGGGTTGGAAGGGACCTCAGGAGGTCATCTAGTCCAACCCCCTGCTCAAAGCAGGACCAAACCCAACTAAATCATCCCAGCCAGGGCTTCGTCAAGCCTGACCTTAAAAACCTCTAAGGAAGGAGATTCCACCACCTCCCTAGGTAACCCATTCCAGTGCTTCACCACTCTCTAAGTGAAAAAGTTTTTCCTAATATCCAAATATTCAGGCTTGGTCCGGAGACTTGGCTGTAGAATCCTGGAAGGTGGGAGGGTCCCAAAGCCTAGACTGCAGCTCAAGCCTGAACATCTACACAGCAATGAAGCAGCCCCTTAGCCCAAGTCAGCTGGCAGGGGCCAGCTGCGGGTGTCAGACTGCAGGGTAGACATGCCCTTAGGTGCTTTAGAAAACATTGTCCTTTGTCTCTTTCCACTTCTTGCTGTGATTCCCAGAGGATGGCCTCACTAAAAGCCCTCCCCATTGCCTAACAAGGGATGAAGGGACTAGGCAGGACTCGAGCAGTGACCCGGGATGCCACTCTGTTAGCCCAGCTCCCTTGCCAGGCCATACTCCCTTTGTTTGCGCTCAGCACGATTAAAACTCTCGAGTGACTTTGAAATGCTGAAAAATGGTATTTGCTTGGCTTCCTCCTTCCCTCTGAGGATTCATGGCTTTTGTGGATCTTTCTGGGCAGTTCATATTTATCAGTGGCCCATTTATTTCCTTTTGCATTGAACAGAGCCCTGGAGCTTTAAATTGTATTATCAAGGGGTGACAGCCTGCTCTGATTCAATTTCAGGGGCAATGTAAATAAGCCTCCATATCTTAATAGAATAAAAATTATATTACTAGTTTTAACAAACAGACAAGAGGAAAAGCGTGCTTATTTATTGCAATGAAAAGATGTTTGGGCAAGTTCTCTGCCATCCCTCCCTGTGAAACCCTGGTGCTGTCTGAGTTAACCATTTTCATCCACTTGCATTGACTCAGCCTGGGATTGCTGCCATCTGTTTTGGTCCCTGCTACACTTAACCCATTCACAACAGGAGCAACGTACTGTCTTCTAAAACTGATGTTTCCATTGCTCCGCAACTCATGCAGCAATTTACACCAGTGCCAGTTGAATGGAAACCAATATTAGTCTCATCTAGTAGCACTCCCTATGCACTGGTGTAAAAGATTACACAATAGCATTGCCAACTCTTGGGATAACATTGTGAGACAGGCTGTTTGGTGATTTCATTATCACTCCAGGTCCTGGAGTCATGTGATTATTGGAGAATTTCAGCTTCCATTTTAAAAGAAGTTAATTACCAGCCCCCATTGTTACAGATTGAATTGTCACTGGGATGGAAAAAGACAAAGAAAAATCCAAGTCCTCTGCAGTGCTGCCTGCCCCTCCCCCACGAGCCTATCTCAGCATAGCTCTGCCAGCAGAGCCTCCCAATGTAGCTACAGCCTATGAGAAAAGGAGTTTTTCTTTTGCTGTAGTAACACCAACTCCCTGAATGTTGTCACTGTATCTACATTGGGGGTTTTGTTGGATAGCCATACCAGACAGGGGTGTGGTTTGATTACACCCCTGACTGACATACATACGCCAGTATAAATTGTAGGTGTTGACTAAGCCTGAGGAACAGCAGCTATAGGGAGTGGACTCCCCCCCCCCCCGAAATTAGAACTTCTGGCTCTAATTAACCACTAATCCTAGTAGAGGCCGCTGGGAGTGGGAGGAGTCTGAGGCCTATTTAAATCAGGCCCCACTTACTCTGCAAGGCTTGTGTTGCTGTCTCCTCCAGTGCTCCAGGACGCAGGGCCGGCTTTAGCAAGTGCGGGGCCCAATTCGAACCGTTTCAACGGGGCCCCGGCACAACGGGGCCCCGGCAGGGATGACTATATATATATATATAAAATGTAAAAAACACATGGGGCTTGTACTCACCGGGCGGTGCTCCAAGTCTTCGGCAGCGGGGTCCTTCACTCGCTCCAGGTCTTTGGTGGCACTGAAGGACCCGCCGCCAAAGTGCCGCTGAAGACCCAGAGCAAGCGAAGGACCCACTGCCGAAGTGTCGCCGAAGACCCGGAGCGCTGCCAGGTGAGTGAAAATTTAAAAGGTGCCTCTAGCCAGGGAAGAGATTCTCACTGGGCGCGGGGCCCTCTTAGGCGCGGGGCCCGATTCGGGGGAATTGGTGGAATTGGCCTAAAGCCGGCCCTGTCCAGGAGGGCTGAAATGGAGCCTCTCAGGAGGGCACAACAGAATCCTGGAGAACAGTACAGACCCGTGGAAAAGAAGGTACTGATCCGGGGTGAATTTAGTCACAGGCTGGCTTGTGTTTCTCTTAAATATGTAAACTTTGGGTTCCTGAAAGGAACCAAGCCTTTAATCACTTGAGATAAACATGGAGCACAGAGAACAGTTAGGATTTGGGTCTAGAAGTAAAATGGGTGTAAGACACTTGTAAATTAACACTGATACAGCTACATTTGTGGCTTCCTCTTTCACCCGCTGCCTGTTTCTGTGTTGGTAGCATTTTCCAGTCCTACCAGGGAATAACCTGCTGATTCTCATGGTTTCAGAGAAATGCCTATAAACATGCTTGGAGTGTACCCTAAAAGTTCACAACACCCCACAAATAAATAAATAAACTTTTTATAAAACCAAAATGTAGTAGGGAAAAAAAATCTCATGATGTTTTGAGGCCTGATTTGGGATTTTTGAACACTAGGG
This sequence comes from Mauremys reevesii, assembly GCF_016161935.1. Classification (NCBI taxonomy): domain Eukaryota; kingdom Metazoa; phylum Chordata; order Testudines; family Geoemydidae; genus Mauremys; species Mauremys reevesii. The sequence continues at coordinate 6,753,147 of NC_052627.1, forward strand.
GTTGGCAGTACTGATCCAAGGGGCGCTGGAGAATTCAGCTCTTGCCTTGGAACGAGTCTGATCTTCCACTGCCAGCAAAGGACTTTGCGGGTGCCCTTTGCGCTGAGATGAGGTATGCCCGGGCCGCTAGGAGGGAGAGGTAGGGCACACAGTGTTGTGGCAACACAGCTTCTGGCTGCAGTCAGTGAAATGTGGAGCAGCTTTGAAGCTTCTAGCAGAGTGAGCTGCTACTTGCTCTGAGTACGAGCACTGGAATGTGGCTGAGAGGAAGGCAGTAGATGGGGAGTCAGTGGTAGCATATGCTTAAAGTAGACACCAACAGTTTGCTGGATGCAGATACAAACTATCTTGTGTCACCTCACTGACTTACTTGGGTTTACTAGAGGGGGAATTTGGCCCAATGACATAGCACCAATATTAATATAATTGACATCAACAATTTGAGACACTATCATTGGTTTAATATCTCCCACTTTGAAAACAAACCTCTGTCTGTGTATACATACAGACTTTTAGATATAGTTGTAGATCACTTCTGGATCTATAACACTGGCTGTTTTGGTTGGGTCTTGGTATTTATCTGATGAGAGAAGACCACTATCCTGTAACAGTATTCTGGTAGAGTGATAAACATCTCTTAATTATGCGTGTTGGTTATTTAACCTTAGTTGCATTAGGGGATCTGCTAAGTATATGATTAGAATGTGTCTAGATCTAATGGCTTATTTTTATTGACTATATATGCATGTGATTGTATCTGCAGTGTTACCTCAGACTGTCATTAGAAAGATGCAGCATCTGACAAAGGTTAATTTGGTGGCTAAAATATGTAAATAATCTGAGACTTGGGTCCCTTGTTTCACCCCAGAGCCTAGTTGCTGCAGTCATCCCAGTCCAAGTGACTGTGCTACCATGACTGGCTTTGTCACTGAGCCACATTCATGCACAGTGGTGCAGGGAGAGGAAACTCTACCTCCGCTCATTATATCAGTAACATCTTATGTCACACTGGCAGCCAGAGCATGATAGAACCTTTTCAATGCAGACTCCAAGGAAGAAAAGGAAGATATTCACAATACATGTATCTCTGCCGTTCTTATTCATAACCAATAGGACTTCAGTTATTGACTGTTAAACTCAGCTGTGTGGTCATAAATCTAGAGCCAGACAACACCTGCATTTGAAGGAGGCGTGCCTAGCAAGCTCCAGCAGTCATTCTGCCCAAAGGGTGCAAGAGGGGGTGGGCACTAGATGAGCTGGACTCAGGAAGCCATGTGCAGCTCACAGCAACAGCTTTATTGAACTGCGTAATTCATAAAGAATGCTACAGATTCCAAGCTCCCAGGAGATGACATGCCTTATATTAACTACTGTAACCTTCTGCCTGGGGGCAGTTCTGCAATGGCTTGGGTCCAATCTGGCCAGCTGTCCTTATCTAAAATAAATAAAGCTATGTGGCTTGAGCCCCCACGCAAAGTCCTACTCTGAGCTCTGACTTTAGGAAATGAAAATATAACTCAAGCCGGTTGGGGAAGGCTTCTCAGGTAGGGACTCAAATCTGGGCACTCCAGATCTCAGGCAAGTGCCAAGTAAAGTGTATACGTGCCTACACTCACTCTGTCCCTTAAATGTGTGCCCACATGAAACTCATATTGTATCAAACTGATGAGTAGTTTCCAGTTGACCAAAACTGCATTTTTCAATAAGTAAAACAATTCATCCAAAAAATTCACTGTAAGGGCCCTATTGCGCATTGTAACCTGTGGTGTTCCTTGAATGGCTCTAAAGCCACAGGCTTGTGATTAGAGCCAGTGAAATGCTAATTGGTTTTCTTGGGAAATAGAGAGACAAATTTCCAGTGAATATGGCCAGTTTATTGATGACCAAAACAAAACAAACAACCCTGTAGCGAGGCGGCCTGGCTCCCGGCCGCTCCTGCGACGGAGGAGCCAGAACAGCTGCCTGTCCCCGCCCCCCGGAAGTCAAGGGGCGGGACAGGAAGTATAAGAGCCCCGGCCCAGCGCTCAGTTGCAGCCCGGCGGCTGGAGAGGACAGACGCTCCTGACTGAGCTCCTGCGGGACCGAGCCTGCCCCGAGCCCGGTCCCCTGAAGAAGGCTGGCCGAGCCTTCCCCGAGCCCGGTATCCTGAAGTGGACTGGCCGAGCCTTCCCCGAGCACGGTACCCTGAGGAGGACTGGCCGAGCCTTCCCCGAGCCCGGTACCCCGAGGAGCTGCCCGAGTGTAACCCCGACCCGCGTCCTGAGGAGCAGCCCGAGCTAGCCGGCTCTCAGCACGACGAGGAGCCCATGGTGTGGGACCCAGCGCCGGACACCAGTAATGAGCAGGTACCCATGGAGGGGGAAATGGAAAGTAGCCTGGGGGTAGCTGACCCCAGTCTGGCTACAGCAGACTGTGAGCCGATGTCGGTGTGTTGCGGTCAGGACCCCACCGACACAGCAGCAGACTAACTGCCGCTGTTAGGGCCCCGGGCTGGGACACAGTGGAGTGGGTGGGCCTGTGTCCCCCCTGCCACCCCACTCACGTGTGGCAGTCTCCCCCTCATCCCAGCGCTCAGACGGAGAAATCTGGACTTACCGACTGGTTGCTCAGCTCCTGCCAAGGACCTGAGCCCTGAACTGTTGCTGTTGCTCAGCTCCTGCCAAGGACCTGAACCCTGAACTGTTGCGGTTGCTCAGCCCTGCCTGAGGGTCTGAGCCCTGTATCTGTTGCTGCCCCGCCCTGAGCTAGGGCTTGGGCTTTATAAACTGAACTGCTGCTCAACCCTTCCTGAGGGTCTGAGCCCTGTATCTGTTGCTGCCCCGCCCTGAGCTAGGGCTTGGGCTTGGGCTTGATACACTGAACTGCTGCTCAGCCCTGCCTGAGGGTCTGAGCCCTGTACTTGTTGCTGCCCCACCCTGACTGAGGGTTTGGGCCTACATTACTGACTGTGTGTGCTCAGCCCCTGCCTGAGGGTCTGAGCCTAGGACTGCTGCTTTGCTGCCCCGCCCTGACTGAGGGCCCAGGCTTACATTACTGACTCTGGGTGCTCAGCCCCTGCCTGAGGGTCTGAGCCTAGAACTGCTGTTTGCTGCCCGCCCCGACTGAGGGGCGGGGCTTCATTGACTGTTTGTTTTCCCTCAGCCCTGCCTGAGTGTCTGAGCCCTTGGACCTTCAGAGACTGAACTGCGGATTTTGGCCGTGTAGTGAGGCGGCCTGGCTCCTGGCCGCTCCTGCGAGGGCCAAGCCCCGACACCGGACTCTTACACGTGGTGCCTTCTCTGAGGAGTCTCGCCCAGGATGTGGGCACGAGCTCTTGACGCCGGTGAAAAGGGGGCCGCGGGAGAGAAGCCTCCCGCCAGAGAGATGGATCTGTCCCAGCTCCTGGCCCTCATGACAGAGAGCCAGGAGCGACAGCAGGCGGCCCAGTCACGACAGCAACAGGAGCAGCAGGCCGCCTACCAACAACAGCAGGAGCAGCTCGGATCCCAGCAACGACAGCTCATCCAAGACCTGGTTACCCAGCACCAGGACTTTCAGCGACAATGTGTCCAGCAGCCCGCAGCAGCACTGACTCGACTGGGGGAACCCCAGCCAGGAGGCGTGGCAGGGGCCCCGCGGCCCAGCCCCCCAATTCGGCTGACGAAGATGGGGCCCGGCGACGACCCCGAAGCCTTTCTCGTCACATTCGAGCGGGTGGCCGTCGTCACGGGCTGGGCCCAAGACCAATGGGCCACCATCCTGGCCCCATACTTAACGGGGACTGCTCAGACGGTTTATCGGGGCTTGTCGGTGGAGGCAGCCCAGGACTACAGCCAGGTGAAGGCCGCTATTCTGGACGCCCTGGATGTGAGTCCGGAGACCTACCGACAGCGGTTTAGAAGCCTGGCATATCCTCCAGGGGCCCGGCCTCGGATGGTGGCCCAGGAGCTTCGAGAGACCTGCAAGAAGTGGTTGCAGCCCGAACGCCGGACATCAGAGGAGCTGATGGAGCAGGTAGTACTAGAGCAGTTCGCCCATGTACTCCCGCCGCGAGGAAGGGCCTGGGTCCTCCGCCATAGGCCGGCGACAGTGGCCGCAGCCGTTACGTTAATGGAGGACTTCCTCGCGGCTGAAGCCCCGCTGGGTTCGGCTGGCCGGACAGCCCCACCCCGGACGGAGCGCCCCAACCCAGAAAAAAAAGGGGTGCCCACCCTCACGGACGTACGAGTTTCCTCCCGTGGAGCAGAGGCCCGGACCCGTACAGCCGCGTCCTCCGGCAGACCCGCTCGGACCCCGGTTCCCGCGGCAAGAGGGGACTACCGGAACCCGCCTGGAGGTAACTCCGGGACCCAGTCACAGACAGGACGAGCAGACCTGGGGCCCTGTTTCTCCTGTGGAGAACATGGCCATTTAAAGCGGGACTGCCCCGGACTGGAATGTACCTTTGGCCAGGTTTACTCAGGGGAAGGACGTGCCCGGCGTTGGCAAGCGGCCAAGATCACCGTGCCTGTGGTCGTTGAAGGACGCCCGACGGTGGCCCTCCTCGATTCAGGCTGTGGCCAGACACTGATCTGCCAAAACGTGGGCCCGCAGGCTGATAACCGTCTAGAGAGGATTCGGCTGCAGTGTATACACGGGGACATACGGCCCTACCCAAGTACCAGGGCCCAACTGACCATCGATGGGGTCACCCGGCTGATGATCGTGGGCCTCGCTACACGGCTCGCGTACCCGGTGATTCTGGGTCGGGACTGGCCCGAATTTCCAGCCGTCCTACGCCGCCACGCCAAGAACAGCCCGCGGGTCACACCAGCCTTGGAAAGGGAGGCCGCAGAGACCGAGGAGGATGAGGCCAGAGTCCCCGACCACGCCAGCCAGACAGGGGGACCTGAAGGTGTGGCCCCAGGAGTCGGGGAGGATCCCTCGGTGCCTACGGACTTCTGCCGGGATCAACGGGCCGACCCCTCACTTAAACGGACATACAACCAGCTGGCCTCCGTGGATGGGACTGTCCTTGACCCCCATCGAGCGGCGCAGTGACCGCACTTCGAGCTGTGACAGGAGCGCCTGTATCGCGTCGAAGGACCCCCACACGGGGGATACACGGACCCAACTCCTCGTGCCTCGGTGTCACCGCCGGGCAGTCATGAAGCTGGCCCACGACATCCCAGCGGCCGGGCATCTCGGTCATGAAAAGACCCTGGCTCGGATCCTGGGGCGCTTCTTCTGGCCAGGGGTACACCAGGAGGTGAAGAATTATTGCAACTCTTGCCCGGAATGCCAGTTGGCTGCCCCAGCACGAACTCCCAGGGCACCCCTCATCCCGATGCCTCTGATTGAGACCCCCTTTGAACGAGTGGCCATGGACCTGGTGGGGCCTCTCCCTAAAAGCAGTGCGGGGTTTCAATATATTTTAGTTATAATGGACTATGCTACCAGGTTCCCTGAAGCAATCCCTCTCCGGAGCATCACAGCCCGCACCATCGCAGCTGAGCTGGTGAAGGTCTTCGTCTGCGTCGGCCTGCCCCGGGAGATCCTCACGGACCAAGGGACTAACTTTACGTTATGGCTGCTCCAGCAGGTATGCGAACTCCTGGGGATAAAGCAACTCCGAACGTCCGTCTACCATCCCCAGACAGATGGGCTGGTTGAAAGATTCAATCAGACGTTGAAAGAGATGTTGCGTAAGTTCCCCCAGGAGGACCTTCGCCGATGGGACCAGCTCCTTCCACCCCTGCTCCTGGCAGTACGAGAAGTCCCCCAGTCATCAACTAGGTTCTCCCCCTTTGAATTATTGTACGGACGGCGACCTCGGGGCCTGCTGGACCTCATGAGGGAAACCTGGGAGCAAGCCCCATCCCCGGCCCAGGGTCTCTTAAAGTACGTACTCCAGCTTCAGGAGCGCCTTAAGCAGGTGGGGGCTCTGGCACGGGAAAACTTGAAAGCCGCCCAGGACATGCAGGCCCAGACTTATAACCGGGACGCCCAGACTCGGGACTTTCAACCCGGAGACCGGGTATTACTACTTCTTCCCTCCAGTGAATTGAAGGTTCTGGCCCGGTGGCAAGGGCCATATGAGGTGGTCCCGAAGGTGGGCCCGGTTACTTATGAAATTAATCAGCCGGACCGGAAAAAGAAGATCCAGCGGTACCACGTCAACCTCCTCAAACCCTGGCGGGAACGCGAAGGTCTCCTGATCAACCCCTACCCGCCGGAACCTGAGCTAGGCCCCCAGGTAGCCCATACCGAGGACCCCGGGGAACCCCAGCTCGGGGAGACCCTAACAGATGACCAACTCAAGCAGACCCGGTGCCTCCTCCAAGCCTTTTCCTGCACCTTTACGGGCCAACCAGGATACACCACCCTGGTATACCATAGGATCCAGACAGAGCCTGGGGTGGTGATCCGGGGCACGACCCGGCCCTTGCCGTATCACCGGAGGCAGGTCGTTGAGGAGGAGGTACGGGCTATGCTGGACTTGGGGGTGATCGAACCGTCACAAAGTGAGTGGCGGAGCCCGGTAGTGCTGGTACCGAAGCCCGACGGCTTGCAGAGATTCTGTATTGACTTCAGGTGTGTTAATGCTATCTCCAAGTTCGATGCCTATCCCATGCCTCGAATAGATGAGCTGTTGGTCCGCTTAGGGGAGGCCCGCTATATCACCACCCTTGATCTCAGCAAAGGGTACTGGCAGATCCCCCTGGAACCAGCCTCCAGGGAGAAGACTGCGTTCGCCACACTCACGGGCCTATACCAGTTTACCCGGATGCCCTTCGGCCTCCATGGGGCCCCGGCCACCTTTCAGCGCCTAATGGACTGCCTCCTCCAGCCACATCAGGACTACGCGGCCGCCTATCTTGATGACGTGGTCATTTACAGTCCTCGGTGGGAGAACCACCTGGAAAGGGTCGCAGCCGTCCTGAGGGCCCTGCGGAAGGCCGGGTTAACAGCCAACCCGAAGAAATGTCGCCTTGGCTGGCAAGAGACCACGTACCTGGGGTATACTATCGGGCATCGACAGGTAAAACCTCCTGTCAGCAAGGTCCAGGCCATTGCAACCTGCCCCCCGCCAGCCACAAAGCGCCAGGTGCGCCAGTTTCTGGGGCTGGCAGGGTATTACCGATGGTTTATTCCTCAATTCGCGGCAATTGCCGCCCCCTTAACGGGGCTCCTGACAAAGGATAGCCCGCGGCAGGTGCAATGGACCCGCGAGTGCGCTGAGGCCTTTCAGACACTCAAGACGAGCCTCTGCAGCAAGCCGGTCTTGTACAGTCCTGATTTCCACCGGACATTTGTTTTGCAGACAGACGCCTCGGAGGTGGGACTCGGGGCCGTCCTTTCCCAAGAAATAGAGGGGGAAGAGCATCCAGTTCTTTACATCAGCCGGAAGCTATTCCCCCGAGAGAGAAACTACGTGGTGGTCGAAAAGGAAGCCCTCGCTGTGAAGTGGGCATGTGAAGCCCTGAGGTATTACATCCTGGGAGCCCCCTTCACCTTGGTCACCGACCACTCCGCCCTCCAGTGGTTGGCCCGCATGAAAGACCACAACATGCGGCTGCAGCGGTGGTACTTAGCACTGCAGCCATATGCCTTCACCGTCCGTCATCGGGCCGGGAAAGACCACGCGAATGCGGACTTCCTCTCCCGCCTTGGGGGTATGGAAGCGGCTGGCCCCGCTGCACGGGAGCCAGCCTTGGGGGGGGGGCGTGTAGTGAGGCGGCCTGGCTCCCGGCTGCTCCTGCGAGGGAGGAGCCAGAACAGCCGCCACAGTGGGCGGAGCCACTGCCGCCTGTCCCCGCCCCCCGGAAGTCAAGGGGCGGGACGGGAAGTATAAGAGCCCCGGCCCAGCGCTCAGTTGCAGCCCGGCGGCCGGAGAGGACAGACGCTCCTGACCAAGCTCCTGCGGGACCAAGCCTTCCCCGAGCCCGGTACCCTGAAGAAGGCTGGCCGAGCCTTCCCCGAGCACGGTACCCTGAGGAGGACTGGCCGAGCCTTCCCCGAGCCCGGTACCCCGAGGAGCTGCCCGAGTGTAACCCCGACCCACGTCCTGAGGAGCAGCCCGAGCTAGCCGGCTCTCAGCACGACGAGGAGCCCATGGTGTGGGACCCAGTGCCGGACACCAGTAATGAGCAGGTACCCATGGAGGGGGAAATGGAAAGTAGCCCGGGGGTAGCTGACCCCAGTCTGGCTACAGCAGACTGTGAGCCGATGTCGGTGTGTTGCGGTCAGGACCCCACCGACCCAGCAGCAGACTAACTGCCGCTGTTAGGGCCCCGGGCTGGGACACAGTGGAGTGGGTGGGCCTGTGTCCCCCCTGCCACCCCACTCACGGGTGGCAGTCTCCCCCTCATCCCAGCGCTCAGACGGAGAAGTCTGGACTTACCGACTGGTTGCTCAGCTCCTGCCAAGGACCTGAGCCCTGAACTGTTGCTGTTGCTCAGCCCTGCCTGAGGGTCTGAGCCCTGTATCTGTTGCTGCCCCGCCCTGAGCTAGGGCTTGGGCTTGATACACTGAACTGCTGCTCAGCCCTGCCTGAGGGTCTGAGCCCTGTACTTGTTGCTGCCCCACCCTGACTGAGGGTTTGGGGCTTAAATTGCTGACTTTGTTTGCTCAGCCCCTGACTGAGGGCCTGGGCCTACATTACTGACTGTGTGTGCTCAGCCCCTGCTGAGGGTCTGAGCCTAGGACTGCTGTTTGCTGCCCGCCCCGACTGAGGGGCGGGGCTTCATTGACTGTTTGTTTTCCCTCAGCCCTGCCTGAGGGTCTGAGCCCTTGGACCTTCGGAGACTGAACTGTGGATTTTGGCCGTGTAGTGAGGCGGCCTGGCTCCCGGCCGCTCCTGCGAGGGCCAAGCCCCAACACCGGACTCTTACAAACCCTGAAACTCCAGACTGGATTTTCCTTAGTAAAATATTAATGAATTTTACCTAAAAAACCAGGGCTGTCGATTAATCACAGTTATCTCATAAGATTACCTCAAAATTAATTGTGATTAAAATCATGATTAATCACACTTACTTTTTTTAATCTCACTGTTAAACAATAGAATGCCAATTGAAATGTATATATTTTGAATGTTTTTCTACATTTTCAAATATAATGATTTCAATTACAAAACAGAATACAAAGTGTACAGTGCTCACTTTATATATTTTTATTACAAATATTTACACCATAAAAATGATAAAAGAAATAGTATTTTTCAATTCACCTCATACATGTACCACAGTGCAATCTCTTTATTGTGAAAGCACAATTTACAAGTGTAGATTTTTTTGGTTACATAATGGCACTCAAAAATAAAACAAAGTAAAACTTTAGAGCCTACAAGTCTACTCAGTCCTACTTCTTGTTCAGCCACTCACAACATGTTTGTTTACATTTACGGGAGATAATGCTGCCTGCTTCTTATTTACAATGTCACCTGAAAGTGAGAACAGGCATTTGCATGGCACCGTTGTAGATGGCATTGCAAGGTGTTTATGTGCCATATATGCTAAACATTCGTATGCCCCTTCATGCTTTGGCCACCATTCCAGAGGACATGGTTCCATGCTGATGACACTCGTTTAAAAAAGTAATACATTCAGTCACAAACATAATTAACTCCTTTGGTGAGAATTGTATGTCTCCTGCTCTGTGTTTTACCCGCATTCTGCCATATATTTCATGTTATAGCTGTCTTGGATGATGACCCAGCATGTTGCTCGTTTTAAGAACACTTTCACTGCAGACTTGACAAAACACAGAAGGTACCATTGTGAGATTTCTAAATATAGCTACAGCACTCAAGCCAAGATTTAAGAATCTGAAGTGCCTTCCAAAATCTGAGAGGGATGAGGTGTGGAGCATGCTTTCAGAAGTCTTAAAAGAGCAACACTCCGATGCAGAAACTATAGAATCCAAACTACCAAAAAAGAAAATCAACCTTCTTTTATTTTTACAATGCAACTAGTTATAATAAAAAATAAATATAAAGTGTGAGCACTGTGTGCACTTTGTATTCTGTGTTGAAATCGAAATCAATATATTTGAAAATATAGAAAACATACAAAAATATTTAAATACATGTTGTTCTGATTAATGATTGTGATTTTTTTTAATCACTTCACAGCCCTACAAAAAACACTAATTATATTAAAAAAAAAACAACTCTAAATTTCAGTTTTCCAGTGTTTTGAAAAACCTATTCTGTTTCAACCACAACAAACATTTTGGTTAAAACTTGTTTTTTTGTTTTTGTTTTTTGGTGGGAGTGGGAGGGGAGTTTCAATGAAAAAACTTCCAGCAACTCTACTTTTGATGAGAGATTAGAGGTTGGGAGCAGCCTTTGTTTCAATGGGCTATGAACTAACACAGGTGAATGGGAGATAGGCGACTGGCATGTACAGCTAAGGTCCAAATAGGTCTAAGTGATACTAGTGCCTACAGAAGTGTCACAGATATAATTGTACTGTGGACTCTGTTTCAAAAATGCTTTGTCCTTGCTCTCATGCCAATGCTCAGTAGAACTTCACATTTGGATGGTTTTCTGAAATATATTTTTAAAACATCTTCTGGATATGGAGGTAGAGGAAAATAGATGTGTATGTCTAAAATCGGATTAGCTGAATTGCCACCAGTTAGATTAATGACAGTACATGTGAGTGCATGGCTTGAATGGAGAAAAAGCTATTAAATTAAGTTTCTTCACCATCAAGGTTTTCCCCCGAATGACCTTAGTTCCCAATGAATACATATTTGTTTAAGCTATAAGAATCCAATATCCTTGAGGTTTGACATACATTTTCTATTACCCAGCTAAATACTTTCACCGTGCAACTTTTATTGTGAAGCAAAGCAAAACAGTTATCGCTAGGATCATTCATAATCATTTATCTTTTCATTACCAATATGTATTTCAGGCTACAGAACAGTTTCTCATCTTCTCTACTGCAGCTGTTCTTTAGCATGGCACTTTCTAAAAAAATCAGCTGTTTTCCCAGCTAAAGCTGATGTGAAAAAGCAAGGATGGTGTAAGTTCAAAAACTTAACCATTTTAAAAGGAATGTAAGGAAATACAGTCCGGTTCCTTTTTTGAAACTGTCATAAACCATAATCTCCAGAGCCTTATTAACCTGAAATTCATGTGTCCATAATGGGTTGCTTTGTTTATTTCTGTTGGATCATGGGTTTTAAAGATTCTCAATCTATCTCTTTTATAGGGAAGGATTTTTTTCTTTCTTTTTAGTAGGAGTCCAGTGATCTGGATTGTAATCTCAGCTCCGGGATGGATTTAGAATCATAGAATATCAGGGTTGGAAGGGACCTCAGGAGGTCATCCAGTCCACCCCCCTGCTCAAAGCAGGACCAATTACCAACTAAATCATCCCAGCCAGGGCTTTCTCAAGCCGGGCCTTAAAAACCTCTAAGGAAGGAGATTCCACCACCTCCCTAGGTAACCCATTCCAGTATTGCACCACCCTCCTAGTGAAAAAGGTTTTCCTACTATCCAACCTAAACTTCCCCCACTGCAACTTGAGACCATTACTCCTTGTTCTGTCATCTGCCAACACCGAGAACAGTCTAGATCCATCCTCTTTGGAACCCCCTTTCAGGTAGTTGGAAGCAGCTATCTCCCCTCATTCTTCTCTTCTGTAGACTAAACAATCCCAGTTCCCTCAGCCTCTCCTCATAAGTCATGTGCTCCAGTCCCCTAATCATTTTTGTTGCCCTCTGCTGGACTCTTTCCAATTTTTCCACATCCTTCTTGTAGTGTGGGATCCAAAACTGGACACAGTACTCCAGATAAGGCCTTGCTCTGTGATGTTACAACAAATCACCTTGGACTTGTCTTCATGGGGAAACATAGCAGGAGAACTGGATGATTCTAATTATAGTGCTAAAGGTAGACCAGCATAACTGCCTGTGTGAACACTCTTCTGGAATGAGCTCCCTTTTTTGATATAGTTTGCACAACATCTGAAGTGACATAAGCTATAGCGGAGAAAGGCCAGAATTCCAGAGTAAGTGATCATGTCAGGACTTACACTGGTATAACTACAGTTCTGTGATACCAGTATAGTTCTGCAGGTAAATTTCCCCATAGAGACAAGCTCTTCACATCACTGTAAGATGGACAGACTATACTCCACTGGGATGTGGGGAGGCTTCATTCAGTAGGATCTAGGTTTATGGGGAGATAAGTGCCCAACTCCCCTCAAATCTCAATCACTATTAGGTGCAAATGGCGGTTAGATGCCTTTGAACATCTCTCCTTTATCTTACAAGCTGCTGAGGGAAAGGAGCAGCATGTAGTTGTGCTGCCGCAGCAGTAAAGACCAGATTGTAACTTGAAATCCACAATTACAAACATGCCCAGCCTGCTCTGCTCTCCAGGACTTCAGGGAAAGGCCCGCTCAGAACTACCAAATTACAGGCTTGTTACCTTGCTGGTGAGAAGATAGGAGAGTTCAGCACATCTTCATCATGGAATTTTGACTGCAGACCCTAAAGCTAAGGCCAATAGAATGGGCTTCATTACAAATCCCAGATTGCTTCCCTGAGATCCTCCCGCCCGCTCAGTGACTGCTTCACTCTTTGCCAGACAGGAATTCTTGCAGTCAGACCTGGAATGACATGGTGCTAGCCCCCTGACGGTCCCTCGAATAAGCCTTGAAGGGCCTGTATACCCTGTTACAGGCTATTTAATGTGACTGCTTCCCTCTTTAAAGGGAGATTTTTAAAAGTATAAGCTCCACTGAAAGCCAACGGGATTCATGACCCTAAACCCCTTAAAGGTTTCTGAAAACTTCCCCTTAGAGATAAGGGAGTTTTGAGATGTAAAAGTTCCAGTTGTTAGACTGTGAAGACAGAATAGTAAGAGCAGGGGTGAAAGTAACTTAAAGAACTTACCGGTACGCCGGAGTCCTGAGCAGGGGTGTGGCCTCAACCAGAAGAGGTGGGGCCTGGGGTTCCGGCTGTGGCTGGGAGCCACAGGGCCTTTAAATCACTCTGGAGCTACCAGCTGCAGAGGTGGCTGGGAGCCGCAGGGTTCAGGGATGAATTAAAGGGCCCAGGGCTCCCTGCAGCGGCTGGAGCCCTGGGCCCTTTAAATCACCACCAGAGAAGCCGGTCCAGTCTGGCATGGCGTACCGGCCCGTACCAGCTTACTTTCACCTCTGAGTAAGAGACAGAGCTCTTTGGGTAATGGTGTCTACTTGGCCTAAATTTTTATACAAAGGGACTTAGGGGTTGAGTCAGGTGACTCAAGATAGTAAGCTCATTGGTACCTGGAAGCCCTGACTGTGAGCTACTTAGATGCCTCATGAAGCAAATAGCCAGCACAAAGCAAGTGCAAAAACCAACACCCTCTCCCATTTTTATCAGGAAGACTTAAAGGAAATGAGGATGGATCAGAATTGTATCCCCACCCCAACTGGAAAACACATAAACACTGAGGCACTTTTGTCAAATCTTGTGACCTTTGTTCGCTAGTCTTGTGATATTTGGTGTTTTTTCCCCTACACCCCAACCCCCAGCCTGCTCCTTCACCCCCAGCCCTGTTCTCAGTGCACCCCCACCCTCAGCTCAGTGCAGAGAGAGGAAGAGAATGGGCCAGAACCAGGGAGAAGGTAGGTACTCACTGTATATGGGCAGGGCTGGGACCCCAGACCGGCAGCGGGGTGAGTGGGTCCGGCAGCCGGGATCCCAGCTGGCAGGAGCCGGCAGATGGAACCCCTGAGTGGCAGCAGGCTGAGCCGCTCAGCCTACTGCCGGTCTGGGGTCCCAGCTGCCGGCCCCACACAGCCCGCTGTCGGTCTGGGGTTCTGTCTGCCGGACCCTGGCCAGCTGGGGTCCTGGCCGCAGGCCCCACTCAGCCCACTGCCGGCCTAGACCAGCAGTGGGCTGAGTGGGCCGGCAGCATAAGATCAACATTTTAATTTAATTTTAAATGAAGCTTCTTAAACATTTTGAAAACCTTGTTTATTTTACAATACAACAATAGTTTAGTTATATAATATATAGATGTATAGAGAGACCTTCTAAAAAACATTAAAATGTATTAGCGGCACATGAAACTTTAAATTAAAGTGAATAAATGAAGACTCGGCACACCACTTCTGAAAGGTTGCTGACCCCTGCAAAATGATCTCCCTTATTGGAAAGAGTAGATGCGGGTGGGGGGGACATCCTGAAATCCCTGGCAAGAGTGCATTGTGGGAGATGTGATACAGCTAAGGATCCCAGCCAATAGAGAGAAATGGAGTCATGAGGCAACTGATCTACAACTTCCCTGAGGCACCATGGCTGCTGTTCTTAATTTAAATATTTCATTCTTTGGATGAAATATTTTGGTTTTGCCCTCTTCAACAACAACAAAAAAATCATTTTCCATGGGAAACAGACACTTTGTAAACATTTGTTTATTCTAAAACATACTTTTCCATGGAAAAACTGGACCTAAAAGCTAGACCCAATACCCATTGAAGTCAATTGGAAATGCTCCCATTTCTATCACTATAAGAGGTATTAAGTTGGGAGTCCATATTAACTATAAATAATTAGGTCCTTTTTACCCAATCATTTGACAGCAAGTATGTACTGGTATAGATAATATTAAAAATAATCCATATCTCAGGGTTTTTCTATTTTATTTGCTTTTTCAAATGAGAAGTTTCCTGTTACAAAGAGATAATAAAAATGAAATGCTAACCAGAGAAGCAATTAACTTGGCGAGAGTTTTATTTAATAGATGACAAAGGAAGGCATTACCAGAGAGATTTGCAGAGGTTTACACTGCTTAAACAGTGCTAAAACTGAGACTGCACCTTCTAGATGGGAAAATGCTCTGAATATCCTATTAGAACTGGAAGAATGGCAAAACATCATGTCATACAAGAAGCTGTGCAGTGACTTGGAACTTAACAGATTCAATATAAAATACTTTGGAGAATATATATTATCCTTGATTAACATAAAAATTATTTATTCTAGCATAGTGTTGCCTAGAGGGGCCCTCCAGAATCAGGACTCCATTGTAGAGTTGATTTAATCACTTCTAACCCCCGCCCCCCTGCCTTCAAAAAGCAGATTCAGGCTAGCCAGTACACTTCATGGATTTGTGTCCATCAGTGAATTCTTATGATGTAATAAAAAAGAGAAATTCAGAAGACTCAAACCTCAGGTTTGAATCCCCACTCTGGAGCAAGAACTTCAATCCAAGTCTCCTCCCACCAGCCGAGTGCTCCAAGCACCAGCATATACAGAGCAGTGGTTCTCAACCTTTCCAGGCTACCATACCTAACCCCTGGTATAGACAGCGCTGTGTCGATGGAAGGACCTCTCCTGTCAACCTAGCTACCAGCTCTTGTGGAGGTGGGTTAACTACGCTGACAGAAGCGGCTCTCCAGCCTCATCACTGAAGTGCTACAGTGGCACAGCTACACCGCTGCAGCTTTGTAAGTGTAGACCTGCCCTAAATTAACATAAGTCAACTAACAGCGGCCTTAAGTCACAAAACAGCACAAGGCTTTGTTTATTGTTGTGTAAAAATCACAAGTGTTGCAAACTGCTGGTAGATAACCACAAGAATGCAGCTGGTAGCAGTTTTAGAGTAATTACTACATGGTTACGCTCTCCACTTACCCTATACTGGGATTGGCAATCCCCAGCATATGTCAGAGGTCTTCTGGAGGACTGGGGGAGGACCTCCTCCATTTTCTCTTCTCTATGGGTGCTATCTGAGTACTAGCCCCAAATAGAGTTTTGGGGGTTAACTACCAGGAAAAGCCACTGCCCCCCAAACCTAAAGAAGTAGGAAGCAGGCTTATCTTTTCCTCCCTCAATGCCTACTTCCACGGTTTAGGGTTATACACACTTTATAATCCTCACCACAAGAACTAAGGGGTCCCTGGCAGCCATTGGCTAGGGATTATCAGGTATTTCAGAGAGGGGATTGCTAAGAACTCCTAGGGTTCCCTTGTTAGCAGAGCTGGCAGAAGGAATGGGATGGCTTCCCAGCTCCTACTGTCCTCTGGGGACTGGGGATTTTCAGGTTGCTTCCTGTATTCCTCTTCTGACAATTCTCTTCAGGATTTTGAAAGGCAAGTGGCTCTTGGTGGCCCCCTGAAGATGAAGCACCTTGTCCCAGGAAGGAGTGGATCCATGGGAACTGAAAGGATAGGTAGAGAAGATGCCCTAGATCTGGGATAGAAGTGGGGTCTGCTGTTGTGTACAGAATCCAAAATAGCCCTCAGGGATTGATTCCCACCCCCCAGGAGTCCACCCCTGTAATGTTTGCTGCTCCTACTTTTATGCTTTGGCCACAACTTTTAAAATGAGGGGCCTAATGTCCACCTCCAGCCCATGGCTAGGCTCTTAAATGAGTGAGCTGATTCTGAGAAGTGCTGAGTACCCAACAATCTTCTTCAGACAAAAATCATTACACCAACCACCAACTTCACTATGAAATTTCTCTGCATAAGCAGCTCCTACTAGCCAAGACTCCAGCTACTGAGATGGTCTGAGGGTTGTCTGCGCATTGGTTGCTGCAGCAAGACTGAACAGAGCTTGGATTCAGGCTGAGATTTTTCCAAAGGGCCTATGGGAATTAGGTGCCCAAATCCCATTAAGTTACAATGGGAGTGAAGCACCTAACTTCTATAAGCTCCTTTGGAAACCTCGGTGAGCCCAAGTGGCTGGAAACTGATAAAATGGTTTTGTGGTATTCATGCAGTTGAGACGTGTGATACACTCGGACAAATCAAAGCACAAGTCTCTGGCCGAAAGGGGAAGCAGGCTTAGTTATGGGGGAAAGAGTTGGTAATGACCAGTGGGATCAATCCATCCTGCTCTTTCCATGATCTCCTAGATTCTCTCAGGTTGCTCACAAGATGCTTATTGCTCCCCAAAAACATTTTCCTGCCCCACGAAACATCCTCCCTTTTCAACAGTAATGCCACCTGGTGACAACAACATGTCAAAACAAATATCCAAATAGACAAAGCCACGTAGACTGACAACACTACCATAGTCATACTGAATGGAGGATTATTTGTGGAATGAGCAGGGAATCGGAACCATAAGCTAAAGCAAAGCATTAGTTGGCCTTTTCTTCATCTTGGTATTCTAGGACTGAATAATATTAAGAAAATACAACCCCGCCGCCGCCCCCCCTTTGAGTGTCTTCAAAATGCTAGTGGACTTTGAAGCCATTGCAGAAATGGCAATATAGGAGATAAAATAACAAGTAGAGATCTCACACTCCTCAGTTCCTCTTACCTTTCCAAATTGACACACAAGCTTTCCATATGTATTTGAAGCACGAGGAAATCTATAAAATGCTGTGGTATAGACCGAGAATCTCTCTGTGTACTGAAACTTAGATTGAACCCCCTTTCCATCAGTTTTATTCAGTGCCTGTAACTCTGAGCCAAATGTATTCTAGCAAAGTGAAATGCAATTTACACATTCCACAGGGCCTTCCCCTCTGATTAGGAACCATAGTTATTGAAAGCCTCAGGGTGCTGCTCAGAAGCACAGCAAAGTATTTCACCCAACTAAAAGCTCACCTTTATGCAGGCAAAACTTATTACCATCTGGAGAAGAGAAGCTGTTATGTGTAATGCATGGCTTACACCTTATTCATCAGGGTCTATCTCTGTCTGTGTGATAGCTAGGGGGAATTTGCTTCATGGCATCATATATCACAAGATAACTTTCCCTGCATTCTTATTCACAAATTGGCACCGTTCCCTTCTCTTGCTTTGAGGGTTCTGCCCTCTCTGGTTTGCATGCTTTCTTGCCTGAATTCCAAAACTCTCTCCCCATATTCCCAGAGTAAGATCGGATTGCCTTATAAACAGTCTATAGTGTGAAAGGAGCAGAGTGCTGATCATTAAGACCTTGACATCTCTAAGATTTTCCCATTTAATATATGGGACCGATTTGATTATCATGACACATGATTTCTCCTTCCCAATTCATCATGGCCTTCATTATTCTGACATTTGATCTTGTGCACTCTTGGAATGATCACCTTGCTTTTCTGAGTGTTCTGTATGGTGCAGACACCATACAACACTCTTACTGGACTCAGCTATAGACACATGCACACAGCCAAAGAAGACCTTTGTGTATGGGTCCTGGATTGCTCAGTGTACAGGAACCACTTACAGAAAGCTGACTCTTTGGATGATGGTGCTTGGCATTTTGTAACAAGTACAGCCCTACGATGTGAGATCACCCCCTGCTTTCTAACGGAAGCTGTGTGGAATTCCGTGGCTTCAGTTCACAGCGACACATGCCAAACCTTTGTTGCTGTTTGTTTTCTAACACTCCTGCATTTCTGCCCTCGAATGCAAACAGCCACATGAACCCCAGCCAAATCCATCAGTTTGCCTGGCCAGAGAGCCACCTAGAGCATTTTCCACCTTGTCATCTTGAAGGAGGGTTATCAACTCCCTGGCTTCCACTGTCTTGAATTCTGCCTAACGCAAACAGATTCCTGACAGCATTTGGGAACCATGGGAGTTGGGGGTGGGGGTGAGAGTCAGGTAGAGTTAAGAACCAGCAAGAAAGCATGGACCATGGGAGTTATAGTTCTGGAGCAAGCAGAGAAGGAAATAGACACAAAGGGAGCTGGTGGACATGCAGTTGTATGCTGCAGTAGCTTTATTGAAAACTGAAACTAACAATAAAGTAAGGCTTTGCAGTGGAGAAGGGTGAGTGCTCAAACATTTAAAGTGACAGAATATCACTTTAAAAACTTTCCAAACACACACACACTATCATTTTGTCTGGCTAACAATAAACACTATATAACCTAACTAAGAGTTGCAGGGGGATTACAGCAGACTTTTAAATTACAAGGGTTTATTCTGCTCTGGAATAAATATATGGGGATATACCTATCTCATAGAACTAGAAGGGACCCTGAAAGGTCATTGAGTCCAGCCCCCTGCCTTCACTAGCAAGACCAAGTACTGATTTTTCCCCAGATTCCTAAGTGGCCCCCTCAAGAATTAAACTCACAACCCTGGGTTTAGCAGGTCAATGCTTAAACCACTGAGCTATCCCTCCCCTCAACAGCAATTTACTAGCTAAACAATTTAATTTCAGGCACATGAATGTGTTTTGCTCTCTTGAATTAACAGGGTGATGGTGGTGCAGCAGTGTCCTGAACAGCAGAAACAGCTGGTGGTAAAGAATCAACTGGATCTGGTACCAAAGTTTCTTCCACCAACTTGTTGAGATAAGGAGTTGTAATGGAAGGAGGTTCGATCAGAGGAACATAAAATCATAGACTATCAGGGTTGGAAGGGACCTCAGGAGGCCATCTAGTCCCACCCCCTGCTCAAAGCAGGACTTGTCCCCAACTAAATCATCCCAGCCAGGGCTTTGTCAAGCTGAGATTTAAAAACCTCTAAGGAAGGAGATTCCACCACCTCCCTAGGTAACCCATTCCAGTGCTCCACCACTTTCCTAGTGAACAAGTTTTTTCTAATATCCAACCTAAACCTCCCCCACTGCAACTTGAGACCATTACTCCTTGTTCTGTCATCTGCTACCACTGAGAATAGTCTAGATCCATCCTCTTTGGAACCCCCTTTCAGGTAATTGAAAGCAGCTATCAAATCCCCTCCCCCCATTCTTCTCTTCTGCAGACTAAACAATCCCAGTTCCCTCAGTCTTTCCTCATAAGTCATGTGCTCCAGCCCCCTAATCATCTTTGTTGCCCTCTGCTGGACTCTTTCCGATTTTTCCACATCCTTCTTGTAGTGTGAGGCCCAACACTGGACACAGTACTCGAGATGAGGCCCCACCAATGCTGAAAGAGGGGAATGATCATGTCCACTCCCAATAGAGGGCTGAAGGTGACCCGCCTGCGAGCTGGCAGCAAACCTTTCAGAGCTGCCACCTCTCGAGCACCCTCCACCTAATTCTGCAGGTGAATGCAGGCTGAGCCACTTCAGACTTGAGTGCTGTTCAGTGAATTAGGTTTTTTTATTCTCTCCTCTTAGTCATCTCCATCTGCGTCTACACATGTAGAGGAGCCAGGAGAAAGCTCTTCAGAAGCCCCAGACACAATTGCCATGGAGGTGCAGCAATAAGGATTAATCTCAAACTTTTTAAAAACAATTTGCTGTTCATGGTGGGAAAACATGCGTGCGGATAGTAAGGTCTCTCTTGCTCTTCTACCCAAGGGGTTAGAGTGGCTATTGAATGGCGCTGGTGGGAAATAGAAGAGTGTGAATAAAACTGGAAAAGTGTTGCCGGGGTAAAAGAAGGTTGTTCTGACATTTCACAATGATTTGTCATTGAATGCCTTCGAGGAAGCAGTCCAATTTATAATGCAAGATTATGCAGGGTCTTTAAGGCTTTTCTAATCAAAATTTAACCAGAAAGTAATTTTCTGTATGCTCCAATAGGATTTCAGATTGCCTTATTCAGGCACGTGGTGTCAACTAAGTCAGGACCACTGCTGTGCTGAATCTAGCTACTCAACTTAATTTGCTGTATTGATTTCTAGACCTGTGTTGAATATTATTTCTCTTCTGCTGAATTTAGTTTCTATAGAACCCCCATATATCTGCTGATATTAATGTCAAGATTGGCTAACAAAAAATCTGAGTTATAAAATGCAATTGAATATAACCAAGAAAAGCTAGATATAAATGTCCAAAACATCGCCTATCAATTACAAAGCTGGGATTTAAAATGTAAAAGTAGGAAATTCCAAGTTGTTAGGATATAGATATTCAGGCCTGTCTGCAAAGGCCTGTACTTTAAGAATTTAGGTGTATTCTTATCACTAAGCTAGTTATAGAGGTATAAAAGAGAGAATCAAAATCACTGTCTGCCGGTGTAAGGGCCTTTTCTCACTGTGACAGTCTGAGGCCTGGTTCTTAGGCTAAGGCCTTCGGCTAAGTAGCAGAGGCAGCCATAAGCTGGGAAGTGAACGGTCACATCCCACATTCCAAACTAGTCACATTGAAATAAGGTGCTACTGGGCTGTTAGGAATATCAGGACAGGATTGTATTCCTATCACCTCCAGAGAAAGGGAAGAGCCTAGAAGATGTAAAAGGAAACTTAACTTGATAGCATGTTGTCTGGCAAGAACTCACTTATCAATAGCTGAGATGTGAAATCCTCAATCAGAAAGTAAGGGGGGAATGGGAACAGGGGGCGGGGGGGAATTGGAATCGTGTTTTGCTAATGGGGGGGGAAATGGGAACAGGGACACAGGCAAGGCTCTGTGGCGTCAGAGCTGGGAAGGGGGACACTGAGGAAGGAAACTGGAATCATTGCTTGCTGGAAGTTCACCCCAATAAACATTGAATTGTTTGCACCTTCAGACTTTGGGTATTGTTGCTCTCTGTTCATGGGAGATGGACCAGGAAAGTGAGAGGGTGAAGGAATAATCCCCCTGTGAAGGTTCCTTCCCCACTCTGAACTCTAGGGTACAGACGTGGGGACCTGCATGAAAGACCCCCTAAGCTTATTTCTACCAGCTTAGGTTAAAAACTCCCCAAGGCACAATTTCTCTCTTATACCTTGGATTAAGTAACGCTGCCACCACCAAGTGATTTAAACAAACATTTAGGGAGGGCCACTTGGAGCCCTACCTTCCCCAAATATTCCCCCAAACCCCTACACCCCTTTCCTGGGCATGCTTGAGAATAATCCCCCAAGCCCCTACACCCCCTTTCCTGAGTAGACTTGAGAATAATATCCTCACCAATTGGTACAGGTGAACACAGACCCAAACCCTTGGATCTTAAAACAATGAAAAATCAATCAGGTTCTTAAAAGAAAAAAATTAATTAAATTAAAGAAAAGGTAAAAGAATCACCTCTGTAAAATTGGGATGGTAAGTACTTTACAGAATAACAAAAGACTCAGGAACACAGAGGATCTCCCCTCTAGGCAAAACCTCAAAGTGTTTAGCAAAGGAAAACACAAGCCAAAATAAAAGTAAACTAATGCATTTCTTTGCTAAATACTTACTAACTTTACAGGAGCTGGATTGCTTGCTTCCTTGATCTGTATCCGGCAAGCACACACTCAGACAGACAAAGCCTGTTTCCCCCCACCAAAATTTGAAAGTATCTTGTCCCCTTGTTGGTCCTTTTGGTCAGGTGTCAGCTAGATTACCTGAGCTTCTTAACTCTTTACAGGGTAAAAGAGGAATTAACCCCTTACAGGGGAAAGAGGGATTTTATGCTACCCTTAGCTGTACATTTATGACACCCCCCAACACAAGTGAAAGTCTAGAAGTCTGCCTTTAAAAACAAACAGGAGGGTAGGATTTACAAAACAGTGCACAAGTTCCATTGGAAGTAAATGAGCCTCTTGCTCCTAAATCCATTAGGCATTTATGACTATCCCACCCATAATGTATGATGGCACTGTTATAGAGAGCCTTGCAAAGTGTGTGCTGCTTTGTTTTTTGCTTTGTCTTAGAATGGGAGCAAGTTTTGTTGCAGGGAGCTGCTGAAAATGGCAGCTTGCCCTCTGCCTTAATCTAACTAGAATCAGTTCCAGGGGCAGGGTTGCTCTCTGGGAATTGGGCATTGGTGATTAGTTGAGATTTCTGAAAGGAAACTATCTGCTTGTTTGTGACCACCTCTGTTCCAGAACGGTGTAAATAACAGATTACGTTAGGAATACCCAGAACCCACATCACTAACTTCTCCAACAAGCAGCCCACCTGCAGGGTCCGCCTGCTGCAGCTCAACAGAATAGCCCTGTCCTCCAACTCCATAATGGAAGGACTGTCTATTAATCAGTATATTTGGGTTTATATACTGCAACTGTCACCGCAATCCCTAAGTACAACCAAACTGACATGTTACAGGGCTTGAGGTGGGAATGACTGGCTGAAATTCTCTGGCCTGTGCATGTAGGAGGTGACCATAATCTGTGGATTTGACATTGTCATAATGCAGCAGAAAAATGTGGCAAAAATGTTTCTTCATATTCCTTCTCCTCCAGCTTCCGGGGAAGGTTTCATGGGAGATTGATGATGAAAAGATGACTCTTGCATTGCGTTCTAAAGGTCATAAGATCTGTAATCCATTTAATATCTCCAGATAGGGGGACTCCTTTGGTCTGGGCCTGTCCCCTGAAAGGCTCATTCTCCTGACCTTGTGAGTTTGTGGGGACACTAAACTTTTTGCCCTGCAGAAGCACAGCTGTCAGGGTAGGTCCTGGTCATGGAGAAAGGGGTAATCAAGCTCCTTCGTGTGTTGTGCCCTGAATATTCCACTGAAGATTAAAATTGGCAGTTGGATCCAACAGTGTGTGTAGCACCAGGGTGATGTGTTCTCTAGTCCCTGGTTGCTTGCAGTGTGGGCTGCCTCAAACAGTAAGAACTGCAGATTCTTCGGGGTATTCAGTGTCGCCCCAGGTAGGGTACATTATGGTAACTGAGTCTGGACCAGACCAATGCTTGGGTAACTGTGTCCGGGTCTGTCCCTGACAGGTAAGGTCACAATCTCTGGGCAATTGAAGAAAGGCATTTTTGGCTTCCATAGCCATCTAACAGTCCAGGAGCAGGGAAGAACCCAGAAAGGCTCCATGCTAGATGCTGTCTCAACAGTCAGTGGTGGGGAAAGCTCCATTTATGCTGAGGTTATAGTCTTGGCAAGGTGTGCAAAACCTCTCCCTCCACCCACAAATGTCACCTGAGCCTTGCCTGAATTTAGTTATGGTCGGCTGTCTGTCCTGCAGGTGCTACTCTCATTGGGAGAGCTGAAATGCTACGACAAAAGTAATGAGCATTTAACTGCCACTGAGGTAAAAGTGTCTAAAAATGTTTACTAACATCCAAACTGCATTTTGAATTACCTAGATTCCTTGTTTCAATCGCCCTTGCTTGAAAGGATCAGTTCCCTCTAGGTTAGACACAAGACAGGTACAATGATGTAAATTGAAGGCAGCGTGCCAACCCTCTCTGCATTGAATTTCCTGACTTTTTTCCAGTATGCCTCCTAATCTGCCTATGATTTAAGTCCACAGTCTTGTAGATTTTCATATTTTTAATCTCTCATGGAAGGCTGTGAAAGGTATTTTTTTTATTTAATTAGAGCGTCTTTTCTGGGAGCCAACTGATTCCTCAGGCAAATTGTTTATATATATATATATATATATATATATATATATATGAAAAACAATGTACTATATATTATGTATGTAATGAATGGAAAAGTTTTTTTTTCATCTTCTAGTAAAGAGAGGCTATTTTTTTAAAGGAAGTTGGAGAAATAGGACTTGGTTGGAATAATAGATGGGTTCTGCTGTCTCATTGGAGCTCTTATAGGGGAATTTCGATGGCTTCAGAAATCATGAAGGCAAATGATATTCCCCCTCCCAAGAACTAATTGTGTGAGGAACGCTATAAAAAAGATCTGATTTAACTTTGTGTAGCTGCAATATGTGTAACATGGCAATGATCTCAAAGGCTCTAGCAGGCTTTTGAGAAGCAAAGCTAGGTAGGATACGGGTGCAGAGCTGTATCGCTTCAGCAGTAATTGGCTGTGGGACTGTCAGCTAGATGGAGCTCTTCTCAGAGTTACAGAGGACTTCTCATCAAGTGCCTCCCCAGTCCACCCAGACCACTGCTTATATCATGTTGCCCAAATATCGTCTGTTTCCTTTTGCTCCCATCTGTCTCTTTCTGCCTATTGTCTCATGTCTCAGGGTATGTCTACACTACAAGAGTAGTTCGATTCAACTTAATTCGAATTTGTGGAATCGACCTTACGAAGTCGAATTTGTGTATCTACACTAAGGACACTAATTTGACTTTGTGATTCCACACTAACGGGGCCAGCGTCGACTTTGGAAGCGGTGCACTGTGGGAAGCTATCCCACAGTTCCCGCAGTCCCCGCTGCCCATTGGAATGCTGGGTAGAGCCCCCAATGCCTGCTGGGGGAAAAAATGTGTCGAGGGTGGTTGTGGGTAACTGTCATCATTGAACCGTCAATCACGCCCTCCCTCCCTCCCTCCCCGAAAGCGCCTGCGGGCAATCTGTTTGTGCACTTTTCTGGTCAGTGACAGCGCGGACGCCACAGCACTGCGAGCATGGAGCCCACTGCAGTTATGGCCGTTTTCACCTCCTCGCACCTTATTGTCCACCTCTTCCACAGTCAGCTGCTGAGAAATCGGGCTACTTTTCAATGGTGCTGCAAGCACTGGTGGAGCATAGGGGATGTTTTACTAACATCAGCGTCAGGTGGCCAGGCAAGGTTCATGACGCACGTGTTTTCAGGAACTGTGGTCTGTTTAGACACCTGCAGGAAGGTAGTTTCTTCCCAGACCACAAAATAACTGTTGGGGATGTGCAGATGCCAACAGTGATCCTCGGGGACCCAGCCTACCCGCTAATGCCCTGGCTCATATAGCCCTATACAGGTGCCTTGGACAGCGACAAGCAACTCTTCAAGTACCAGCGAGCAGCGAGCAGCGTGACCTGTGACTGTTCAGTTTCTTTACAGAGAAGCTGAACCTGCCCCTGTTTCTTTACCCGGTTACTGTTGACTATCCTCTGCAGTTACATACCCCGTTCACCCCATTTCCCCCACTTCCAACACATGTGTAAAAATAAAATACATGTCCCATTGTAACTTAACAAAGGTTACTTTATTAATGACTTTGCGTTAAAGGGTTGAAACTGGGATGCAGACTGTGCTGGGTAGGGTGTGCGGTGATGTAAAGACCGCCTCTGAACTCGAGGAATGACAGGCTCCTGCTCCTAGAGCGGTCCGCAGTGCCGGACTGCTTGTTTCAACGGAGCCTGCCATCCCTCCTTTTTGGGATTCTGTGTGCGGGGGCTATGTGACCTTGTGGCGGAGGAGGACGGATACAGATTCCTCTGCTACGTGACTCAGCGGTCCAGGACAAGGACCGCTGCATAAGATCTGTAACCGCCCTCCCCCGCTACAAAGTCACATCCCCCCCACCCACACAGAACCTGGAAACCACCTCCCATACCGACCAGGGTGCCTACTGACTGCACTGTGTGTGTGACCTGCTGCTGATCCTGCCCCCGTGTCTGTACCCTGGTAAAGGTGACCGTCATATGCAATTAACACCCCTCTTCCCCACCCCACCCCCTTCAAACACAGTCTTCTGTGAAAAAACATGACGGAAACAGTAATTAACAGCAAAGTATTTTTAATAATCAACTAGACAGTTAGGGGATGAAACTGGGATTGGGGCTTGGGTGAGTCAGGAAGGGAAGGAATTCTCAAAATTTAGGGTATGAGAGCTTTTGGGTACTTGAGCACTCTGCTGGGGTGCAGTGACAGTTTTCACGCCCCCTGGCATCCCTCCTTCTGGTTATTTTGGGTGAGGCGGGTATGGGACTTTGTGGCGGGGGAGGGCAGTTGCAGATACACTGCAGGTGGGCTCTGTCCTCCTGCGGTCCTGCAGAACATCCACAAGGCGCCTGAGCATGTCCGTTTGCTCCCTCATTAGTCCAAGCAGCGTCTGAGTCGCTTGCTTCTCTTCCTCACGCCACCTCTCCTCCCGTTCGCTGTTGAGCACTGGTACAAAGAGAGGGTCTCCCTCCACTGGCTCTGCTGGTCTGTCTCGGCTTGGGAGCAGCCCATAAGTTCAGCAAACATCTCGTCCTGTGTCTTTTTCTTTCGTTGCCTAATCTTTGCCAGCCTCTGTGAGGGGGATGCTGTGGCAGGTCTGGAGACAGTCGAAGCTGTGTGATGGGAAACAGGGAGTGAATTCCTTGCAAAGATACATTTTTGCGAACAATGAACACTGTCTAGTCTGTCTCTGTGAATTCTGGGTTGAGATCCCAGTGCCTGATGGGGCAAAAACCATTTTCGCGGGTGGTTCTGGGTAAATGTCGTCAGTCATCCCTTCCTCCGGGAAAGCAACGGCAGACAATCATTTCGAGCCCGTTTTCCCCGGATTGCCCTGGCAGACGCCACAGCGTGGCAACCATGGAGCCTGTTTTGCCTTTTGTGACTGTCACCATATGTGTACTAGATGCCGCTGACAGAGGCGATTCAGCAGCGCTACACAGCAGCATGCTTATGCTTATGCTTTTGCATGACAGCAGAGATGGTTACCAGCCATACTGCACCATCTACCATACCATAAATTGGTAATAAGATGATCATGGTTACCAGTCCTTTTGCACTGCACCATTTGCTGCTGTCATAAGTGCCCCTGGCTGAGATCAGCCAGGGGTGCAAAAGCCAAACTTGGGAATGACTCCCACAGTCAATCCCTCCTTTTTGGTATCTAAAAATAGAATCAGTCCTGCCTAGAATATGGGCAAGTGTACTAGAGAACCACTGTATCATAGAACCAGAGAGCACAGCTGCTCTGTGTCAGATCCTGCAGAAATTATGAGCTGTATGCTATTCACAGGGGGTGCTCCTGCAACAACCACACCTGTTCATTCTGTTCTTCCCCCAGCCTTCCTGGGCTACCATAGCATTGTCCCCCCACTTGTGTGATGAAGTAATAAAGAATGCAGGAATAAGACACAGTGACTTGTTAGTGAGAAATGAGTGGAAGGCAGCCTCCAGCTGCTATGATAGTCCAGACAGGACATTAAGCAGTGTGGAGGAGAGGAGCCCAGCATCCCTCTGCTAGTCCAGGGGCAATTGAATCTTTTCCTTAGGGTGGGGGCTGATAGAGCTCAGCCCCCTGTTGCTATGATGAGGATGGTTACCAGCCATACTGCACCATCTACCAGGAAAAATTAGGACCAGGTGCCCTTGATAGACCTAACAGATGCTAGTCGGCATGGTTACCAGTCCTTTTGCACTGCTCCATGTGCCAATAGGCTGATGATGACGATGGATATCAGCCATACTGTACCGTCAGCCACCCATGGCGGGGGGGGAGCAAGGATATTGGTGTTGAGTGCTGCAGCATCGCATCTATCTGCAGCATTCAGTAAAGATAGGGTGACATGTAAAAGAGTCAACAGAGGATTGTTTTCCCTTTCACTTCTGTGGGTGGGTGTGGGGGTGCATACATTGCCGAGCTATGCCCTGACCCACCGCGGACACTGTGTTTGACCCTAGAAGCATTTGGAGCTCAGCAAAGAATGCAAATGCTTTTCAGAGACAGCAGGAACTGTGGGATAGCTTGCATCCTCAGTCCCCCCTCCCTCCATGAGCGTCCATTTGATTCTTTGGCATTCCATTACGCTTGTCACGCAGCAGCGTGCTGAGTCTCTGCTATGCCGTCTGTCTGGAGATTTTTTAAAAATACTTTGGACCAGGCGTAACATTACAGTAATTCCCCTAATTAGATGCAGGAGTCTCCGAGCGAGATCACCCTGAGGACGGTCACTGAAGGAGATAGAGAGCGCATGCTGCGTGAAAGCCGGCACAAACCAGGGGCCTATGCAGCCGTGCTTGGGGAGGCAATGCTCCCTGAGTACCTCATGAAAGCGTGGCGCGGAAAGGTGTGCTACCACGGAGCACCCAATAAGGCAACTCTCCCCAGGAACCTCCTGCGGAGGCTTTTCGATTACCTCCAGGAGAGCTTCGTGGAGATCTCCCAGGAGGATTTCTGTTCTATCCCCATATATATAGACCTCCTTTTCACATAGTTCAGATTCCTGTTCCATTAATAATAAAAGTTTACATGTTTAACGCACTTACCGACTGATCCTTCCCCTGATTCAGGGTCTGGAATAACGGCCGGGGAGGGTTGGTAGGGGCTCTCCATGAGGGTGATGAAGAGATCCTGGCTGTCGGGGAAACCGCGTTGTAAGCGCTGTCGCCTGCCTCGTCATCCACAAACCCTTCCTCATCTTCCCCGTCCGCGAACATCGCCGAGGAACTGGCCATCGACACTATCCCATCATCAGAGTCCACGGTCACTGGTGGGGCAGTGGTGGCAGGCTCTGGAGCGTCCATTTGCCGCTTTGGTCTTCTGGTAGCCTTGTCTCAGGTCCTTGATTTTCAGGCAGCACTGTGTTACATCCCGGCTGGATCCTCTGTCTGTCATGGCTTTGGAGACCTTCTCGTAGGTCTTTGCATTCCGTTTGTTGGAGCACAGCTCTGAAAGCACAGACTCCTCGCCCCACACACCGAGCAGATCCAAGACTTCCCGGTCAGTCTATGCTGGGGCCCTCTTTCTATTCAGAGATTGCCTGGACTCCTCTGCTGGAGAGCTCTGCATCGTTGCCGGTGCTGCTGAGCTCGCCCCGATGTCCAACCAGGAAATGAGATTCAAACTGGCCAGACAGGAAAAGGAATTCAAATTTTCCCGGGGCTTTTCTTGTGTGGCTGATCAGAACATCCAAGCTTGGACTGCTGTCCAGAGTGTCAACAGAGTGGTGCAGTGTGGGATAGCTCCCGGAGCTACTAAGGTCGATTTCCGTCCACACCTAGCCTAATTCGACATGGCCATGTCGAATTTAGCGCTACTCCCCTCGTCGGGGAGGAGTACAGAAGTGGAACTAAAGAGCCCTCTATGTCGAATTAAATGGCTTCCTGGTGTGGACGGGTGCACGGTTAATTTGAATTAACGCTGCTAAATTCGAATTAAAGTCCTAGTGTGGACCAGGCCTCAGACTGCAAGCTGCTTGGGGTAGGGACCATCTTATTTTCTGATCTGTACAGCCCCTAGCACAATGTGGTCCATACCATGGCTGGTGCTCCTAGGTACTACTGAAATAACTAATATTGGATTGCTGACTTGTTAATCAGAAATAGGTCTAATATAACTTATTCCTTCCAATTGGGGTACTTTAAAGTGAAGTTAGTGAGGGGAAAAGTGACTGTGTAACTAGGTATTGCACAGCCTATGCAGCTGCAGAAGAAGCAGCTAGAGTCTATTCCTGCTCAGTGGTCCATCCACAGGACTGCGAAATAAGTTCTAGCTTCATCATCTCATTTACAAGTGCAGGCACAAGAGGTAGAACACAGCTTTCCTTACGGGCCCAAAGACCAAGTTAGCAGCTTGCCACTTTAGAAAAAAGGGTCACTTGTAAAACGGAGCAAATTTGGAAGACAAGACACATATGTCAGAATTATGGAAGTCCTTGATGGCATTTCATTTAGAGCGTTACTACATTTTGAGGAGGAGTCAGTGAGGTTTGTGTTCCTAAATCTTACAGGCACTTCTGAAAATCCTCCTCCAAAGTGGGTTTCCCAGGATGAAACTGAGATGAAACATGTATAAAGTGGTGGTTTCAATGGATAGTAGGATGGCTGTAAATGATTAGAGCAAGCCGTTATGAGTGTGAAAATGTCAGGATTGTATTTAGCTTTCTAATGGGGGGTGGGGTTGATTTTTTTGGTATACTGCAGGGATTGTTGAAGTCTGAGGGTGAGTCAGGCAGAGAAGGAAGATTGTTTTTAATCAGAAACACCCTCCATGTAGTCAGGTGTTGAGATGCTACAGCAATATCTGCCATATATCCATTGGAGCCAGTCAGACTTTCAGATGGAAATTTTTTTTCCATTGGAAAATGCTGCTTCATTGAAAACAAAACACTTTTGTGGAAACGTGTCACTTTTGATGAATCTTCCAACAGAAGATTTGTCGGCCCTGCTGTGTGGACTGCTCTGGGGCCAGGGACCCTTCCTGACTCCCGCAGGGCAACGGTGAAATTGACAATCATGTCAATTAAAGGCAGCAGCTGCCTCAGGAGCAGATTTTCATTCTGGGAACACTGTGTGTTTCCGAAGAGGCTTTTAAAAATGTGGTGCTAGGTGACTTGCAGGAATGGAGGCAGGGTCCTAGCTGTGATTGGAACTTGGGTGTTATTTATTCACAGCAGACCAGTCCTCTCAATTCCCTGCCTGCATCATCTCATTTCTAGTCTCCCAATTCCTTATTCCAGCCTTAAATCTGGCCTCTTTTAGGTTATTCAGCAAATGTTTTAAATTGATCCTGTCAGGTGATTCTCAGCTATGAGATGCTGTGTTTTGAAATTCTCACTTTCAGGTTAGTCAGTCACAACAAACAGCTCTCCAGATGTTAGTTTTTGGGGGTGGGAGGGTCTTAACATATTGAGAATCAATGTGAAAATGTTACACTTCCAGCACTGTGCATAATTCCTCACCTGTTGAGATGAGAATAATCTGCCATGTGTTGTATGTAACAGATTTCTGCAGAAGTCCCTGTGGGAAATGAGCTCATCTCTTAAAATTAAAATACAGAGTCCTCTTCCTGAACAGCTTCAATTTTCTAGCATGGTTTTATTTATTTGTTCCCCTCCTGCACCCACCCCCTCCAAACAAATAGCCTCCGAGGGCATGTTTACACTGCAATAAAACACCCGTGGATGGTGCGCATCAGCTGATTGCAGCTCAGGCTGCAGGGCTATAGAACTGCAGTGTAGACATTCGGGCTCAGGCTGGAATCTGGGCTCTGGGACCCGCTCCAGCCTGAGCCCAAATGTCTACACTGCAGTTCTGTAGCCCTGCAGCCTGAGCCCAAGTCAGCTGACATGTGCACCAGCCATGGGTGTGTGACTGCAGCTCTGACATACCCTATGTGTTGCTTAGATTCAGGTTTGAACTTTGTTTCATAAGTGATCCACTTCCTAATCTGAAATTCCAGCCAGTTTTCTGACACTTGCATATGCTTGAGGAAAGGTCAAATTTTGAGTGAACCTGAGTTAATTTATGGTGGTGACAAAACACATGAAAGCTGGTGGTTGAATACAACTGTAAGGTCAATACAGCTTTATTTCTAGAAAGTGCTGTATTCAGTTATGTACAGCAGCAGTAATAAATCTTTCGCCCCCTACCACACACTGGCAACACATTACCACAAATGTAAACAGTTTTAAAGCCCCTTTACCAATGCCTGCCACTTCTTAAATGGATTTGTGGGCCTTTGCCCTCTGGACAAGCCCTCTGGCTTTATTCAGTTTCTAGGATATCAAACAATTATAGGTTCACAAATTCTCTGGAAGGGGTTTAGAATGCATAACAGTTCCTAATATGCCCCTGGATTTGATCTTACAAGAGTAGGGCTTTTCAGGGAGTTCTGGTGCATTTTGTGCCCTATACAAATTCCTGGGATTCTTCCCTTGTTCCTTATCTTCCCCACCAGTGATTCTCTCCATTCCACAGCACCAGTGCATAATGGTGACAAGGGCTGGCTTCGTATTGTGAACATGATTTAATGCCAGTGATAGTGAATTATTAGCTTTACAAGAGATCCCATTAGCAGAGCTGAGCCCAAACCTTAATCTCTATGTCCAAATACACTCAAGTTTTATAGAGTGAAGAACCCAGGTCTGGATTTAATCCCACATCCCACTATCGAGATTTACCTTTATCTGAATAATAGGAACAAACTAAATCCCCAAATCCTCGTTTTTCTTGTAAACCCAATTTGGATCATATTTGTAGCTAAGGGCTATCTCTAGCAGCAAGTTTTCTCTAAATCCATTGATGCCATTACTGCAAGCTTCCCATCCTATTTTGTCTATGATTGCATCAAAATTAGCCTCCTGATAAAATACACTATAAACTTTAATTGGATTTCACCAAGCTCACCCTTCTTTCACAAACAGGATGAGACTCTAATGGCTTTTTATGGGTAATGTAATTACCTGCTCTTATTTTGTAAATGAATTTACGAAGTTTGAACACCACCAAAGAGAGGACAGTGCGAAAACAGAACTCAAGTCCACTATGCATGTCTTAAGTGCCTCAGACCCAAGACAAATGAAGCTAGAAAATAAACAGATTGCAATGAACTTCATGGCTAATGTCAAATGGAAGACTGCGGGCTGACGTTTGAGGAAGGCCCAATGCAAATGGAAGGTGAATCCAGTCTAGGCATTGTGGGAGTGAGAATAGGTTGCTGTCTCTGAGGAAGGAGGAATCAAAAGATTAAAATATGATTTTATCCAGTGGCTTAGCTAAACAGATTGAAGTATTTCAGGAGATCTAGACTTATGGGCAATTCAAGTCTAAGGTGGTCAAAAACATTCCTCTCAGTTGGCTTGGAAGAATTGCCAAACAGGGCCAGAGGAGTGGCCCATCCAGCCCAGACTCCTGTCTTGGACAGTAGCCAGCACACTCTGAGCTTCAGAAGAACATGCAATGAATTCCGTGGTGGGCAATATTGGAGTAACCTGCCTGAGGGGGAAGTTCTTCCTATTCCCCCTGCAGTTTGAGGGTGTTGGCTCATTCCCTGAAGCATGAGGGTTTACATACCTTACAATGGTAGCTAATGGGACTGAAGTTCTCATTATCCACATGCATGACTAGGTCCTAGTATTTGGGACTGCTCCAGCCACCTTTGCTTTAACCTGACCACGGGACCAGCTGGGGGTTTCTGGGGTAATTGGAGCTACTGAGAGAATCTTTGGGGCTCTCTCCACTGTGCCCAGCTGCCTGTGGTCCCAGAGCTGCTCCACCAGCAGGCAGTGCCAGAGTGCAATGGCATTCCCAGGCATGTCCCTTTTGCTCATAACGGGCCAGGTGCCTTATCTGATTATGTATGCTGCTGGGGACTGGTACCACCAACCTTTTGGTGATCCGCATGAGTGGAGGTTTGAGATCCAGTGTTGTGTTGCTAATTGGAGATGCACTCCAAAGTGCCATGAAGCAAGTGGAGGACAGACAGTAAAGGTGGCCACACACTGTACTGTTCAGGCATTGCTGTTGCTTTTAACAGTTAAAATTCCAGTCTTGCTTCCTGAACAATCCTGCCAGGAGCCTCCTCACATGGCTAGTCTAGAATAATCACCCCAGTCATAAAAACACCGTCTGCTTCATGCTGGTTGGAGCTCTGTCACTTGCAGAGGTCTTGCTAGTTTGTTTGCTTTGTTCTGTGTCCCACCTCAGTGTTCCACCTCTGGATGAAACAGAGCAGCTGATTATGTGGATGCTACAGAAAGAAAGCTGCCTTTTGGCTGCTGTTGAAATCTTTCTCCGTGCATCCCAGAAAGGATTATTGGGGCATTGCACAGTTGTTATGAGCAAAAATTCAGCCAACAGCCAGCAGTGGTTCTCCGCTGGTGCACGGTGGTTTGATGTTTCCTCATTTAGGAACCTTCCCTTTGTACTGTAGTCCCAGTAGAAGTTGCAGTTGCAGAGGGGGGCAAGGGTGTGTGTACCTGACCGGATGAAGAGAAACAGGAGGAGATGAAGGGAAGGATGAATTGCTAATCTCTGAATTGCTTTCAGGTCAAGTTGGCACATCCCTTACCATTAGCAACTCACAACTCTTTTTTTTTTTAAGTCTTTGGGAACAGACTGCAGTGATGAGCTTTCACAAGAGCACTACAAGCACAAAGGAGGACCTAGTTACAAGCACTCTCCTGCCATTTGCAGCATGGGGCACATGCACAGGTAAAGCCAAGCAATCCAGGTCAATCTCTCTCTTCTGAATGGAACGAGCTAATATTCACTGCTGAGAGAGGCACTGACACTGGCAGGGTTTTAACCTCCGATGCAGGCTCCATTAGGCAGGGTGACCGTTTTCTCTTCTACGTGTGTTTCTCAATAGATGTGAGAGATGAGATCTGGAAGCCGCACTTCCCGATGTGCACAGCTGGACAGCAGAAATCAGAAAGCAGACGTGTCCAAACGCTGTCACAAGAAATGCCCCAGGGGTGTCAAAGTGATTAAGAAACTGGCTGAGGAAAATGAAACATGATTTCATTCCTGTAGCAGCCCACAACTAACCTGGCCTACAGTGCACTGGTACACTGAGGTTTTCAAAGGAGGGGGAAGAGTTAGGCCCATATCTTCAAAGATATTTAGGCACCCAGCTCCTATTGATTTCAATGGGAATTAGGCACTATTATAGGGCATGCCTGCCATGTGGCACCCCCTGCTGTGTTAGGATAGTCTGCATGGTCTCCCTGCCTCAGTTTCCCTTTTTAGGGAGCCAGTAATTCCACTTCAGGCACACCTGATTCAATGATCCCCTAATTAAGCCTTATTATAAAGCCTACAAAAGAGGGTCATAGCAAAGTCCCACATAGCCAGAAATACCTGGTGTTTCTGACTGTTCCTCCGAAGCTTGCCCTCTAGGCTCTGTTCCCAGTCCTCTCAAGATTGTCTCTCTCTCTTTAAGTCTCTCCTCATGGCAGGCACCCCAGCTCTCCTCCTGGAGCTGGCTGGTACTTTATCTCCCTCAGCTGGCCTCACATACTCTACAGCCTCAGAGGGTGTGGCGACTTTCTGCTGCTGACTCAGGGCCCTGCAGGAGCCTGCTGACTCCTTTCACTGTCTACAACCATCTCTACCCCACTGTGAAGGAGGAGGAAGCATTTATGCTGGCCCCTTCCCCTAGCTCATTCCTTATGGGCTGGGTGAGGGGGAGCCCTTTCCCACCTTCTCTGCGAGGTTCAGGTCCCAGGCCCTTAAAGATACAGTAACAAAATGCTGCTTGTTCCTGGGACTTGTTTCCTCTCTTCCCATAGCTCCTCAGGGTTTGTGTATCACACCACCCCTAACTCTTAAAGGGCCATGCCACGAGACAGAGAGGCCTAACCAGAAGGCAGTACTGCCCTTAAGGGGCAGATTGCCCTATCACAGACACCTAAATACCTTTGAGGATCTTGGCCTTAGCTATACAAATCCTGGAGCCAGGCCCCGTCTTCCTGAAGCTT
This sequence comes from Mauremys reevesii, assembly GCF_016161935.1. Lineage (NCBI taxonomy): Eukaryota > Metazoa > Chordata > Testudines > Geoemydidae > Mauremys > Mauremys reevesii. Next base: position 6,788,691 of record NC_052627.1, read on the forward strand.
CTTGGAAAATCCCAGTTGGGGGGTTTTTTAGTTAAAACTGTTAACAAACAATATAGTGGTCAACATTGAAATGTTTTGCTTTCACAGTTGGATACTTTTTTTGACAAAAAATGAAACCAATGGATTCAAATTGTATTGTTAGAGCTTTGAAATAAACAAAATGTGAACTTATTTCAGAACAAGGCAGCATTCATTGCTCATTGTAGATTTTTGGTTTTGGTCAGAAATAAAATTAGGATTTTTCAGCCAACTCAGATCTCAGCCTTCATCAGCTGCTCTTTACAGTAAGCTCCTGTGGGGGAATGATCACACCCCAGCCTCCCTAGAAAAAGCAAGTGCTGCAGCATGATTCCATTTCCCTTCCCTCCCTGTGACGCGCACACACCTTGCTCCATAGAACAGCTGCCATCTTTGTCTCTTTTCATGCCTTTTTTTTAAGTCAATCTGAGCCAAACATTCCTGGAGTAATTTTCCTCCCCGTTTATTCAGGATTCCTCTGAGGTTGACTTAGGGTTGAGCCCTCCGAGGTTGACTTAGCAGAATTTCCTTCCAACCTCCCCTCCAAGGCAAAGGGATTAAAAGAGGTACTGAGGGAAAGGGCTCTGTGTTTCCAGCTGCATGGATACAGACCTGGGCTGCTCACTGTGTGTCATATCTCTGCCCTGACCCACCTTTTCCCTAGCACGGAGGGAGGCTCCAGCAGATGCTGTGCTGCTGTGGGGCAGCCTCCCTTAGACTCCTGAAGGAGATCATAGAATCATAGAATCTCAGGGTTGGAAGGGACCTCAGGAGGTCATCTAGTCCAACCCCCTGCTCAAAGCAGGACCAAACCCAACTAAATCATCCCAGCCAGGGCTTCGTCAAGCCTGACCTTAACAACCTCTAAGGAAGGAGATTCCACCACCTCCCTAGGTAACCCATTCCAGTTCTTCACCATCCTACTAGTGAAAAAGTTTTTCCTAATGTCCAACCTAAACCTCCCCCTCTGCAACTTGAGACCATTACTCCTTGTTCTGTCATCTTCTACCACTGAGAACAGTCTAGATCCATCCTCTTTGGAACCCCCTTTCAGGTAGTTGAAAGCAGCTATCAAATCCCCCCTCATTCTTCTCTTCTGCAGACTAAACAATCCCAGTTCCCTCAGCCTCTCCTCATAAGTCATGTGTTCCAGCCCCCTAATCATTTTTGTTGCCCTCCGTTGGACTCTCTCCAATTTATCCACATCCTTCTTGTAGTGTGGGGCCCAAAACTGGACACAGTACTCCAAATGAGGCCTCACCAGTGCTGAATAGAGGGGAATGATCACATCCCTCGATCTGCTGGAAATGCCCCTACTTATACAACCCAAAATGCCATTAGCCTTCTTGGCAACAAGGGCACACTGTTGACTCATATTCAGCTTTTCGTCCACTGTAACCCCTAGGTCCTTTTCTGCAGAACTGCTGCCCAGCCATTCGGTCCCTAGTCTGTAGCAGTGCATGGGATTCTTCCGTCCTAAGTGCAGGACTCTGCACTTGTCCTTGTTGAACCTCATCAGATTTCTTTTGGCCCAATCCTTTAATTTGTCTAGGTCCCTCTGTATCCTATCCCTACCCTCCAGCATATCAACCACTCCTCCCAGTTTAATGTCATCTGCAAACTTGCTAAGGGTGCAGTCCACACCATCCTCCAGATCATTAATGAAGATATTGAACAAAACCAGCCCCAGCACCAACCCTTGGGGCACTCCACTTGATACCAGCTGCCAACTAGACATGGAACCATTGATCACTACCCGTTGAGCCCGACCATCTAGCCAGTTTTCTATCCACCTTACCGTCCATTCATCCAGCTCATACTTCTTTAACTTGCTGGCAAGAATACTGTGGGAGACTGTATCAAAAGCTTTGCTAAAGTCCAGAAATAGCACATCCACTGCTTTCCCCTCATCCACAGAGCCGGTTATCTCATCATAGAAGGCAATTAGGTTAGTCAGGCATGACTTGCCCTTGGTGAATCCATGCTGACTGTTCCTGATCACTTTCCCCTCCTTTAAGTGGTTCAGAATTGATTCCTTGAGGACCTGTTCCATGATTTTTCCAGGGACTGAGGTGAGACTGACTGACCTGTAGTTCCCTGGATCTTCCTTCTTCCCTTTTTTAAAGATGGGCACTACATTAGCTTTTTTCCAGTCATCCGGGACCTCCCCCGAGCGCCATGATTTTTCAAAGATAATGGCCAATGGCTCTGCAATCTCATCGGCCAACTCCTTTAGCACCCTCGGATGCAGTGCATCCGGCCCCATGGACTTGTGCTCGTCCAGCTTTTCTAAATAGTCCCGAACTACTTCTTTCTCCACAGAGAGCTGGTCACCTCCTCCCCATACCGTGCTGCAGAGTGCAGCTGTCTGGGAGCTGACCTTGTCTGTGAAGATAAAGGCAAAAAAAAGCATTGAGTACACTAGCTTTCTCCACATCCTCTGTCACTAGGTAACCTCCCTCATTCAGCAAGGGGCCCACACTTTCCTTGACTTTCTTCCTGTTGCTAACATACCTAAAGAAACCCTTCTTGTTACTCCTAACATCTCCGGCTAGCTGCAACTTCAAGTGTGAATTGGCCTTCCTAATTTCACTCCTGCATGCCTGAGCAATACTTTTATACTCCTCCCTGGTTATTTGTCCAATCTTCCACTTCTTGTAAGCTGTTTTTTTGTGTTTAAGACGAGCAAGGATTTCACTGTTAAGCCAAGCTGGTCGCCTGCCATATTTACTTTTCTTCCTACACATCGGGATGGTTTGTTCCTGCAACCTCAATAAGGATTCTTTAAAATACAGCCAGCTTTCCTCGACTCCTTTCCCCGTCATGTTATTCTCCCAGGGGACCTTGCCCATCAGTTCCCTGAGGGAGTCGAAGTCTGCTTTTCTGAAGTCCAGGGTCTCTGTTCTACTGCTCTCCTTTCTTCCTTGTGTCAGGATCCTGAACTCAACCATCTCATGGTCACTGCATCCCAGGTTCCCATCCACTATTGCTTCCTCTACTATTTCTTCCCTGTTTGTGAGCAACAGGTCAAGAAGAGCTTTTCCCCTAGTTGGTTCCTCCAGCATTTGCACCAGGAAATTGTCCCCTACACTTTCCAGAAACTTCCGGAATTGTCTGTGCACCGCTGTATTGCTCTCCCAGCAGATATCGGGGTGATTAAAGTCACCCATGAGAACCAGGGCCTGTGATCTAGCAACTTCTGTTAGTTGCTGGAAGAAAGCCTCGTCCACCTCATCCCCCTGGTCTGGTGGTCTGTAGCAGACTCCCACCACGACATTACCCTTGTTGTTCATACTTCTAAATTTAATCCAGAGACTCTCAGGTTTTTCTGCAGTTTCATACTGGAGCTCTGAGCAGTCATACTGCTCTCTTACATACAACGCAACTCCCCCACCTTTTCTGCCCTGCCTATCCTTCCTGAACAGTTTATATCCATCCATGACAGTACTCCAATCATGTGAGTTATCCCACCAAGTCTCTGTTATTCCAATTACATCATAATTCCTTGACTGTGCCAGGACTTCTAGTTCTCCCTGCTTGTTCCCCAGGCTTCTTGCATTTGTGTATAGGCATGTAAGATAACTCACTGATTGACCTGGTGTCCCAGTATGGGGCAGGAGCCCTCCCCTCTTGCACTCACCTACTTGTGCTTTCTCCCGATATCCCACTTCCCCACTTACCTCGGGGCTTTGGTCTCCTTCCCCCGGTGAACCTAAGTTAAGGCTGTGTGAGATGTAGGCACAGAACCCAAGTTAAGGCTGCGTGAAGGTGCAATAGCTTAGAAATTGAGATCCTTGATGGCATATGCTGCTTTAGGGGGCAGTATGGGCTCACTCCTGCAGGCACAGAGCACTCTGATCCAGCCAAAGCACTCTAAGAATGTGCCTAAATCTCAGTGTACAAATGGCCCCATAGACTCCAATAGGCCTGCTTATGTGCTTAAATTTAAGTACACAAGCTGTGTTGGATCAACCTTTCCATTTTGCACTTTCTGAAGTATGGTTGACCCTGATCTCCCTCCCCTCTGCCACAGACCACCCCAGAGAGTGGACACCACTGCAGTCTGACTCCTCCTCCAAGTGCCCCACCCCGCCTTGTGAGGAGCACCAGAGATGCCTCCTTCCTGTATGGAAGTCTCAGCGGTTGCACCTTGGCATAGCTCCATCCAGTCAAACGTGCTATGCTGATTTACACCCGCTGTGAATCTGGCCCTCTCTGACTGTGGGAGAAGCCAAAGACCAGCGTAAAGGTATGAATTGTTGTAAATGGGGCCATACTGCAGGTGAAGACATAGGAAATGTAGATGCAGTAAGTGACTCTTACCTGAAGAGCCCAGCTGCTTCCCTGCAATCTCACCTTCCGCCCCTGAAATTAGATGCAGTAACTTTATCTGAGGGCTGCTGCAGCAGTGGAGCAGCAATTGATCACGATGCTGTGCTCTGCAGCTGGACTCTGATTGCCATAGAGAAGAGGTGTTCTGTGCTTCAGCCAGAGAACAGCAAAGACCCAGATCCTTTTACTTTAACACCAGGTAATTCAGTATGTTTGAGGGGAATGCAGATGTGTGGTTTTTTTCCCCCTCCTCTCTTTGGGTTACTCGTCTTGTTCTTCAAGTGGTGTCAGGTGGGGTGCTGTACAGATCCTCCTGGGGAAAGCTTGTATTCAGGCTCTCCTTCAAATCAGACTTGCCTTTCCCATCTGAGTGATGTGGAACCAGAATGCATGGGGAAGAAGAATGAATCCTTGAACTATTCTGTACAGGCCTTATCCCGTCCTCCTTACTGTAGTATCTGAGCACCTTCCAGTTGTGCGTTAAACGATGTGACTAACATCTGCCCTGGGTGGCACGTGCTCTCTCATGAGGGGAATTGTGGGTGCAGTGTTTTTTATTTAGCAGGGTTTTGGTTTATAAACACAAGGCAGCATGTACATTTAAATGAGTGAAGCCTGGTAGAAGTGTCCCTTGCACTTGGAAAGGAAGGTGGTGAAGTTTGGGGATGGTCCTTGGTTCCTGGGGGCAGTTCATTCCACAGTCTGGGGCCAGCCCCTAGGAGAGACGTGTTTGCTGCCTGGGTGAGATCACCATTACTGTAGAAAGTTCCATTGTGTCAGAGAAGCAAAGCTGTTCACCACAGTCTTTAACCTGGAGCTTTAGGCTCTATTAGATATCCTGGGCCCAGGCCATATAGCACGTTGAGAATGAGGGCTAAGTACTTGAAACTGACTCAATAAGCATGTGCTTAAGCACTCTTCTGAATCAGGGCCTGAATGTGTACTTGTGAGTAGAGCTGGTCAAAATTGGGAATTTTCATCCCATGGATGAGATTTTGAAATCTGTTTCCCGCCCCCCTCCCCAAATCAAGATGAAAAGTCAAACTCTCAGAAATGATTCATTTCAACAAGGTCAAAACATTTTGTTTTGACTTTATTGTTTCAACCTTTGAAATGTAGTAATAGTTGAACCAATAAATTTGACATGAAATATTTCTTCCTTATAAAAGCAAAATGTTCCAATAACTTCCTGTCTAAATTTGACACCATGTTGCCACAAAACATTTAGATTTCATTGGCTCAGCAATGTCTGACAGAAAACAGGTCCGTCAGAAAGTTTTCCAACTAGTCTTGTTGTATTTTGATCTTAAACCTCTTTCTGTAAATTACAAATATTCACTTAGTGTGAAATTCATCCCTGTGCAGAGCACTGGCACAAGAACTGAGCACCATGTAAGTCTCACTTAAACCCTATTTTGAGGCCTTAAATGGTATGTAAGTGGTGCAGAAATCTGGTGCTGACCCTCTGAACAGGGGTGAATTTTGCCCTCAGGGAACAGAACCATTTAGCATGTGATCTATGTATCCAATTACAACAGCTCCATTCAAATAACTGCTCCTGATCAAACTTCAGATAAAAAATCAGTCCCAGAAACCATCTGGCTAATACATTCATTAAAACCTTGAGCTGGTGGCTGTCAGCTCATGAACAGGAAAAGAAGTGACAGAGAAAAATTAATCTGAGAGTAAAGGCCAGTTCAGAGCAAAAATCATGTGCTCCTATGTGTTTATAGAGCAACTTGCTCAATGAAACCGTGATCTTAACTAGGACCTCTGCATGCTACCATCATAATATAAGAGCTAATCGATTATGTGTATCTGGGAATGATGTAAACATGTTTGATAGATAAACTATTTTCTTACTTTATATCTATTGAATGTATATCCAGATGAAGTACATGGACTTTTCAAGGGTGCCCAATATAGGGAGCAGAATTAGGCCATTGTTGAAGGCAGTTGAAAATTCCACTCAAAATGTAGCAAAGAAGCTATTTCCCAGATGCCTGGGAATCTCTCTATCTAAGGTACTTTATATGGCGCCCATTACTGTAGCAACTGAGCCCTCACACTCTTTCTTTCTAAAATGTAATTATCCTCATGACGTCGCTGTGCGATAAGGAAGTGCTATTAACCCCACTTTGCAACTGGGGAACTGAGGCACAGACTGATGAAGCGTGTGTAGCCATACCCAAGCTTACTTTAGTCTAGCTAGCTCAGTTACTGGGCCAGCAACACTGCAGTAGCTTACTGTTCACCATAGGTTATATGAGCTCACCCGGAAACCATGGGTAATTACTCACAGGGCTACGCCACACTGGAGCATGCCCTGTTGTGGCTTCACTACTCTAGGACGCAAGCTAGGTGGATTAAAACTAGCTTGGGTAGCTCTACTCAACCTGCAGTCACAACCAGTGGTTGCATTGTAGATGTATCCATTGTGACATGCCCTGTGTCACCCAAGATGTGTGGCAAAGCAAGAATGTGACCTGGGTCTCTCACTGCCTGGGAAGTGCTCTAACTATCATTCCTCCAATTTTGGTTTATCCATCTTTATGTTCAGAATTTGATCATATCCGATAAAGCCCAGATATCAGCTCAAAACACAATAGAAGAGGTGACATCAGGGTTGTAAGTAGAACTAAATGTGGTGGAAGCTCAGTTATGAACACCAGAGTTACGAACTGACTAGTGAACCACACACCACACTTGGAACCAGAAGTACACAATCAGGCATCCGCAGAGACCAAATAAAGAAACAAATACAGTACAGTGTTAAACATAAACCACTGAAAAAGGGAAAGTTTAAAAAAAATTGACAAGGTACGGAAACTGTTTCTGTGCTTGTTTCATTGAACTTAAGATGGTTAAAAGCAGCATTTTTGTTCTGCATAGTGAACTTTCAATGTTCATTTGCAAACTTTTGAAAGAACAATCACAATTTTTTTTCAGAGTTACGAACAACCTGCATTCCCAAGGTGTTCTTAACTCTGGCGTTCTACTGTAGACTCTAATCTTGCTTTGATTTTGACCCAGGCCCTGGAGTCTTTGAAGCCTTGAGACTTTTCTTTGCTTAACCAGAAACCCTACTGCTTTTAGCAAGTGCATAAAGGTCGTGTCTTAGTAGACTTTTTGATTCCACTGCATTCAAGATACTGTGTAATCCCAAAGAACTCAGGAGATTGACTAGTCCTATCACCATGGTAAAGTCCCTTAGGGGTAATGCACAGGCCAAATGCCATTACCTTCCATCATGACAGTGCTCCTTCCCAAGAGAAACTCCGGAATCTATTGTATCTGGGATGAATAAGGATCCTGAGTGAAGGTTTTTTTGTTTGTTTGTGTGTGTTTGGGGGAGGGAAATGGTCAGAAATTGCTATTTGTAAACTGGCTTTTAAGTCTTTGAGACCGCTCATGTGAAATAGTGGGGCAGTCCTGAGGACTTGGGGATCACAAACGGAACTTTTCCATTCAGCTTTAACTATTTCCAGTGGCTGGAAGTTGAAGCTAGACAAATTCTGACTGGAAATAAAACACATTTTTAACAGTGAGGGTAATTAACTGTTGGAACAACTTAATGGGGGTCATGGTGGATTCACCATCACTGGCAATTTTTAAATCCATTTTTTTAAAGAGGTATGCTTTAGTTCAAAAGGACTTTCTCTGGCCTGGAGTTCAGACAAGATAATCACAGTGGTTCCTTCTGGCCTTAGAATGTATGAATTTCCATTCAGAACCATTTCTTTAGCCTGAGCCTAACGGTATTGTCAGATTTTTCTCCTTCTTCGTGGACTGACTCCTGATTCACACACATGTAACTGAGATCAGAATCTCGCTCCATGTACAGTTGTAATGGGGACTGTAGAAAGTAAAGCATGAAGCACCACATTGAACAATAAGTCCAGAACAAAATATTGAATAGCTCCTTTTCATATTCAGTGAGGACTGCCCCTCTGTAGTGGGGCAGCTGCCCCACTCCAGGAGAAAATGGGTTAAAGTAGGCCAGAGAGGCTATGCAGATGTGCAGCCAATCAGAAAGGGCCTGTGGGGAGCCAATCAGGGCCAGGCTGAGCCCTATATAAAGGCTGCAGCACAGAAGAGAGCTCAGTCTCTCCCTGACCAGCAAGTGAGGAGGACTCCTATGACCTGCTACAGCATCCATGTTACACAATAATGGTAATACGGGTACAGTATGTTATATCTGATTCACAGCAGACACTCTTCTTCTTACTTAAAGAAGTGAAGCTTGTTTTCCGTTTGTGTTTCTTCACTTTCCATTATTAACTTGAGGGATGCTCATTTCCAACAGTTTGGCCAGGAGATGTTGTTTTCCCTTAGAGAAACTGAACATATCACTTACAAGAAACCTGGACAACTGCAATTTCTCCTTTGACGTTGTTAAGATTTTTTTGCCCCTAATGCTATGATGACTTCTGCTCCGTGAAAGAGCACACTCCTCACTGCTTACCTTTGCTTCATGTCTGGCTGGATACACGGGCACTAGCAACTCAAGATATAATAGAATGTTAAGGGCTATCTTTTCTGTCACCAGAATGGTCAATCTTTATTTATGTTTGTTTCTCAGCAGGAAAAATGCAAGTCAGCTTTGCATGAGAGTTCAAACTCTCTCCTTCTTTCAGAGGGTCTCAGTCAAAACATTGATTTGTATGGTGCTGAATCTCCCATCCTGCAGAAGAAATTATATTGTTAAAACAATATATAGAAGATATAAAAATGCAAGTGTCTTTCCTTTTTTTTAATTCTTCAGTGTGATAGATCTTCAATATGTAAGGAAAGGGAAAAATTTTAGTGCTAATCCATAAATAGAAATGAGTAAGCTGGTCATTCAGGGGCTGAGCAATTTTGATCTGTGGGAGAAGACTGCAAGACACTTTTAAAAGGAAATATCTTAGGAAAGATCAGGAATAAACAGTATGTGGAGGACTTTACAATGGAACAGCTACGCATACAAATTCTATAATGAAAACTAGTGGTAATTTAGGTTCATAGAGTTTAAAGCAAGAAGGGACCACAAGAACATCTAATCTGACTTCCTGTATATCATAGGCCATTAAAATCCACCCAAATACACTCACATTGAGACCAACTACTTCAGTTGGACCAAAGCATTCTAGTTTGCAGGATCTAAAATTATGTACCACAGGCAGAGAATAGGAGACACAAAGATGCCACATGTGAGAGGGGGCTAGAGTAGGCCAGAGAGGCTGTGCAGGCCAGCAGCCAATCAAGAAAGGGCTTACTGAGAGCCAATCAGGGCTGAGATTGGAGACAGCCAATCAGGGCTGAGATTGACCCTATGTAAAGGCTGCCCAGAAGAGCAGCAGGCAGTCTGTCCCAGACTTTCATGAGGGAAGGTCTGTCTCCAGAGCAGGAGACCAGCCTCTTGGACAGAGCAGTGCTGGGCAGGTTCAGGGGAAACATAGTAGGATTCCGGCCCAATACCTGCCAGACTGCAGGCCCTGATAGAAAGGGACTAGAGTGTATGCGGGGCCAGAGAAGAAGTGGCCCAGGGACAGATGGACAAGGGGAAAGAAGGAGGGCAGGGAGGCTGCCACTAGAGGGTCTCTGGGTTGGGACCCAGAGTGGTGGGCGGGCCTGGGTCCCCTCCTTCCCCCTTGTACTGCACCTGACCATGCAGTAGTGTGGCTGAAACAAACTGCAACTGCCCCTTGAGACAAAGGGCTAGACTTTGGAGGTTGTGGTTGGCCACTGAGGCCAGTGCATGAACTGTTGCTACTCCCCCTGACCCCAGGAAGGGGGTGACGATGGACTAGGGGGCACTGCCAGAGGGCAATGGTTTGAAGAGGATGCTGCCAAGTGGGGAGCAATGCGAGTCCAGACAGCAGCAAGGAACAGATGACAGACGGGACACCGCCAGCAGATGGCACTCCCCATGAACTGAGGTTAAGAGTTGGGAAGATTTGGACTAGAAGATAAATCAGCAATTGTTTTCTGCCTCTGTCATATATTTCCTATGTGACCATATTGCCAACTGAAGCATTCAAATATCATGTGTCAGAGCCAAAAAATCCCAAATGAAATCTGCTTAAAATCATAAAATTTTAAAAGTAACTTTTGGGTTCTTTTTGTCTTCTGGAGTTGCAGCCTTTGGGGATCATGTTTTCAATTTTTTTCTGCATCCAGGAAGACTAGGAACTGGAATTTGTTGAAACTTGAAATTTCCATTTAGCTGGACATATTGACATTTTAAAATTTTGTTTTTGTTCTGAAATATTTTTTAAAATTCTTATTAAGTCATTCTTCAAGCTAGAGTGGCCACTTGACTACAGGGGTGTTAACAGGCCACTGGAGCTGAATGGGCCCTTGCAATATACGCTGACTACGTATGCTAAAGAATCTGTTGGACCTTGCATTTGGTTGTGATGCTGGGAGTACCTTTCCTGGACCTGAAGAAGATCTCTGTGTGGATCGAAAGCTTGTCTGTCTCACAGTGATGGAGTGTCTGCCCCACACTGGCATGCAGGGGGTTAATGGGGCCTTAGAGATGCTGTGGAGGAAACAGCCAATAATAGCAGGGTTGTGAGGAACAGCCATATAAGAAAAGCTGCTGGGCAGAGCAGGGGCAATTACTACCTGGAGCTCAAGGAGGGAGGACTGAGTGCCTGGCTAGCAGAGGAAACCTAGCACCTTGGACAGAGCAGTGCTGCTAGCAGGGACCAGAGGAACTAGAGAAGAGCTCCTGGTTGGCTGCTGGGATTTGCAGGCTGAGGCTTTGAGGCAAGGGTGAAGAGAGTGCTGGGGCCATGGGGAAGTGGCTGGACAACAGGCTGCAGTCCCCACTTGGGATGTGGTGGGACAGTTGGACTACAAATCTTGTCCCTGGAAGGGGGTAGCGCAGATCATAATATGGGCGGGGGGGGTTGTTATGAAGAGAATGCTGTGGTCCTCGGAGTGACGTGGGTCTAGAAGCAGAAGTGACAGTGGCCGAGGCACCACCAGAAGTGGGCGTACCGACTTGCAGCATTAATCCCCAAGATGTCTAGCAGGAGGCGCCAATGTGATGAGTGGAGCCCCATCACACTCACCAACAGAAGTTGGTCCAGGAAAAGATATTACTTCACCCACCTTGTTCATCTAAAAACTTGTAGTCCAGAGAAACAATAAATGGCAGGCCAGCTCTTACTAGTTTGTTCGTCTTATTACAAACTCAGGGAAAACCAAAATTAAAAAATATAATTCTTATGGCTGCCCATAAGAGTGTTTCAGGATAGGTGACTCCTACTATTTTAATCACAGGGGTTCTTTTACATACCTTAGGGGACACAGTGATGGTGACCAAGCAAAATTACAATTACTACCCATGGCTATTTTATTATTTATGAAACAGGGGAAAAATTAAGTAAAAAAATACAAACGATAAGCTAGTTACCTCCATTACAATCTCTTCTGCAGGTCTCCCTGTGGGGAGAGCTTTTAACAGCCATTGTGCCCTGGAAAGTGAACTGCCTCTAGGGGGTGCTTTTCCCTTGTAAGTTAAGATCAAAGTGGATTGTTTCCCCAAATTATTGTGACTTCGGTTCTCATCTATTAGATACTTAAAAATGTTTTTTATATGGGCAAAATAATTTCTTTAAGTAGATCCTAATGGTTATTTGTAAATAACTAGACAGTTTAAAATTGTGGGAAAGTAAGCCATTTTCACTAAATAATAAGAAATGGAACAAACTATTTGAATTAGTTACTTAGAATAATCCATTTATGGAGCTGTCTTAAAGCAAGCCAATTCTGAATATTAAGAAACTTTAATCCAGCTAAATCCCACTATTTCTCTGTTTGCCAATGTTTAAGCATTGTCTCTTCTTGAGGAATATGTGATTTAAGAACATAAGAACATAAGAAAGGCCGTACCGGGTCAGACCAAAGGTCCATCTAGCCCAGTATCTGTCTACCGACAGTGGCCAATGCCAGGTGCCCCTGAGGGAGTGAACCTAACAGGCAATGATCAAGTGATCTCTCTCCTGCCATCCATCTCCATCCTCTGACGAACAGAGGTTAGGGACACCATTCTTACCCATCCTGGATAATAGCCATTTATGGACTTAGCCACCATGAATTTATCCAGTCCCCTTTTAAACATTGTTATAGTCCTAGCCTTCACAACCTCCTCAGGTAAGGAGTTCCACAAGTTGACTGTGCGCTGCGTGAAGAAGAACTTCCTTTTATTTGTTTTAAACCTGCTGCCTATTAATTTCATTTGGTGACCCCTAGTTCTTGTATTATGGGAATAAGCAAATAACTTTTCCTTATCCACTTTCTCAACATCACTCATGATTTTATATACCTCTATCATATCCCCCCTTAGTCTTCTCTTTTCCAAGCTGAAGAGTCCTAGTCTCTTTAATCTTTCCTCGTATGGGACCCTCTCCAAACCCCTAATCATTTTAGTTGCCCTTTTCTGAACCTTTTCTAGTGCTAGAATATCTTTTTTGAGGTGAGGAGACCACATCTGTACACAGTATTCGAGATGTGGGCGTACCATGGATTTATATAAGGGCAATAATATATTCTCAGTCTTATTCTCTGGTGATCATCTGGTGATTAACAGAGAAACAGTTAATATTTTGTTATATCTTCATCAACGACTTAGATATTGGCATAGAAAGTACGTTTATTAAGTTTGCAGATGATACCAAACTGGGAGGGATTGCAACTGCTTTGGAGGACAGGGTCATAATTCAAAATGATCTGGACAAATTGGAGAAATGGTCTGAGGTAAACAGGATGAAGTTTAACAAAGACAAATGCAAAGTGCTCCACTTAGGAAGGAACAATCAGTTTCACACATACAAAATGGGAAGAGACTGTCTAGGAAGGAGTATGGCAGAAAGGGACCTAAGGGTTATAGGGTTATGAGTCAACAGTGTGATGCTGTTGCAAAAAAAGCAAACGTGATTCTGGGATGCATTAACAGGTGTGTTGTGAGCAAGACATGAGAAGTCATTCTTCTGCTCTACTCTGCGCTGGTTAGGCCTCAACTGGAGTAATGTGTCCAGTTCTGGGCACCACATTTCAAGAAAGATGTGGAGAAATTGGAGAGGGTCCAGAGAAGAGCAACAAGAATGATTAAAGGTCTTGAGAGCATGACCTACGAAGGAAGGCTGAAACAATTGGGTTTGTTTAGTTTGGAAAAGAGAAGACTGAGAGGGGACATGATAGCAGTTTTCAGGTATCTAAAAGGGTGTCATAAGGAGGAGGGAGAAAACTTGTTCACTTTAGCCTCTAAGGATAGAACAAGAAGCAATGGGCTTACACTGCGGCAAGGGAGGTTTAGGTTGGACATTAGGAAAAAGTTCTAAACTGTCAGGGTGGTTAAACACTGGAATAAATTGCCTAGGGAGGTTGTGGAAGCCCCATCTCTGGAGATATTTAAGAGTAGGTTAGATAAATGTCTATCAGGGATGGTCTAGACAGTATTTGGTCCTGCCATGAGGGCAGGGGACTGGACTCGATGAAATCTCTAGGAGGTCCCTTCCAGTCCTAGAATCTATGAATCTATGAATCATCTTCCTATCCCAATAAAATAATTACAAGAGTTTCAGATCTAATCCCTTGGCAGGATTTTAGTTAACTTTCCTTCCCCAATCCATGATGAAGTCTTGGAAAGATTTTCCTTGGCTTGGTTTCTTCTTGAGTCTTCTGTTATTCTTAGCTATCTGTGGCAGCTTACTTGTAGAGATGGACGGGATGAATTGTGGCATACATGCTGTATGAGCAGGCTAGTAGAGTATGTGTGTGCATGTGCATATTCATTTCAGAATTTTATACCCTTGTCCTTATTTCCCTGAAATTATAGGAAAACACACCTTTCAGGCTCATTTAGATTCAAACTTACATTTGTTCCATGCCTTCAGGGTTGACTGAGGTGATATTACAGCTCCTGAATATGCAGGCTCTGAATGTAGAGATGCTGTAGGATTGTAATTCTTTCTTGACAATTATGTCCTGTGTCTTTGTGGCAGTCGAATATAAGGCACAATTTAGACAATGTGTTGCCTAAATTACCTTACTACAGTGAGAGTAATTAACCATTGGAGCAGCTTGCCAAGGGCTATGGTGGATTCTTCATCACTAGTAGCAATTTTCAAAACAAGATTGGATGTTTTATTTAAAATAGCTGCTCTAGGAATTACTTGGAAAGTTCTCTGGCCTAGGGTATACAGGGGGTCAGACTAGAACATCGCAATTGTCCCTTTTGGCCTTAGAATCTATGAATATGACTTTTGATTAAAGATAACCATTTAAAATGACTCCTTTCTATCCCACAAGTTAAATAAACTTAGAATCATAGAATCATAGAATTTCAGGGTTGGAAGGGACCTCAGGAGGTCATCTAGTCCAACCCCCTGCTCAAAGCAGGACCAAACCCAACTAAATCATCCCAGCCAGGGCTTGTCAAGCCTGACCTTAAAAACCTCTAAGGAAGGAGATTCTACCACCTCCCTAGGTAACCCATTCCAGTTCTTCACCACCCTACTAGTGAAAAAGTTTTTCCTAATGTCCAACCTAAACCTCCCCCTCTGCAACTTGAGACCATTACTCCTTGTTCTGTCATCTTCTACCACTGAGAACAGTCTAGATCCATCCTCTTTGGAACCCCCTTTCAGGTAGTTGAAAGCAGCTATCAAATCCCCCCTCATTCTTCTCTTCTGCAGACTAAACAATCCCAGTTCCCTCAGCCTCTCCTCATAAGTCATGTGCTCCAGCCCCCTAATCATTTTTGTTGCCCTCTGCTGGACTCTCTCCAATTTATCTACATCCTTCTTGTAGTGTGGGGCCCAAAACTGGACACAGTACTCCAAATGAGGCCTCACCAGTGCTGAATAGAGGGGAATGATCACATCCCTCGATCTGCTGGAAATGCCCCTACTTATACAACCCAAAATGCCATTAGCCTTCTTGGCAACAAGGGCACACTGTTGACTCATATTCAGCTTTTCGTCCACCGTAACCCCTAGGTCCTTTTCTGCAGAACTGCTGCCCAGCCATTCGGTCCCTAGTCTGCAGCAGTGCATGGGATTCTTCCGTCCTAAGTGCAGGACTCTGCATTTGTCCTTGTTGAACCTCATCAGATTTATTTTGGCCCAATCCTCTAATTTGTCTAACTTCCTGTGTATTAATGATCTAAACCACACGGCTGGATCTGAATCCAGATCCGAACCTTCCCAGAGTTTGGCCATGGTGGGGAATGGTTTGGAGCTGGAGCTTTGGTGTGGATCCACCTTTGCTATCTCCATGAATATCACTGTAGGTAAATGGAGTACTCATAAGTAGTCTACTAGGAGAGCCTGGCACAAACACCAAGATACTGACCAAGGAATACAGAGAGGAAGGGTGACCCAGAAGTTAGGGCCCTGCCCAGGGCCTCAGGAGGCCTGGGTCAGGTCCATATTCTGTTACAGACCTCCTGGGTGATGGAAAATCAATGGCGTAAAGCTTCTAAATACCTTTTAAAAAAATCTGATTCTTAGCATCTCTCTGCGTCTGTTCCCCATCGGCACAATGTGGGTAATAGAGCTGCCCTTCATCCCAGAGATGCTGTGCGGATAAGTGCCTTAAAGAGCATTAGGCCCTCCGATAACAGGTGTCATAATTATCATAGCTGGGAATGAGACATCATACCTTGTTTTAAGCTCTTTGTAGACAAAGAACACTGTCCGCATCTATAAGTTATGGTTTTAACTTCTCAAGAATCATATTATTTTCGGAGCTAAGGGTATTTCAGTTCCTACACTCATTATTTCACCTTATCTGTTTTGGAGCGAGGCTGCCAACTGCATGTAATTATGATAAATGAATGCTGGTTTTGTGATATGGACTGTTTTCACTAGTTACGAAACTTCAGTGACAACCCCAAAAGGAATGTTGCTCAAGGCAGTTGTAGTAATCAGAGGAATGATTTTCCATCACACTGGTCAGGTTGAGATTTAGACCATAATCGCAGAAGCGAGAGACCAATTAGTAGTATTTCTTGGCTGATCAAATCACGGCCTTTGTGGAGGTCGTCTTGGAATTGGCAAATGTCCAGGATATGCTGCACTGCAACACTTTCCAAGTGTCCATGCTCTGTATTTAAAAGACAGCTGATATTCTTGTTAGTATTTTTATAACAATAGTACCTAGATGCTCAATCATGATTAGAACCCCATTGTGATAGGGACTGTGTAAATGCATAGTGAGAAACAGCCTTTCCCCAAAGAGCATACAATCGCAATACATGTGAGCTAGGAGAGGAACCAGAGGCCTGCAGAGGGGAACACATGGTGACACAGCAAACCAGTGGCAGAGCCAATAATAATAATTATTATTAATTAATAATAATTCCTGGCTCTTGTCACTGCTCAGGGCCCACAGATATTTATTACTGTAACTATAGGGAATATGGCATCTCAGATACTGCTATACGAAAACCATTGGCAAATACTGACTTTGAACGGCAGCCATTATATGTCTGGAAGCACAGGTGAGATATGTGTTAATGTACATGAGCTTTTCATTAGCAAGTATGTAGTTAAAGCCATTAAGCACAGTGTCTAGCTGCTGTACTCATTTTCAGGCCAGGTTTTGATCCAATCACTCTAATTGAGTAACATCTTACTGTATGAATAGTCCTACTGAAGCCAATGGGACGATTGTGGAGTAACTTGCTAGTCAACATCAGTGAGGGCATCAGAATCTGGCCCTAATGTAGATTTAGTACATCACTGTTGTAGGTTAAAGTGGTGGTGTGTTCACCCCACACAGGATTAGAAGGGGTTAAAGTGGCCAGGAAGGCCAATGAACTGCCCTGGCTGCACCTGGAAGAAGAGCCAGGGAGCAGGGAGTTGATTAAAGGAGGCTCAGATGGGTGGGGATAGGTGGGGTCTATAAAGCCCGGGAGCTGAGAATGGACAGGGCTGCTGGGAAAGTCTGCAGGAAGGCAGGCTGGAGTCACTCCCTAGGGAGAGGAGGGGGTGGTTTGGAACTGGTACTCCCGGAGAAAAGGGGGAACTGGGAAGAGTAGGAGGCAGTCCAGGGAGAAGCCATGAGGGCTGAGAGGGTAGAGCCCAGAACTGCTGAGCTGAGGGTCCCTGCACTGGGTAGGCCTGGGCTCCCCTATTTTCCACAGGGGAAGTGGCATCATCCGGGCAGCCCAGGAGAAGACTGCCAGAGACTGTTTGCATAGAAGGACTATGGGTAACCCCAGAAGGGGGGAAACACAGATGGGACCTGAAGAAGATGCTGTGGTTCCTGGGGTGATGCCAGTCCTCAGGGTGAGTGGACCCTGTGACAGTTAAATAGTTAAATGTCAATTGGTATGAATCCCACTGGATTCTTATTAGTAGCCATACTGCAAGAACAGATGGAAAGCCTGATCCAAACCCCAGTGAAGACAATCCAAAGCCTCTCATTGGACTTTGGGTCAGGTCCAAAGTCCCCAGTGAGGATTCGAGCATGATTGTGCTAGGTCCTGTACAAACACGTAGGAAAATGCATTCCTTGCCCCCAAAGAACTTGCAGTAACATGTAAAAGTTTTAAACATAAACCAACACGGTTCATACTAATTCAGTGTTGTCAGATGCTCAGCTGGTGTAAATCAGCGTAGCTCTATTGACATCCGTATAGTTATCCTGACTTACACCAGCTGAGGCTCTGGGCTTAGGTGCACAATGTTGTAGATTTTTGAAAAAATCAGGATCTTAATTCAAAGTGTGGGGATGTACCTTAACGAGTTGAACTCTAGATTTCTGCTCTCATTAGAGCTCAGCTACTGCCATTATCTTACAAGAATTACTTTTATTGGGCCAAATTCCTTCTTGGTCTAACTCCATTTTGAAGTCAGAAGAATTACACTAGAAATGAATTTGTCCCTGGACTCTGAAATTAGGTATATATTTCAGGAGATGCCTTCTGATTATTTAGTCCAGACCCTTCCCTTCTGTCTTGCCATACTTCTGATTAATACAATATGCCCCACAGTGTACCGTAGATCGTGCTAATAGACAGTGTTCGTAAAAATTGTAATTCTTGAAGTCACAGCACTGAATTAGAGCTTTTTTGGTGTTTGGGTAAACCCATTTGAAATCCAGCTGCCTGCCAGCTGTGGATATTCATAGCAAGTTATTCTTCTGGCTGCTTTTCACTCTAACTTTTTATTTAAAAAGCTTAATGAGTGGTTTTATTGCCATCTTAAAGGTCTATTTATAATCCCTTCATCCCAAGATAAATGTGTGCATCTGATTCTTGACATCTCTATATATTTAATATTGTACAGAGCGGTGTGGTATAATATAACTACTTTCTTGGCATGTGTTTGAAATGATTGCATTACTTGGCAGTTTGAGTAACTGTGTCTGTTCATTTAAAATGTGGGTTTTGTAGATATTTAAATCTACTATTTTTAACAAAGACATTTTCCCCCATTAGTCAACCATCCTTTACTTTTTCTTAACACTTCTTGGGCTCTGAATACCCATAGCAGAGTGGAAAATGCTGTAAGGTTTTGGAAGACTCCACTTAGTTCATTCTGCTGTGAAGATGCACCCAGCACTGGCTGCAGTTTTTAGCATTTGGATACATCAGATTAGGTGCCTAAACCCACAGTCAGGCAAGTGCAAAGCACCAGTTCGATCCACCTGAAGCCAACAGGACAATTCTGGAAAGCGGTCTCTTTTCATTTACTGGGAGAGGTATCCAACATTAGGAAGTAGCTAATTATCAATGGGAGTTGGGTGACTAACTCCTATTTATTCCTTTGGAAATCTTCCCTTGGCAAATAAGGATTCATAGAGGTTAAGACCAGAAGGGCCCATTAGATCTAGTGTCTAGGCTTAGATTGTGCCTTCAGAGACAGTCCTGAGCAAGGGGTTTTGTGTAAACAGAAGGAGGCCCAGGCAGGAAGGCACCGTGACTGAGACATGCTTCTCTGATTGCCCCTTGTTCTGAGAGGCTAATTGTTTGCTGATGGCCTATACCCACAGAAAGTTATGACACACACACCACCTCCCCCCCCCCACACACATACATACACCCCTGCTGGTTCAGCTGTACTGGATGGAAAGTGGGAGGGGAAAGGGGCGGAGCCAAGACTCTGTTCATACTCACTGCCCACCTGCTCCAGGAGGAAATATAAGTGGGCATGTGCCACTTCTCACTCCATTGGGACTGGACTCAAAATCCAGGAAACTCGCATGGAGGAATTACGGGAGGTTTTTCACTCCTCTGCAGAAGCATGGAGTCCAAGGCTCAGTCCAGTCATAAGTATTTAGGGCTGCTACGGTTCTAATAGAATTCAGTATCAAAACTCATATTAAATTCACTGGCACAGGATCAAGCCCTTAGGCACCTGCTTTAGAGGCCCCACAGCTAAAGATTTTGGCTTTTGTTTAGAGAAGGTATTGATTTATCCTTTACATGTAATTATAGAACTATTTCAGCAGGCTGAGTAGAGACATTTAAACCATCATCCAGGGGAACAAGAAAACATGAGGCTAAGAGGAGCTCTGACAAGGCTGTTGGGGCCAGAGTGCATTCATAACATGCAGGAGTAATAGGGAACATTGCAGGCTGCGCAGAAAAGGGTTCAGGGGACTTGCTAAATGATAGCAAGTTGTGCAAAGGTACCTCGCCCAAGGCCATACATTCTGGGGACAATGGAGCAGATGTAGAGCTGATGTAAATCAATGTAGTTCCATTGAAATATTTCAAAAATGGCTGAGGGTCTGTCTCATTATGCAGAATTTGGTAGTGGTGGAATAGACTGGTTTGAAAAAAGACCAAATGTATTTACCCATATCTAGATGTGAACTCAGACAGAAGCTTTCTATACAAGTCTGAAATGTTGGGGTGAACTTTTGCTCTTCTGTCTCCTTAGCATGACTGGAACTGAATATGCTTGAGAGGAGAGGCTGAGGGAACTGGGCTTGTTTAGTTTGCAGAACAGAAGACTGAGGGGGGGGGGGGTTGATAGCAGACTTCAACTACCTGAAGGGGGATTCCAAAGAGGATGGAGCTCAGCTCTTCTCAGTGGTACAAGCAGCAATGGTCTCAAGTTGCAGTGGGGGAGGTCTAAGTTAGATATTAGGAAACACTATTTCACTTGGAGGGTGGTGAAGCACTGGAATGGGTTACCTAGGGAGGTGGTAGAATCTCCATCCTTAGAGGTTTTTAAGGTCAGGCTTGATTTAGTTGGGTTTGGTCCTGCTTTGAGCAGGGGATTGGACTAGATGACCTCCTGAGGTCTCCTCCAGCCCTAATCTTCTATGATTCTATGCTAAAATGTCATGAGAATGGCTATCCTTGTGGCATATCTATCCGTGACCAAAAGTGCCAGAAATTTCCTGAGAAATACCTTTCCTGAGAAATACCCATATTTCCAGGCTATCTGTGTAGGTGCCAGAGTTATGCAGAGTTTGCCCATCATCTTTAAAAAGCCTGCCCAGCCTTCTTCTTGTGGGCTTGGATAACCCCTTAGAATTATAATTCAGCAGGTACTGGAGCAAGCTGCGTGTTTCAATAAGCGGCTATCCTTGGTCCCAATGCTTTGCTATGAAGGTTCAACATGACCTGAACTGTCAAAGCAAAATCAAACGAAAGGTTTCTGAATTTCAAAAGATCCAGGCAATGAGCTCCCTAACCCTTTATATTTAATTAAGTCCTATTTTTACCAGTTGTAAAAGGCATGTTATTAAGTTAACTAATACAATACACTTATCCTCAGCTGGAGTCCTCCCTGTGCCTACTGATATCATTAAATTCTATTCAGATGCCACATTTTATTGCTGAGATATATTCACCAGAGCAAGTTTTAAGCTTTCAGAAATGTCATCATAACTATACTCAGGAGCTATCTCTTTATCCTGTATCCTTCGCTATCTACGAAACAGAGAGAAATGGTCTGTTAGAGATAGCATTAGGAATAAGAAACTGGGAGGTAAAAGAAAATTACTTGCATATTACTTACCAAGGAGCTTATGAATTGGAAAAGGAGGTGCAAATGTCTTAAGAAGTGTGTGAATAATAATGATACAGATAACAGCTGTCTTAGCTCCTACTTGAGTTGAATGTGATATACAGCAGTTGGGATCATTAGATACATGAAGAGTTACTTACTGCTCCCTGTTACATTTAAAATTTGCCTCTCTTCAGTAACACCAGCTTCCATGCTGCAAAGATTTATGCATATGGTTAACTGTAAGTATCTTTTGCAGGATCAAGCCTATAGAAGGTAATAGGATGTGCATTCTATAGCAGTCAATCAGCGGAAATAAGTACTAGTCTAATGTAATATTTGATCAAATTCCTTATAACATGCTTTCCCAACACACTGTGTTTCACCCCTTTTCAAAAATTCTTTCCACATGAAGAACATTCCCATTTCCCCAGTCTCTGAAATGTGGTCTCTTCTGCTTCATACTGGTGAAAAGGGGACATAACCAAGTTTCATCACTGTGAAACTGGTGTGGCTTCAGTTGCGTTAAGTGAGAGGAAAGCCACACCTTTCATCTAACTGTCTGCCTATCTAAACTATCTACAAGGGTCAAGATTTTCAGAGAGACTAGTGAGCTTGGGTGACTGTTTTTGGGTGCCCAGCTTGGAAACACCTTAAAGATTTTTCAGAAAGTGTTGAGCATCCACCCTCTAAAAATCAGGGGACCTTTACAGTATCTCTAGTTGGGGCCCAAAATCACTAGTTGCTTCTGAAAATCTTGGTGAAGGCACCTATCTCCTTGGTATCAAAGTGCTGGGCAAAAATTTCCTGAAGTATATGAAGTTTGGACAACTTCTCTGTTCCCCTGGGTACAGAAGTGTCTGACTTTGTGCTGGGCCAGGATATTTTTACAATGGGGATTGTAGATGGGAAAGTCTCTACCACGAAGGGCCATTATACACTTTGCTCTGAAAACAGACAAGTGGGGATCAAAATGCGCTATGTGTAATCAAGTCCAGAGGCAGCATCCCAACACAAAGAACACGCTAACATGCGTCTCTCCAGCTGTATCATCCCTGTGAAGGGTAGGAGTCTTGGGAAGAGGTGGATGGTGCCTGTGGCGAGGTGGTTTTGAGGTTCCTTTTTTGGTAAAGGCTTTGTTGATTAGAACTAGGCCTTTAACAAAAGAGTGTTCTGAAAGAACAGAGTCAGTGGCGTTTGCCAGCCAATTGTGGTTGGTTGTATTCCTGGAGATTGCATCACATGACATAATCTTTAATTAAAGATTAATCTTTAATTCCTGGAGACTCCAGGCCAATCCTAGGATGTGATCGTGTCGGCCTTTGCTAGTTCTGAGGCCAACTACACCAACTTCATTCGCCTTGGGGAGGTGTCATTCAACCCCGGGAAGTAGAGACTGCAGTAATTTATCCTTGAGGTGACAGAAGCATGGGCCACTATGGCTAGATCTTTGTCAGAGATGAGAAGGTTCAGTTTCTATACTTCACAAAGATGGAGGAAGGCATCCCATGCTGTAGCATCCCACATGGAAGTTGGAGGGAGGAGTTTGAAGGAGGTGTCAGGAAGCCAGTCTGCATGCACACGGTTAGGATCCTGTTGGCCACCACTGTTAAGGAGCAAGAGGGAACCCATTATGACCCTGACTTGAGGCATTAAATTACCTTTGTGGTATGTGGTCTGATGCCCTCAGGGGCTGGTGGAGTATGGTCCCATGAGCAGACATGGGAGGGTGTTGTCACTTCATGTAACAATTACTCCCCCAGTATTCCAGGAGAAGGCCTATACCAGTAGCAGATTATCTCCTACTATGTCCTAGGTGCTCTCCAGTGGATGGCATGATGTAGGGCGGAGATAGCTAATACTCTGCCCAGTCATCACTCCTGCCATGCCACTCCCTACCCACCTGCATAGGAGGGGGAGGAGTGCCTGCAGACACTGCGCTAGTCCCAATGCTACCCCATGATACAGCTGCCCTAGTCTTGGGACCAATGCTGAACCCCCTTCAAGACACTCCTGTAACTTAAGTACACCCTTTCCCAGAGCACCAACCTTGTAGGCACTGGCTTGCAGGTCACCTCTCCAGAGACGCATGATAGTTGGAGTACATAACACACAAACTCTGCAAAGGGGAGTCTAACACAATTCCTCTTTATATTAGACTGCACAAAAGATCTATAGATATAGCCAAAATAATAAACAACTATCCACCTCCATTTTCTCAGCACTTTGGAGTGCTCTTTGAGATCTGAGCTTTTTAAAAAGTCCAGGATCTTCCCCCGCTCCCTCTGGACATCTGGCACATGCCTTCTTCTCTGGAACATGGAGTCTCTTCTCACCAGCCATTCTGGAGAGAGGGAGAATATAGTGGCCAGTCCCCTTAGTTGGGTGACCCCTACTCAGCCTCATCAGGCAATCAGTCTCCCACCATGTGATCCATTGGTTAGATCCAGTCTACCAGGTGGACTAGTTATCTTGGACTGACCACTTTGTCCAAGAATGTTTCAATTTGAATAGAAGAATATCCAGGTTTAATAACCTTCTGAGTCTTTGTACACGGGGCTGTGGGTGCAGATTTGCCTTTTGGAAAATTTAGTCCATAATTATTGTAAAATGACTAGATGAATTAGGAATACATTTTACTTTTCAGGGTATAAAACAGACCATGAAATTAATATTCTGACACAGTAGAATAGTCCCTGCTATTACTTAAACTGGCTTAATTGGAGTTATAGCAATTTCAGATGGCATAGCAGCAGCACCATATAAATTTGATATGCGTCCGTATGAATAATACACCCATTATCCAATTCCCTTTCCAACTAATTTCATTCCCTTCTTAAAAGATGTTAAAGCCCCTGTCACCTACTTAATAATAAAGATATTTTGCTATTAGGAAAGAAATAGTGTAGGAATAAATGATGCAGGGTTGTAAGATGACAGGGTAGAGAATCAATAGAACTGAAGGTGCAGGTCTTATACATTTTGCAATGTAATATACTGCAATGTTCTGTCTGGTTTTTAACGTTATGACAACGTGACTGTGATGTTTCATGACCTACTTCCATTTGCAGATGATTAAGAGATTCTGAACAATCAATGAAATCTCTCACTCACGCACAGACACCCAGTCATGTGCTTGTTTGCCTTTGGAATGTGCAAAAGATGACTGAATGCCCAGATATCCCATCCGTCTGCTGGCAGCGTTCTTCCTGAAATAATGGCTCACTGAACAATCCCAGCCACTGTAACCCACAGAGCTGTGCGGAGAAAGGTCATTTCGGTTTTGTGAAGGATTTTGATATTTCAATCTTTGGTTTCATTCTGACGTGGATGAAAACCAAACATTTCAAAATTCATCCTGAAAGGGACAGCCCTGGAGCCAGGGACCCTGGGGACCCAGCTCAGGGGCAGTCCACCAGCTGGGAGCGGGTCCACCACGGGGAGCGGGTGGACTTCCCCGCTCCCCGTCAGCCTGCCTGGCAAACTGCGAAGGCGTCTGGAAGCCCCAGATCCCAAGTGGGGTGCTCCATGGCAGCCTGTCAGGCAAGCTGTGGGGGAGCTTGGGAATTGAGGGGGGCCTGCCAAAGAGCCAGGCAGCTGTGCTGGGTTCCGAGGGACCGTCAGGGAAATCAAACCATCTCACCAGAATGTTTCGATTTGAATGAATCAGCAGATTCTGATGAACCTGACTAGCTCTAGTGACCCTGCTTACTCAGTGTGGCTCTGTCTCCCTCTAGTGGTGGAGCCACACACAGCTGTGAGGCCATGTGAAGGGACACGCCCTTACTCTGGCAGAGAGGAGATGGAGGATCTCCTCTGGGCCTGGTCAACACCAACGAGGCACATCTCTAAGGCTTGTTCTGCCTGGGGCGGGGGGAATGGGGAGAAACCTTCCCCACCTCAGACAGCAGAGACTAGCTCACTGAGAGGGAGACAACAGCAGACCTCACTGCTCCCAAAGCTGTGTAACCCAGCCTCAGAGCAGTAAGCCCCAAGAGGAAGGGCTGGAGATGGACCCCATTTTTAGATGAAGCCCAAAGGGCTGACTGAGGAAGACCACCTGAGATCCAGGTCACCCTTACTTCTGTTTTCCTACAAACTCCTCTCTTGTAAGGGAAGGAAGAGAGGAGAGGACTTCTCTTTTGTTTGCTTGAAGAATGCCCTCCACCTTGGGTATCTGCTGTGGGGGCAAAAAGACTTTATAAAGAACTGGAAGCAGGGTCTGGAGGGGACTTGATGGCGCTCCTCCCCTCTCCCCACAGTCTGCTACTGTTTTTGAGCTAACACAGCTAGGTCTTTTACCTCAGGCAGGAGAGGCTCATGCTTTTAAATCCTGAGATCCTAGATTACATAGAATTATAGAAGATTAGAGTTGGAAGGGACCTCAGGAGGTCATCTAGTCCAACCCCATGCTCAAAGCAGGACCAATCCCAACTACATCACCCTTCAGATAACTTCAGCTCTCTGTGTAAGATATGTTTGGATACAATCTAGAGGTAGAGCCTCAGCTCAGGTGACTTTAATGGAGTCCTTAACTTCAATGGAGCTACCCCAATTGATACCAGGTCCAAAATCTATTTCAAAAGTCACCTTAACCCTTATTTTTGTGCCTAAAATAGTGGATGGCCTGTTTTTCAAAAGTGCTGAGCACCCACCAGCAGCTCTCTTGGAAGCCAGTGAGCCTTGATTGAATTATACCTGCTGAGATTCTGAACTTTTAGAGCTGAAGGATTTTTGATACTTTAATCATGCTAACTCATGACTGCTTTTTACCCAGCTAAAGCTATAAATAAGGGATCCAGTATTTGAGCCGGTCAAATGTATTTTATTTTTTGTGGGGGGAAAAAATAGAAGAAAACAAAATATCTTGTTTTTTAAAAACATTTATAAACCATGCCCCCCTCAAAAAAAACCTCACACAAACTGAAAATGTGTCCAATTTTAGTTGATGAAAAGTGAAATTATTTTTGGTTTTCAGTCTTTCAAAGCAAACTAAAAAAAAATGGAAATGGAAATTTTCCTGTAAAAGATCAGTTTCTTCAAAAAGCCATTTTTATCATTAAACCCTTTTGAGATATATATATTTACAATCTCTATTCAATATTCCTGGTGGAAACTAATAGCTGTAGGTTACTAGGGGCTTTAGCATGTTGTGTTTTCATTTGCAGTCAACTATTTACACAACTTCTAAGAGTATAGGGGAAGATTTTTCAAAGACACAAATGGGAATTAGGCATCTAAAGCATCTCAGTTTCAATGGAGGTTGGATTCCTAACTCCCATTTGTGCCTTTGAAAATTTCCGCATAGGACATTTACCCCTCTGAGCTTCAATTCAGTAAGTAGAATTAAGGGATATCTTTGTATGGTTATTTTAGAATGGACAATTTTATACTATTAAGCGGAAGGGTCGGGTGAGACCTCATTGAAGCTAGTGAGCTTAACCATAGTTGGTTATTCAGGATAAATGTAAGAAACAATTAAGCTCCTTTATGGAACCAGATATCTGAAACAATATCAGCCTCTACCCAAAACACAGACATGTGGCAAGGTTTGAGTAGAGGCAAAGCCATGTGGCTCAACAGGTTTCCCTGGAGACTAATACAGCAAACACAGGGGCCGGTGCACTGATTGATGGAGTCATGTGTGTCAGGGTGGTGAGAGGAGCAAAGAAGCCCCAGACGCAGAGAGGGAGGCCTTGGCAATGTGATCCTGAGAAAATATTAAGAACTTTGGGGCGGAGTGCTGGCTGAAATAGGCTTGGAACAATGAGCAAAGAATCTATCTCCTGCTTTTTGAGTCCTAATGTGTTCAGGGAAACAGGACTTTGTACACTGTAACTAAACAGGGTTGCATCAAAGAAATACCTGATTGAGACATCAATATCTTCTCCTAACAGAAACACTGAAAATTGGCTGTTTAAGTCAAAAAAGGGTAACAATGCTTTACACTCTTACATATTTTCAAGAGATTACTCGAAGTGGGAATGTATTGGAATAATTATCTGCCTTCCCTTACCTGTTAATTTCCAGGCTTTTCATGCTTAATTTTTACTGTAACAGTTGTGGTGAATTCATTTTAACTTTCATGTTGAGTAACGAACTGACAGGTAATGAAGATTTTTGCTGGTGAATACATATATGCTCAAAGAAGACATTTTATTGCAAAGTATTTTAAGGATAGACTTGCTTGCACACATACTTATTCAAACAACAAAAAGCCATTTTTAGGCTGTGTAGCTCTATTGTCACTAGAACTGAGCAAAATATTTGCAGGGAATAATTTATGCAAAGATTTCAACCTCCTCTTCATGATTTGTGTGGAAACAGTTTACAGTTTTCTTAGTTGTATTCATTTGAAGCTTTTCACAAATAATGCGTGTGGCTATTTTGGTGACTATTTCCTGATCAATAGGTTGTTTGCAGACAGTTCATTATGAGCAGTAGGTATTTGAAATGAAAACTCCACTGGTTAGTTTTGATTGGACACATCACCACAGGGTCAGGCTTCTCTTCCCTGATTCAGGAAAACACTACAGTCATGACTTGAATGGAACTTAAGCACATACTTAATGTTCAGAGTGTGCTTCAGTTGTTTTCAGAATGAGGCTGCTTTCCTGAATCGGGACTATAATGCAGGTTACTCTTGAAATTGGGTATCTGAAATTGGGGAGCAGAGATAGCTCAGTGGTTTGAGCATTGGCTTGCTAAACCCCGGGTTGTAAGTTCAATCCTTGAGAGAGCTATTTGGGAATTGGTCCTGCTTTGAACAGGGGGTTAGACTAGATGATCTCTTAAGGTCCCTTCTAACCCTAATATTCTACAATCTGCTGTCAGTTGTGTTCATGACCTTACTATTCACTTTGTCAGTATTCTCCAATGTTAGTTTAAAATCTGCTGTTTCCAATAACATTCCAGCTGGGAAACTTGCTCACCACAATATCTGTGGAAAGGGAACACTACCACAACCAAAGCAAATTCTGATTTCTATCCGAGTGAATATTCAAGGGGAAACATGAGCTATTTGCTTGATTTTAATTACAGCTAACACAAAGGATATTGTGCATGGAGCAAAAGGATTTGGAATAAAGGTTTTCCTCATATATTATCTAACCGTCAAAGTACAGAATGAAGCATGTAAGTGGGTTGCTGCTTTCTCTGCTTGTAATTATGTAAGACAAGGGCAGCTGTTTACAATTTGCAGATTGTATTTTCTCCACCTCTGCTGGATAAAACAAAAGCCTTGGGATCATGTCAAATTTATGTAGCAGTATCAACAAGTGAGACTTCCTTCTTTGCACAGTCTGCTCCAACTAACATGGATACTCTGGGAAGACACTGCACCATACAGTGGGGAACAGTCCATCGCTAAAATCTCATTGATGCTAATGTGCTATGTGGAATTGTTACTAATCAGAGAAAAGCACATACAAATAATTGCAGTTGAGGTTTTTTTAAAAGCACCTAAGGGATTTCGGAGCACATGTTCCATTGACTTTCAATGGGACTAATGATCCTAAACCCCTTAGGCACCTTTGGAAAACTCCCCCTGTAACTCATTTTGTTTAGAGGAAGGAAAACAATTCTTCATTTATGGACACAAGACATGGCCCCTGAAAAGAAACATTGGAATGACC
This sequence comes from Mauremys reevesii, assembly GCF_016161935.1. Classification (NCBI taxonomy): domain Eukaryota; kingdom Metazoa; phylum Chordata; order Testudines; family Geoemydidae; genus Mauremys; species Mauremys reevesii. The sequence goes on from NC_052627.1 coordinate 6,817,642, forward strand.
CGACTGAATGGAAGGCTGCTTGCTATTTAAGGGTTACCCCCTCAAGGAAATAAAGCAGCTAAACGCTGGAGGATGTTAACCTGGTTAAAGGTGAGGTTACAGAAAGTGTAATTTACTTTACACACTGCTTTTACAGTGAGAAACTAAAACTGAACCTGGGAAAAATGGATATAATACTAGACCCCTCACCTCTCACACTGCATTGCAACCTGACTATGTTGGGTTATGTGCAGTTTGCACACACAACTTTATTTAACACTAGTTAAGTTTCAATACACTGAACCATACAGAATACAAAATTCAGGATTAAAAAGTTGCATAATTAACCACTCTCAAGTTAGGAAATGCCAGAATGATTGTTGCCCAGGCTACCTTAATTCAGCCCCCTTGTGCGTATGCACTATAATACAGTTTGTAATAGTATGCAGAAGTGACCACCCATGAAAAGTTTTGTGTAAGTGACTTAGCATCACATTGAAATTCAGTGGTAGAGGCAGGGATAGAATCTAGGTCTCCAGGGTGGTATTCAACTGCCCTAACCTTGAGCCTATCCTTTATCTTTCTGCAGGAATGCGTTACCTAGGGAGGTGGTGGAATCTCCTTCCTTAGAGGTTTTTAGTTGGGGATCGGTCCTGCTTTGAGCAGGGGGTTGGACTAGATGACCTCCTGAGGTCCCTTCCAACCCTGATATTCTATGAGTCCCCTGCCCAATGAATTGCACAACCCACTGGGGATATCATCTGGCAGCTCCTCCACAGAGCCATGAGCACTGGTGTGTACCTGGCGTGGTTCACAAACTCCCCCAACACCTGTCCCTTTTGCAATGCAAGGGAGACCCTGGTGCACATCTACTCTGAATGCATCATGTTCCTGCCCTTCTTCCAGCTCACCTTGAACCTCCTATTGTCTCCTAGTGAGGTTCTGGCTGCACTTTTCACTGCACCTTCTGATCCACTCACACCACGTCCATGGCCCCACAAAGCTGTGATACCTTTTCGTCAACCTCCTCCTTGCAATGGTCAAGTCAGCCATCTAACATACCAGAAAGCTGGATGGCAGAGGGTGCTCTGTGACTGTGTGGCCTATTTCTGTCACTTTATCTGAACACTTCTCTGGGTGATGTCCACTGACTCGTTAGATGCCTTTTGAGGAGCAGTGGGCACTGTCTGAGGTTCTCTGCTCAGTGTCCTGCTCTGGATCCCTGAGTCCTTTCATCAGACCCCACTCCTGCTCCTGTTTTTTCTCATTTGTTGTCAGGAAATCAGCTGAAGCCTGGACTCACTGGTTCCTCCCCTTAGCTGGGTGGGAGGGCCTTTAGTTTTGCGGGGACTCAAACCCGCCCAATCCTGGGGCTTTCAAATAGCATACACCTTCCAATTTCTGCAATGAATGAGACAAATGTCCTAAAGACAACAGACTCCTTCACTACATACCCCTGATCCATCCCCAGAGCAGATCCTGTGCGCTGAATGAACATGAGGTCTGATGTAAATAACACCAGAATATGGGATCTGTAATTAAAGACTTTATCATAATGCATATGCACCAGGGGACTGAACGAAGACTGTATGGGCAATGTTCATTCTGGCACTTCCTGACTTCAGAGTGCTTGACTTTGTAACATCCTTTTTAATCCTCAACATTATTGGCAAAAGAGAGTTTAGGGGAATTTGGATAAGATTTAGCTCAAATGCTCAGGGCCTGATTTTCAAAAGTATGCACCACCCAAGTCAGGTCATATATTTAGGTGCCTGCACAGAAGCTTTTGGGAGCTTAGCAGTTTTGAAAAATCTGGCCTTCAAATCTTGGAGGCTTTTCGGAACCAAAGGCAGATTCTGAACGTTTGGAAATCACCCATCACTAATAATCTGCTTAATGTGTTAATGATGGATACCTCTGTAATTACTGGATACATATTTAAAATATTATGAAGTTTTACTTGCAGTATTCTAAAATTATAGGCAATCTACCACAACCCTTGGTAATTTGTTCCAATGGCTAATTTCTCTCACTGTTAAAAAATTAGGACTTATTTCCTCTCTGACTTTTTCTAGCTTCCACTTTCAGCCCTTGGATCTTGTTACATCTCTGTCTGCTAGATTGAAGATCAAATTTCTCTTCTCCATGTAGGTACTGTGATCGAGCTCTGTTAAGCTAACTAGTCTCTAGGGATTCAATCTATCACTATCAGGCATGTGTTCCAATCCTTTAATCCTTCTTGTGGCTCTTCTCTGAACCCTCTCCAATTTACCAACCTTCTTCTTGAACTGTGGACACGGGATCGGCAGTCACATCAGTGCCAAATACAGAGGTAACATACCCTTTGTAACAACAAAATGCACTGCAGTAAACCACCCAAACCATCAAGCTCATGTAAATGTCATGCACCCATTTAATTTGGCTTTCCTGATTCAAAAGGAAATCTTACTTAATATGGAAAAGAACAATGACTGCTTTGCCCCTAGTGCATCTGTGCAGTAATGAAGTGCAGGAACATAATCCAAATATTTTCAAACACTGATGCTCACTTTCAAATCCTCACGAAGCTGATGCAAGTCAAAGTAGCATATTTTTCATTCAGCAGTTGTGAGAGTGTCTCTTTTCTGAGCACAGAGATAGGTGGGTACATAAATGAGTAGCTGAAAGAGTCACATCTATAAATCTTTACAGTGCTCTCCCCTACATGAATCAGAGCTTTGCTTCAACGTTGCCACTATACCATCTTCCAACCCCCCGTTCTGACCTCAGGGCAGCTGGGAGCTGCCTCAACCTGGTGCACAAATTGCAGGATGCTTGTGAACCCCCCCAGGGGGCTGTAAGGGTGGCAAGAATGCCCACGAGAATACAGCATGCTCCAGCCATGTGGCCTCTTGCCCCAAGAATGCTAGGAGGAGATGGATTGAAGCTGGATATTTAAGCTGGTTTTACACCACCTCAGCGTTCCTTAAATGTGGCTTCATGTCATAGGGATGGATCTGGCCCAATACACATACACTAAAACAATGGACAAAATAATTGGTGTGGTTGGGGAGTCAATGAATCAGTGTAGGAATAAACATGGGGACATCTAAGCAAAGATTCATTCATGACACTTCCTAAAATGTTGATCACTTGTCTTCCATAAGTTGGTGTAACATGATATCCCCATATAAAGCTGCTAACAGTCATCTTGAGGGTACATTAATTTCATAATGAACCACTCCTAGGATCACACTTCTTTAATCTGGCCAGGTTGAAATGTGTTCAAAGGAGTATGTGTATCTTCTGCTGTCTTCCTACAGAGGCATTCCTGCTGCTGCACTGTATGAGGATGAAGTGATATGTTAGGAAGTGTAAATTTGCCTGCATTTGAGATGAAAAGATTGGAAATCAGGCCATTACATGTGCCAGTAGGAAGCGAGTTTCATTTTCATTTTCTGTATCAGTAAAACTGTGTTTTACTTTGAAGCGAAATTCTAAGTGGGGTGAAGAAAAAGTTTGACAGTTTAAGGAAAGGGAGAGGATGAAGTGCCTGCAAATCAGTCATCTTCCCAGGATATTTCAAAACTAATCAAGCTCATGCTGTTACTTTTAAAAATACTGCAAAGGGGCTGAAATATTAGGTGCCATCCTAAGCAATATAATCAGCCTAACTGTGTTCAACATTGTCACCACTGTACCAGCATGTGCATGTCCAAAGAGAATTTTTCCAGCAAGTGACAACATTTAAGTAACGTAAAATGTGCACCCCATTCGGAAGAGGATCCCCTCCAAAGCAGATGGGATTCTAAGTATCTCAGGACATGGTTTCATGAACTTTTGGGGAAACCTACTCCCAGTTTTGGTCAAGCCAGGGCAGAGTCTGAGAAACTGGGTGGCTGTAGGCGGAAATTATATAAAAGTGGGTGGTTTTGTAAGGTCGCATCCAAGACAAGGCAAAACACAACAAAGGCAGCTGATTTTCATTTTGGGTTTATTTGAATCAAGGGATGGCGAAGGGTGACCCTCACACAAACTGAAACCAGGAAAATGTTAAGAGGTTCATGCAAACCTCTCTGATCAAACTCTTTGAGATCTGCACAGTTCTTTAGGGAAATGGTTATGAACTAGGTTCTTTCGCTCTTACTCAGATTAAGAAGCAGCACTTGATTCTGCCAGGAAATCGATGGGGCAGTTAGAGAAGTAAGATATGACTCCTCGTGATTGTTGATATTACGATTTGTCCTCATGAGATTGGAGTAGATTGTTCCATCATCTGAACAATAAAACCAAAACACATGCTGATACAACAAAGCAGTCTTCTCTCTGGGCATTCCTATATATTCCATAGAGGGGAAATGTCCTTTTTGTTATTGTCTCTGATTGTTCACTGACTTTGTTCTCCAGTCCTACTTTAAAAACTTTTACTTTTCAAAAAGTGTGTGTCTGTTTGGATTGTAAACTCTTGGGGGCAGGGACTGTCTCAAACTGTGTGTTTGTACAGAGCCTAACACAATAGGGCATCATTCTAGGTTGGGGCCTCTTGATGCTTTTGCACTGCTAATAATAATAATTAATTAATAATTAAATAGTAAAAGTAGGAGGTGCAGTCCATTGTGGAAAGGAAATGCTCCCCCAATGAAGACAGTCCTGTTGTTTAGAATGTATAACCAGATACCAAAACACTTGGCTTCATTGTGGTAGCACCACATTGTGGTAGCACCAGGTGAGCCCAAATCAGGGATTCTTTGCTCTGTAAGAATGGTACCTCCACAGAAATGAGTGTTTAATGGATTTATTGCTACTTGTTTTGCAATGAGCAAAATGTGGTTAAGTGTGCTGGTCTGATACCACTGGAGAGTGAAATCTAGTTATCCATGGAATTTATATCGGTTAATTGAATTAGTCCAGATTCCCAAAACCATGTGGGACTGGGCTGATTAGAAAGGGACCCAAACCTATCTTGAACCTAGATATATTCAGGACTGCAGCGATGCTCTTACCCACCTCCCCAGGGCTGGTCCACAACATTTTGGCATCTGAGGTGAGGAGCTCAAATGATGCCCCCATTCCTCCTCACTTGGGCCAAAACTTTGAAAGGTCTCAATTCTGCCTTCTTCCTGTTCTACTCCTCTCATGGTACTGCTTTGCTACCTACCCCAATAAAGGAGAACTAACAATTTAAAATGCCTTGTTCAAAAATTTTAAGTAACACTTAACTTTCAAATGCCTGAACAGCAAAGGTAACTTCTGTTGTCTGCATAGTAAACACTGGCATTTTTATCTGTTTGAAAATTCAAAGTGGTGATTTCCGTGCCTCCTTGGTTGCAAAGATTTGAACTGCATCCTGAAGGTCCACAGTCTGGGCCAGTTCATGCTCTATTGAGATGGTTGCAAGGCCGACCAGCCTCTCCTGTGTCATTGTGGAGCATAGATGTGTTTTTATTAACTTCAGCTTGGAGAAGCTGCATTCTCCACTTGCAACTGTTACAGGAAGTGTTAGAAGTATGTGCAGAGCAACAAAAGCATTTGGAAAGAGGGTGTCATCTTATTTGTGCACATATATTCCAGAACAGTCTTTGGAGTTCATCTTGCTGAAATGTATCTTGAAAGAGCTTTCAGTTCATCACCTAAATCACTTGCATCAATATCACACATGTCATCATGTGTCAACACTGTCTCTAGTGCCCTGCATTGCTGGTGCAGGTCGTCTTCAGGTATAGTGAGGAGTTTTGAAATATCATACAGCATACCAAATATACTGTTGTGTTCCTTGTGCTGCATGAAACGTTCTTCAACTGACTGTATTGCACATCTAGCACCTAGTTAAAGAATTCAACTTTGAATTGTTGTTTGGGGTCTCTTATTGGATTATCCCATGCCCTGTAATCAAAATGTCTTCTTCTCCGGTAGCAAAGAGTCCTGTGGCACCTTATAGACTAACAGGCGTATTGGAGCATGAGCTTTCGTGGGTGAATACCCACTTCGTCGGATGCATGTAGTGGAAATTTCCAGAGGCAGGTATATATATGCAAGCAAGAATCAGGCTAGAGATTGAACTAACCTCATTATCTCTAGCCTGATTCTTGCTTGCATATATATACCTGCCTCTGGAAATTGCCACAGGATTCTTTGCTGCTTTTACAGATCCAGACTAACACGGCTACCTCTCTGATACTTCTTCTTCGGTGACTCTTGTATTCTTGAATGCGTGGGAAAATAGCTTCAAAGTGAAGTTCCTCTGCCAACTTCTGTGCATTCTTCAGAACGTTTTGAAATCCCTCATCTGACCGGTAAGACTGTAGGTGTGACTTTGCTTTGTACAGTTGTTCCATTTCTCCAGATATATCAAGGTCAACACCTTGGAGTCTCTTGCTTACAACATTTATTTCAAACAGTATGTCATGCCACAACACTAAGCCACACAGACATTTGAAGTTATGTAGGTGATTCCATTTCCTTCTGCTACTATTCTCCCATGAACAGTTCCTGTCATAGCATTATCCTCCATAATGGCAACTATGGCATCATCTATCTTCCCAATTTGGTGTTTCATAGGCTTTATCGCCTCCACTCGACTTTCCCATCATGTGGCACTCAGTGGTTTCAGTGTCAGAGACAATGTTCCCAGATGTTGCTTCAAAATTTGCCATTGATGAGTTGATGCAGAGAAAAATACATAGATGCTTTGAATTACGTTAAAAAATTCAGCAGCCTCACTAGAAGCTAATGCTGCATCACTGACCACCAAGTTCAATGAATGAGAACTGCATGGGACAAAAAATGCTCGAGGGTTTATCTCTCGGATCCGTGTCCGCACTCCTCTGTTCTTTCCTCTCATATTGGTACCATTATCGTAGCCCTCACCTCTCATGTCAGCTATCGCAATTCTCGTATCTTCTAGCTTTTTAAGAAGCACATTTGTCACACCAGCTCCTGTAGTATCATCAATGTCAATAAATTCTAGAAAATGCTCTCTGACAACCACCATTGCAGGGACATTTTCACTAGGTTCTGTTAATGGTGCATTTTGAAACAACAAAGTCATTTGTTTCGTATGGCTGATGTCAGGTGTGCAGTCCAGAATAACAGAGTAATATCTTGCTGATTTCAGATCTGCCACAATCTTCTGCTTGACTTTTGTTGCCAGTAACTATATGATCTCATTTTGAATTGTTTTCCAAGGTAGTGGTGTGTGTACATTTCATGGGTGGTGACTCTTCTTAGATGCTCCTGGAGTACAGCATCAAACTCAGCCATCAGCTCCACAATTTTAAGGAAGTTTCCATTGTTTGGCACATACAGCTGATCTGAAGTGCCATGCAGTGCTAGGTTTTGGGTAGCAAGCATTCTCACAATGGCAACGAGCCTTTTCAGAACATTTTGCTAGTAAAGAGACTCTGATGCAATCTTCTCTTGATGCTGATCATCTATGATGGCCTTTAACCTTAGTCTCATCTCAAGTTCTTTCCATCTATGGAATGCTCTCTGGTGATTTGATGCCTTCTCATGGCCTGCCAGATTTCTAGCCAGATTTTTCCAGTCCTTTGTTCCTGTAGAACCCAATGTGACTGGAACATTAGACTGGAAGAGTTTGCAACAAAAACAGTATGCAGCATTCTGGGATTGAGGATATAAGCCATGGCCTTTCCACTTTGTCACCATTGAGGATTTCATGCCAGTGATGTGTCGGATGGAAACTTCTATTTTCATTGTCTTTGGAGAACATGAAGTTTTTCACTTGCTGTGGCCCATGCAGTACAAGGAAGTATCTCAGGTTAATGCTCAACTGGGTCCACAGTCCTGGATCATCTAGACTTAAGGAACTAAACTCAGCAGCAGCTGTTTCTTGCCTCCACCACACTCTTCTCTGATCCACACTTTTCTTCAGGCATTTGGGATGGAGATATGGATGCTGCAGTAGCTGCCAGGTCATCTGCACTCTGACTAACTGGAAGATCAGGCATCTCACCACTCACATCCCCATGGGGGCTGGAAGGGTCACTGTGAAAATTTGTGTCTATGTATCTCAGGAGAGCTCCTTCCTGCTTAGATAGAAACGCTTCCATTGCTTGCTTGCTTTTTCTGAGTGCTGCCCCAGAGGGGCATTTTCTTCTTTCACTCATGACTGCTGTTCTGTGCCAGCTATAGTGGCTCTCAACATGCAATTGAAGGGGACAGATAAGCAGGCTGGTAGCAGGGTCTGAGTGAGGGAAGATATCAGCATCTTAAGGGCCTAACTGGCTCCTACTACTTCAGCTGACTGCCTGTTCTCCTCAAGTGGGTTCAGGGAAGTGGCAGGAAACGGGAAGCTCCCTGAGAAGCTGGTGTGAATCAGTCCGGGCTCCTGGGGGTGCTAGAGAGGTACATAAGAAGAGGCTCCTCCTCCTCTCTCTCCCTGCAGCTCCTGCTGCTTTCTGTTATTCCCGCTCACCTTTTCTCCTGCCTGCCTGTTATGTCTCTTCTGCCCTCCTTCCTCCAGCACAGCACTCCACCATCTCTGTGCATCTAGAGCAGAGAGAATACATATGCACCAGCAGCAGACATGATTTTCTACATTCTGGGTCCTAGTGGTGCTCCCCCCCATACACACACAGTCTGGCTCCTGAAGCGGCCACCTCAGTTAGCCTCATGGTAAGGTCAGCCCTGCACCTCCCGCTGCCATGACCTGAATTAGGCATTATCCAGTTCTTCCAGCATGTCTTAAACCCAACCTCTAAATAATAAATATGATCAGTTCCTTCACAATCATTTAACATAGCATCCAAATGTTGAGAAAACATTTATTCAGAGAGAGAGAAAGAGGCACTTATAGCCCAGGCATCCAAAGTGTATGCTACCTCCACATTGCAAAGGTAATTTAGAGCAGCTGGAAACGCTCATTTACTATGTACTATGAATGACACTTGAGGAAAGTGAGCTGTGAGGTGAGAGTGATAGGTGGAAAAGCAGATATCCAGCTTGTCAGCTTCCTCCATTTATCACAGGTTTACCTTTCTGTTCTCAAGCATGTTTTTGATGAGTAATAAATAGAAACACAGGAAAACACAATTTATTTGCAACATAAGCTAAGTGAGAATAGCAAAGAGCAAAAGTTATTATCTTTTCCAACCTGTTCTGAAACACAAGCCACATGTTGCATCAAAGTCAAAAACTCAGGCCCTTTCTGGGGTTCTGGCTTCATTAACAAAGAAATGAATGGTAACATAACATGGAGGTCAGCTGAAGTCTTCTCCCTAGCCTTAGATGCTGGTGGCATTCCTCACTAAGTGCTGCTCAACCCATATGCTGTATCCTCTCTCCCTGGAGAACCATTCCCACTCCCCTTGTATCTGGGAAGAGTAACAAGTCACCTGATTAACCCCTTCCCAGCGGTGTCATATTCTGCCCACTGGGTAGGATGTTGTCTGCTACAAACTCCTTCAGACTTCAGGCCAGTGGGAGCTGCAATCGGCCGAACCTGCGGACACGGCAGGTAAACAAACCGGCCCGGCCCGCCGGTGCCAAAGGTTGCCAATCATGTACACATCACAATGAGACTGAATGTACAAAACCATCACATGTCTAAGGCAGCCCTCTGGGGACCCTTAGCAAAAAAAATTGTTTTCAAAACTTTTTTTTAGGAGGATTCACTGGCTTTAAAAATGAGGATTGGGGAGTACAAGTTAAGTCATACAGGTGCTTCAGAAATCTTAAAGGGTGATATTTTCAAAAGCACTTAAAGGATTTAAGTGTTCAGGTCCCATGAAATTCAATGGGATTTATTCTTTTAAATTCCTTCTGGGGGAGATTTTCTAAAGCACTTACGTTCAATTAGAACAGTCACTGTAGTTATGCTCCACTTAAGTTATTTGGCAGTGGAAGCCCCGTTACTCCCATGTTCTTTAGGACAGTGATTCCCAGCCACTGGTAGGACAGGGCTTGTTACTCCTCACCTGAGCCCTCTGTGGGGTGTCTGTGCTTCCCGCCTGCAGTTCAGCTGTGCATCCCCTACTCTTCAGTTGAGCTTGGGCCATGTGAGACTCCATGTTCACTGCTATGGATTAGAGTGTGCCTAGCTGAATGGGAGGTAGTCAGCACTGGTGGGTGCAGCTTAGGTCTTAAAATGGGATAATTCCCCCTCCAAGCACTGGGAGTCCCTGCTCTACCGCACCCTAAAATCTCTATAGATTCAGGTGAGCCAGAAAAGCAATGCCTGCTTCTGTTGTGGAGAGTGTGGACTGATCCGATGGGCTTGATCCTTCTGCACCCCATAGGTGTTGAGTTACTCAGATCCCAGGGGGTGGTTGACCCCTGCTCTGCCCCAGGCCTCACCCCCATGCCGCCACTTCTCCAATCTCCCACCCTTGCCCCACCTCTTCCTACCCCCACTCCACCCCCACCCACACTCCACCTCCGTCATCCGTCTTCCTGCCCCTGCACCTCCTGCGCCTTCTACATGCCCCTGAACAGCTGATCACAGTGGGCAGGAGGTGGCAGGGGGGCTGGAACAATTTTTATAGTGAGGGTGCTGAGAGCCATTGAACTAAACTGTAAACCCTGTCTATAATGGAACCACTTCAAGTCAGGCGGTGCGGCAGCACCCCCTGCACCCCAAGTTCCAGCACCTATGGGAGGCGGTGGCAGGGCTGGCTCCAGGCACCAGCAAAGGAAGCGGGTGCTTGGGGCAGCCAAGGGGAAGGGGTGGCACATCCAGGTCTTTGGCGGCAGGTCCCTCCGTCCCTCTCGGAGGGAAGGACCAGCTGCCGAAGAATGAAGTGGCACGGTAGAGCTGCCGCCAAGTGCCACCGATTGCGGCTTTATGTATTTTGTTTGTTTGTTTTGTTTTTCTCCCCCTTTGCTGTTTGGGGTGGCAAAAAAGCTGGAGCCGGCCCTGGGTGGTAGGAGGGAGTGGGAGGAGCTGATTGACATGGCCTGCCAGCTGGTGGGAGACACGGAGGGGGATGGGGAGGCACTGATCTGAGGGGCTGCCAGTGGCTGCTGAGCACCCACAATTTTTTTTTCCATGGTGCTCCAGCCCCAGAGCACCCATGGGGTCAGCGCCTATGCCTTGTGTAGCCATTTACACCTGTACAGAGTGAGTGTAAAACACTCCCATGCTGTTACACATATGTAGATGTCAACATGTGCTGGATTAGCTCAGCTGGTCAAGCAGAAGACCTGTATTGCGTGCCATTTCTGTTCTTCTTTCTTTAGATAATAAAAGATGTCTGCACAAGAGCTCCAGGCACCCTGACATTTAACCTTAAAGAGCATAATACACCCAGTAGAAATGAAAAACACCCATTCATCAGGAAAAAAAATTTAGAGATATACCAATCTCCTAGAAATGGAAGGGACCTTGAAAGGTCATTGAGTCCTTCACTAGCAGGACCAATTTTTGCCCCAGATCCCTAAGTGGCCCCCTCAAGGATTGAACTCACAACCCTGGGTTTAGCAGGACAATGCTCAAACCACTGACCAACCCTCCCCTCCTAATTAAGTCAGCCAGAGAATCAGCTACAGGGAAAAAAAGGGGGAAAAAAGCTTTTTTCCGTCACTATCTCTGAGAACATATCTTCAACTCTCTCAAATCACTGGCATTGCAGCCTGCCCAGATGGGTCATTAAACTCTGGCTCTTTCAGACGAATTATAACTGGCCTGTTCAGCTCAACAGCAGGGTTTGAATACAGGACCATTAGCTGCTACCACTTCAGGGCTAGGGCAAAGGTCATTGGTTGGACGCAGTCAGGCTCAGAAGTGTCTTATATGAACTGCTTAGTAGAGGGAGGGTGAAGATTCATAATTTCCTAGAGTGGGTTACATTATATACGATGAGACAGTGAGGAGTTGGGCCCTGATTTCTTCCATTACTCCACAAAATGGCAGATATTTGCCCGAGCTCTACACAAGGTGCCTCAGTCACACCCAGGATGATCCACTCTCCCCATTCGGTCCTTTGTCTCTTTGCTGTGATTTGCCCATTGTTGGGGTGGCTTTTTTGTGATGTAGACATTTCTCCTAGGAACTACACTGAGCCCACCAAAAAAACATTGTATGCTAATAGCTTCTGGGTACTTCTAACCTGCATGACTGGCTCTGTAGCCCATTACACATCTCAAGCCTCAGCCAGTCTTTCTGTGAGTCAAATCACATGGGCTTTGGCTTGATGCTTGGGACAATTGGTCCCAAAATACTACTTGTGGCTAACGAACTTCTCAGCCAATAGACTGGCTATAGGGTCTGTCACTGCAGAATGTGGGAAGTCAGAATTATCTCAGCAGAAACAGATTGGGGAAGTTGAATGAAAACTCTTCGTTCTGCTCTCTGGTTTGCACATCTTGCTCCTATTGCCTCCAGTTGAACACGCGTGTGGAAATCAGAATCATAGAATCATAGAACTTAAGATCAGAAGGGACCATTATGATCATCTAGTCTGACCTCCCACAAGATGCAGGCCATAAAAGCTGACCCACCCACTCCTGAAATAATTCTCTCCCTTGACTCAGCTGTTGAAGTCCCCAAATCCTGATTTAAAGACTTCAAGTAGCAGATAATCCTCCAGCAAGCGACCCCTGCCCCATGCTGCGGAGGAAGGCGAAAAACCTCCAGGGCCATTGCTAATCTACCCTGGAGGAAAATTCCTTCCTGACCCCAAATATGGCGATCAGCTGAACCCCGAGCATGCGGGCAAGACTCTCCAGCCAGACACTTAGGAAAAAGACTTTCAATATCTCAACATTGACCCTCGGTACTAATTACCAGTGGTTGCACGTTATTGACCTATTGACTAAATCACGTTATCCTATCAAACCATTCCCTCCATAAACTTATCAAGCTTAATCTTAAAGCCAGAGAGGTCCTTCGCCCCCACTGTTTCCCTCGGTAGGCTGTTCCAGAATTTCACTCCCCTGATGGTTAGAAACCTTCGTCTAATTTCAAGCCTAAACTTCCCGACTGCCAATTTATATCCATTTGTTCTCGTGTCCACATTAGTACTGAGCTGAAATAATTCCTCTCCCTCCCTGGTATTTATCCCTCTGATATATTTAAAGAGAGAAATCATATCTCCTCTCAACCTTCTTTTAGTTAAGGAAAACAAACCGAGCTCCTCAAGTCTCCTTGCATACGACAGGCTTTCCATTCCTCGGATCATTCTAGTGGCCCTTCTTTGTACCCGTTCCAGTTTGAATTCATCCTTCTTAAACATGGTAGACCAAAACTGCACACAGTACTCCAAATGAGGTCTCACCAACGCCTTGTATAATGGGACTAGCACCTCCTTATCTCTACTAGAAATACCTCGCCTAATGCATCCCAAGACCGCATTAGCTTTTTTAACGGCCACATCACATTGCCGACTCATAGTCATCCTGCGATCAACCAGGACTCCGAGGTCCTTCTCCTCCTCCGTTACTTCCAACTGGTGCGCCCCCAGCTTATAACTAATATTCCTGTTAGTCATCCCTAAATGCATAACCTTACACTTCTCACTATTGAATTTCATCCTATTTCTAATACTCCAGTTTACAAGGTCATCTAAATCTCCCTGGAGGATATCCCAATCCTTCTCCGAATTGGCAATAACTCCCAACTTCGTGTCATCCGCAAACTTTATCAGCCCACTCCTACTTTTGGTTCCGAGGTCAGTGATAAATAGATTGAATAAGATCGGACCCAAAACCGAACCTTGAGGAACTCCACTGGTAACCTCCCTCCAACCCGACAAATCACCTTTCAATACGACCCGCTGCAGTCTCCCCTTTAACCAGTTCCTTATCCACCTCTGGATTTTCATTTCGATCCCCATCTTTTCCAATTTAACCAGTAATTCTTCATGCGGTACCGTATCAAACGCCTTACTGAAATCAAGATATATTAGATCCACCACATTTCCCTTGTCTAAAAAATCTGTTACTTTCTCAAAGAAGGAGATCAGGTTGGTTTGGCACGATCTACCTTTCGTAAAACCATGTTGTAATTTGTCCCAATTGCCATTGACCTCAAGGTCCGTAACTACTCTCTCCTTTAATATTTTTTCCATGACTTTACATACTACAGATGTTAAACTAACAGGCCTGTAGTTACCCGGGTCACTTTTTTTCCCCTTCTTGAAAATAGGAACAATATTAGCTAATCTCCAGTCAAATGGTACAACCCCCGAGTTTAGAGATTCTTTAATTATTATCGCTAACGGGCTTGCAATTTCACTCGCCAATTCCTTTAATATTCTAGGATGAAGATTATCCAGGCCGCCTGATTTACTACCGTTAAGCTGTTCAAGTTTGGCTTCTACCTCGGATACTGTAATTTCCAACCCCGCACCTTCATTCCCATCAGTCACTCTGCCACTATTCCTAAGCCCTTCATTAGCCTCATTAAAGACCGAGGCAAAATATTCGTTTAGATATTGTGCCATGCCTAGCTTATCCTTAATCTCCACTCCGTTTACAGTTTTAAGCGGTCCCACTTCTTCTTTCTTGGTTTTCTTCCTATTTATATGGCTAAAAAACCTTTTACTATTGGTTTTAATTCCCTTCGCAAGGTCCATCTCTACCCGGCTTTTGGCCTTTCTCACTGCATCCCTACACCCTCTGACCTCAATAAGGTAGGTTTCTTTGCTGATCCCTCCCATCTTCCACTCCTTGTACGCTTTCTGTTTTTTCTTAATCACCCCTCTGAGATGCTTGCTCATCCAGCTCGGTCTAAAACTGCTACCTAAGGACCGTTTTCCCTTTCTCGGGATACAGGCCTCTGACAGCTCCTGCAACTTCAACCTGAAATAATCCCAGGCGTCTTCCGCCTTTAGATCCCTAAATATGTTAGTCCAATCCACTTCCCTAACTAGTCACCTTAATTTAGTAAAGTTAGCCCTTTTGAAATCGTAAACCTTAGTCTCAGATGCAATTTTGTTTATCCTTCCATTTATTTTGAACCGAATTAGCTCATGAACACTCGAGCCAAGGTTGTCCCCTACAACCATTTCCTCAACAAGGTCCTCACTACTCACCAAAACCAAATCTAAAATGGCATCCCCCCTAGTCGGTTCAGCTACTACTTGATGAAGGTAGGTTTTATTTTAGCATTTCATATTCTGGAGCATTATGAAATGGACATGATCTTATATTCACTACACAAACACCTGATCCATTCAGTATTTCACTTGAGCACGTAGTTGATTTCCAATCTCTCAGCAGGTAAAGAAAGACACTGTGATAGCAAATGAAAACATAAATCCCTCTGGATTGCCAGGTTTCTCCGGCTTTATAACACTGCTGTTTTCCTTTGTCGTTCGCTGTTTTGCTTCCTGCCCAACTTTCGGTCTGTACAATGGAACATCTGAATGGGCCCCTGTCTAAAATAGTGACATAAGAATATAGAACATAGGAACGGCCATACCGAGTCAGACCATAGGTCTATCTAGCCCAGTATCCTGTCTTCCGACAGTGGCCGATGCCAGGTGCCCCAGAGGGAGTGAACAGAACAGGTAATTATCAAGTAATCAATCCCCTGTCGTCTATTCCCAGCTTCTGGCAAACAGAGGCTAGGGACACCATTCCTGCCCATCCTGGCTAATAGCCATTGATGGACCTATCTTCCATGAATCTATCTAGCTCCCTTTTGAACCTCGTTATAGTATTGGCTATTTTATTGACCTGGGTCCTGATCTTCCAGGCTCCTCAGTAGAGACAAATCCTCAGACAGGCTCAGTGCCCCAGTGAAATTACTGAAGCTCTGTGTGGCTGCAGGAGTCTGCCAAGGCAGAACAGATTTCAGGATCTGGGCTACAGTCTGGAACATACTTTTAATGGTTTTATTGTTATTTAATTGACATTGTGTGCTTTTCCACTAACAAGTCAGAGATGCAGCAGGGCAGAACATACAGTGTCACTAGCCAAACTGAAAATACTACAGACTATTTCCTCCCATTATGTAAATTCAGTGTAGAGCGAATCACAGGGAGGCTCTATAAAGCTACCCTTTCATGAAAAAAAAGATGAAATAAAGCAGAGGGGTCGATCAAGACTTTGCCACAAGCCCTGTGGATGGGCAGTAGGTTGTTGTAATGCACCTGGAAAGCAGACTGTGATGCAGAAAGTTCCCATACTGCTCCAGAGGATCTATGTTTCATCAGCCCTATACTTCGTGCAGTGTACGTCTCCTGGCATGTCATTGTAGCTGTGCTACCCAGCATATTGCGGGGGCAGAGCTAAGGATGTTGGCATTCCCCACCACTGCCTGCCTATGTCCCACACACATGAAAGGGATGGGAAACCGTGACTTTCTGGAGTCTTCTTATCCCACCACTGTGCTGCAACCCATAATGCCTCAGACCTCTAGATCTCCTGCATGGGAAGTG
This sequence comes from Mauremys reevesii, assembly GCF_016161935.1. Classification (NCBI taxonomy): domain Eukaryota; kingdom Metazoa; phylum Chordata; order Testudines; family Geoemydidae; genus Mauremys; species Mauremys reevesii. The sequence goes on from NC_052627.1 coordinate 6,833,940, forward strand.
CAGGGTGGGACCACTGGCTCAAAGAAAGGAATGTGAGGGAAGAACTCAGGGCTTCCACGTCTGATCAAATATCATATATCTTTTCCAGTTTCTCCAGAATGGCTCTTTAAGACATTCTGCATAAATGGGACATTTTAATCATAGCACTTAGCCTCCGAAGTGTTGCAGAGGTGCTATCTTCTCAAAATTACACAACATCCATCAGCTCCCATTGGCTTGATGCAGAATTGAAATTTAATTTCCTTATACAGTAATTGTGTGAGTCCAAAGAGAACAATGGGAGGTACTAGTCGCTGAGCCCCTCACAGTTAAAATAAAGGAGTAGCTCCTACAGGTGGCACCAGTTGTAGGCTGTTATCTTTCACGGTATGTGGCCCAGAGAATGAGAAAACACACTTGTGATGATGTTCACCTGAGGAAAACTGTATTTTTAAGGAAAGCAGAGCGCAAATTAATGAATATTTTTCTGCCCTCTGACCAGCCTAGAATACTAAGTACTGTCCATGACCCTAACCTGCACACTTCAGTCTAAAGTTACTCACATGTGAGTCTTTGCTGGATTAGGCCCTTTGCCTACTATTACATAGCTTTATACCAAGAGCTAAATATTGAGCAAAAAACTGAGGCTGATTGTTCTGGGTTGTTTTTTTTTTTCCTTAAATTAATGCTCCCAAATATTTTTCTTTGTAAATGACACTTTTCATACAACTAAGGACCCACTTGACGACTACTAACTGTTGTAAATTCTGCATATAAGTTTTAATTAACCTTTACTTCAATTGCTGCTAATTTCCACTGGGCCAGGATACACATGGGGGAGAGGAAGAACATGGAATGCTGGCCTGCACAATATCTTTGATTAAGCACATAGCTTCAATTACACTGGTTCTTGCTTTATTAAAAATTTCCACATTATTTTCTAACAGCAATGGAGACCTTATAAATATTTATCACTGCTTTTAATGTGCAGTTGCCAACAAGATCGTAGTGGGAATGTTGCCTTTGTGCACTAACATTATCTGGAAAAATGAGTAGAGCAGAGAAAGTGTGAACTCTAGGATGAAAACTGGAGCCACTGACCATTATCTTTGAAAACTCATGGCAATCGGGGGAGGTCCCGGATGACTGGAAAAAGGCTAATGTAGTACCCATCTTTAAAAAAGGGAAGGAGGAGGATCCAGGGAACTACAGGCCAGTCAGCCTCACCTCAGTCCCTGGAAAAATCATGGAGCAGGGCCTCAAGGAATCAATTTTGAAGCTCTTGGAGGAGAGGAAAGTGATCAGGAACAGTCAGCATGGATTCATCAAGGGCAAGTCATGCCTGACTAACCTAATTGCCTTCTACGATGAGATAACTGGGTCTGTGGATTAGGGGAAAGCAGTGGACGTGTTATTCCTTGACTTTAGCAAAGTTTTTGATACAGTTTCCCACAGTATTCTTGTCAGCAAGTTAAAGAAGTATGGGCTGGATGAATGGACTATAAGGTGAATAGAAAGCTGGCTAGATCATCGGGCTCAACGGGTAGTGATCAATGGCTACATGTCTAGTTGGCAGCTGGTATCAAGTGGAGTGCTGCAAGGGTCAGTCCTGCAGCTGGTTTTGTTCAATATCTTCATTAATGGCCTGGAAGATGGCATGGATTGTACCCTCAGCAAGTTTTCAGATGACACTAAACTGGGAGGAGTGGTTGATACGCTGGAGGGTAGGGATAGGATATAGAGGGACCTAGACAAATTAGAGGATTGGGCCAAAAGAAATCTGATGAGGTTAAACAAGGACAAATGCAAAGTCCTGCACGTAGGAAGGAAGAATCCCATGCACTGCTACAGACTAGGGACCGAGTGGCTAAGCAGCAGTTCTGCAGAAAAGGTGCTAGGGATTATGTTGGATGAGAAGGTGGATGAGTCAACAGTGTGCCCTTGTTGCCAAGAAGGCTAATGACATTTTGGCCTGTATAAGTAGGAGCATTGCCAGCAGATCAAGGGATGTGATCATTCCCCTCTATTCAACATTGGTGAGGCCTCATCTGGAGCACTGTGTCCAGTTTTGGGCCCCACACTATGAGAAGGATGTGGGAAAATTGGAAAGAGTCCAGCGGAAGGCAACAAAAATAATTAGGGGGCTGGAGCACATGACTTATGAGGAGAGGCTGAGGGAACTGGGATTGTTTAGTCTGCAGAAGAGAAGAATGAGGGGGGATTTGATAGCTGCTTTCAACTACCTTCCAAAGAGGATGGATCTAGACTGTTCTCAGTGGTAGAAGATGACAGAACAAGGAGTAATGGTCTCAAGTTGCAGTGGGGGAGGTTTAGGTTGGATATTAGGAAACACTGTTTGACTAGGAGGGTGGTGAAGCACTGGAATGGGTTACTTAGGGAGGTGGTGGAATCTCCTTCCTTAGAGGTTTTTAAGGTCAGGCTTGAGAAAGCCCTGGCTGGGATGATTTAATTGGGGATTGGTCCTGCTTTGAGCAGGGGGTTGGACTAGATGACCTCCTGGGGTCCCTTCCAACCCTGATATTCTATGATTCTATGTCAAGGCCCGATTTAAAACCGGGCTAACAGAGCTAAGGTCCCATTATTTTCGACTATACCTGTTGGATGCTGAGCACTTTTGAAAATCTGCCCCTAAAGTTGTTTTATGCTTTCATTTGTGCAGTAAAAGTTTCCTAAGTGCCTATGTTTCAGCCTCTGAGCATGCACACTGGAACATCACACCAGGCAGCTGGACACCTAAGCCACAGAACAATGCACAAATTGGGAGGAAAGAGGTGTTTCTCCACTTAATTCACCTTCTGGGCCTGCCCTGATAACTGCTCAGTCCTCACCTACCAGATCAGAGGCTTCTATAGGTGCAATTACATAAAATGGCCCAAAGGGACAAGTTGGTTGCTTTTAGCCCAGTGGTTAGGGTACTCACCTCAGATGTGACAGTCGTCTGGTTCAAGTTCCTCTTCAACTTAAAGGAAAGAAGGGATTTGAATAGGTACCTGACATCTCTCAGGTGAGCACCCTAGTGATTTCAATGGGCATTAAGCACCAGTGCTTTAGAATGCTCCAGCACCTATCTGCATCTTCAGAAACTTACTTAGGCACGTTTGAAAAGTTGACCCTTAGATCCATATTTAGGCAGCTAAATAAATGCCCTGATTTTCAACAGTGCTGGATGCCCAGCAGCTCTCAGTGAGGTCAATGGGAGCTGCAGGGTGCTTGGTACTTCTGAAAATCAGGCCTAAATAAGGATTTAGGAGCCCAGCGGCAGGTCCTTATCTTTGGAAGTCTTGTCTCCAATCTTCAACAGTGCTTGTGCTGTTGAAATGAAGGAAGATGATACCAAAATACCAAGAAACTGCTAATGTAACAGCTCATTTAACCTCTTCCGCTGTTGTAAACAGGTCTTAGGTAGGTTACTGCTCCTGTGCTGCTGCTATTGACGGACCGTGTTTAAGGGATCACTATAGTCATGGCCATTTTCCTAGAAGTTATAAAGCAGTTAGACTAATCTCACACATGCATTGTGTGACAGGCCAAACAAAGGAGCTCACATTTGTAGTCAAGGTACCTCAAGCTCTCCAGTTCCCTCCAGTTCTCATGCTGTTTTGAGGGAAAGAAGCGCCTTATACCCAGCCCCTTTCCTGAAAGGCCTTGCCAGAGCCTGGACAAAACCGGCACGGCCACAGACTGCTTTATAGACAACAACTCCCAGCTTGCTTTACTCTCTGATCTAGAGAGAGAGAGGCTAACTGAATGTGTGTGGCTACAGTTTAATATATCACTTGATGATTACTCTGGGGCACCTGGCATTGGCCACTGTCAGAAGACAGGATACTGGGCTAGATGGACCTTTGCTCTGACCCAGAGTGGCCGTTCCTATGTTCTTATCACTACAAAGTTCCAGTCCATCATGCCTTGAAACTGGCCTCAGGCCTAAATTAGTAGCCTGGATTTCTCTCCCAGACCACAAACTGGCACTCTGACACTGTTTCATTTCAGTCAGCCACCATATTCCCTATCCCACAGGTATGTCTTTAGAAGAATTCCCTGCTACCGGATAAGATTGGTTTTAGAAGATTCTCACATCAGCCTCAATATCTCTTGAGATGAAGGGCAGTCTGGGATGGGCAGCGTTGCATCAGAGGTGGCACACTAGATGTGTTTACAGAACACACCAATGCTGCACAGCAATTGAGGATGGCAAATAGCAATCTCTGGCTAGTTTCACTGGTGGATTTCTTTTTTTCCTGCTGTGATGACTGGGGAATTTATTGCCCATAATGGATCAACCTGAAGCAGCTAATATACCATGTGACTGGGATGATGCCTCTATTAAGTGAGTCAATTGTTCATTCTCTGGTCAGAGGCTTTAAAAAGGAATTGCTGGTTGTTTGCTTGGGAGATCAGGGGGTCAGATGATTTTTATTTAGCTGGTTCTCCCCCCGCCCATTTCTGGGTTCGCTACTGACATGTTGCCATCGTATAAGAACTAAAAGATGGCGCATTAGTCAAAGTGATAATCAGGGACTGAAAATTCAATTCCTGCTGTGTGACCTTGGGCCAGTCACTTAGGGCCAGATTTCTGTGAGGGGGAGGGGCTGTAAGGGGGAGGCTCCTTGGGGGTGTCAGTGTGAAGGGAGGGACTATGTGAGTGGGAGGGTCCATGGGGGTGTCAGTGTGAGGGGCCCCTAGCTACCACTGACTTCAATGGGACCTAGGGGCCTAAATAGCTTTGAGGATCTGGGGCTTAGTATCTCTGTACCTCAGTTTCCTTATCTGCAACATGGTGATAACAGCACTGCCCTGTCTCACAAGGATGTTTGTGAGGGTAAAAATATAAAAGACTGTGAGGCACTTAGCTGCTAGAGTAATGGGGAACCATACAAATCCCAAACCAAACTTTTTAAAGATAAAGCCACATTTTAAGCCTAATGAGGAAATTTATATACCGGTAAATTTGGCAGCCTTTTCCCCACCATCCTGATGCTACAGGGGTGGTGATGAGTCCCCAGAGATGAGTCAGTCCTTTGGAGAGCAAAATGCCAGCCCTTTCCACTGGCCTGTAAGCATCTCATTGCCAAGGAATAGTATCTAAAGTTTTTCCAGAGCAGTTCTTCAGCTCACAACTGCTTGTCCAGACCGACATCGGTTACACTCCAGGATTCAGCCCAATAAAAAATTTGTCAAAGAAGCATAAAGTTCCTGTCAGATCTTTTCCGTTAAGAATCATTTTTTACAGCAGAAGTCGTAACAAGCAGACAGCTATGGAGTGAAAGTGTAAAATGATGAGAAATTTGGACAGCATTATCATCCAGTGGGGAACCAGTGGCAAGCCACTTAGAATGCCTCTGGTGTATGGAACATGACAACCTGCATATTTTTTGACAGCAGATGATAATGTAAGAAGTTTATTACAGATCCCGAGGGGGGTATGGCCTATGCTGCTGACTCCAGCCCTTGCTCCTGCATTCCAGGTACGGTACTTAAATTATATAATGCCACATCTTCTATTGAATCATTTATGAGCCTGTCCCACTTCACATTAAGAAATAGCTACATTGGAGACACCCAGGGTTAACATCTTTGTTTTGGTTTTCATTTGCTGGGTTGCACATTTATTGTTCCTTTTGTCAACAGCAGGTGCCTAACACTTGCTTTGTCTGGTAACTACACAGCCTTATTCAATTCTAAGCTGATTGGGAACAGGAAATGCAAACATACACATAACACACAGATCTAATCTTAGCAATCTACCGTGACCCAGCTGTGGTGAATTCACCAAATGAAAGAATTTGTATCCCAGCTGGGGACTAAAAAATGAATCTAGTTAGCAGGACCTCTCTGCTTAATCTTTCCTGGTGGATCATGACACCAAGAACATCATGACATGAACTGAACTTGACGTTCACCAAATTAATTTCTCATTTTCTACCCAGGAACAAGGAATGCTATTAATCTGCAGCATATTCATGGCATACAGCAGCCCTTATGTAATTAGATAACATATGGCAACTGATGCGGTTGTTTGTGTGACATTGCGTTCATAACATGGGGTTCTACTAAGAAAAATGACTGGGAAAGTGGCATTGTGAGGTTCAGTGTTTTACTATCTTGCACTGATTTTCAGATCCAGTATGCTAAGTTTACAAGTAAAAAGAGGTATTTGTGGCATTAAGCCCCATATTCTTCATAGTAATATTATTATGATATGAATATGGCATAATTATGTTGTATTTTGTGCAAGAAAAGGCATGTGAGATGTCATTGAAAAGGTTATGATTTACTGATGTGATTATTCTATTTGTATACATGTATCATATTTGTAGCTAAAGTTAGGAATATTTACTGTGTATCTGTATTACAAATACGTTTACACCTGGGGAAAGCTCACTAGCCAGAATGCAATCAGTCTAGATGGCTGGCTGGGAAAGGCCATTCGAGAAAACAATAGGCCTTAGAAGAAGTTTATCTCCCACCGGAGAGCCTTCCTCAGGATGCTACAACAGCCTCTGACTTATAGCTGCTATGACACTATGGGGTCATGTGACCAAGACACCTGGTATTGGACTCCATCTTGGAATACCAGTGTTTTTCCATGGAAAGGTGTGGGAACCAAGCTTGGAGACAAAGGATTCCTGCCCTATGCAAAAGCTATTGAAGACAGGGGAGTGACCTTATTGTGGTTCTTCACTGACTCCCTGCCCAAAGGAGACTCTTGGAAACACCTGAGGAACAAGGACTGAACTGGGGGGAAGGGTTGGATCCAGGCTAGAGGGATTTCTAGCCTGTGAAAGGAATACCTGGGGTTTTAATCTGCAAGCAGCTGGCCCCTTAAGAATCTCTGCAACAAGCTCAAATCCTCCTTTTGGGTGAGAATTTGCTCCTTAGTATATTAAGCTTAGATTGAGTTTTTGTTTATTTGCTAGGTAATCTGCTCTGATCTGTTTGCTATCCCTTATAATCACTTAAAATCTATCTTTTGTAGTTAATAAACTTGTTTTTGTTTTGTCTAAAATTAGTGTGCGGAAATCATAAATTGAGGGAGAAAGCTGTTGCATATCTTTCTCCGCATTGAGGGAGGGGGCGAATTTCATGAGCTTACGCCGTACAGTTCTCTGGGCAGCACAAGATGGTATACTTTTGGGCTTGCCCTCCAGAGTGGGGTCGGTACCTCAGTGGCTGGGAAATTCCTTAGCTGAAGCCTTCCCATGCACAGCTGATCACCGCATCTGCATGTTTCTGCAGCTAGGTGTGCCCCTCCCTGTATGTGTGTTGGTGAAGGTGCAGGCTGGAGCTTGGGAGAGGGCTTGGCAGGCTGGTCACAGCCTGCCAAGTGTAAAGAGAACCCTGGCTGGTGGGTCAGGCAGGCTCAGTGGTACCTCAGTTCCAGGTGCCACCCTGGGGGGAACCCTTCACAGTGGTTATTGTTGTTTGTTATTTATTTGTATTGTTGTAGCACCAAGATGCCCCAGCCATGGACTAGGGCCCCAGTGTGCTAGGTGCTGCTGAGGTTATGATTTCTACTGGAGTTGTGGCTGCAATTTGGCTAATGCAAGTAACAAAACAATACTAATGCTTGAATTTCACCTAAGAGTATTACCCTCACTTCTGCTGCTGCTGCTTCTCCTACTCTTACAGGTTTGAGGGGTGGTAAACAGGGTTTGCTTTACCATGTACCTACACATTAGACATAGCCCAATAATATTATTCTGTCAGAAGCAATTTAGTTTGCCTATTTCCCCTTTTCCTCCCAGACAGAGTGTACCCAAAAGCACTTCTCCTGAAGTTTTTACAGCAACATGTTTGCTGCTGGTCAAAGCCTCCGTGACTTTTGTTTCTTATTGGTTTAGAAATTACAAATTAAAGGCACAGAGACTGATTGCATTTTGCTCATGTCCTGTAATCTGTTAGGCTGAGTTACAAGGTCTCTGAGACCTGGGGGGTGGGAGGGAGCTGAGCTTTCAGTACTTTCTGGTCAGTAAGAATTTTTCTCTTGATACTTCTTATTTAACCATTCCTTTGTATTACCACTTGATTTAGGATTCTGGATTGTTATTGCTCTGCTTTGTAAATTGGGCTTATACATACAGCTACATTTAGACAGTCTTGTTGCTTCTCATTTCTCCATTCCTTCTCATTACCCCCACCTGACAAGCATTAGCTGTCTGTGATACTTGTAAATCTAGTTTTCTGTACTTTCCCCAACTATAACATACCACAGATTAAATATTACATTACACACATGATCATATGATCAACCCCCACAGGTTAGGGTGATTAAAAATAGTCTCGCTATGTTGCATTCACACAAAACCTCCTCCACGATCTCTAACATTTCTTCATGCTGTGTTTTGGTTGACCACAGCTGGGTTCCAGCACTCTACTCAATTCTTGACTCTACTCAATTCACCTCCAACTCCTAATTCAAATGAGCTCAATTAAATTTTACTAGCTAGCTTCATTCTAAAGCTACACAATCAGCATTTAACACTATATCTATGGAGAGGCATCGCTCTTTAAATAATGAACCCCTTAACTGATTTCAACAATTACTTTAAAAAGTCTCAATAAAAAGGGAGGGGTGGGGGAGGTTCTGGTCCCTCACTGGCTAATGTGCTCTTAGCTGGTTGAGAGACAGTTACCCAGTCTGGACCTACCGAGCAGTCGAGAAGCTGGCAGTAGATGAATCTGGGCGCAGCCCAGAGAGCTGAGGGGACTGTACTACTGCGGCCTTTTTGGCAGTACAATTAAAGCATAAATCAACTCTTCTGCCACCTCAGAGTGTGGTTCACCGGGCCCCAATGCTACTGCAATATCAGCTTCAGGTACTTCAATATTACAACATTGTTATACTTAGAAAACCCTCTTAACATATGTATAAAGATTTTAAACCCCAATGACTAGTAAATAATCTCCAATGAGGATGGCCTCCGAATGCAGTGTGGGATCCTTGCCCCGTTACAATTTCCATGGAGACCTAATGGCTGGGGACAGGCGGTCACCACAAGATATGCCAAGTTACTCTGATGGTCAAGACCTTGAACACTCCTTTGTTTGAAATATGAATGCTTGTGTCTATATCTACTATTTCTCCCTGGAGGGCATATCCCTCCCTCTGTTACAAAGTTGATCAATGAAGAAAAATAGAAGTAACATACTAGAGCAAAGAAACAGAAAAGAGAAACAGCTGAGGAAAAAGAGTTCTTGGTGAGTTGCAGTGTTTCTGACCAGCATCACATTCTAACTGACACATTAGTTAGATTTCACTTAGAGTTTTACTTAGTTTCCTACCCTGTGTAGAGAGTCTATCCCTGGGTGCCCTTTGGGGGTCCCATCTGGGCATGCCAAATCTGTAGTCCAATCTATAGATTATGTATTAATTATATTCGTTACTTAACAAATTCCTAGGTATCACTTTGAGGGTTTACATGTTCTTGTCTCAAGATCAGGCCCAGTATTATTCAAATTATTATATAGTTGGGAACTCCAATGTTCATAACTGCAACACTCGCACTATAGGAACTTTTATATTTACAAATAGTTTATTAATACATTTAGCACAGTCTCAAACACCCCAACTCAGAAGGTAAACAGAGATACTACAGAATGTACATTTGCACAACCATATACTCACACCATCCCTTGAAGAACAACCTGAAATGCTAGCCATCATCTTCCTCATCACCATCACCTTCTTCATCATCACCAGTGGCCCTCCTTCTGACACTTCCCAAGGACAACGTCTCTTTCTCCTACTGCTCCTAGGATGGGATGCAACTTTTATAATATGGTACGCCAATGGCACTATGTTTGATGCATATTCAGTAAGGTTTTTTCCCTTTTCCTTATTTGTATATTCTCCCCTTACTAACGTTGAAGACAGTTCCCATGCCACCACCAGGAGCTGCCTTGCGGTGAGCAGACAATCTTCAAGCTATCTTAATCCAGACGGTGACCTGGGAACAATTGAAACGATAGGAAGTGGCCCAGGCAGGGCTGCCTTAACTATTCCCAGTTGTCAGAGCACTGACAGCTCTCAAAAGGCCCTAGGTCAGTGCCTGGTGAAAGGGAAGGCCTGGGCTTTCATACCAACAATCCCGCTGCACATCACTGGTCTAAGACCTAACCACGAGGTGGCTCTCCCCTACCATTCCACCCCAAGCGAGGGCCATCACATGCTCTCTAACATGTTTTTAAGCCCCTGAACTCACACACAGCCGTCAAGACAATTGAACACACAGTACCACCCAACTAGTCGACAGATCACTAGACTGGAATTGGGAGACCTGAGTGCTATTGTTGCTCCTTGCCTCACTTTCCCCATCTGTTAAATGGGAGAATGATACCGATCTCCTTTCCAAAGTGCTCTGTAAGAGGTTGGGATTATTACAGACTCACACTCAGATGTCAAGGCCATTATCATGAGTCTCACAGTTGTTGTGATTTTTACCTACAGCCCCAGCTCCTGAAGTCTTGTGATGATGCTAGAGACTCAGCTTTCATTTGAAAAAGAAAGTATGTTTCTCATGATTGCAGAGAGAAGTTTGGAAATATGACCCCCTCCTCCTCCTCAAAGGATCACAAGCCAGACAGCAAATTTACCCCAAATTTATTATTGTAAAGATCTTATGATTTTGAAGCCAGTCTCATGATTTATGAATGTTTGGGGTTGTAAATGGTGTTATTTGCCCCCTAATCTCACCAGGTTAGCAGGCTGAGAGCTGTGTTACAATCGTTACGACTCATCTATCTGCTAAACCTCCAGAGGGTTAAGTAACCACTTCATTCTACAACCTGTGTGAACCCCTATGCTGAAAACTATCTGTCTGACCTTGTATTAAGTATGGACACTCTGGTTACCTTCTCCAGACCTTAGGAAGAGCTCAGCAAAGCTCAAAAGCATATCCCTTCCACCAACAGACGTCAGTCCGGTAAAAGATCATCCGGTAGAGTGATTTGGTGGCTGGTCTGAGGCGTATTAGAATTTGGTGGTTGGAAGTCACGAGCTGATATTAGGGCCTGCCTGGTCCCATCCCTCCTAGCAAAAGTCACTTTGTTCTCAGGCTGGTTGCTCCTCAGAGCAGGGACCATCTTTCTTTAGGTTTGGCGGTGTGTTTAGAACACAGTGAGGTGACCCTAAATAGCATCCCACCTTGTAACTTCTTCTTGTCAGTTCCTCTTCGAACCGCAAATGGCAGAACTTTTCCCTCAGGGCTCAATCTTAGCCAGTCTGGGCAACTGCATGGGGCAGGAAGGGGGCATACGGCGCCAGCTCCCTTCCTTCCCTATGCGAGCTGCCTGCACAAGGGGAAGAACTGCTGGGTGGGGGCATTACTCCCTCACATGCACATGTGGGTGGAAAGGTGCAGGGCGCTTGACCCAATGCAGCAGCCAGCACAGCTAAGCCAGTGAGGAGGGGGAGTTAACCTGAGTCTGCTCTAGGGTTGACTTAGATTATTTCCCTCATGATACAAGGAGTAGCAGGGACCAAATTGACTCGTTGGGCAAACATGTACTACCCTTTACTCAGTGCAGACCAGCAGATGTGATGGGTTTTATACATAACATAGATGTCATTTATATATATAGGAGTGCAAGTAGTTAGTTAACAGAGCACCACCAACTGGCATTTACGGAACTGTAACATTAATACATGTGTAGGACCAATAAAGTTGCTGATGTTCACTGCAAATGGTTCCCAGATTACATGGCCCTTAACACAAGGTGACAGTCTAGCACCACACTATCCTTATTTCTTCAGACTGTCATGACTTTTAATTCTCTGCCTACCCCCAGGAAGTCTAGGAAGGGGTTGTGCATCCACACCAAGCCCCATGCATCAACCTCATTTTACAAGATATTGTCATGGCTCACGTGCCGTAGACACTCACTACTGCATGAATGCAGGGCAGAAGGTTTTTAGACTAGCCAGATCAGTAAGTAGCTTGACAGCTCCTCTTTGACTGGTGCAACCCCACTGTATTTCAGAAAATAAGTGACCCGTTCCTTCTATGCCAGGGAAAGACGAACCTCAGTTCTGAGGACAGGCCCCCTGAATTTCACAACACTCTGGTACAGCACATGAGAAATTTGGTAGCAACAGTGGGTGAATGAAAAAAACCTGAGGATTTTTTATTCAGTTAAGCAGTAAAAGAACATCAGGTCCCTCGTTCACTTTTATATTGTGCTGCCCCCAATTGCTCATTTCTCAATATGCTGTGGAATTCAGAATGCCATGAATGCACTGTAAGAGATGTCAGGAGAAAGTCTGAGGTTTTAACAGCTGGGTCTTCTGGCAGCTGGGAAGGTGAAGGGGTGGTTGGAGGTCTTGTCACCGAGAAGCAGGGGAGAGCACGACTGAGTGTCTTTTTTATCTCTTTGTGAACAGAGGCCAAGGTGACTTTACACAATATTTGGGGAATAGGAGGTGGAGCTTGAACTGCTAGTTCCCCATTCCAGCAGATCAGAAGTGAGGTGAGCTGGCAGAGCTGTGTGAGAAAAGTAACTCCATCCTTAACTGTGATTAGCCTGGCTGTGGCTATTGCTATCTTGCATACTAGCAAGACATCCAAAATATTGAAATAGGGAAACTGCTCACAGACCAACTGACATCATAAAAGACACCTTGGTAAAACAATTATTTCTGTTCCCCTTTAACATTTGACAATGCACATCCCTAATCTCCTACACCGTGAGCTTCAGCTGAATCAAATTGCACTGAAGACAACAATTGTACTGTTGATTTCTGATGCTAAAAATGATGCATAATAACCTCACTGGACTATCAGATCTGCTCAGTGGATGAAAGTGCTATCAGAGAAGATGGATCATCATTGGCAATGATTAAAGGTCTAGAAAACATAACCTATGAGGGAAGATTGAAAAAATTGTTTTTTTTTAGTCTGGAATAGAGAAGACTGAGAGGGGACATGATAACAGTTTTCAATTACATAAAGGGTTGTTACAAGAAGGATGGAAAAGAATTGTTCTTAACCTCTGAGGATAGGACAAAAGAAACAATGAGCTTAAATTGCAGCAAGGGCTGTTTAGGTTGGACATTACGAAAAACCTCCGAATTGTCAGAGTGGTTAAGCACTGGAATAAATTGCCTAGGGAGGTTGTGGAATCTCCATCACTGGAGATTTTTAAAAGCAGATTAGACAAACACCTGTCAGGAATGGTCTAGATAATAATCCTGCCTTGAATGCAGGGGACTGGACTAGATGACCTCTCGAGGTCCCTTCCAGTGCTATGATCCATCAACCATGTTATTCTTGAGGTGCAGAATTATCACTTCATTCAAGTCATTTCTGTGGGGTTGTGCTTAAGCAATAAGTCACAACATGGTGTGCGTTACTTGGGCAACGGTGCATGTCTGTGATGTGTTCAGCCAATGTCTTTATCCACACAAGCGCACCAAATAGCTTCCTCATGCACAGCCTGTTGTGGCTTATTGGTATGAAAATGACAGCATTAGGGGTATTAACAGTAGGGTTTTTAATAACAAAATATTAAAGAATTAGTCTATATACCACTGTGCCAGGAGAAAGTCCCAGAGAAAGAAATATAATGAGATCATTTGCCAGTAGGGGTAATTTACAATACACTCCAGGGAACGATAGAGTAAACAACTGGGCCATTATGGGGTGCTGCAAAAGGGTCATACCATTCAGGGCAAGGGGTAGCATTGTGTTGGTAATTAGACCAGCATGTAGTACTTTTCAGGTCATTCTTGTCTATTTTCTATCACAAGGGCCATGCTGTGCACTGCTGGAAACTGGGCATTATTGGTCTGGGACTGTGACATCACTTTAAAAGCTCAGCCGTCCAATCAGAGCATGGCTGTGATCAGTGCCTAAAGCTGCGTGCTAGCAATTGTTAAAAACTTGTTAAAAGAGGACTGGCTTAGGAGATTAGTAATAACAGAGTCTTGGAGTCAATAAATCAAAGCCAGTCCATGTTAGCAACAGCTGAAAGCTGTTCCTGTGGGACAGCAGCTTGACATATGGGAAATGTGTTGGTGGTCTCAGTCCAGGGGCTAGCAGGAAGAGAAGCTCTATCAACTACTGGCATTAACAATTCCTTTTCATCTGCCATTTTCAGCATGAGACTCAAGGAAGGCATTGTCCTGGAGGCTATGCTCTCACTCCTATAGGTGTGCCCTCCAGGACAGATTGGGGGTATATGGGTGAAGGTTGCATGAGGATGCTTGAGCTGCAGCCTGTTCTTCATCTCCTGTCTGGTTGGAGGATCCAGTTTCTTAATATTGCCTATCTCAGAACTGTTCGCAAGTGCAATTAAATTCCAGCTGTGCTTTTTCTGAGGCTGTGTGGTCAGCCTGGACAGCAAGTAACTTCACCTCCTGATAGTTAGGCTGTCCTGTTGTAGGAGGGTGCTGGTGCAAAGGCACATAATTAGCCCCTGCTCAGCCAGCCCCAATCAGGGGAAATAGATTGGGGCTGGGGAGAAGCCTGGTGCCTGGCCTGTAGAACTGGCTGCACCTGCGGGCCCAAGGATTCAAGGGCTATAAAGGCTGGCTGGCAGCCAGAAGGAGGGGAAATGGCCAGGGGAAGGTCAGTCTCCAGGCTGAGGGCAGACCCTGTTTAGGAGAGGAGCTTGTCAGGCCTGCAAGCTCTGTATGTAGCATAACACTGGTGGTGGGAGAACATTGTGTAAATAAAGCCACGGGTGCTGCAGAACTAGAAGCCTCTCTGAGCTTTATTGGGGCAACCAGTGGGCCCCAATAAAGAGGGGCGGGCAAAGGACTTGTCACATCTGTCTGTTTATACTGTAAACCATTTGGGCAGGGGACGTCTCTCCCTAAATATTTGTGCAGTGCTGGTCACAATGGGGCTTTGATTTTGGTTGCAACCTTTGGCTATGCTGTAATAATAGTTTAAACCCAAATTTGGACAGAATCCAAACCTGTTATCATTGTGGATGATTATTCTCATTTTTTTAAGTCATTATTCATTTTGGTTTGCATCTGCACTTCCAGGTTCCTGCCAGGATCACTGGCCTGACCAGTAGCAGGAAGTATTGGAAATCTCACAAGAAAGCCAGTTCTCACAAGAATCTTAGCCCAAGGGGTCTAGCCAATTGGGAAGGTTCGGCAGTTTTGGGTGCTTATCTTTATGTCCAAACCTACTTTCACCCAAACGATTGGCCAGCCTACTTGCCTCAGGACTGAACGCTGGCAATGAATTTACTCAGCATCAGTGTCTTAATCCAGTCCCTAGTTAGTGGTTTGCCTGGCCAGACCTATGTGAGGCTTGATCCAGAAATATGCCTTACATGGCGTCACTGTGCACCCTTCTATGTAGCCCTGTCCTCAGGAGTCCCTGTCTACAGAGTTAGACCGTATTTTCCTAATAATCCTAAAAATATGTTTTATTTTAATGTGCTAATGGATATTAGGCTGAACATTTCCTGCCGTTGGGGATTTCTGAAACCATAATTGCCTTTTGAATTTAATTGCTCCTGGAATGAGATCAGAAATTGGCTTTTTACTTAATGGGGAAATATTTAAGAGCCGTTATGGCTCTGGAACTATTATTTTTAGGCCTAAATTAAGCCATGGAAATTAGATGCAGATAACAATCCTGGAACCACCATTTACATACCCTAGAAAGCGCTAGTAACAGTGAGATTAAAAGTCTGTTTTAACAGTTCCTGAGAACCTGTTTAAAAGACTAAAGGAGCTTTGAGATTAAATCTCAAATTGTTATCTGCCTATGTGTAATCTTACTTATTGCCTCTATGTGAAAGCAAAGGCCACTGTTCGTAGGCCTCCTGTTATTAATAAATTCGCCACTGTGTTTACATATTAAAAATCACTAGCTTTCTTGGAACCATATGGAAAACTTAAGGCATTTTCATCTCATCTTAAAGAAGAACTGAATAGGCTGTAGCAGCTGCTGTGCCAGCATGCGGAGAATTCATGGGATGAAGCTCTTCATTGAGGGACAATAACATTTTTGAGCACTTGAAAGCTCTGTGGGGGCACTATGTTTCCCTCATAGTAGTTCTGAAACATAGCGAAATATAGTCTCTGGTAGACACAGCAACTGAGAGAGTAAAATTAGCAGTTTTATTTTATCCCAGAGTCATTACTTAAGATGGAAAACTATGCTTAAAAAACACAGCATGCGATACAAGCTAACATTACATCTAGTCCCAGGAACGTACCTTATTAGAGCATTATTCGTATTATTAGTCTCATTATTTATTGATTTCTTCAAAGGACCATGCTCTCACATGTTGATTCTTTGCTCTTATTGTAGTTTATTGTTATTGTAATCAGATGCAGCAGGCAAAGAAGTAAGTCTTAAGCCCAGATTTTAAACAAAATAATTCACAAGCCAATATTCCTTGATAAAGCATTCCACCAAAAAGTAGCAAGGTGGGCAAATATTTTGCTAATATTTTGTGACCCTATGGAAAGAAATAGCATGTTGTTCTGCGATTAAAGACTATAGATAATACATGCACTGGGGGGGGGGGGGTGGAGGAATGAAGGTTGTACATGTTTCCTTGATTGTAGCATTCTTAATTTTTCAGCGCTTGACTTTGCAACTTTAACATCTTTTAATGAGGTTTTTTTGTATGTTTGTTTCTAATTATGGTTGCTAAGAAAACCTAAATGGTAAACACTTTCTATGGGTCTTAGGCTCCTAAATCACTGAGATGCTTTTGAAAATGTTAACCAAAGTCATGAATGAAATGTAAACCAATGCCTTCCTGAGTCTGCAGGAAGCCTGAAATGAAAGGTCTGAACAGGGAGTCAGTTGTCCCAGTTATCACAATGTAATGTTGACTCTGAAACCTAATGACGATTCTTTAAATGTCAACTTTGTTAATTATGTTATGGTTGTTCATTTTCCCAGAATCAAGTTCCAATATGTTTATTTCAAAATCCCATACCAACTCCCTTGTTGTCTTGGTTGCCAAAAACCCCAACTGCCCTTTACCCAGCTGCTAAAACCTTCACTTTCCCCCGCATGCAATTATGTGTTATCAGGACAAAACCCATGAAAGCTAAAGATGTGGAAAAAACAGTAAATGATTTGAATGTCAAAAGAAATAACATAGGGGGTCTGTACTGTGTTGTCCCATTTCTTTCAATAACAACCCACCATTTTAATATATAAAGAAAGTTGCAGGAGAAATTCAAGTCTGATCTCCAGGGTGCAGAAGACACCATCAGGCCCTGCTGCAGAATTTTGCTCCTACATTCAGAATGGTACTAGCACTTTGTATCCAGAGATATCACTTTACAGCATGATTATCCCCATTTTACAGATGGGGAAACTGAGAAAGAGGAGGGAAATGACTTGCTCAAGGTCACCTAGCACACCAGGCCATGTTTATTGGTAGAGCTGGCCAGAAAACAGAATTTAGCTCATGTGACAAATTTCAGAAAAAAGTTTGATAAAAATCTAATAAAAATAAAAAGTCAAAAGTCTGATTTTTTTCCTCCACAGGAGCTAAAATCTCAAACAATTCCATTTGGGGAGAACTGCAAAGGAAGTTTTCAGTCTGTTCCTGGGGTGCCTGACCATCCTTGGGAGTCCAGAGAGCCAGTCAGCCTGGGAGCCCATCAACTGGTCACCCATCACCCCTTGGGGCTGGCCTACTGAGCAGCAAAAGCCCTGGGAGCCAGGCTGCTGGGGATCAAAGGAAGACTGGCAGCCCGGCAGCCCACCAGCTGGGCAGCTGGGGAAATGGGAAGCCCCCAGAGGTTGGAAGGTTTAATTTTGATTTTCCTGATGAAATTTTCAGGCAAGACTGAAATGTTCCCATGGAAAATTTCAGATGTGTGGAAATGTTTTTCTGTTGCAATATCATTCTAATAGCAAAGTCCCAAGCTGATCTATTTATTACTAGAACTGGTCAAAACTTTTTCTTTAAGAAGCTTTATTTATTTATTTATTTTTCAGTGATTTTTAAATGATGCAAACACTTTTGGGGAAATATCCCCCCTCCCCTTCCACGCACACACCTTTTCCCCTGGATAAAAGGGAGGGGTGAGCCAGAAAAGTGCAAACTGGAAAATTTTCATTACGAATTACGAAACAAATTGTTTATTTGGTGAGAGTTGGAAAATTTCCAGGAAAAAAAATGTTGAAAAATCCCCTCAGTTGTTTGTTTCTTTTGAAATGTTTTGCGCAAAAACACTTATCATTTCCGCAACCAACTCTAGCTATTACCTGCAAGTACAAGTGTTATTTGTTTGGCCATAGTTGCCATGGGAATGTGCTTAGGGTCAGATTTTGCAAGATCTCCTATTTTCACCTCTCCGTGCCTCAGTTTCCCTGTCTGTAAAATGGGGATAGGATATTGGCCTCCTTTGTAGAATTAGGTAGTATTATAATAGTCAATGGGACTCACCACAACCATAGGGGTCTCTCAGTCTAGAGCAGCTTGCAGGGGGGAGGGATAGCTCAGTGGTTTGAGCATTGGCCTGCTAATCCCAGGGCTGTGAGTTCAATCTTTGAGGGGCCACTTAGGGAGCTGGGGCAAAAATCAGTACTTGGTCCTGCTAGTGAAGGCAGGGGGCTGGACTCAATGAGCCTTTAAGGTCCCTTCTAGTTCTAGGAGATTGGTATATCTCCAATTATTATAACTGGGGCCTTACCTGTTTTTTTATCCCTCTAAAATACAGCAGTAGCTAGGTCAAGAATCAAGCTGTTCTCCTCTACCTCAAACCCAGTGTAACTTCCATTGCCTTTGGTCCAATCTCAGATGTCCAGCATTGCTGCAAAACAGCATTAACTGCATTGGGGTCTGTAATGAGATGCCGGAGGTGTCTTGCAACATACCACTTTCTTCTCTAAAGGATAAGTGACATCATATCTGGGAAGTCTGAAAAGCCAAAGCCTATTTGGCTCTGACAAGAGCAATCAGATTTATATAATTTCCTGACATATATTTAAGCTTAAAGCCGTATAAACTAGAAATCTACTGTCAACTAAAGTTAGTGTGTTAGAAGCCTAGGGTTTTATAAGGCTGGTTGCTCAGACCTCTTTTCAGTGAGAAGCTGCTTTCTATTTCTCTCTTTTCTGATGCCCTCAGGAATCATGCTGCCCTCAGACAAGACCCCCTACCTATATAAATGTGATCCACATTAAGGCTAATAAAAAGAGAAGCATTTTAATGAGGGACACATTTGAATTACACTGTGGGCTTCTGAGTGTGGTTGGGAAAGGCAGCAGTCAATTTTTCTCCTTGATTACAATCAGAACAATAAGCCTGCTCCCACGCTGACTAACAAAGAGAAATATTAAGTGACTGCAAAGCCGAAGCTGCGTCTTCATTTTCGAGGCAGTAAATTGTCCTTAAGTCTTCCAAAACAGTAAAGCATGTCTCTTTATTAGAGAATTTTCCAGCTAATTCTTAGAGATCAGAATGAGACCTCAAAGCTCATGCTTTTCTAGTATTCATACATTTTAAGGATAGACGTGACCGTTCTGCCAGCTACTCTGACCTCGTTCGGTTATGGGCCACTGTACCAACTCTTCACACTAATGCTCCATCAGCAGGGCTCGGGTCCTAATTCACCCGGTGTACCCCAACTATAAACTACCAGTGCTTTTAATCAAAGTTCTGAGAACAGGGCGACTCTTTCCCAGTGAACAACGTACTCAAGGAATTTAGGGCAAGATTTTCAGAAGTGACGAGTTATTTTAGAGCTCTTAGGTGTCTTAAACTGGGCTCACATAAATGAAAGAATTCATAATACACAGTCACTTTTGAAAACCTGGGCCTACTCTTTTATCTTCTGCTCATGAGGTGTTCATTGGGAGACTGCAGCTTCCTAAAATGGTGGTGGTGTTTTAATTATTTATTTTGTTGTGATTGAACAAACCAAACCAAAACATGGATATTCCCAATTCTCTGTGAACATTTGATGTTCAAAGTTCAAGCCATGTTAGTTAGAGGTGATTGGCTACCTAAATCACATGGGATTGTTTCAATTCTCCAGTTGAGTGAGTGTACCTTATAGTGACGACAAAGGCTTAAAGAAGTAGTCTCTGCAACTTTGAAACTTTGACAGCTTAGAGTGGTAACACTTAAAAGGATTAGGAATTTTAGAATTTTTAAAACCTTTTTCCTTTCTGAACCATGCAGACTCAAGACATAATTCCTTGAAAAATTAGGCTTCTTTAGTATGTCTTGTCTGGGTGCAGAGTTTACATCTAATTTTCCCACTTCACATTTGTGCAAAGTAATTGCATCTGCATATTCTGTAAGGGACTATAAAAGGGTCTAACCCTAGGAGATGGTTGTAAGAGCCTGTTTAAAGAAAACAGGGGCTGTTTTTCTACAACAATAATCTACGTTAGTTTAAAATGAAATATGTTGGGTATCAAATTAAGTGGCTCCTTAAGACTGAGTTTCTTTTTCAGTACTGTACAATGGTGCTTCTGTAACACTGCTCTACAGCCAAAATGCTTCTGAAATAAATGTACTAATTCTGGGTCACTGAGAACGAAAATGATGCTTAAAATTGTTGATTGGCTCTAGTTTTCAAGTTATGCTATTGGATCAGTATATACAACCCTTGACTTGGGAATAGCGGAAGATAAGTGATTTATAAAGGGAAGGGATCTCAATTTAAACCAGAAATGACTAAAATACATCTTTGACTGGATCTATGAAGAAATCTATGACTGGGTTTGGACAGTACTTGCTTTTTAAGCAAAACAATGAATGATGCAATCTGAAGCTGGTATTGCGTCATACGTGATATGAATTGCATCATGTTATTCCTAGAAGTCATGGATGATGCAATCATAACGAAGCTTACATCACTCTGCTGAACAAATTGCCCTATATCAGCTCTAGAAATCATACAGTGTCATGCTCTCTTATTTGTCAGTGTTTGATTTTGCAAAGGGACACATTTCTGTTTAGCCAAAGTGAGCAGAGATGCCTCGTACTTGTGTGAACAGTGCAGATAACTTCTGCTATGTTTGTGGTGAAGTGACTTTTGCATCACAAAAGCGCAGTATAACCACTATGGTTAAGAAAGCCTATCACCTTTATTTTGGCTGCAAAATTGGAGATCAGGACATGAGGTGGGCCCCACACATATGCTGCAACACTTGTGCAACAAATCTTCGCCAGTGGTTGAACAGGAAAAGGAAATCTATGCCTTTTGCAGTGCCAATGATTTGGAGAGAGCCAACAGATCATACCAGCAATTGTTACTTCTGCATGGTGCATCCAGTTGGGAAAGGTGTGTCAAAGAAGAAAAAGTGGACTGTGCATTATCCAAACATTCCATCAGCTATACGCCCAGTACCCCACGGAGAAGGACTGCCGGTTCCTGATGCACCAGAATCATTCTCACTTGAGTCAGACGAGGAAGAGGAAGAGGATGAAACTTCTGTCCTGAACCATCAGTGTCACAGGACCCACATTTTCTCCCATCCTCCTCCTCTGAACCACACCTCATAACACAAGGTGAACTGAATGACCTTGTCAGGGATTTGGAACTACCCAAGAGTAAGGCAGAGCTGTTGGGCTCCAGACTACAGCAGTGGAATCTCCTGGCAGGTGATGTTAGGGTTTCCATGTTCCGTGACCGTCAAAAGGATCTTGTCCCATTCTTCTTCATGGAAGGTGATCTTGTAGCCTGCAACAACATCGATGGTGTGATGGCAGCCCTCAACATCGTTCACGATCCAGATGAGTGGAGACTGTTCATTGATTCATCAAAGACGAGTCTTAAAGCTGTTTTACTGCATAATGGCAATGTTTTGCCATCAATTCCAGTTGGTCATGCAGTCCATATGAAGGAAACCTATGACAACATGAAACAACTTTTGAGGTGCATAAACTATGACCAACATCAGTGGCAGCTCTGTGGCGATTTGAAGGTTGTTGCTCTCTTGCTTGGTCTGCAGACTGGATACACAAAGTACTGATGTTTTCTCTGCGAATGGGATAGTCGTGCAAGAGATTCCCACTACATCAAGAAAGATTGGCCACTCCGACAGTCATTGGAGCCTGGGAGGAAAAGTGTTCAGCATCCACCACTTGTTGAATCAAGGAAGATTTTATTACCACCCTTACACATCAAGCTGGGTCTGATGAAGAACTTTGTCAAGGCCATTGACAAAACACAAGCAGCTTTCAAGTACCTCCGTGGAAAATTTCCAAGGTTAAGTGAAGCTAAGATAAAGGAAGGTGTCTTTGTTGGTCCTCAGATTCGTGAACTTCTTCGAGCTGATGCATTTGACCATGCACTGCGTGGCAAGGAAAAGACGTCATGGAAAGCCTTCAGGTTAGTGGCAATAAATTTTCTCTGAAACAACAAGGCAGACAACTACAGGTTGGTGGTGGAAAACCTCCTCAAGGCATACAAAAGCCTCGGTTGCAACATGTCACTAAAGATACATTTTTTGCACTCTCATCTAGATTTTTTTCCACCGAACTGCGGAGCAGTGCGTGACGAGCACGGCGAGTGATTTCACCAGGACATTGCAACAATGGAGAAACGCTATCAGGGCAAATGGAGCCCATCAATGCTTGCAGACTATTGCTGGACAGTGACAAGAGATGCTCCATTTAATGAATACAAGAGACAAGCCAAGAAGCGCCGAGTAGACACTGAATAGGACTAAACTATGTACATAATAGTTTTTTGCCTTTTGTTTCATAATAAATTTTATTTATATAACCCTTTTGCTGATTTTTAAAGTGTTACATAAACAGGACAGGTGAAATATTATCATGTAAAGCAACCATAAACACATGAAAAGACCTAGGTTTACAATTTATGATTAAAACTCTACTATCTACACAATATACATAGACATAAAATGTAAAAACTTAAATATATAAGAAACAGTAGCCAATCAGTTGTTTTAATGATCATATTTGAATTCAGCACATCAAAATACATAATAAATATCACATTTTATCTCTGAAGCAGACGACTTCTCAAAAATTGTAGACCAGTGTAATCATAGAATCATAGAATGTCAGGGTTGGAAGGGACCTCAGGAGGTCATCTAGTCCAACCCCCTGCTCAAAGCAGGACTAATCCTCAACGTCATTGAGCCATTTCCTTACCAGGGCTTCACCATTCAGCCCAATAGAAATATCATTGTATTACAAGTACAGCACCATTTTGATTACAAACAGGCTACTTTTCAGGGGGAGGGAGGTTCGTCTCCTTCCCCTGATGCATCAAAGAGGTAACACTGGAAGTGGGCCACTGGACTGGTGGTACTGAGAATTTGCTCTCTCTCAGGTGCTTGGCTGGCGATTCTTGCTCACATGCTTTGGGTGTGGTTGCCATTTTTGTGGTTGGGAGGGAATTTTCCCACAAGTCAGATTGGCAGGTACTGTTTTTTTGTTTGCTTGTCTTGGTTTTGATGTGTTTTGAGGGGGTTTTGGGGCCTTCCTCTGCAGTATGAGTCATGGATCACTTGCCAGGATTCTCTGGGTAGATCTCACTCAATCAGTTCCCTGCTATTGCAGGGGCCTCAAGCATTGGTTCCCCATCCAGTTCTCTGCCTGTGGCACACAGAGTTTAGTATCCTGGGAGCTGTAATACTTTGGTTTCATTTGGGCTGTTGGGGAAGTGTGGAGGTGCTTGCTGGGGGTTAGTGGCCTGTGCTATATCCAGGTCAGACTGGATAATCTGGGGGCTCCTTCTGTCCCTAAACCCTGACTCTATGACATTCTTACATATGCCAATGAGGTTTTATCACTCATATGGTCCAGGGGCTAGGTAATTAGACTAGGGTTCTGGAGACCTGATTTCTACTCTTGGCTTGGCCACCAGTTCAGAGTGATCTTGAGCAAGTCCCTTCCCTCTATGCCTCTGTTTCCCTTCCCAACCTTTGGCTGTGATTTCTATTGAGACATAAAGCTCTTTGGAACAGGAGCTGTGTCTTGTTATATGTTTGTACAGCACCTAACGCATTGCCACCCCAGAGCGCACTCATCCTCGAGGCAACTGCTGTGGGCCCACTCGCCCAACCTACCTTACTCTGTGACATTGGTGTGATGTGAAGAAAGGTCCACAGCTGACATCAGAAACCCATCTATTGTAAATGATCTGGCCATGTGTGTATCTGGCTTTGATTTGCCATGCAGCACATGAGCCCTTCTGAACCAATCTACAGTAAGCCAGGCTCAATGTGAACCAGCCTTTGCAACTGGGGCCCATGAGAAGATCCTCAGCTGTGGCCAAAGACAGATAATGTCACTGTAGCCAGTGCCTCCTGCTGGCCATTCTGGAATTAGCTGAAGTCCTTCTGCAGGACACCCTCCTCCAGTGGTGTCTTGCTCACCGTTACTCCTGCTTTGCTGTCTCCACCACCCTGTGATGTGCATCACTCTGTGGCATCCTCTTCTGGAGAGAGTCCTCCAGCTGTGCCCTGTTCCACTGTCTCCCCCCGTTTCGGGGGAACAGGCAGGCTATAGTCCAGCCACTCACCTCGGTGGCCAGCTGCAGTCTCCAGTCTAGTCCCTTGCTCCAGGGGCAAACTGCAGTCTGTGTTGGCCACTTCCCTCAGGGCAGGTGGGGGCTGCCCTAGCACCTTATCTGCCCTTCCTCCAGGGCCTCAGTCTGACAGCGGTTGGCCAGAAGCTCCTTCTGCTCTGTTACCGTGCCCAGCACTGCTCTAGCCACGGTCCTCCTAGGCAGCCAGTCCTTCTCCCTAGCCTACCACAGTCCTAGACTGAACGCTGGGGGGACTTAGTCACACAGAGTGTTGGGGTTCCTAGGGATTGGCTTGTTTTGGCCTGGTTTTGAAATGGGATTAGCTTGATTTTTGGCTTATTGTGAAAGTCTGGAGGCTTATTTACCACATGAAAGTTGGCAACTATGTATCCAGTTCACACGAAAATAATGCATTTGACTAAAAGAGTTACATTAAATTTTAACAGGATAGATTCTACTGTGAATCAGTCAAAGTTGGGAGCCTTCATTCCTATTCTGCACAGGAACTAAAAAGCCAGTGATTTGAACAGATGTGATCTTGACAGGATCCCACTCTTTCTAGAATCTCACGTCGCGCTCTCATAAGCCAGCTGGGAGAAGAGAAGAGCAGACTTCATGATATTCCTCTAGCGTTCCTGTATTTAGCAAGTGGGACGTGCAGTCCTTGTGTCACATTTCTATTTTTTTCTTTAAATAGCAAACTGTTTATAAAAAAAGCCTTAAAGGTATAAAGCATTAAATAGCTTCCGCCCAGAGGATCAATGAGCAATCTGTCTCCTCAGTCAGCCCAACAGATAAACAGAACAAAGTGTAATCCCACTGAGAAGAAATATGGAAATACTTCATTTAGAGGTGACATAACTAACTACAACGCTCGTCCCTCAAGGCACTGATTAATTTAGAGGCGCTTTCAAGCTATATTTCAGGATTGTAATGAAGATGAGAACAGTTGAATGTGTGTCCACGTGATTACATATATTTCAGGAGAACCTAGTGGTTCCAACCAAAAGTAGGGGCACTATTCTTCTTCTTAGCAGGTGCAGAGCTTGCTAAGCCAAGCGTGGCAGCCCTACCAGTGAAGCGCAGACCCCCTCAGACCACCATCCAGTCAGGTCTGAGAACAGTCGTCAGTCATGTGTGACTGTAGTGGGGCGATTGCCCCACACCAGGAAGAGGAAGGGTTAAAGCAGGCCAGAGGGAGCCTGTGCAGAACCCTCCAATTAGAGGAGGGGTCACTAAGTGAGCCAATCGGGAGGTGGCTTGTTGCAATGGCACATCAGGGCCAGCAGGGGCCATATATAAAGAGCTGCTGAACAGAGCAGGGGGAGTCTCTCCCTGGCCTGCTATGGAGAAGGACTGACTGCCTAGGAGCACCATGGCTAGAGCAGTGCTGGCGAGGGGAGCAGAGCAGAAGGGGTGTGTGTGTGTTTTCAAAGGAGCCTGAATGTCTCCACTGTAATATTAACGCCCCGAGAGCCCAAGGTAGCAAACCCGGGCCAGCTGTGGCCGTGCCATGGATCGTTTATTGCTGGCTAGCTGTACCTGTCACCATGCCATTCTTCTGCTCTTCCAGGACTTGGAGCTGAGTCTGGCAGCTTTTTTTTTTTTCAGCTTCTACCTGCAGCATTCATCTTTGGTGAGCAGCTTTTTTCATCTCAGCAATTTCTTGTTTCTCCCTTAATCGAAGTTCTATCATTTCTTTTTCATGCTCCCACTGTTGCCTGTCTGCCAGCGGGTGCATTCTAATGCTTCTGCTGAAATTGCATCTGGGACAGGTGAAGGTGGATCCCCTGCTTTCTGATCACTCGTCATTAGTAGAATTCTTTAGTTCTGGAACTGGGGCTTACTTCTTCAAGGATAACCCCTTTTGTAAGTACAGTTCTTCAAGGGGTTTTCTGTCAAGACCCTCATATGATCATGGCTCACTCACTGTAACTAATCTTTAACCCTTTTACACTCTTAATATCAAAATTAAATGTTGAATAGCATGGGGTTCTGATCCAAAACTTAATTGAGCTGGTTATGTAGATCCTGCCGACTACAGCAAATATCACCGTGTCTCAGTGGATCACAGCTGAGAATACCAGACTCGGGACAAACCACTGAGAAATAGGGCAGACCCACTCCAGAACTGGAGGTTATTCTATCATTAGCCAGGAACGAAAGTAAAGTTCTGTCTCACCACAGTAGTTAACAAGAAGTCAAAGATGCAGTCTCCTTAGGCATTCCAGCTCTTGTCTCACCACCCAGACACTGAACTCTATGATAAGTGGTTACTGAAAACCAATTTCATCACATATAGGGGTGCTTCAAATCTCAAGAGATCAATCACACATCCAGGTCAATATATAACTCAGATCTTACCCAATAATCACGCTGCTGCCAATCCTTTGGTAACTAGAATCTTAAAGCTTATTAAGAAAAGAAGAGAGTTGAAATGGTTAATAGATCCATACAATATGTATAAAATGTGTGCCATTATTGTATGTTGTAATACATGCAATCGTGACAATAGGCTTATAATATCATTGCTACAAACCTGATATAAACTGCTGACTTGTAAAGTCTAAGGTAACTTCCAAAAGATTGGAAGGCCCTCTGGCCATAGTCCAATATACTCCTTTTTAATGGTAAATCCACAGTTCCGAGAATCAGAGCAGGAAAGAGGCAAAATTGAGTGATTTCAGGGGTCTTTTATACCCTTTGCCATGTGCCTGGAAATGCAATAGTTCAAAACACAGCTCACAGCCTCTGTTTGTGGAAAGTTACTGGGACAGGAGGGAGTCCAGGGTCACATAAGAATATCAAATATCCTTATGTGGCTTGCTGACTCACAGGGGGCAGCCATTGGCTCCTTGGAGGCTGAGGCATGAGCAGGAAGAGATATCTGAGTGGAATGAGTTCCTTTTATGGCCCATTGTGAGAGTGAAGTGCCCTTAATGGCCAATCAAGCTTGAAAAGTCCATTCACAATGTGCTGGCTAGACTGAATGTGAACTACCTTGTGGTTGTTACCCCAGGAACAAACACAGTGGTGATACATGTATATAGCCAATATTCATAACTTCAGATACAAGAATGATACATGCATATAACCAGGATAATCATACTTACCAAAGCATAACTTTCCACTGCCACCTTACATGACATGCTTTGTAAAAGATTTGTTGCAATTGTCTAACAGTGGCAATATCACTGATCTAAATGGTGATATTTCAGTCATACAGCAGCACAATTCCCTAAAGCTTTGGAAGATCTAGGACTCAGTGATACCTGTGCATTCCCATTGGCTTCAGGGGGGTTGCACAGATATGCATGCAGTGTTGCTAACTCTTACAATGTTATCACAAGTCTTGTGATATTTTTGTTTTTTGTTTTTTTTGGAACCCTCCAGCTCCTGGAATCATGTAATTATAAGTAAATTTCTAGCCCTCCTGGGGACAAAAAAGGCTGAAATGTAAACTAAATGCACTCAAAACAGGGGCGGCTCCAGGCACCAGTGCGGGCGGCAAGCCACGGGGGCCGGCATGATGATCTCCATGAGGGCGGCAATCAGGCAGCCTTCGGCAGCGTTTATGCGGAAGGTCCACCAGTCCCGCGGCTTCGGTGGCAATTCGGCAGCGGGTACGCGACCGGCAGATCACCCGCAGAACCGCCGCCGAATCAATACATAGAGCCACCCCTGACTCAAAAGGTTCAAAAACTAGAAGGCAATTAAAAAGAGCTATATAATTTTGGGGGCCTGACTCATGATTTTTCAGGGCTTGGGGTTGGCAATGCTGGAATGATTGGAATTTAGAGAAGAATCAACAAGATGTTGCACAAGAAGAATGAAATCCAGTTCACTCCCTCTTAGCCGCTTTGCCTCCATAAAGCTAACAGGAGTCCAAAGCGGAAAAAATAAACCCTTATTTTTAGCACTAAAGTGAGTGGATAGGCCTCGGAATACACACATGCATGTGGTCTGTTGAGTAAGAAGGTGCCATTTTTACATCACAACTTTTCAGAACAGAATCACATTTAAGGTTTAATAGCAAAGGCCCATATAGAGAAAACTGCATGGTTTTCAGTTTATCTACAGTCCCTCAGAAAGATCAAAACTGAGTCAGCTCTGTTGGCAATTGAATCTATTGTTCAAGGGAGTTGGCATATTAGATATCTGAGGTTTTTTATTTTTGATATGGGATTGAGTGCTGCATAAAGGAGATATGTGTGCTTGTGTAGATAAAAGGTGGTCAAAATGATATTTTCTGGGGAAAAAACTGGAAAGAAACTTTTCTAGAGTTTGATCAAAAAGTGAAATCCCACATTTCCCTTCTAAAACTCAAACATTTCAAGTTTTTGGTAAAAATTGTCATTTTTTCAGTATTCCCAAATGAAAAATAATTGTTGAAAAACTGAAAATTTTCAAATGAAATGACTATCTTTAGTGAAAAAAAGCCATTTTTCTTTAACAAACAAAACAAAAGTTTTGACAATGTTTTTAACCAGTCGCAGTAGATAGTTAATATAGGGAGTGCCATCTACTGGTAGATAAGAATATGTAGTCTTGTTCATAAATTAGAAGGTTCAAATAAAGTTTTTGTATATGCAAAACATTCTTGATTCCAAATTTTAATGACTATGCCACCCCTCTAGTTATACACCGCTGCCTCGATATAACGCCACCCAATATAACACAAATTTGGATATAATGCAGTAAAGCAGTGCTCGGGGCGGGGCTGCGCACTCCAGTGGATCAAAGCAAGTTCGATATAAGTCGGTTTCACCTATAATGCGGTAAGATTTTTTGGCTCCCAAGGACAGCGTTATATCAAGGTAGAGGTGTGTGCTATATATTGGAACTATGGCTTTTTAAGTATCCATAAGTTCCTGAAAAATACCTTATGCTAATATATTAGTTTATAGACTCATAGACTTTAAGGTCAGAAGGGACCATTATGATCATCTAGTCTGACGTCCTGCACAATGCAGGCCACAGAATCTCACCCATCCACTTCTATAACAAACCCCTAGCCTATGTCTGAGTTATTGAAGTGCCCAAATTGCGGTTTGAAGACCTCAAGCTGCAGAGAATCCTCCAGCAAGTGACCCGTGCCCCATGCTGCAGAGGAAGGCGAAAAACCTCCAGGGCCTCTGCCAATCTGCCCTGGAGGAAAATTCCTTCCCGACCCCAAATATGGCAATCAGCTAAACCCTGAGCATGTGGGCAAGACTCACCAGCCAGCACCCAGGAAAGAATTCTCTGTTTGATTCATTAGGTAGCTGAAATAAGTACCAGAGTAGGCTAAATATTTCATGCTCAGATATAGTATATTAAAATGATTTCCTAGCATTAGCCTAGCATGTCTTTATTAGCATTCAGCACCACTGCTGTAGCATGAGAAAAGAGAATCACTGAAATGTAGAGGGAGAATATAAAAATGAACAGGGAGGAAACTCAATTATTTCTTGACTGTGATGTGGAGACCTCTCTCTCAACTCACCTGCTGCCAACCAACCTCCTACCTTCTCCTGATCATCTACCTGTGTACAAAAAACCCCCAAAGTAAACAAAACAAACAAACAACAGAAAAAAAGCCGACATACCAGAAGAAAAGTTTCAGTACAATAAGCATCCACTGGTTTGTGTAACCTACTTTCAGCCATCCCACCAGAAGAGTGTACATAACCAATGCATAGGTAGCAACTGGAGGAATCAAGAGAGCACATTATGGGCATGTTTTGGCAGGGAATCTCAAAGAGAACATATAGAGAGTCCACTGAAAAGGTGCATTACTGTTCAAGTCACAGGCTGACTCTACTAACACAGCACAAAAGCCACAGTGATGGTGAAGCTGGAAGGATTCGGGACAGGGATAGTTTAGTTGGGACAAGTGGCAGAGCTCTCACCTAGCAGACTTTATGTAACAGCAAGAACTAGTCTCCAACTGCTGTGGGAGATATAGTGACCAATGCCCATAACCATGGGGGAGAGGTTAACAATAGCTGTCTTGGAAAGAGAAGCCATGTCCCATGCTAGGCTCAATATGTACCTTCCCCGCAGAGGAGTGGCTGATGGGTTGTGTCAGATGCCCCATACCCCTTCCCACTGTCTGCCAACACACAATCTATGCACAGTGTGGCACCATTGTGCTTGCTCTGGACATCCAGCCCCTAACATTATAATGTCTGAAGGCCAGTATTGTTCCATCACATCAGAGATTTCCTGCCTGACAGTCCCATTAGCTTCCCTTTATAAGCACCGCCCCCCCGCAGCAGTCCACTGTTGCCATAGTAACAATAGTGCACGTGCACAACACAATATACTTAACAGCTGGCTGTGACAGCTTTCATTTATGCTCTCCTTGCACTTCGGTTCTATGTGCTGGCTGGATTCCATCTCCTGGACATATTGGTCTAAAATCTGCTCTCAGCTACAGTGGCGTAATTCTCAAGGCACCTCGCTGACTTCAGTGGAGTCACCCCAGAGCTACACCAAGTGTGAATGACAGCAGGATTGCTGTATCTTTGGCAACTCCCTCTTTCTGCAGGCTACTATGGCTGTCCCAAGTTCAACTTCTGTGTTGCCTACGCTGCAGTACACACAGGGGCAGCTTTGTGGTGTGCCTGGTTTGGTGCACAGCACACTTCTTTGGACTATGTGTGCAGCAACTCGTGCCTAGGGGGTTTAGGGGCCTGTGTGTTAAATAATGAGTCTGTGACTAGAACTTCAGAAGTGCAGAATTTAGCTTATCAAAGTGAAGGTTAAGCAGTGATCTGATCAGGTCTAAAAGTACCTACTTGTGGAGATTTCTGATACTGAAGGGCTCTTTAATTTAGCAGTAGGACTGTCTATTAATCATAGTTAATGCACATGATTAACGCAAAGCAAATTAACTAGATATTTAAAAAGGTGTAATTAATCACTGTTTTAATCACACTGTTAAACAATAATAGAATACCAATTTACATTTATGATAAATATTTTTGGATGTTTTTCTACATTTTCAAATATACTGTTTTCAGTTGCAACACAGTGTATGAAGTGTACAGTGCTCACTTTATATTATTTGTTTTTTATTACAAATATTTGCACTGTAAAAAAGAACTAGCATTTTTCAATTCATCTCATACAAGTCCACTCAGTCCTACTACTTGTTCAGCCAATCGCAAAGACAAACAAATTTATTTACATTTATGGGAGTTAATGCTGCCTACTTCTTATTTACAATGTCACCTGAAATAGGCGTTCAAATGGCACTGTTGTAGCCAGCATTGCAAGGTATTTACATGCCAGATATATTAAACATTCATATGCTCCTTCATGTGTCGACTTGTAGGCTCTAAAGTTTTACGTTGTTTTGTTTTTGAGTGCAGTTATGTAAATAATAATAATCATAATAATAATTCTACATTTGTAAGTTGCACTTTCACAATATAGAGATTATACTACAGTACTTGTATGAGGTGAACTGAAAAATACTATTTCTTTTGTTTATATATTTTACAGTGCAAATATTTTCAATCAAAAATAATATGAAGCAAGCACTATACACTTTGTATTCTGTGTTGTAATTGAAACCAATATATTTAAACATGT
The DNA here is from genome assembly GCF_016161935.1 of Mauremys reevesii. Taxonomy (NCBI): domain Eukaryota; kingdom Metazoa; phylum Chordata; order Testudines; family Geoemydidae; genus Mauremys; species Mauremys reevesii. The sequence continues at coordinate 6,865,978 of NC_052627.1, forward strand.
AGAAAAACATCCAAGATACTTATATTAAATGTAAATTGGTATTTTATTATTTGTATAACAGTGCGATTAAAACTGCGATTAATTCCGACTTTTTCTTAATCTTGTGTTTAATTGTGATTTTTTTAAATTGTTTGACAGCCCTGGTTAGCAAACAAAGGCCTAATAAGGTCTGGATATTGAAATTAGACAAGGTCCTGGTCTACACACAGAAATGGCATCAGTTTAAATAAAAGTGTGATGTTAAACTGGTTTAGTTATTCCAGAACAACTTTTGTGTATGAACACCCTTACATTAGTTTAAACCCAGCTGTTTAGCTTGCCCCTATTAAATGAAAGGTGCACAATAAACTGATGTAAGCTTGATTTAAACTGGTGTATGAGTGTCCACACACAAAACTGCAACTGTTAAGGTAAAATTGATTTAACATTGCACCTTTAGCTAAACTGATGCAACTTCTGTGTAAGTGTAGCCAGGTCCAAATTCAAATCAGACCTGAGGCACGCATTTTGAAGTGTGGGTAACTGACCACTGAAAGAAGGTACCAGGGATGAGATGGATAAGCCATCACTTGAAGTCTTTAAATGAAGACTGGGTGGTTTTCTAAAAGAGCTGCTCTAGTTCAAATAGAAGTTATTGGATTGATGCATGACTCACTGGGTGAAATTCTCTGCTCTGTGTTGTGATCACAATGGTCTCTTATAGCCTTAAAATCTATAAATCTATGATGAGTGGTAGGTGAATCTCAAAAGGTGCCAGTAGTTTAGGTTCAGATAATTAGGCTGTTTTTTTGAGGAGGTGTTCATTTGATGGGCCGTGTGCAGTGACACTGGTCAGAGACTCAGGAGTAGCAAATGTGATCTTAGCATGTCCCACTACCCCAGATTTGATTGATGGCTAGAGATGATGGGACCTGTTGGCAATTTCTGTTCACATCAGTTTTAAATTATTAGTATTATTATGTATTTGTCTTACCAGAGAGCTTAGGAGCCCCAATCATGGACCAGGACCACTCATTGTTCTTGGGGCTGTACAAGTACAGAGCTCAAAGACTGTATCTGCTCCAAAGAGGTTACATTTGTGGTACTGCACCCTGCCCTGCTTTTTATTAATAATATGACAAGAGCATCTAGAGGTCACATTGGGATAAGCACTGTACAAACACCTACTAGGTAAGAGGCAGTTCCTGCCCCCAAAGAGTATACAGCCAAAATAGACAAAAGAAGTATTATTACCCTCGTTTTACAGGTAGGGCATTCAGAGGTCAAGGCCCAGATCCACAAGGGTACTGAAGCGCCTAACTTCCAGAGTAATCAATTAGAGAGACCAGGTGAGTGTGGTAGTATCTTTTATTGGACCAACTTCTGTTGGTGAGCGACACAAGCTGTCAGGCTACACAGAGCTCTTAGTCAGGTTCTTCTACAGACCTGAGGAAGAGCTCTGTGTAGTTCGAAAGCTTGTCTCTTTCACCAACAGAAGTCGGTCCGATAAAAGATATTACCTCACTTGCTTTGTCTCTCTAATATCCTGAGAGCGACATGGCTACAACACTACATCCATTGACATCAACGGGAGGTAAGAGCCTCAGTACTTTGTGGCTCTGAGCTAAAATGCTTGGCGCAATGCAACAGAGACAAGAATTGAACACAGCTTTTTTGAGGCCCAGCCCAGGGACTTTCCACAAAGACCATCTTTCTGACCCACAGCTGTCTATTCGTTTTTGGTTGTTTTCATCGCTTGTAGCGGGAGCTTGTGAAATGAAACTTTTCTGAGAAGTAGGCCATGTAGCTATGCGCAAATTGAAATTGCAAACCTATAGTGCTGGTAACTGAGGCAGTTTGTTGTTAGTGGTGAAATCAAATTAGCAACCCAATCGGCCTAGAATTTTCAAGTAAAAAATATTGTTCTCCTGTTTTTGTTCACGATCGCTGACGTGAAGATAAACGACTTTGATTCTCATCTCAACTCAATGTGCCTAGCCCTAGACACTACACAATAATTCCTTGCTTAGCAATTGATTTTTTTATTAAAAATTCTGAGAACAATTTCAAACCCAACCTTTTTTTTCCCTGTGGTCTTTTATTTCTTGTTTGCTCGCTCACTGATCTGGCTGTCAGGGCAGTGCATTGACAAATAAATCACTGTCAGAGCCCAATTCCCCAATGAATAACCGCCACGAGTCCCAACTAACAACACAGCCAGTCAAGGATCTGTATTTCTTAGCTTTCTCAAAGTTTGCTGACTTTGTGGCATCACATTGTGAATGAGGATGCATGAAATAGAATAACACCGAGCCGCATACCCATTGATTGGAGAAATGTGGATAATCCAAGCCCTGTACTACTATGCAGGGGGGAGACCTACCTAACCCAGATTAAAAGGCATTTATCACAAGCACCATGTGGTCCAGTGAATTGGGCCCTGGATTCAGAATTAGGAGATCTAGCTTCTAGTCTTATCTATGATCTTAAGAACATAAGAATGGCCATACTGGGTCAGAACAAAGGTCCATCCAGCCCAGTATCCTGTCTACCAAGAGTGGCCAATGCCAGGTGCCCCAGAGGGAGTGAACCTAACAGGTAATGATCAAGTGATCTCTCTCCTGCCATCCATCTCCACCCTCTGACAAACAGAGGCTAGGGACACCATTCGTTACCCATCCTGGCTAATAGCCATTAATGGACTTAACCTCCAGGAATGTATCTAGTTCTCTTTTAAACCCTGTTATAGTGCTAGCCTTCACAACCTCCTCAGGCAAGGAGTTCCACAGGTTGACTATGCGCTGTGTGAAGAAGAACTTCCTTTTATTTGTTTTAAACCTGCTGCCCATTCATTTCATTTGGTGGCCCCTAGTTCTTATATTATAGGAACAAGTAAATAACTTTTCCTTATTCACTTTCTCCACACCACTCATGATTTTATAGACCTCTTCTGTGTGACCTTCCTCTTTCTGTGCTTCTGTTTCCACCCTTTCTCTCCTCAGATTGTAAACTTCTCATGGTAGGGATGGGCTCTTACTCTGCACAAGAACAATGCCCAGCATAAGAGAGTTCTGATTTCAGCTGCAGCCTCTGGGTGATACCACAGTACAAATAATAATAAGTGGTGTAAACTGAGGACTCTGCTTGAAAAAACAAAGATCTTGTTACAAAATTATTTCCCCAACACTATCTCAGGGCCAATGTCTGCCATTCATTTGTACAGTTAGATCAATGGAAGGCTACAGTATATCGAGCTCTTGTCTCACACTATTGGATGGCTTTGTTCGAGCCTCAGCTAACAAAACTGGGTAATTACCTGAAAAATTTGGCTTTCATTTAAAAAAAAAAAAGGAAATTTCTGTCCTTCATGGTTGCAATGATCAGCTTGAAAACAGGACCCCAAATCATTCTAGCACAAAAAGGCAAATAAAAAGAATCCTAGATTTATTATTTTTAAATCTTATGATTTTTAAGCCAATCTCATGATTTTGTCTGACCTGATTTTTGAAGTGTTAGAGTGGCACTACTGAGCAAACTGTTCCCAAGCCCGCTCCTGAGGCATTAGCAGACAGGGTGAGAGGGGACAAATCCTTGCGTAACATCATAGGACTCACTTCTAATCTTACTTTCACTGCTGTAAAATACCAGTGCTTCTCCTGACGTCCGTGGGAATCATGCTGATTTACAACTAGTGTAAGAGATAAATGGAGATGGAAAAGGAGTAGATAGCTGTAGAACACCAGGGCTATCCCTCTGCTACTGCAGAATACAGTCCCAGACCAAAACACAGCAGTGTCCTGCTAGCAGCGCTATGAAAGATGCCAATAAAGATACTGTACCTGCAACTGACTCAGAATGTATGGGGGCACATGGCATTGGCAACAATGCTATCAGACTAAGTCACAGAAAAATAAAATAAAGATTCAGCGACAGTTGACTAATGGGAAACACCTTACAGCCTTCTTGATGCCTTCGCTGAGTCTTAATCTATTAGTTGCTTGTTCATGAACATCCTTGAAATACTTGATCAAACATGCAGAACAAGTTTATTCACTGCCTGAGTTGGAGACAATGGTGGGACATGGGTTTCACCCACAGTTAGATGTGTATCCTACTACACAGAGGTAGCTGGACCTTCCCCAGTAGGAGAGGTCCAGCTGCATTATGAAGATCAAGATGTATGTTTTAGTCAGAATTAGTTAACGTAGGAGCACAAGTCCCATTGACTCAGCACCTGTGATCCTAAATCATGTAGATTGCTCTGAAAATCTCACCCACGGTTACTTAATGAGGTGCCTAAACAGACTTAAAGCATCAGATTTTAGCATCCTATTTCTGAAAATCTTGGCTCAGAGCCCCTTCAAAAGTGTTGCGCTCTGGGAAACATTTCTTTTTATGATGACAATCACTGGCCTCTTTCCGATTTCCCTGTCTCTCTCCAGCCATTGGCATGGAGCCTGTACCTCCAAGTCACAAGGGAAGGATGAACATGCTGTTAACAGCTCTTTCTATAATGCTCACACAGGATTTCACAGTCTGTCATATAGAAGTAATATTCTGTCACATTAATATGATTCTTATAACAGTATTTATGTCAAAACCCCTGTATTTCTTCATTTTCACTGGCATGAAAAGTAAGGTTTTTAACAACTATGGTAATAGGTAATAATGTAGTATTAGAACATAAATTGAGTGACAACACAGATATCCATAAAGTGACAAGGAGATGTTACAATTTGCCTCAAACACTTATTTTGGAGATGTGCTTGTGTGGCTTAATTTTAGTATGTACTAGCTATAATTATCAGAAGGAACAGAAAAGCTCAGCAAAGAGGGGGAAAATCTTTCTATTTTAATTAAAGGCAAGCATACAGCATACAGCAAAACACAACATTTCCAGTAAGTTCTCAGAATGTGCTGGGGACTACTTTTTGTGTTAGAAAGTGGAGGAAATAACCCAGAGGACAGCCATTTTACACTGGATTCTGACCAAAAGGGAAGAATTGGTTGTAAATATGAAGATGGAAGGCAATCTGGTGGAAAAACACAAAATGATAGATTTCATGATTGTAAGGAAAGGAAGGAGGGAGCGCAAGAGAATAAGGCCAATGGACTTCAAAAAAACCAGACTTTAACAAATTCAGAGCAGTGGTAGGTAAGGTTAGTAAATCTAGACTCATAGACTCATAGACTTTAAGGTCAGAAGGGACCATTATGATCATCCAGTCTGACCTCCTGCACAATGAAGGCCACAGAATCTCACCCATCCACTTCAGTAACAAACCTCTAACCTATGTCTGAGTTATTGAAGTCCTCAAATTGTGGTTTGAAGACCTCAAGGTGCAGAGAATCCTCCAGCAAGTGACCCATACCCCATGCTGCAGAGGAAGGTGAAAAACCTCCAGGGCCTCTGCCAATCTGCCCTGGAGGAAAATTCCTTCCCGACCCTAAATATGGCGATCAGTTAAACCCTGAGCATGTGGGCAAGACTCACCAGCCAGCACCCAGGAAAGAATTATCTGTAGTAACTCAGATCCCATCCCATCTAACATCCCATCACAGACCAGATCTAAGGGATAAAGGAGATCAGGAGAGCTGGCAGTTTCTCAGGGAGACAATATTAATGGCACAACTGAGAAGGAAAAATAAGAATAGTTAGAGGCTCTTTATTGACCTGAAAATCAAAATGGAATCCTGCAAGAAGTGGAAACAGACTAATTGCTAAAGAGGAGTACAGAAGAATAGCACAAGGATGTAGGGATAAAATCAGAAAGGTTAACACACAAATTGAGTTATGCCTAGCAAGGGACATAAGAGGTTCTTTAAATACAGTTGGAGCAAGAGAAAGATGAAGGAAAGTGAAGGTCTTCTATTTAGCATGGAAGGGGAGCTAATGACTAGTGACATCATGAAAGGTGAATTGTTTTATGCCTATTTTGTTTCATTCTTCACTGAAAAGGTTAATGGTGACCAGATTCCCAACCCAATTAATATTCACAACAAGGGGAAAGAAACACAAGTCACAAAAGGGAAAGAACAGGTTATGGAATATTTAGATGTATTCAAGTCAGCAGGGCCTAAGGAAATTCACCCTAGGGTACATAAGGAACTGGCTGAAACAGTCTTGGAACTGTTAGCAATTACCTTTGAGAAGGCATGGAGGACAGGTTAGGCCCCAGAAGACTGGAGAAGAGCAAACTTTGTATCTATCTTTAGCAAGGGGAACAAAGAGGACCCAGGGAATTAGAGACCACTCAGCCTAACTTTGACACCTGGGAAGATACTGTAACAAATTATTAAGCGATGAATGTGTAAGCACCTAGAATATAATAAAGTCATAGGGAATAGCCAGCGTGGATATGTGAAGACAAATCAGGCCAAACCAACGTAAATTTCTTCTTTGACAGGGTTATTGGCCTAGTGATGGGGTGGGGGGGTAGTGGGAAGAAGTAGATGTGCTATATCTTGATTTTAGTAAGGCTTTTGACACAGTCCCACAATAAGAACATGAGTACTTGTGGCACCTTAGAGACTAACAAATTTATTAGACCATAAGCTTTCGTGGGCTACAGCCCACTTCATCGGATGCATGCAGTGGAAAATACAGTAGGGAGATATATATAAAAGAGAACATGAAACAATGGGTGTTACCATACACGCTCTAACAAGAGTGATCAGTTAAGGTGAGCTATTACCAGCAGGAGAGAAAAAAAACTGTTTGTAGTGGTAATGAAAATGATCCATTTGCAGCAGTTGACAAGAAGGTGTGAGGAACAGTGTGTGTGTGTATGTGTGTGGGGAAATAAACATGGGGAAATAGTTTTACTTTGTGTAATGGCCCATCCACTCCCAGTCTTTATTCAAGCCTAATTTAATGGTGTCCATTTTGCAAATTAATTCCAATTCAGCAGTCTCTCATTGGAGTCTGTTTTTGAAGTTGTTTTGTTGTAATATTGTGACTTTTAGGTCTGTAATCGAGTGACCGGGGAGACTGAAGTGTTCTTTGACTGGTTTGTGTCCAAATCAGATGTCAAGAATTATAACATTCAAAAACCAGTCAGAGGAAAGCAATCAAACTAATAAAATGTTTAGAAAACTTGACCTATAAGGAAAGATTTTTTTTTTGAAAAAAGGCCAACACAGGCATGTTTAGTCTTGAAAGAAAATACCCAGAGTTGACCTGATTATAGTCTTCACATATGTAAAGGGGAGTTTGATCAATTGTTCTCTGCCCACTGACGGTAGAACAAGCAGTAATGGGCTTAATCTGCAGCAAGGGAGATTTAGGTTAGATATTAGGAAAAAAACGTTATAACTATAAGAGTAGTTACACTCTGGAATCGACTTCCAAGGGAGGTTGTGGACTCCCCAGGATTGGAGGTTTTTAAGAACAGGTTGGACAAACACTTGATGGTGTGTGTTTACTTGGTCCTGCCTCAGTGCTGGAGGCTGGATTTGATGACCACTAAAAGTCCCTTCTAGCCCTACATCCCTATGATTCTATTAGTCTGTATGCAGATTTTCAAATGTGCTCGGGACCCACAATGGGGCTCAGAAATTCAAAAGAGGTCAGTGTCTAGCAGCTGTGCAAGTCTGACCCATATGGGTGTTGGATCTGAAGGCACACAAAGGGTTCATTGCAAGGTTTAATCGAAGGAGAAACTCTTTAGGAGCAGTGTACGGATGGCCAAAACTTGAACCACATTTTTTAGCTAAAAAATTAAAATAATGCTGCAACATCTCTAGGGCCGTTCACCCAGAAGAATTTGGAATCACTTTGCAAAGTCAAGGAACTGATGTACAAACTATACACAGGATAACTTGCTCAGCCAGTAAAATGTAGTTACATTTGGGATGAAAGAGGGCAAATGTTTGACAATTTAGAACCATGCTGTACAGCAGTTTAGTGCAGGAGGTTAAAAAAATCACATTGATTTGGAAAAGCAGAGGGAATATAGTTATACACGTTGGAACTTGAATGTCATGTTATGGTTGACCTGACTGTTGTGAAAAATGTCACTGGGCATTTCATGGCGACAAGTGGGCAGTGACTTGTTTTTACATCTCACCTGAAAGACGGTGCATAACATTTTCAAAAGGTCTGAAGTGACTTAGGAACCTAAGTCCCACTGAAAGTCAATTAAACTTAGGCACCTAAGTCATATAGGTGCTGTTCAACATTTTATCCAGTTTCTTCTATAACACAAGACCCCTTATATTGTGACTGGACCTTACTTTTGTACTAACAAGGAGGGAAGAGTGCAACCTACTAATGCAACATTACAACTTTCTGAAGCACCTGGGTTTTCACATTTATGATATCTGTTGAAGTCACAGCTCATAAAAGTGCTGAGAAGTCCATGTTACTCTTCATCCTGAGGGTACTAGTAATACAATGAATGACAGCAATCTGTTTGTTAGAATTAGCCCTGTTTTCTGTTCATGAATTGTCCATTGAATCATAAATCATCATGGTTTCTACGAGTCAGTTAATAATAATAATAATAATAATAATTAATAACAACTTCCTATATAGAACTTGTTGTCCATTTATCACAGAGCTCTTTACAAAGGCAGGCAAGTTCCATTATCTGCATTTTATAGATGGGAAAACTGAGACAGTGTAGCAAACTGAATCGCCCAAGGGCACACAGCTGATTAGTAGCAAAGCTGGGCGTAAACCCTATCTCCTAGCGACCTAAGGATTCCTTGCATGTCACAACATGACTGCTCCCTTTAAGGGTAGCTACAGTCAGTCATACCTATGCCATAATTAATTAGCTGCTTCCCAGCCTGAAGGGGCAGAACTAAGGAGCATCTGGTGATAGCTTAATGGACACCTGAGCCTTATCAAAGGACTGAGAGTGAGATCAGTCTGGAATTGGAACCACAGGGAGCAGATTATCTGTCTGTCTGTCTCACTCGCTCCTATGGTAGGCCCTGAGCCAAGGAGTGCAAGGAAAAGGGTACGCCAGTCCATGGCTCTATGACAGCCAGATAGGACACAAGGCACAGAGCACCAAAGAGGGGCTGGAAGCAGGGCCCACAGGGCAAGCTGAAGGGCACCGTGCCCTTTTGTTGGGGAGTTTTCAATTTGGACTCTTTGCACTCTGGAAGGGGCTATGTTTGTTGTGACTTGGCTGGTGGGCTAGGCCACAGCTACACCACAGCTTGATGTGGAGAGCTGAGGAGACTAACTTTCAGGAGGGAAACTGAGGCAGGGAGTGCCAACAGTGAACAGGGGTGCTACAAAGCAGCTACACCCCTCCCAAATGACTAATAGTGCTTCATGCAGTGTTGTTGTAGCCATGTTGTCTCTGGATATCAGAGAGACAAGGTGCAGGAGGTGATATCTTTTATTGGACCAACTTCTGTTGGCCAGTGAGACAAGCTTTCACTGAGCTCTTCTTCAGCTGGGGGAAACTTACTCTAAGGCCTGGTCTACACTACAGAGTTAGGCTGATGTGAGACATTTACATCCATCTAACTCTGGAAGCGTCTACACTAAAATGTAATTCCCATCAATGTAAGTCACACACTACACCAACCTGATAACTCCATGTCCGTAAGAGGTGTAGCACTTAGGTCGCTGTAGTTAGGTTGATGCAGTGTCTGTGTAGCCACTGTGTTTCTTACATCGCCTGTTGATGCCTTTGACACCCTGAGCTGTCAGCCCTGCCACCACTCTGGGCTGACCACCAGAGTCCCGCCACTCGGTGCTGATAGCTGGAGATTTCAGGTTCACATGGATCTGACCACTAGAGCCCCGACACCTTGGTCAGCCCCCCACAAGTCCCTGCTAAAGTTGATGCAATCGCTCCTGGTGGGGATGCACATCGCCAGCAGAAGGAGGGTAGTGTGGTCATAAACAGCCAATTTAATTACTGTGATATCTGACGTAATTGCCTCTCTATTACCTGGTCTACTCGATAGAGTTAAGTCAACACAAGGCAGCTTACGTTGACCTACCTATGGAAGTGTCTACACTTAAGTTTGTTCCCGCTGACGTAACTGCCCAGCTATGCCGACTTAATAACTCCACCTCCACAAGTGGCGTAGAGTCAAGGTCAACATAGTTAGGTCAATGCAGTGTCAGTGTAGACACTTCATTGCTTACATTGACTGTTACTGGCTTTCAGGAACCATCCCACAATGTCCTACGCTGACAATTTAATCGATACAATCACTCCTGGTGAGTCATAGAATCATAGAATCTCAGGGTTGGAAGGGACCTCAGGAGGTCATCTAGTCCAACCCCCTGCTCAAAGCAGGACCAAACCCAACTAAATCATCCCAGCCAGGGCTTTGTCAAGCCTGACCTTAAAAACCTCTAAGGAAGGAGATTCCACCACCTCCCTAGGTAACCCATTCCAGTTCTTCACCACCCTACTAGTGAAAAAGTTTTTCCTAATGTCCAACCTAAACCTCCCCCTCTGCAACTTGAGACCATTACTCCTTGTTCTGTCATCTTCTACCACTGAGAACAGTCTAGATCCATCCTCTTTGGAACCCCCTTTCAGGTAGTTGAAAGCAGCTATCAAATCCCCCCTCATTCTTCTCTTCTGCAGACTAAACAATCCCAGTTCCCTCAGCCTCTCCTCATAAGTCATGTGCTCCAGCCCCCTAATCATTTTTGTTGCCCTCCGCTGGACTCTCACCAATTTATCTACATCCTTCTTGTAGTGTGGGGCCCAAAACTGGACACAGTACTCCAGATGAGGCCTCACCAGTGCTGAATAGAGGGGAATGATCACATCCCTCGATCTGCTGGAAATGCCCCTACTTATACAACCCAAAATGCCATTAGCCTTCTTGGTAACAAGGGCACACTGTTGACTCATATTCAGCTTTTCGTCCACCGTAACCCCTAGGTCCTTTTCTGCAGAATTGCTGCCCAGCCATTCGGTCCCTAGTCTGTAGCAGTGCATGGGATTCTTCCGTCCTAAGTGCAGGACTCTGCATTTGTCCTTGTTGAACCTCATCAGATTTCTTTTGGCCCAATCCTCTAATTTGTCTAGGTCCCTCTGTATCCTATCCCTACCCTCCAGAGTATCAACCACTCCTCCCAGTTGAGTGTCATCTGCAAACTTGCTAAGGGTGCAGTCCACACCATCCTCCAGATCGTTAATGAAGATATTGAATAAAACTGGCCCCAGCACCGACCCTTGGTGCTGGATACTCACTGCTGACACAAGGAGCCAAGTGTGCACACACACAAGTGATTTAATATCTGCATTGCCTGTATGCCGACATAAGTTAGGTTGATATAATTTTATAGTGTAGACCAGGCATGAGTAAGTTTCTCAGATCTGAAGAAGAGCTCTGTGTGGCTCGAAAGCATGTCTCTCTCACCAAGAGAAATTGGTCCAATAAAAGTTAATACCTCATCCACCTTGTCTCTGTAATATTGCTTCAGATATGCAAAAAATGCAATTTGAAATATTTCACTTGATAGATCACACAACCTTTTTGTGCTTCCCCCGCAGGATGAGCATACCTCCTAGGATGAGGGTGCCAATGTGAATATTCATGCCCCTAAAATAAAAAAAAAATCACTTTCTTCAAATATTCTTCAATAGTCCCCCATTTTGGCAATTATTCCTGCCTGTAAATTTGCTTGCTCCAATATTTAAGGAATAGACCACAATGGGCATAGACACAGTCAAAATGAATTAATGTCAAAGTTTCTACTAATATTTATGGAGTATTCACCTGGGCCTGATCCTGCAAGTGAAACGGATTCAATATTTATGAATAATAATAATAATAATGAGCAGGCTAGCAGGCTCATTGGTTTGCTAGTATTAATTAGTATTAATCAGAATTAATTAGTATTTGCTTTAAGTAGCTTCCAGAATGTGCAGCGCAACATAGGAGAAGGTACAGGGTCAGATCCTCACCTGACGTAAATCAGGATTATCCCAGTAAAACATTGGAGCAAAGCCAATTTACACTAGCTGAGGGTCTGCTCCCAGGCTTTGTCCCAGAGATCTTGCTATTTTAACTCAACGGCTAAAAGGGAAGGGGGAAAGGGTACAGCATATAAACAAGGCATAAAGGGTGATGATTGGTTATTTAATCAAGCCCTTTTCGAATATTATTGTGTAGCTAGCTACTTCTCCGCACTACCGTTGTAAAGTAATCAGCCGCTGTAAATTACTCTGACAAGCCCGAGGATAAATGCCCTCAGATTTGTGCCTGGTCTAATGCAGCCTCTAATCTCTAAATAAACTGGACCTTGCAGGGCTTGTGATTGTCTTTCTAGTTAGAAAGCTTCCTGATTATGTACATTAAACCCTGCTCATTTCCCAATTCAGACGGTTAACCCTTGCTCCTGCATGGTGCCCTTTGTATGCTACATATCAATATACTTATGCTTCCACTCAGCAGCTGCAGCTGCAGGGCGGAATCTGTCTGCAGGCTGGCAAAATGCTGTAGGTTTCTCTATGGAAAAGCCAGTGCCTGTACTGTAGGTATCAGTGCTGCCTGGTTATTCAGGAGTTTGGAGGATTAGCCCAGGATGATGATTTTTTACTTCAAAAGTAGATTAGTGGAAGTCGACGGCCTCATGTCCAGCCTTACGTAGTGCAAAGTGATAATAAGTATAGAACTGCTAGTTACTTGGGTCCCATGTCACACACTCCGACTGGATAAATGATGAATCTGTAATGACATTACATAGAATTGAGACAGATGGCTCCGGCTTTTGATAAATGCATACATCTTCATAATCAGATCATAATCCCAATGCCTGGAAGATCAATTGGAATATAATAACTTTGAAAACTAAAATCATTTTGCTGGTTTGACTGTAAGATGCGCATTAAAAACAGAAATGGTCTTAATTTAATTAGACCTGTGCCTTCTTCAACATGAAATTAAACAAGAAGAAATTACACCATAAGAAAACAAATACAGGGATATTCTCATCTTATTTTACTTTGAACTCATGTTATTTATCCTACCGCATAAGAAGAAAAGAAAATTATTTTCTCTCCAATGGACATTAAGACAGATTGATGGTCTCCACTATAAAAAGGACTAAATGAAATTCTTGACATCTTTTCAGCAAGATGTCATTTCACTCCTAAGACTCTAGTTATAATACGGTCCACCTGTTATTGATAGTGATGTTTAATATTTGACTGGCTATTTAAGGTGCAAAGTCCTGGAGATAAATCTCTCTTTCCTGATTTTACTAGTTTACTTTAGGCGCACATGCTGGAAATTGAAATGATTGACTAAGGACACGGTGTAAAAATTACCATTTGAAATAATGTCATTACCAAAAAGTGAGGATTTTTGAGAACAAAATAATTATGAAGCTCATTAAATTCACAGTTTCTGCATATTGCAGATTAGTAAAAGACTAATGGCGGATCTCAGCACATAATTTTGCAGCGTAGTAGTGTATTATCTGAATGACTGTCATTTACCCTAAATTTAAATCCTTGCTCCTGCACATAAATAAATATCTTTCCCTCATTTGCATGGGATTTAGGATATCTTTCGGTAAAATAAAGGTAATATGTGATTCTGAACAGAATTTCAGCCAAACTTGGATTATCGTTACAGTAACTCCTAGAAACCCTAATTAAGATCAGAGGTCCTTTGTGCTGGGTGCTTTACAAATATGTAGCATGAGCTAATCCTGTCATGAAGATTTTACAATCCAAATAGACAAAGGGGTGGAGAGGAAACAGAGGGGCAGAGAGAAGTGACTTGACCAAGGTCACACAGCACATTATGGCAAAGCCTAAAGTAGAACCTGGTGCATTAGTAACTGGACCACCCCAACTCCCTCTTTGTGAGCTCTAGCCAAGGGGTTCCTATGGAGCCTCGTAGTACTTTAAAGAAGACCTTCTTTCGAAGACTCTTCAGGGATGATGGTGCTTAGACTCATAGACTTTAAGGTCAGAAGGGACCATTATGATCATCTAGTCTGACCTCCTGCACAACACAGGCCACAGAATTTCACCCACCCACTCCTGTAACAACCCCCTAACCGATGTCTGAGTTATTGAAGTCCTCAAATGGTGGTTTAAAGACCTCAAGGTGCAGAGAATCCTCCAGCAAGTGACCCGTGCCCCACGCTGCAGAGGAAGGCGAAAAACCTCCAGGACCTCTGCCAATCTGCCCTGGAGGAAAATTCCTTCCCAACCCCAAATATGGTGATCAGCTAAACCCTGAGCATGTGGGCAAGACTCACCAGCCAGCACCCAGGAAAGAATTCTCTGTAGTAACTCAGATCCCACCCCATCCAACATCCCATCTAACATCCCATCACAGGCCATTGGGCATATTTACTGCTACTAATCAAAGATCAATTAATTGCCAAAATTTAGGCTATCCCTAAATGCTTAGAGAAGATGAAGCAGCTCTGGATCAAAGGTACCACAAATGGGATGAATCAAGCCCTGTGTCTTGCCGGCTGTGTATCGATTAATAAAGCACCTTGGTTGCCTTCAGGAGGCAAGGGGATGTGCAAATATAAATTAATGGATTCTCCTGAACTCATGGAAAGATGATTTTCTCTACACTTGGGTAAAGGATAAAGTAAAAATCACACTTAATTTTCACTCAGACTGAAAGCAAATAAATCTCAGGGTTGTGTCTTGGTCTTTGGGAGTTAGTGTGTCAGGCTTCTTTTCTGCATAGCATTGTTCACCTGTCAGCAGACAGGGCCCTGGGGCCCTCATCTGAAGCCTATTGGAGCCTTTCCATTCACTTTGAGGGTCTTTGGATCTAGCCCTTGGAGTATTCCAGTGTATGTGCTTGGGATGGGGGTGTGGCCAGGAGCCTCCTCCTGCCCCCTCTACATGCAATGGCTTGTACCTCCAGGAAGTACCTGCTACACTTTTTATGCAGCTATTATATATGGGTGGAGTAAGGGCTGTTGCATAGTGTGCTGCCCCCCTTGTGGCCAGGAGACCTTAGGCCTCACACCACTATAGTGCCATTCTCCATTTTTTTTTGTGCTCCCCACATACTTTTTGATGTCTCTTGGAGCTGCTGTGTGGCCCCAAACTCTTTTACGGGTTATAGAATCTCAGGGTTGGAAGGGATCTCAGGTGGTCATCTAGTCCAACCCCCTGCTCAAAGCAGGGCCAATCTCCAGACAGATTTTTACCCCACTCCCTAAATGGCCCCCTCAAGGATTGAACTCACACCCCTGGGTTTAATAGGCCAATGCTCAAACCACTGAGCTATCCCTCCCCCTCTTCTGATGCTTGAATAAACACTATTCATGGATTGGGTTTTCTCTCCATCTCCTCTGATACAACGGATTCCCCATCAGTGAGAGTCTCACAATCATCACTCAGCATCAGCTCCCCAAGGAGCACTTTTCTGGGCGACAGGATAATCTGTGCCACACTTTACGCATCTGTTGGGAAGGGCACATAAAACAGAGAGGCAAATTGCTGGTCCTCTGAGTGCACAGCCCCGATGAGTCATCTTCAGTGTAATGACCTGAATCAAATATTTGGCTCTGCCTGTTTGTTTGATATTTCTCCTAATCCTGCTGCTGATTGCCAGGCTAAAATAGTGCGTGCTGAAAGACAACAACAGCAGCCTGAGACAGGAGAATTCATCCTGTTTGTGCTAGCAGATTCCACAGCTGCTTCCACGTCCACTAATGGGCAATCTTCGTCCCCTCGCATGCCCACCTCCTCCAGGCAGGAACTCACTGCTCACATAAGATGGGAAAACAATCCAGGCCAAAATGAACATTGAGTTTGGGTGTCTCCATTTTCGGTTGCCCACTTTAGATGCCTTTGAAAAGTCTTGCATTTCGCTGTGACATTTGGAGTACCTTTCCCAGAGTTGGTCCAGTAAAAGAGATGGCCTGAACTCTACAATAACTCTAATGTCGCTATGATATATTGGGACTGACACAGCTACAACTACACTGCATGCACTAAAAGAGCCTGGATTTTCAGAAAATGCTGATCACCCACTTGCTGAAAATCAAGCCCCTTTCAAGTGTCTCAAACTGGGCACCCAACATCATTAGGCACTTTTGAAAATTTTGGCCTTAGCTTGCAGCAAGTTGTTGAGTTTTTGTTTTGTAAAGCAACATATTTAAAATATCATCCAACCACAGCATAAATTAGTAGCAGATATATTTGTCTTCAATTTGCCTTCATGCCCAATCATAAAGGAAATTGTATGGAACCTTAGAGAGACTATCAAGCTATGGCAGGGATGGGCAAATGTGCTGGCCTGCGGGCCACATCGGGTTTCTTAAATTGTATGGAGGGGCAGTTAGGGGAGGGGGTTGTGGCCTGGCCCCCCACCTCCTATCTGCCTCCCCACCCTCCAAGACTCCTGCCCCATCCACACACCCCTGCTCCCTGTCCCCTGACCACCCCCAGACCTCTGCCACCCCATCCAATCCCTCCTCTCATTCCTGATAGCCCCCCCAGGACCCCTGCCCCATCCAACCACCCCTTCTCCCTGCTCCTGACTGTCCCCTGCCACCCCATCCAACCCCCCCCCTCCTTCCTGACTGCCTCCCCGGGATCCCTTTCCCCATTCAACCCCCTGTTCCCCCCCGACCGCCCTGACCTGTAGCCACACTCCTGCCCCCTGACGCCTCCCCTGATCTCCCCTGCCCTCTATTCAACCCCCCTGCTCCCTGCCCCCACCGCGCTGCCTGGAGCACGCGTGGCTGGTGGCGCTACAGCTGTACCGCCCGGATGGAGCTGGGCCACACCACCGCCACCACGCAGCACAGAGAGTGGGGCAGGCCAGGCTCTGCAGTGGCGCTGCCCCAGGAGCTCACAGCCCCGCTGCCCAGAGCATTGCGCCGGCGGTGGAGCGAGCGAGTGAGCTGAGGCTGCGGGGGAGGGAGGACAGCGGGGGAGGGGCTGGGGTAGCCTCCTGGGCCAGGAGCTCAGGGGCCGGGCAGGACGGTCATGCGGGCTGAATGTGGCCCGCGGGCCATAGTTTGCCCACCTCTGGTCTATGGTATTGCCTCCTAAGGTGAAAATTCTTCTCCGCTATCGCTGCACCTCATATGTGTGATAGCTTATTGATCAGAGTGAGACGCTCAAGGAGAAGTAGCTGGAGCCATACATTTTCACTCTGATATATGCACAGCTGATGAATGATTGCACTGCAGTAGGCTAGCTGTTAGACCGTGCGTGCGTGGTGAAAAGAGGAGGATTTTATTTCTAGCCCTGGCTCAACTCTTAACATCAGCACTTCTGCTGTCAGGAGCATGGAGAAACATTTTCAACGCACCCTACAGTTAATCTGTGGGAGCTGAGAGATGCTTAGTTACTATGAACATCAGGCCATTCATTCATTTGGGTGCCTAAATGAATACCTGACTCTAGTCTTCTGCCCGAGGCTGGAGAGGTTAAGCAAACTGCACAGCACTCATCTGGGCATAGATAGGTATAAGAACGGAGGCCAAAGTATCTTGCTCTGGACAGACAAGAATGCTGCATTGATGATAAAATATCCCAGGTATGAAATTTTCATTAAGTACAGTGAATGCATTGCTATGGTAACAACCGTACCATCCACATCAAGGTCGTTCACATGAGCCAGTGCTGTCGGTCAGTTCTACACGAGGTACAGAGGTACATCTAAGGAGAAGACCCACTCTTTGTTTCTTGATGATATCCAGAATGCTGCTGACAATGCTCATGCTTTGGCAGAACTAATACAAGCCCACCCAGTCACTGGGTAGGAATCACCCTGGTCATCAAACAGGATGTTGCAGAAGGAACTGCTTTGAAAATGTCACAGTTATGGGGCTAGCCACATCTGTTTCCCATTTCTGTCTCTCTGAGTGTGTCCTCACAGCTGTTCAGTCTCATGCCCTTATCTGTCTTGGGTTTTCCTACTCTTGAACTGGGAACTGGATACAACTGTCCGTCTAGCCCAACTGCTTATTAGCATGCATGCCCACATGGGTTTGGGCACGTGTTTGATCCTCCCTTTGGGAGCCTGTGACCAGGGATACAATGACCCACGGTCTTCTTAAAACAATGTACGTTTATTAGCAAGTGGAATAAAGCATGTAGGAATTGTTCAAACAACCAATAGCCTAGACACATATTGAAATCCCAGTCCTAGACATCTCCCTGGGAAATATGGTAATAGAAATATTAACTATCAATGAAAATGCAGACTGCTGTTTCTGCCCTTCTCCTCTTTACCTATAGTTTTGAATATAAACAATGCACACTGTGACAGACCCAGGCCAGTGCGGTACAGGAGTCTGGTAGAGGGCAAATATACTAGTCACTGGATGAGTAGTTTTCTGTTCCCTGAGTGACCAGAGCAGGGGCTGCACTAGAGTAATCAGGAACCTGTTAGAACCAATTAAGGCAGACAGGCTGATTAGATCACCTGCAGCCAATCAAGGCAGGCTAATCAAGGCACCTGAGTTTAAAAAGGAGCTCACTTCAGTCAGGGAGGGGGGAGCCAGAGGAGAGGAAGTATGTGTGAGGAGCTGGGAGCAAGAGGCACCAGGAGCTGAGAGGGAGAGGGTGTGCTGCTGGAGGACTAAGGAGTACAAGTGTTATCAGACACCAGGAGGAAGGTCCAGTGGTGAGGATAAAGAAGGTGTTTGGAGGAGGCCATGGGGAAGGAGCCCAGGGAGTTGTAGCTGTCATGCAGCTGTTACTGGAGGCACTCTAGACAGCTGCAATCCACAGGGCCCTGGGCTGGAACCCGGAGTAGAGGGCGGGCCCAGGTTCCCCCCAAACCTCCCAACTCCTGATCAGACACAGGAGGAGTTGATCCAGACTGTGGGGAAGATCACTGAGGTGAGCAAATCTGCCAATAAGCGCAGGACCCACCAGAGTAGAGGAGGAACTTTGTCACAACACACTCATATATATATATATATGAAATATATATACATAATATTCTGCAATTAGGGAAATAACGTGCTATCTAATGAGCTACTGCATCTCTCTTGAATGGAGAGAATGTATTTTTTTTCTACTTTAAAGCAGCCACAGTAAAACTCAGATAAAAGAAGTGACTAGAATTGAAACGATAATTATATAGCCCAGAATCCTGCACATGGCACGTGGTTCTCTGCCTCCTGATGTGGACTTGCTGGTGAAAGCACAGAAAAAGCCTTTCTTGGTGCATTGCCATTACACAGTTAGAGGCTGCAAATCAAACCCACAGCATGATTATGTTTGAATCATAATAATGAACAACATGTTCTGCTTAATTATGGGAGTCAGAGATGGAAAAGGCCTAAAGGCCACCCATGTCAGCTTTCTACCAGTGCAGGATTGTTCTTTGCAGAACACATTGTAATTCATTGTTCAGTCTAATGTTAAATATCCCAAGTGGTGGATCTTATATCATTTCTGTGGAACTTGTTCTACATCATGGTAAGTACTGTGCTCGAGTGGGCTAAGTACAACAAGATCCTGCCAATACACCAAGACCTCAATCCACTGCCACCCTCCCAATGCAAATCCAGGAAGCCTTTATGGATCCAAACATCAGTGCTACAGGGCGATGGAAAGGACACCAGCACTCACTGGCTCGAATCATGAGCTACTTGTGATGTTCCAAACAAAGACCTGGTGGAAGATCCAACTAAAGTCCAGGGACTCTGTCTTCCCTGTAGGCAGGGGACTAGATGTAGCTGCATTTGGACAATGCACAGAAAGTGCAGGTATCTCCTCCAAAATGGAAAATCAAAGAATCACCCAATCGTGATTGTGGTGAGGTAAAAACTATGCAACACATCAAGGACAACTCCTCCATTCACCCACACAATGGTGTCATAAGCAGTCAATCCACCTAGCTACACCAGAAGCATTAGAATACCTTCTGAATCTTAAAATCCAGTTATAATCTCAGCTCATGGCTTTTCAAATGCCAAATGGAAGAAAGAAAGACTAAGCACAGCACTGGATATTAGTGATGTGGGATTTATTCCAGGTCTTAATATGGACCTTGGGGAAGCTACTAATCTTAATATGTAATCAGATTTGGTAATGAGTGCTAGATAAAAACATAGTTAGGTGGCATATCTCACTGTCGGGAAGTTTTCCCTCGAATTCCAACTAAAACATATTTTTCTTGATTTCACCCTGTAGTGCTAAGCTATTATCCCTTTATAGGAAAATAAATAATTCCTTTCCATCCAGGGTGTTGACACCCTTCAGATGTTTGTTGATTGTTTTCCATGTCCACAGAAGGTAGGATAAGAAGTAATCAAATTAGGTTGCAGCAAGGGAGATTTAGCTTGGATATTAGGAAAAATACTTTCTGACTACAAGAGTAGGTAAGCACTAGAAAAGGTTACCTAAGGAGGTTGTAGGATCCCCATCACTAGAACAGGTTGGATAAACATCTATCAGGAAAGGTCTAGATTTACTTGATCCTGTCTCAACATGGACAAGATGACCTCTCAAGATCTCTTCCAGCCCTAAATTTCTATGATTCTATAATAACTTGGAAGTCTGCAGCTGCCTGGCGATAACTGGCTTTCACTTATCCTGCTGGCAGTTCTCAGCACTGCAGAATGTTACGTCAAGGCAGGCATAGGGCATGGCTAGACATCAGAGGCTGACACTTGAGCTGATGCTGTACTGTAGCAATGGCTGCCAGTGTTGCTCCTACGGCTCCTAGAGGCACTGGAGCACATTTTCAAAGGTATTTAGACGCTTAAAGATGCAGACAGGCTTTTAGTGGGATTAGACTTCTTGCTCCCAGTGTTTTAAGTGCAAGTTTGGTACCTAACTCACTTAGGTGCTTTTGAAAAATCCACTAGGTGCCTATCTGCATCTTTAGGTGAAAATCTGGCCACATTGCCCACCTCTGCCTCATGCAGGGCCAGTTTGTCCAAACACCATTGTTTAGGCATCTCCCACATGGCCAAACACAGCACTGGCTCTGAGAACCATAACTAAGCTCCCGGTGACTTGTCTTAGGCCACAAAGCAAGGACTGGCCCCTCGGAATTCCAGGCTGCCAATCCGATGCTCAGATCATCCCATCCTGAGAGATTTGACACCCATATCCTAGCATCAACATGGAAAGTCATAGGCACTCTAAAAAAATGGCTGGCTTGTCCCCTGTATTTCTAAGTAAAATAACACAACTTGAGTTATAGAAGTGTTTATGAGAAGATACCTAGTCTGGATATTTCTGATTGTGATGCTGCTAGGACTTTTAAGCTTTCTATGGAGGGAAAAAATTGAATCAGTGCAAGAAATTATGCAAGAAATAATCCCACCAAATTGATTCTTTCTGTGCCTCTGCAGAATAAACTCCTCTCTCATGGGATACTGCATTATGACTTCATTTACAGAGCCAGTGGGAGTCTTTAAAATACATGGCGGGAAATTTACTGTAGAGATCTGTCAACAATTCTGTGAGGAGGGAGAACGCCCTTCTTTATCACCCACTGGAAATACAACTCCAATGTCACACTCTGCCAGAGTAGAGAGCTAGTGCAACAATCCATGGAGATAGCTGGAATCACGAAGCAGCCATCCCTTCTGTAAACTGAATTAGCCAGAGGCAAAATGCTTTCATCAATCACTGATTGCCAGCCCTTGGTTTTTGTGTTCAGAAAGCTTTAGAATTTGAAAACTCAGCTGAAGAGGAATGTTCTGCTTCCACATGTTCAAACATCAAGTCCTGCAGGCGCTTTCAGGGGATTAGATCAGTTTTTAATAACTCCCTCGTTTGGAGATTTAGAGGTGTACAACCAGAATAGTGCTAGAGAATAGCCATTGCCACTGATGTAACTCATAGGATACCAATGCACAGTGAGGAAGGCACAGGCACCTACAGAGAAGTGCCATCATGAGTTGGTGCTATAGAGAGTATCAGAGGGTGAAGAGGGGCAAAGGGACAGATCTCTTCTGGAGTCACTTCACTGTGCCTGTTTATACCAGTGAAGAATTTGGCTCTTGAAAAATACTGGCATTCAGGCTTCTTAGCCAATTTGGCTTAAGATGGTAGCTATATTAAAGGGGACAGAATTACCCACTTGATTGCACCGTGCTGGGTCCTGTGGCAAGGTACAATCATTGCAGCCACCCGTATGGTACATAACATTCATTTTGGTGAGTGTCTTGGGAGCCGGTTAGAAATTTCCTACCACTGTGCTTCATGGAACTCGAGTATCCAAGGGAACCTGAATTGATTGATGGCTCTTTAAAATTCATTGTTTTTGTCTTGGTTTCCACCTGAAACAAGGCAAAAATTGGTGGTTGGAACAGAGCTTCACTTTGAAGTTAGGGCCAATGTTACCCCAGAAACTCAAAACTCAAGATAAAGAGAGAGTAAGAAGCCATGTGATTTGAATCAGAAATCAGTTTACAGGGAGTGCTGTGCTTTTTAAACATGTGAGGCCAATGCCCATTCTTTGGTTTAGAGGCATAGAGTGGGATTTTCAAAGGTGACTTAATTCTGCTTCCATATGGAAGTCATTGGGAGTTTTACGTTTGACCTCAATGGAAGCAGAGAGAGGCCAACACTCACTGCTTTTGAGCCCACCATCAGAGACTCATTTATTTGATTTTATGTTACCCCCCTGCCCCTCCTGGTTCAACTTCTGTTAGTGTAGCAAGGATTCTTGCAAGAAGGTAATGCTTGCAACAGTCAGATTTGGACTCATGCGGATCTCCTCTGGCAATGAGTTCCCTAAACAGGGCATTGTATGCTTCCTTTGTCTTCACACACTGGTGAAATATTTCAGAGTAGCAGCCGTGTTAGTCTGTATGTAACCCTTCTGCCAGGCCGAAACAATAGCAGCAAGGGCCGGGTTCAATACATATGGGTCCCTTCCCTACAATGTAATGCAAAACCAGCTCGAGCCCCCACCCAGTGACCTGGGAAAATCTTACACACACCCCTGGGCGCCTCAAGGAGGCAATACTTCCCCTCTCGCAAGCACAGATTCTTGGTGTAGCAGAAAAGGTTTAATTACATGAGGTAAACAACAAGCATTAAATTGGGAAAATACCTCAGCTAGAGTTCATAGATCAAACCGTGAGCAAAGATCCACCCAAGGAAATTGGGCCGTGTCCTTCTCTCTGGTCTCTTGAGTCCAGCAACCCCCAAATCACCCACAGTCCCAAAAGTCCCACAATCCAAAAATCTCTGTCCCGGATCAGGCAGCCCCAGAGTTCGAGAGTCTACCTGCAGAGGTCCCCCTCCCCAGCCTGGGTAGAAAGGGGCACCTTACGTGGTTTGGGGCCAACTGCCCTGCCTCTTCGTGGGGTTCTGCTTCCACTAGTCGTCCCAGCAACTGCTCAGCTCCGCTTGCTCCGTGGGCTGCTCCACCCGTCCCACAGCTGCTCCACTCTACCAGCTGCTCTGGTCCACCAGCTGTCCTGTGATCTGCTCCAGCCGTCCTCGGAAACTGCTCAACTCCACTCTGCCAGCTGCTCTGCTCCACAGTATAGCTTCAGGCTCCCCCACTAGTTAGCACAGTACTCAGTGCTCTCAGCTCAGCAATTCCAGCTCTTTAGTGATTTCAGCTCTTAGTGATTTTAACTCACAGTAGGGGAGCCCAGTGCCAGTGCACTACTGGTCCAAAGTGAGTTCAGCTCAGTAACCTGTATCTAGATTCTTAAGGGAATCAAAATTTAACTCTGACATTCCACAGTGGAGAGAGGCATAGGCAACACTGGGGCCTCTGGCTCACACAAGGAGCCTTCACCACCAAGTACAGATACCTATCCCCAGCCTCTCTCAATTCACTGGGTTTTGGAACCCATGTCCCTTGTCTAGCAAGTGCTATTTAGTTGATAATGAAACCCTTTATCATAAGACAGTTTTGTAGTTCCTCATTTACTTAATCAGGGTGACAACATTTTATTTCTCCTGCCCCAATAACAAAGAAATTGGGGATCCCACAGCTGTGAAAATAGCCATCCCAGACTGCTGTGTGTTATGCTAAGTGGGGTGGGAGTGCTAATGCAAATACCTGACATTCTTTCCACACTCCCCACAATTTACCATCAGATGTCAGGGTAGAGCTCATCCTGACTCTGCTTACATGTATCCGCAAAAAGAGCAGGAGTACATGTGGCACCATAGAGACTAACAAATTTATTTGAGCATAAGCTTTCATGGGCTACAGCTCACTTCATTGGATGCATGTAGTGGAAAATACAGTAGGAAGATATATATATACACAGAGAACATGAAACAATGGGTGTTACCATACGCACTATAATGAGAGTGATCAGTTAAGATGAGCTATTATCAGCAGGAGAGAAAAAGAACTGTTTGTAGTGGTAATGAAAATGGCCCATTTCCAGTAATTGACAAGGAGATGTGAGGAACTGTGTGTGTGCTGGGGGAAGGGAATAAACATGGGGAAATAGCTTTACTTTGTGTAATGGCCCATCCACTCCCAGTCTTTATTCAAGCCTAATTTGATGGTGTCCAATTTGCAAATTAATTCCAATTCAGCAGTCTCTCGTTGGAGTCTGTTTTTGAAGTTTTTTTGTTGTAATATTGCAACTTTTAGGTCTGTAATCGAGTGGCCAGGGAGACTGAAGTGTTCTCCAACTGGTTTTTTGAATGTTATAATTCTTGACGTCTGATTTGTGTCCATTTATTCTTTTGCATAGAGGCTGTCGGGTTTGGCCAATGTACATGGCAGAGGGGCATTGCTGGCACATGATGGCATATATCACATTGTTTGATGTGCAGGTGAACGAGCCCTTGATGGCATGGCTGATGTGATTAGGTCCTATGATGGTATCCCTTGAATAGCTATGTGGACAGAGTTGGCAACGGGCTTTGTTGCAAGGATAGGTTCCTGGGTTAGTGTTTTTGTTGTGTGGTGTGTGGTTGCTGGTGAGAATTTGCTTCAGGTTTGGGGGCTGTCTGTAAGTAAGGACTGGCCTGTCTCCCAAGATCTCGGAGCGGATGGGCCATTACACAAAGTAAAACTATTTCCCCATGCTTATCCCCCCCCCCACACACACACACAGTTCCTCACATCTCCTTGTCAAGTGACATCCATGTGACAAATACACTTTTGACCACATCACTTGTCCTATGCCCAATGTGTCATCTCTCTTGTACTTGTTCTAACATTCCAAACCCCTGAATGGCACAAACAACTGCTTTATCTAGTTAGTTTTTTATCCCAACCTTCCAGAGAACTATTTCCTCCTTTTCTCCCCAAATTATACCTGTCGGAATCCCTCATTCAGTCCTGCATCAACTACTGCTTCTCTGTTCCTAAAAATGTCACAACTTTTTAAATGTCTGTTATCTGGCAGCCAAGCAGGGCAAAGAATGGGAAATCCATATTACTGGGAAGCCAAGATTCCTGTCAGAAAGAAGTGCTTGTAACTTGTGGACCTGCCTAAGAAGAAATGAAATGTCATGCTTTCCCAGTGTCTTAACCTACAGCACAAACTTTCTTTTGTTTTAATTTTGTATACATTCCAACTAAATAGACATGCTATAATATATGATGGCCTAGCAATTAAGGGGACAGTTGGCTGTCATTCTTTTAACTTTGAATGGCTAGTGTCCAACTAGCTGCCAACAGGTTATTTGCATAGGAAATAACATAAGTTCCCTACAGGCAAAGTCCTTTCCATCTTTATTCTGCTCCATAAACAGGACAGAGAGCTTGTTTACAACCACGTGATTCCTTCCTTATCCATTGTCCAAATGTTAGCCCAAATGTTAGTCAAGCATCTTACAGATGGCTTGTGTCCGTTCTGAAGGGCTTATGGCCAACTTGCTGCCACTTGGGGATTTACACTGCAGTGAAGTGGGTTTTTGTTACATGCAAACTTCTCCCTGTCTCAATTTATTTCCAAAGAAATTAAATGTTTAGGAAAGAAAAAATGTACCAGGTTCCAATTCCCAGTTTAGGATTTCAACCCAGTGATTATGAAACACATCTAGGTGACGAGGTTGGATGTTGATCTTACAACTGCCATAGAAATGTCCAAACTCCAGTTGTTTATTAGTCGGTTGCTTTCACTATACAGATAAATTGTTTCTGAAAAGGCAAATTTCCATTCTGCATTGTCCTCCTGATCCAACATCAGATATTAAACTGGAAATAGCATTCCATTGACACCCCACAAAGGAGCCACTCATACTATAGGAAAAATGGTCAATGGGTCTTAGTCAATATTTAACCAATCTAAGTGAAGAGCCTGGAGGTTGCTGATTCTCCTTGTCTACTGATACTTTATTAATATCTGGTGTTCTTCCTACACACTAGAGACACCAGAGACTGTGCCCATCCATTGGTAAATATACCGTGAGATGGCTCCTGGATTGGCTCTTTATATTTCATTGCCCTTTATGGTACTATTCAACACATTTACATTTAATAGTTTATTCTGTATGTAGCTCCAGTACATCATGTGCCAAGTGTCCTATCTCTCCTGAATGAAATACAATTACCTGCAAACTCTGCAATACAGTATTATTGGCTTGGTGGAACCAAACCACACATGGGTAAGAATTTCAAAGCCACATGGAGGAATTGGATAACTAATTCCCATTGATTTCAGTGATATTTGGGTGTCCAAATCCCTTAGGCAGCTTTGAAGATGAATCTTTGGTGGTGTTGACCTGTAACCCCTAATGTGATCCTAGGGTGCAAGATTAAATTGTATATTACATGCTAAGGCATATTAAAATGCTTTGAGATAGAAAAATAGATGATACTAAAGCTGTGATGCAAGTAATGCTAGTAGAGAAACATACGAATTTGTATAATAACTGAGATAGGCTTGGCAATAAGCTGAGGCCTAGTAGGCCTGTTAGTCATACTAGTTAGCCTAAATAGCAACGGCACTAGCATGGCTGCTTAACCTAAGGTTATAAGACTTAGCAATATTTCGCACTAGGTAGCTTTTAATAAACAAGAACCCCACAGAAATACAAAATGACAGATTTTTAGCACATAAAACCATAAGGTTAACAGCATTCACACACTGGAAACATTGGCAAATGTATTAATGCAATATTGAAACAAATAGCCTGTGTCAGCATTTGGAACCCTGAATATGGGAGCCCGGAAAGCCACATATGGACAAGGGACTGAGCCCTAAGCAAATAAGGCCATGGACAGGTAAGTGTGTGGAAAGAGGAGTATAAAATGTGATGCATGAATGTTCAAAGTTGGCCATGGGGAGTGACTGAGTGGGCATCAGCCCAAAATGTCATCTCCTCTTGGGGTGACTGTTTCTTCCACCTTTGTGTCTAATTGGCTCCCTTAGGTTGTGAGCATTCACAAGGTTGTAAGTATGTCAACACTGGAGGATTGTAAGCATGCACGATCCAGGGGGTCAGTTTGCTATACTTTTCAAACTCGTTCTTGTTTTCCTATGATGTCAATTATTCTTCTCTGTACTAAGCAAACCTTATAAAATCTCCGTGTGCACCTCACCAATCTCAAATGCAAACAAAATGTCTTACATAGCCAGCTGCCTGATGAGCATGT
Source organism: Mauremys reevesii (assembly GCF_016161935.1). Taxonomy (NCBI): domain Eukaryota; kingdom Metazoa; phylum Chordata; order Testudines; family Geoemydidae; genus Mauremys; species Mauremys reevesii. The sequence goes on from NC_052627.1 coordinate 6,893,398, forward strand.
GTTTTGTGACAAGTGCATTTTCATGCTAAATTTACCAGCAGCTACCATGGGGGGAAGGATGGAATTATTAGAGCACCAGGATGTCCAGGTCCCATAACTTTGTTTTGCCACACACTTCCTGTGTGACCATGGGCGCATTAACTGAGGCCAATTTTTAAAGCTATGTAGGCACCTAAGCATGCAGACAGACACCTAGGCACCTCCCTTCCATAGATTTGAATTGGAATTAGACATCTAGATGCTTTTGAAAATCCCACTAGGCATCTATCTACAAATCTTTAAAAATCTGTCTTTGGTCTCGCTATGCCTCAGTTCCCCATCTCTAAAATGGGTTTGATGCTTTCTTGCTAGGCACAGGTGAGGCAGAAGTAAAGATTACATTAAAGATTGTGAGAAACTGAGACCCTGCAGTAATGGCAGAGGTATCTACAAGAGATTAAAAAACCTCAGCCTACCTGTATTCTAAATTTGCCCACCTCATGCGAAACTGTGGCAACACCACTATCTACACTCACTGTCATGTCTGACAGTGTGAGGTTCTCAAATGAGAAGTTCTATGCATTTGCTGACATCAGACCCTTCTTTCTGCCTCATTTTGTCTGCTGGATGGTATAGAAGAAGAAGAAGAAAAAAGAGAACCTGAAACTGAAAAGCAAGGCAAATGGACTTTTCTCATACATGCAAATACCCCATTAGTGCAGACAAATCTATGAACAGATGTAGTTACGCATCCAGGTCATCTATGCATACACATACTGTGCCCTGTTTACACAGACACATTGGGTATTTTCACATATCCAATAGGTGGTCACGATGGGCTACACTTAGGCTCGATATCTAGCCCTGTGCAACAGGCGGTAGGCAGCTGCTCTGCTCTGGTGCCAACAAGGGAAGAGATTGTCATACGCTCCCTTCCTTGGTTCCCTATTGCTCCAGGAGACAAGAAATCTGCTAGCAGCCCGTACCAGGAGCAGATTATGTCCCCTTCTGCACAAGGTCAACTACAATGGCTGGTGTGATGGGGCGGAGCCAAAGTCCTACCCAATACCCACTCCTTTCGCTCACATGCCCCCCACCTACGTTAACAGAGGGAAGTGGTAGCTCTCCATTGTATGTGTACAGTACACACACCTAGATCTGGATGCTCCCTGTGACTGATTTGCATGTATTCATAATGCATATTTAAGGTAGAGTAGCAATAAAGGCAGATACTGAGATGGTCTTAATATTAATGCCTTGTGATCAGAGACAGACAGCCTTGTGTCTACACTTAAAATGCTACAGTGGCATTATGTAGCCCTTTTGTGTAGACACAACAGTGGCAGGAGGGGTTCTCCTGTTGCTGTAGGTAATCCACCTCCCCAAGCGGTGGTAGCTAGCTTGACAGTGACTTCCTAGAGAAGAAGTTAATTGGCTTTTCAGGAGAGCTTCTTACCAACGTCAGAGGAAGGGAAAGGAACTGGAAATAGCCAGGTTTGAGATGTTACTTTCCCAGGGACACACAACAATTGCTAGCTTAAGTTAAGTGATGCTTTAAACTCAATCTAGCTGGCCCATCAGGGGATATAGGCGGAAGTTCAAGTGATGCTAATGCTTCAGCTAGTAATTGAAGGCAGACTAATTCAGCCTGGATATAAGGCATACATATTTAACAGGGAGGGCAAGTAACTACCACAACAACTTACCCAGGGTTGTGGCGGATTGTCCATCACTGGCAATATTTAACTTGGGATTGGCTGTTTTTCTAAGAGACCTGCTCAGGGAGTTATCCCCAGGACGTTCGATGGCTCGATGAGCACAGCCAGCCTTGGAATCTAGGAATTTATAACACAGTGGGGACTCAGATCCTATCCCATTGCCAACCCCACACCCAACCTTACTAGTGAACCCCTTAGCCATCCAGACCCCCATGGCATTGATTTTCCAATGTTAATGAATCCTTCCTGTTATTTAGATGATTCATCCCCTCCCTGTCACTCCTCCTCCTGATGTCTGAAATTGGAACTTGCAGAAGCATCTCATTCCTGTAATTGATAGGAGAGGTTTGTTTCTGGCAAGATGGATTTCCTGTGTCTCTCTTCTTCTCTGTCTGCTCTCTTCTCCCTCCTCTTTTCCTTTTTTTCTCCCCTCCCATGTTGCCTCTTTCCTGCCTCCATTGCATACCTTAATTTCCTTTGGCCCACCCCCTTTCATCTCTTTCCATTTGCAGGTCTAATTCCCAGCCTGCTGTGCTCTGCTCGGTCCCTCTGCAAGGTGATGAAACAACAGAGCTGCATACAGCAGCACCCACAGATGAGGAGGAAACACTGCCTCTGAACTAAGTGCATCACTCCCTTCTCCTTTGCCAGTAGGGATGTGTGCAGCTTAGTCATGCAGTGGAAGATACCACTAGTAGACCAAGCAGAGGAGCTTCTATATTGAGGGTGGCACATTGGGGCATTAGCCAGCCTGGTTTGAGGAGAGGGAAGCAAGTTCCACTCCACCATCCTTTGGGTACCAGTGTGAATAATGCCAGTTTTGGTGCCAGGGCCAGGATTACAGCATTGTGCATTGTGAGCTTGACCCTGCCCCTGGAAAGTGTTGCTGTCAATGTCACTTCAATTGTGCTGTCAATTTCAGTGGGAGCAGAAGCATGCTGAGAAGGGAGCAGGGAGGTGCCAGGCCAAGCTGAAAGAACATCAGAAGGGAGGTAGAGGCTGCTGGAGTTGGATGGGGGAGCTAAGGGAAAAGAGAAGAGCTGAAAACCTGGCACAAACTGCCTTAGGGAAAGTATCGTAGTGACCGGGGGCACGCAGAGGGAGATGAACAAGGTTGTGGGGAGAGCTGAGGAAAGAGAATGGAGAGGGATCAGGGTGGGAACAAAAAAATGGACAGCAGCCTCGAGGAGCTGAGACAGCAGCCAGACCAGCGGGAAGAGATGATAGTCCAATGAGCACCAAAGGATCAGAAAGGAGGTGGAGGCTGAAGAGAGGATCAAAGTGGCCAGGAAAGCTGTAAGAGGCTGAGGGAGACGAGAGAGAATGGGAGCAGGGGCTGGAGCAGCAAAGGCATTGCCATGGCCTGCAGGGTAACAAAGAGAGGCTATCGCTGGGACCCAGGAGGGGCAGATAGAGGCTGGATCTGAAAGCCACCCACAGATGCTACTTTGCATTTCTCCAGGTGTCTTCAAAACACAGATTGATCTCGTATGCTGTGCACTCCATGAGCCAAATGGGCTCAAGGAACTGGTTAGGGATGCAGAGCAAGATACAGCATAGAATTCTGCAGCCCTTCCAGGAAAGGGCTGCGCTGCCTCCTTGGCTTTGGGGTATGAGATTGTCAGACATATGCCAGTACGTTTAGGAGATGAAGAGATTGTGAGCTGTGCAACCGCCTAATTTAATGGGAGCAGTGAAGATAAAACCCAAGGCAACTGCATGGAAAAATAGTCCCACTTCTTCTTTAATATGATCTTTTATGTGTATGTGCTTGACTGGGACTTGCAAAGGATAATTCATTAAAACTTCCTGAGAAAGTGCAGCCCACATACAATGACTTCCAATCTCACTGCTTTTGCTGAGCTGTTCATTTAGAATGAGAGACTTTTATCAAGTCTTTAATTTGTCTCAAAGCTTTATTCCATCATTTCTCTATTTCCAATTCCATTTTTATAGTAACAAGGTTTTCTTTTATTTGCATTGGTGAAGACTTGAATTCATAAACCACCAGAGTGATTGTAATGTAGAAAAAGGTTTGATCATGGTATATAAATATATTTAGCCTTAGATTCATTTGGAGTCACCTTTGTGGGCTCAGAATACATGTAAAAATTTCTCTGAGGATATAAGGATAGATTTAAAACTAGATTTATGACTTTTGCAGTCATTGTTACAGGACAGACGGAAATATGTGGGACTTTCCCCCACTGTTTAAGACTATCCATTTGAAATAAGAAACCATTCTTTCCGACGTCAGTGTAACTTTGTACATAGGCTTAAAGGACACTGAGAACTTGTCTGCTGCATCTTTAAGGTTAATATTCTGGCAGCCAAGGACACTTGCAAATTGTTATCAATTATTTATTGTTTGAATTATAAGAGCGCTCCTGGGTCCTGCCTGAGATCGGGGCCCCATTGTGCTACAAGCTGTCCATACACAAACTAAAATCCAATCCCTGCCTCAGAGATCTTACAGTCGAATGCACATGGCTGACAAAGGAAATAGTATAATGCATTATCCCTATTGGACAGGTGGGGCTCTACAGCCACACGGAGAGTAAGGCCAAGATTTTCACAACTAAAACCCTGCAGTTAGGCTCCTACATTTATATTCAGACACCTAACTAATGGGCCTGGTTTCCAAAAGTGCTGAGCATTCACCAGGCTTTTCTTTGCGAAAATCTTGGCCAAGGGGTCTCACACTAAGGTTGCCCAGGAAGTCTGTGTCAAAGGCAATAACTGGATTCAGCCTTTCTGAGGCTCAGCCAACTGCCTTATGGACGAGATTATCCTTCCTCGGCTATTTTTCTCTTATAGAAGATAAGAGCCCAAGTACTGTTGCAGTGCTCAAGTAGGATACAATGATTCGGCTTATTGATGTAGAACACTGCATTATTTTTGTGTCTTTATTGTACTTTTAATATGCTACAAGCTCTACCTGTCTGACCCACTGGCATTTTCGTTATTTGATTTTACTGGTAAACTTGTTTGGTCGCTTACTTGAGCAGGTATTGCTGATGCTATCTTTTCTCTTGGAAAAGTTATGTCTGATGCTATGAGCACCATAGGAAACATTCCTACGATTTATCAACTGTGCTGTCTCACAAATTTTGTCTGAGGAATCTCTCAATAGCCTTTCACCGGGAACGTTCAGCTGAAAGCCTCTCTTGGTTAATGATAACCTGTCTCCTTTTAAGTTCTGTTGTCACCAAAATATATGGCAATGGCCGGTTTGTGTGATGCTATTAATGACTGAGGATGTTAGAGGAGCACAGAGTTAGCACAGAGATGGAATGTGGTGTTTCTGTAGCTGTGTGGGTCTCAGTATATTAGAGCGACAAGGGGGTGAGGTAATATCTTTTATTGGACCAACTTGTGTTGGTGAGAGAGACAAGCTTTCAAGCTACACAGAGCCCTTCTTCAGTCTTGTGTCTCTCACCAATGCAAGTTGGTCCAATAAAAATTATTTACCTCACCCACCTTGTCTCTCCTCAGAGATGGAAGGCAGGCTCAGCCTGACCTGACTTAATCAGAACACTGAGACCGGTTGTAACCACTGGGACCTACAAACGTACCCCTATTGTGAGATGTGAGGGGTCATAAGATGTTAACAATAACCATGAAAATTAGGCCAAGTTGTTTCTGATGTTGAATGTTATAACAAGTGCTGGAGAACAAGACAGAGAAACTGGATTAGTCTAAATCAGTGGTTCTGAAACTGGGGTGCACGCACCCCTTGGGGGTGCAAGATGCCCTTTCTGGGGGGGGTGAGACATGCCAGATTTTTTTAGAAGGTAAATCATTGAAAACACAAATTAAGCACAGGCACGTAAGTACAACTACTTTGTTTCATCAAACCTTTATTAACATTATACATTTTACAAACAAAAAATATATCTAGGTTTAAGGGGTGCGAGAATATATTTTGATTTTTGATAAGGGGTGTGAGAAAATATTTTGAGAACCAAAGGGGTGCAGACTGCAATAAAGGTTAAGAACTGCTGCTCTAAACCAAAAAGGCCATGTTGATAAAATCCAAGGACTGTTTAAATTCTGCTTGGTAAAAACAGAAGATGTGTTACTGAAAGCAAATAGACCAAAATTGGTGTGATGGATATTAGCCCTAATTGGCAGACAAAATAATGTGTAGGATGGACTATATCACCCACTTTTCCCCTTTTTTTGGCATCTTCAAAAGAGACTTTAAAAAACACATGATCAGTTCAGTTCAGCTGTGTTTCTCATGCCGCATCCCACCTTGCATCCCAGCTCATCTTGTCTCATTTTCATCTTTCCCCAGTTCATCCTTCGGTCTGCCATCACTGCAACTCATCTCAAGGATTTTCTTCCTGAAGAAAAGGCTTGCTGGTATTGCTCTTGTTCAAGGAACTTTGTTTTCACTTGTGAGTGCTGAAAATCATCACAATACCATGATATTCCATCCTCAGCCCACCAGTGTGGAGATGTAATTAGCAGCACCACAAAGGCACACAAGATCCTTTATTCTCTAGGGCCTAGATTGTATTCCCTTCCCTTGTTATGTTATTTTCTGCCCCAGTGTTGCTTTTCTCCTCACTCTCTTGGCTTTTCTTCAAATCCTGAAGTCAACTGTACTGCGCAAATCGAAACTGGCCTTGTCTGAGGAGAAAGGTTCCAACCAGATGACAGACTCGACCCAATTGTAACTAACCAGGGTCCAAACACACGGTGTTGTGGTTGACTTGCCAGCCAAAGCATCCACTTGCAACTAACAAGCGGTCCAGTCTTCCAAAAACATCAACAAAAGCCGTATTTCACCTATCTTTTCTGTCCTGTCTCTCCTCCCTCTTGGTTTATTCAGAACAGGATAAGTGACATCAGGACTGAGAGAAAAATCAACCTTTTCCTTCTCCTCAAAGAAAGGGTGTTCTGAATATAAGAGACTGATATTTTGACTCCAAAAGGAGAGACATTTTGCTCTGGTCACCCAGGGGGAGGGATAGCTCAGTGGTTTGAGCATTGGCTTGCTAAACCCCAGCTTGCAAGTTTAATCCTTGTGTCATAAACAGATAGTTAAGGGTCAAAGTCTCTTTTACCTGTAAAGGGTTAACAAGCTCAGTAACCTGATGAACACCTGACCAGAGGACCAATCAAGGGACAAGATAATTTCAAATCTCTGTGGAGGGAAGGCTTTGTCTGTGTCCTTTGTTTGGATTGCCGTTCTCTCTTTGGATTTAAGAGAGGCCAGATATATTCTTCAAGTTCTCCAAGGTTTCCTGAAGTATTTTCTTCTGTTCAGTATAGTGAGTATTAGAAGGCGGTTTAGTCTTATAATTGATTTCTACATTTGCAATTGTGTGTTTGCTGAAGAAAGATCTTTATTTCTGTTTGCTGTTACTTTGATTATTCTGAGGAGGGAGGGGCAGTCTCTCCAGTTTTTATAAGTTAGACCCTGTAAATTTTTCCATCCTGGTATTACAGAGATAGTGTTTCTTTCTTTCTTTCTTTCTTTCTTTCTTTCTTTCTTTCTTTCTTTCTTTCTTTCTTTCTTTTAATAAAATCTTTTCTTTTTAGAACTTGCTTGATTTCTTCCCTTGTTTGGATTTTCAGGGGAAGGGGAGGGGGAAAAGTGAATCCCTCTTTGTTTGATTCAAGGAGTTTGAATCAAGGTATCTCTTCCAAGGACAAGGGGAGGGGGAAGAAGGTGGAGGGAATGGATTATTTCCCTTTGTGTTAAGATCCAAGGAAGTTGGGATCTGTGTTCCCCAGGGAAAGTTTGGGGGAACAGGGAGTGTACTAGACACTGGAATTTCTAGTTGGTGGCAGCGTACCAGATCTAAACTAGGATTTTAGTTTAGAGGAACCTATGCAGGTCCCCATCTTGTGAATGCTGAAGTTCAAAGTGGGGAATAAACCTATGACACCTTGAGTGAGACCCTTTAGAGATCTAGAGCAAAATCAGTACTTGGTCCTGCTCATGAAGGCAGGAGCTGGGACTCAATGACCTTTCAAGGTCCCTTCCAGTTCTATGAGATAGGTATATCTCTGTACATTATATTATGATTAAGTCCATCCTGTATAATCACACAACCACAATTTCAGTATAGATGTTTATTTTAATTTCTTGTTCTCTTTTGTGTTTAACCAATACTCTTTCCATGTGAATGGATGTTTTGAGGTGTTCACCAAGTAACAGTAAAACCAAGGGCTCTATTTAAAAAGAAGCTCAAACCTATCTATCACCATTTAATGTAGGACAAGGAGAGAGTTTAAAACACCTTTAACTCTTTGAGTCTTTGAGACCAAAATCAATACAACAAGCTCTCTCTCTACCCTACGCCCCAATTGCTTTGAGGCTTGCATATGGGAAAGGTGAGTTCTGCGGACAAACGAAACCTAGTACCTGAGTGTGGGATGGGATGCCGCTGGGAAAGATTGCTTCATAGAAGCGATAACAAATCGAAAATGCACAAGCATAAGGCATGCTGCTGCTGGAAAGCCTTTTGGGGTGCAGATCAGCTGATCTTTGTCTTCCCTCAATATAATGTATGTTTTTCATAAACACTACAAGTATTTGAGTACCTTCTTTTCATAGGCTATACATGCCTGTGAGTGAGTGCATATTTTCTATATACATTTCATGTATGATTGTATATTTCCATGTGCAGTACATGTATGTGAATGCGTGTTTTTTTCATATACACTAGAAGTGTGTGAGTTTTGGTGTTTTCCATATACAGGCCATGTATAAGAAGGCATATTTTCCACGTGCAATACATGTTTTTTTTGCTTATATGGGCAGGATATTAATACACTTTCTGGACCAGATCTTCAGATCAACGCAGTCCCACTACAGGCTATGGGGCAACAATGACTCAACCAGATGAGATACAGCACTGTCTTTCCTACTTTCATGCTATGGAAATCGTTCTGTTGCTAATGTGCTCAACTAACTGCCTGCCAGATATATTAGGTTAGGTTACTTCATGGCTGTTTTTAGAAAAAGTGAACTTCTAAGACTATTTTTGGTTATCTTGGTTCTCTCCTTTCTGGCAGGTTGTGCCTTTGATGTGTTTTTAATCCTGTATTATTCCTTCAAAGAAGCTCTTGGAATCTTTGCTCCTCTCTTAGATGAGCTGTCAACTCCATGGCCATTTACCAGCTTCACACACACTTGTTTTGCCTCGTTTTAATTTAAAGGGCATTCATTGTTTTTGGACTGCCTTCCTTTCCCAGTTCCAGGAGCTTTGTTCTGTGATTAGTGACCTGATTGGCAGATAATGGAATTGAACTGCAGTCCCATAAGTGCAAGGGCTCGCTCATTACCAACTACATCTGCTGTGTTTCAGAGCATTATAACGAGATTTCATTTCTCATCGGTCTAAAAAGCCATTAATTGAATTCATGATAAAATATTTATTCCTCCTACCCTTTATCCAACACTATCTATCCAACACTAGCAGATGGCAGCCAGGCACATGGCCCCAAAAACTTTGGATGGAATGTGTAATTTTAAAAAAAAAGAGCAAAGATTGATCTTGGTTCATCCTAGACACAAAATAGAAGAGTTCTGAGCCTACCCTGTTTAAGTGCCAAAAAATTAACAGGTGCCATATTCCAGTGAGAGGAAAGGGAAAGATGGATCATTTTTCCTATATTTTAAAGTCACTGGGGACCATTGTGGTCATCTAATCTGATCTCTTGCTTAACACAGGCCCTAGAATTTCATCCAGTGATCCCTGGGCCATCTTATGTTTCCCTTTCAGTTCTCACTTGGCTCTGCTCTGTGTTTTGCTGTGGGCCACTGAATGGCTTTGTGATCACGTGGACACAGTGCCCAGTACCTTTCAGCATATATATGAAGTTTGGTCTATTCACTGAATTAAGAAATAATAGCACCAGTACTCTAGGCAGTCTACAGGGGATCAGTTTCTTACTTCCTACCCTTGGAAGGGAATAGGATGGGGGACATTTTAGTTTGAACCCCAGGATAAGAGAACAACCATGGTATAAGACCCAACATATAGAACCGATGTTACAGCCCCGTTGCACTGCTTTGTGCACATTCAGGGCTGCAGTAGCTTACCCTGGGGACTGAAGTAGTCCCAGGGATGTGGGAATTCAAAGATTGCCTCTGACCATTTTTTATTGGACGGGTGAAAAGGTGCTGAGAGTAGGGGAAGGGATCTACAGGAGTCCCACCTCCTTCCACATGATAGGGGGGAGTGTTTGAGGGCTTCATGTTGTGACTTTAATAGCCTTCCTCTATAGTTTTCTTCATATGACCCCGCCATGTACTCCCCAGAGACTGACATGGTGGAGTGGGAGGAGAAAGAGCCTGTAACACCCCATTGTCTAGTAACCCTGGGGAACGCATCACTGGGGCTTTGTCATGGAGCCGAAGGGAGGACACTCCCCAGCAAGTCAATGCTATTGAATGGAGTCCCTTGCTGGACAGGTGGAATGGCAAAACTCCCAGGAGGTAAGTCCATCAAGGGCTAAATGTGTCTCTCTCTGTCAGTTTGACTAAATTCTCCCCTCAGTTCATTTGAGAGGCCAGGTCCTTCAATGACTAATTTATATCACAATTTTCCTGTCTCACTCAATAGACCAAACATTTCAGCTTCTTCCTGTGTGACTCAGATTTGATGCCTTGTCTACTCTTCATGTGATGAATGCAATGGAAACACATTCCTGTCACAGGGCCTCATCTGGAATGGTGCTGATCAGTGACAACTCCCAATTAAGACCCCGATTAGTAAGCACATGCTTATTGATTTCATGGGCTTGATGCAATGCTCATTGAAATCAATAGAAAGATTCCCATTTTCTTTGGTTCAGGTCCCATTTTCTTGGTTCAATCCATGCTCATATACTCTGCTGTATCGGGAACTTAAACTTTTAAAAAAAAAATCCCAGCTTTTTAACAAAACCCTACAACAGACTGAGCCTGAGCCATCAGCTTGAGAGATTTGCAATGATCTGATTTTCTTATTACCATGGTGAAGAAATTGTAGCCTTAACAAATGAAAGATATTCTTCACTGTCTTTACATTTAAAACACTCAAAATAAAACCCTGCAACGCATTAAATATCTGTAGAAGCAGCAAAGAATTAAATATCTGTGTCACTAAGTAGGGGCATCGTTTTTATCAAGCACATCTTGATTTAAAATGAACATATCATACTGCATTAAGAAAAATGTAAGTTTCAGCTTGGAAGATAGCATAACTCACAAGTGGTATAGCCAGAAGCTAGTTGATGGCTTACTTATAAGTGGGTAAATCTAACATCCTTCCTAGCTTTAGGGAATGTGATTTTCTGTGTATGCTTTTCATACTTCAGTAATTGTTTGGTGTATAAGAGGGTGAATTTGCCAGTTGCCACCAGCTTATTTCTTGCCCTATTGCAGTTAATATAGCTGAAACATTTTTAAAAGCGTTCTTGGAAATCTCTGTCATTTTTAAGCAGTTTCCTGAATAAAAAATTCCTCTTGGTGAAGTGAATTTGTGGAGAAAATGACCTTAGGTCAAAATATTTATTGAATCACAAACTGTTTATCCCTGAGTTTCCTTTAAAAAAAATCCATATGAGACTTCAGTTTCTTTGGCCAGTCTTACAAAGATTTACAATTAAATGTGAAATTTCTTGCTAACCAAACTGCACCACATCAAATGGCTTTATTTTTAATTTGCCCACAGAGATTTATAGGAAAATGTCAATGAAATGTAAAGATATTCTGACTGAAGTCAGTGTTTACTGGCATGAATGCTGGCAACAAACATATTTCCAAAACCACTGTAAGGATTCATGGATAAATAATGGTACACGGAAGCAAGTGGATATTTGCACTGGGCATGCTGGAATACTCATTCAATCAGGGGAAAAAAAAACCTGTGACTTACAACCATTTCCACCTAATCAGCACAGCTCTGACACTGACTACCCACATAGAATTCTGATTGTGGTTGCAGGAACAAACCATCCCGATGTGTAGAAAGAACAGTAAATATGGCAGGTGACCAGCTTGGGTTAATAGTGAAATCCTTGCTGATCTTAAAAATAAAAAAGAAGCTTACAAAAAGTAGAAGATTGGACAAATGACCAGGGAGGAGTATAAAAATATTGCTCAGGCATGCAGGAGTGAAATCAGGAAGGCCAATTCACACTTGGAGTTGCAGCTAGCAAGAGATATTAAGAGTAACAAGAAGGATTCCTTCAGCTATGTTAGCAACAAGAAGAAGGTCAAGGAAAGTGTGGGCCCCTTACTGAATGGGAGAGGCAACCTAGTGACAGAGGATGTGGAAAAAGCTAATGTACTCAGTGCTTTTTTTGCCTCTGTCTTCACGAAGGCCAAATTTCCCAAAGAAATCAGCAGCCGGTAGCGCCCATTGTTTTCAATGGAAGATGAAGCCTTTTGAAAATCTGCCCACATCATTTACGTGTCTAAATGGGAACTGAGCTCTGGAAAATCCAGCCCAGAATCTGAGGGCCTGACTCTCAGCTACACTAAGGTCCTCTACACTGTTATGGCAGTGTAACAACACCTTAAAGGGGGCGCAGATCAGGCCATTTCACAGAGAGCTGTATGGATCTTTCCTCGCACTACTCAGAAATAGCTCCCGCAAAGCCAGTAGAACTTCCCCTGGTGTAAAAGCTGGAGTGACAAAGAAATTGAGCCTTATGGGTTTATTTGAGTGCTAGGGTGAGAACTAACTGAGTAGGTTTCTGCTACTGGGACTTAGAAGTCTAAAAACACATGGGTTGTTCTTTCCACTTCCCCTCTTTGCAGAGATGGTATGAACCAACTCACAGCCAGGGAGGGAGGAACACCACAAAGGCATCTCTCCCTCAGAGACCAGGCTATGGTGAATTAAAGCATTGCTCAGGCAGAACATCCAGGCTCCTTGATTAATGGCATGTACTCCCGTGATTTCAAAGCAGGGCTTGATTCAACTGGCAACAGACTAGCAAGGGGAAAGAGAGAGCTAGAGCTTTATTAGTATGGAAACTGTGCAGCTGCTCACTGACTTGTTCAGCATAATAGTTATTGGCATATGAAGTAAAAAAAAAAAGCCACCAAAACAAAGGGTCGATCAAGACCCCTAGACAAAGGTTGAGATTTTCAGAGTGCCAAGAGGGAGCTGAGCACTTTCAAAAATCCAGCCTCCATATATCTGAAGGGATACAAAACCTTAGATTTTAGTCTTTAACTACTGGAATGAGGAAGAGACAGCTGCTGAATCAAAGGTTTCTTATATCTTCCCCGAAGCATTTGGGGCTGACCACTGTCAGAGGCTGGGGGCTGGATGCCCAGGAAGATTTAGGTGTTGTGATGCTGAGTGTCACAGTGCCTAACTTTCAGGTGCCTGGAAAACTCCCTCTGATTCGCAAAGCCGGAGTTAGGTGCCTGTACAATGAGTGGGGAGAGATAGATGCCATAGACAGCCATTCACAAAAACTCGCACACTAGGTAGGGCGTTGCCTCAGCTAACCAATGGGGGAGGCTGACCAGATGGGTGCTGTTAAGCCCTGCCTCTTTCCCATAGATATATGCCTTATTCTGGGCTGTAGGGAAGTGTCTCTCTTGGCTTGGGAAGCTGAAGCCGGTCACCTCTTTAGAGCTAGGTGTCATATGCCCATTTTAGCAAGAAGCTGCTGGAAGAGGAGGAAGAGATGTCCGAATGATCATTTTTATCTCAGTGGTTAGATCATTCACCTCAGAGATGGGAGAGCCCTGTTCAAATCCGTTCTCCCCTTCTGGCAGAGGGGGAGAATTGCACCTGGGTCACCAACATCTAGGGTGACCAGACAGCAAGTGTGAAAAATCAGGACAGGGGGTGGGGGGTAATAGGGGCCTATATAAGAAAAAGTTCCAAATATGGGGACTATCCCTATAAAACTGGAACATCCCAGAGTGCTAACCACTGGGTTAATGTTATACAGTGGACACTACCACCTCCAGCTCCTGCTCCTCTGGTTGGGTTTTGAATAGAAGCTGATTTGGTAGGCTGTCTCTGAACACGTCTACTAGAGCAGGCCCTGCACATGACTTAGGTAGCCAAATGCCCATCTTCCACTGGTTTGAGAATTGTCCTGGGGCTTACATGGGAGATAGGTATCTGGACATTCACAGGAAGGCAGCGTACACATGCCAGAGGCAGAAACAGAGGCAACTAGGGAATTTGTACTCTGAAAAACTGAGTGCTGAGTTAATTTAGGAGCCTACAGGGGTTAAACAGGAGTTTTGTGCATCGTGGTGGAGCCAAAACTAGGACTTAGGCGCCTAAAATAGTGACTTAGGCACCTAACTCCTTTTGAGCATCTGGCCCTCGGTCAACATGTAAAACTTGTATTGGCATAGCTGTGTCAGCCAGGGTGTGGAAAAATCCAGGCATAGCAGCAGCTATCTCAACAGAAGAGGGCTTCTGTTGACCTTGCTAACACTGTTTGGGGAGGTGGGCTCCTTCTGCAACAGAAAGACTTCTGTTGGTATATGATGCATCAGAGTATTCTTGCCAGCAAGTTAAAGAAGTCTGGGCTGGATGAATGGATGGTAAGGTGGATAGAAAACTGGCTAGATGGTCGGGCTCAACGGGTAGCGATCAATGGTTCCATGTCTAGTTGGCAGCCGGTATCAAGTGGAGTGCCCCAAGGGTCGGTGCCGGGGCCAGTTTTGTTCAATATCTTCATTAACGATCTGGAGGATGGTGTGGACTGCACCCTTAGCAAGTTTGCAGATGACACTAAACTGGGAGGAGTGGTTGATACGCTGGAGGGTAGGGATAGGATACAGAGGGACCTAGACAAATTAGAGGATTGGGCCAAAAGAAATCTGATGAGGTTCAACAAGGACAAGTGCAGAGTCCTGCACTTAGGACGGAAGAATCCCATGCACTGCTACAGACTAGGGACCGAATGGCTGGGCAGCAGTTCTGCAGAAAAGGACCTAGGGGTTACGGTGGACGAAAAGCTGAATATGAGTCAACAGTGTGCCCTTGTTGCCAAGAAGGCTAATGGCATTTGGGGTTGTATAAGTAGGGGCATTTCCAGCAGATCGAGGGATGTGATCATTCCCCTCTACTCAGCACTGGTGAGGCCTCATTTGGAGTACTGTGTCCAGTTTTGGGCCCCACACTACAAGAAGGATGTGGATAAATTGGTGAGAGTCCAGCGGAGGGCAACAAAAATGATTAGGGGGCTGGAACACATGACTTATGAGGAGAGGCTGAGGGAACTGGGATTGTTTAGTCTGCAGAAGAGAAGAATGAGGGGGGATTTGATAGCTGCTTTCAACTACCTGAAAGGGGGTTCCAAAGAGGATGGATCTAGACTGTTCTCAGTGGTAGAAGATGACAGATCAAGGAGTAATGGTCTCAAGTTGCAGAGGGGGAGGTTTAGGTTGGATATTAGGAAAAACTTTTTCACTAGTAGGGTGGTGAAGAACTGGAATGGGTTACCTAGGGAGGTAGTGGAATCTCCTTCCTTAGAGGTTTTTAAGGTCAGGTTTGACAAAGCCCTGGCTGGGATGATTTAGTTGGGTTTGGTCCTGCTTTGAGCAGGGGGTTGGACTGATGACCTCCTGAGGTCCCTTCCAACCCTGAGATTCTATGATTCTATGATCTCTGCAGCATGGGGCACGGGTCACCTGAATGTTTAAATTAGTGTAAATGGTGGATTATCTGTACCTTGAAGCCTTTAAATCATGATTTGAGGACTTCAGTAACTCAGCCAGAAGTTATGGGTCTGTTACAACAGTCGTTGGGTCAGGTTCTGTGGCCTGCAATGTGCAGGAGGTCAGGCTAGATGATCATGATGGTCCCTTCTCGCCTTAAAATCTATGAGTCTTTCTACACGAGGCACTATGCACAGGTTCTGTAGTGTAGATACAGCCAGAGGCAGGATTATGGCCTGGATGGACCCTGAGTCTGACACAGTAGGATAATTCCTATGGCCTAACTGTGTTCCCATCAAAATCACAGTAAAATAAAACAAATTTTGAGTTGACGTTCAAGGTGAAGTATTCTGTGGCGTGTATTTTAGAAGTATAAACTTCTGGCTACATGTTCCCTTAAAGGAACACAAGAGTGCACTGCATCTTAGGCTAGATATTGGGCCAACTGTTCCTACTGAAAGCACAGAGCTAGTGCGAAGAATGCTTTGGGGCACAGCACTCACCTGGCATATCGGCCCTAATTTACTATTTAAAGCACAAGGTTTGAAGTGTTCAGGGGTAGCCAATATTGCATTGTCTCGTTCATGGAGAATAGCATTGTCCGCTGGAATTGTTGGAAATGACTTGGTGACATAGAACCAGATTGCTGTCCCTCCCCACCAATGGTTGGTGCAACTACTGGAAGGAACATTTTCCATGGAAATATCCCCCCAGCATTTCCACCCAGAGATGGTTTCACAGCAGGCCATCGGGGAGACAAGGCTCGCCATGGGGCCCGCCCCCGTGTTTCGTGGATCCCCAGGCATGAACCCCAGCTGAGCACATCCTATATGGATGCCTCATTCCTCTACACCTGGCTACTGTCACATAAACCCCTCCTGATCCCCTGGTAGCTCAACTCGCCAAAGGTTGTGACTGAGAAAGGGATCCATGGAACAGTTAATACTTCCCACATGTGTTCCACTCAGCCTGTAGTGCAGGGACGGGGAGAAAAAAGGAGGAAGAAGAAAGCCTCCCTTACTCCCCCACTTGGCCCTGCTCAGATTGTGACTCCAGCTGTGGGGAGAGCAGGGGCAGCTCACTTGAGGCCCCCACTGCAAGCAAGTGGAGATGGAGGGAGCAGAGAGGGACAGGGGCCTACACACACTCACAGGCCAGAGGAGCTGGCTAGTTGCTCTAGGGGTGAATAAATGGCTCTGCGAAATAGAGTGCATCACCAATTTCCTCTCCACTGAGATCCTGAGCTGCAAGGTCCTGGATTCTCTGACCTCTTAGATCGGTGGCAACGCTGGTGTCAGCAGGAAGGTCAATAATATTGCATGGCCAGGAAATCATAGCTGATTGGATATTAGTAAGTAAAAATGGAGGTGGGGCAACAGAGGAAGAGCACAGAGGATAGGCAAGACAGTGGTGTGCGGTAAGGCAAAATAAATGGTTCTCAGTCAGGATTTCAGTGAGGAGGGTTGGTGGGTCAATAATTGGAGGAATTGTTTTTAAATGGCAATTTGATCCTAGCTTGGCTTGGCTTTGTTGTTTTCAGCATCTGATTCCTCCCACGGCACCCAGCATGGGCTGCTAACAAGTAGGAATTTAATTCTTTTAGTGACTGATAAATCTGGCTTTTATGAACGTATGTACTTTATTAGTGTAATTAGCTATTATGGAATATGTTTGTAACCTGAAATGACTTACAGAAGCAATCAGCATTGTCCAGCTGTGCAATCTATGTTCCCAAAGTTATTGTAATTAAAGTGGCAAGAAAATGTAAAATGGGTGAGGCTGTTTGCAATTTAAAATATCAGCCATATTTCTACACAGCTGATTTCCCCACTTGCAGGTGGAAATGAAATTTCCTGACATTTACATAGGGCTGCGATTGTCATTTGTAATGTCCCACTGGAACTGGACAGCCAGGATCCCTCTAGCATTGTGTTATTTTGGGACTGAGCTGCATCTTCCTGGATTTGTATTTAATGGATATGGATAACTAGGCCTGGATATTTTCAAATGTGGGCTCCTTCAACAGGACATCCAAATCTTGCCATTGGAGGTTCAAAGTGACACTTAGCCATAATTAGGTGGGATTTTTAAAGCACACAGATGCCATAAAAGCAGAAGACCTACTGACTTTTAGTGAGACATGGGCTATTAAGTAAATCTGGGCAAATAATGGATTTTGCAGCTCATTGGAAATTAAAAAAAAACAAAAATCAGATTGAACTGAAAATGATTTTTTTAATAGGTGAATTAAAATTTAAAATAAAAACGGTCATTGTGGGTAAAATGAAGCATTTTGTTTGACCCAAGATGAATATTTTGTTTTGATTTTGAGCATTTTTGAATGTTTTAAAATTAAAATAAAATTAAAGGAAATTTTGAAATAAAAAGTTTCAAATTGACAAATTTAAACATTTCATTTAAAAATGTCAATATGAGACATCAACTTTCTCAAGGTTTTTTAGTCTTAATTTGTTTTTTTAACCCAATTTGGCAAAATCAAAACAAATTTGTGAAATGTTTTGATAGCCACAAATCTGCATTTTTCAACCCAAAAAAGTTTAAGTAAAAAAATATCACCCATTCTATTGCTAAGTCACGTAAGCTCTTTGGAAAATCTCATCCGGAAGTCTCATTAAAAGTCAAAGAAACTTGTGCACCTAAGTCACTTAGGACCAGACTTTTAAAGGTATTTAGATGTTTAAAGATGCTGATAGGCATCTGGTGAGATTTACAAATGGGAGTTACGTGTCTAGATGCTTTTAAAAATGTCACTGAATGCCTGTTTGCATCTTTAGGAACCTAAATACCCTTAAAAATCTGACCCTTAGGCTTCTTTGAAAATTCTGCCCATATGTTTCCATTTATTTCACCCAGCAGAACTGCTGGGCACTGAGGTCGTTGCAAATATGGCTACATCTTTTAAGTGCCTGAACAAGACCTGAGCTGTTTGGAAATTCTGGCCCCATATTTTTAAACCACATTTGGGCTGAGATCAAACAGGTAATATTTGAGCCCTGAAAGAATTTATCTGCTAAAGTTATGAGCAACTGAACAAGAGAGAAGTGATGCTGGAGTACTAAAGGAGTATTCAAAGTTAGCTATAGCAGGAGTCAATACTGCCAGCATTAAGGATATTCGGAGACCTTGCAGATACAATAGGGCGAGCTAAGGACAGGCTCAATCCTATTTTTGCTCACTTTTGTCACTTTCGATCAGCCCCTCAACATTGTCGTGTTTTCTGCAGGTAATAGCCATCATACAAAGAATTGGGCTGAGACATACTTTTCTGCTTCAGTTCTAACATTAACTGCCTTTTTTTCTTTTTCTTTTTTTCTTTTTTTTAAAGAAAATGACACGAGTCTCCTAAAATAAATAAATAAATAAAAACCAGACAAGGATAAAAAAAAAAGACACCTAAAAATGTTTGCCCACAACACTAACCGGTGCTAAACGTCCAGCCATTATTAGAACACCTCACCAGGAGAGTCCAAGAATGCTTCTTCAATGCCATTCCCACTGCCTGACTCTGCAGGGGATGAAGTGACGTTCTGGCTGTGCTTTCGAGTCATATCAGGCTATTGCTGCATCACTTGAGTGATTAAAAGGAAGTGACGGGTAGGCAAAATGAGAACCAAAGGCTCATGCTGTTAGAAAGAAATCTCACTGTACCGTACATATACATCTACCCACACTAAACTATACACACGCACGACAGATACCATGGGTGGTCCAAATAACAATTCTGTGCTGAATATCAAACTGCTCTGTAGTAACTTATTAATCCTTGCTATTGGGCTGAAGTTTGCCTGGGCTACATGCAGGAAGGAGGAGGTGGTTGGAGATAGTCGCCTATCAGCTGACACTGAAGAGTCATTAAACGGACAATGCCAGATCTGTTAACTCTGAAGACTCTGGCTCAGTCTCCTGGCAGCTTACGGAAGTGGCTTGAGCAGGAGGGGCGGAAGCCCACCAACCCAGGGGTGGGAAGGCAGATTGGATGAGGAGTTGTCGAGGGATGGGACACTGTGACTGGCCGTGCCTACCCATTCCAGTCTCCCACGCCCTGGGCTCCTCACCCAATTTCAGTCATTTCCCCCTGCTCGCAGGATTAGTCTCCCCATACAGGGTCATTGTCTCCGTCTCTCCTCCACCTGGCCCTTTGTCCCAATCTCCTTGCCCAGAGACTGGGGAGGAGGGGAGAAGATTGGAATGAGACACCTGGGGAGGGAGACATGGACTGAGAACCAGGGTGAAGGGAAAATTGGAGACTATGACTGGATGGCCAAGGAGATGGTAACTGAGATGAGCTTCCTGGGTGGGTGGAGACTGGGACAAGAAGCTGGGTGGGGAGAAGAAATAGGTTAGGAAGGAACAGTGGCAGAAGGTTCTGCAAATACTAGAATACACTCCTCTCCAGAATCTTGAATGGACCTCAAGATTTCTGTGTTTCACCATTGCTGTGTGTCAGCAAATATCTGTGGAATCTAAGTGTGTGTGTCTCATCCCCCCTCTAATGCTGGTCCACATAGAGGATAATAACCTACTACTTCTATCAGTTACTCCATTACCTCAAGTGACAGAAGTCTGTGTGATGGATTTAAAAGTTCCAACTGTGCTGATGACCCCTGTGGGTCTCAATATGATGCCATAGGATCAAATTTCTCTTTTTTCAGTTTGCATTTTTACAGACGTGTACACACACACACACACACACACACACACACACACACACACACACACACACACACACACTATGTGTAATAAATCTACAGCTCTGAAATCCACATCGTAAGCAATTTTAGGAAATGCATACCTAATACCTAAGCTTGAACCTGTCTCATCCTTTTTCTACTGCTTTGTCATCAATATGTGGAATGGTTTTCATTACAGATATGAAATGCAAATGACATTCAGTTTTCTTGCTGCCTTGTATAAAGGTTAAATCTAGATATATCCTACTGCTGTTGGCCCTCTGGGAAAGGTTTTTATATGTTGAGAACAGTAATCAGTGGCTTTTTATGCTTCTGCATGGGACGTTATTTCTGCATATTTAAATTACTGAGATCATTATGAGACAGCAACTAACATCTCCTATTTTAAGCGTATTTAAAATTACAACTGAAGTTTGCAAAAAATGCCATTTTTCAAAAAGATTTTATTGCAAATTTGCATTTGGATTTAAATTTTGTGATCACATGACCAGATGTTCATAACACTTGAAGATTAATCAAGAATGCAGGAGGGCAAGGAAAAAGAGAGATGCCGTTTTTGACTAAGATATCAAAGAGGAACATACAGCTTTTCAGTGGCTGACGTACCAGCCTAAGGTTTGTAATATTTTTCTTAGACCCCCTTAGCAATAAAGGGGTTAATCTTTAATAATCCCCTACTAGTTAAAATGCATCATCATTGTGCTTTCTGCCAAAATGTTTATCCCTTTCATGGGAAGCTAGGGTGTTATGAGGACACAAGGACCTTGCACCTAACTTTACAAAGGCCTGATCCTTCTACAATGGAATTCAGTGGAACTCATTGACTTCAATGAGAATTTAATATGTTTTTGCAACAGTAGGTACAAAATTGTGCTTCCCTTGGTCAGGTGAGTGGTGAAATGGGTGCTCATCTGTACCTTTTCAGGCTGTAGAATTAGCTGTCAATCTCATGCAATCTCTTGCAAGACTCCCAGCATTACTGCTTACAGTCACAGCTCGATACACCAGGAGGACAGTTTCTGGTTCTAGAAATTGGTGTCAGCTTTGATAGAGTCTCAGATTTCCATACTGGTTCTATGTTATTATTTACACGACGAAAGTACCCAGAGGCCCCAACTAAGACCATTGTGCCAGACTTATACAAAAATATAGTAACAGACAGTCCCAAGCTCAAAGATCGTAGGGCCACGTTTTCTAAGGTATTTAGGCCCTTAATGACGTAGGTAGCTGTCTAGAGGATTTTCACAAGTGCCAATAAGGAGTTAGGGGCCAGGACCTTTTGAAAATCCCACTAGATGTCTAGCTGCAGCTTTAGGTGCCCAAATACCTTTGACAATTGGTCCCTGGTTGGTGGGGATGGATAATCAGTTGAACATGAACTCCCAGTGTGATGCTGATGCATAAACAGGGAGGATCTCAAGTGAAAATAGAGTATTTCACCTCTGTGTCTGGGACTGGCGCAACCACTGCTGGAAACCTGTGTCCAGTTCTGGTGCCCACAATTCAAGAAGGCTGATAATACATTGGAAAAGGTTCAGAAAAGAGCCACAAGAATGACTGAAAGATTAGAAAACCTGCCTTTGAGTGACAGATACAAAGAGTCCAATCTATTTAACTTGAAGAGAAAGTTAAGGAGTCACTCGGTTATACTCTGTAAATACCTACATGAGGAACAAATATTTGATAATGGGCTTTTCAGTTAAGCAGAGAAAGGTCTAACATGATCAAATGGCTAGAAGTTGAAATTGGATGTTTTCAGACTGGAAATAAGATGTACATTTTTAACAGCGAGAGTAATTAATTATTGGAACAATTTCCCCGGGGTTTTGGTGAATTCTCCATCACTGTCAATTTTAAAATCAAGATTAGATGTTTTTCTAAAAGACCTGCTCTAGGAATTATTTTGGGGAAATTCTCTGGCCTGTGTTATGAGAAGGTCAGGCTAGATTATCAGACTGGTCCCTTCTGCCTTTGCAACCCATGAGAGGGTGGGAGGAGAAACAGAGGCACAGAGAAGTGAAGTGACTTTCCCAAGGTCACCTAGCAGGTCAGTGGCAGAACTCCAGTCCAGTGCTCTGTCTACGATATCATACCGCCTCTGCACACATCTCCATTTTGACCTGGCCCCAGTCACCACCATTTGGCTCCCATTTACTTGGTATCTGTGGATCCAACCCTAGTACGTGTCAGGTTTTGGTTTGGTTGTAATCCTCCTACAAGATTTCTGAATAAAATCTGGCAATGTTTCTAACTGTCCTTCTCCAGCCCTGATTTTTTTTTCTTCTTTGAGAGAGGAATTGGCTTGAGGAAAGAAATTGCACTGGAATTCTAAGTTCCTCCAGTTAGCTCCTTGAAAGTCTTTCACAAATCTATTTTTTTCATCTGCACCAGACCTTGCAGGTCTCAGTTTTTTTAGCGATTACATAGCATTTGACATGAATATGTCACTGCTTTGTTTTCTCCTAAGGAATCACAGTTTTATCACAGGCAAGTCCTGGTGCATTGGGGAATGATAACATGCACTGAAACTTTGAGACTGATGGCACAAATCATAGAATATCAGGAGGTCATCTAGTCCAGCCCCCTGACAGATTTTTGCCCCAGATCCCTAACTGGCCCCCTCAAGGACTGAATTTGCAACCATGGGTTTAGCAGGCCAATACAATCCCTCCCCCCCAATATTGACCCCTGATATGGAGTAATCAAGAACAGGTACTACGTAGTTCCTATATGGTGGCTAATGTGAAAAGGATGGATGGCCTCAACTCCTAATGAACTGCCAGGTGTGGGGTTTTTTGTGATCTGAACTGGTTCGTGGTCTTCAGGGAAGTCAAAGACTGAATGGGCCTGGACTATATTCTATGTTTTCCCTTCAGGCAATCTGTCCAGGACAAGGCACTTAGGTGTTAGAATATGGGGAAACTTGCATGCTGCTACCCCAATTCTGTGCACAGAGGCCTTCCCTCTCCAAGATTTGAATTTATGCACATATGTGATCTATGGATTTAGTTTTGATTTTGCATATGTGACAGAATGTACCCCTGTGTTCATACCCTCCACACTATTGTAATAATCTTTGTATAAGGTGTGCCTTGTAAGGTATCATCTGAAAACTCATGTTTTACTGGTCAATATTGTCCTGATAAAATAAGTGTGGCAACATTGTATGTGACATTATACAATTTCCCTGTATGATGTTATTAATACATGTTCCAAACCACAGCCCTACTCAAACAGAAGTTGACAAACAGGTCTGTTCTAAACAAGAGAATGTGTGGTCTGCTTAATTAGCATTTAAGCATTAAATAGAGTCACAGAGTATGAAAAGAAGACAAAGGAAGTTCAAACAGGTAAAAAAAAACAGCAGGGAACATCCTTCAGCATAAACTCTTCGGCTCCTGGATCTCAGCTGGAAATGTTATTTTTTCAAGAGGGGGACTGATACTATAAAAAGGAGGGACAAGCATCACAAGGCACCCCTCTCTCTCTCTCTGGGAGAAGGGGCTTCTGGGAGAAGGGGTCCTGATCCAAGAAGTTTGGCCAGTAAGACTGCTAAAAGCATGAAAACGTTACTTTGAATTTAACATAGTTAAAATACAACTGTTGCTTAATGTATGTTTACTTTTCTTGTAATCATTTCTGGCTTGTATGCCTCATTACTTGTACTAACTTAAATCTATCTCTTTGTAGTTAAACTTTTTTAACTAGTCCAGTGTGTTTAAATTGACGTGTCTGAAAAATTCCATTTGGGGTGGCAAATTGGGTGCATATTATTTCCATTAAAGTCTGTTATTTCTTTATATAAAATTGTATTATCCAGTACAAGACCTGGACAGTATCCTGGGCAATACAAAACATACCTATCTGGGGGAAAATCCTGCTGTACAACCCAGGCTAGTAAAAACCAAGGTGAGGCTGCCGCAGATGTTTGGAAATAGCTGGGAGTGAATTGCATGCTGGAGGCTGTTTGTGAGCAGTCCAGGCTGGCTGCTATCGCAGCTAAGGGCACCCCAGGGTGGAGGGCAAGGGTTACACCCTTACTCATTAGTCTGGATTGTACCCCAGGTATGTCACAACATGAAGGTGTGATTAAAGCTGCCTCTCTGTATGAAGTATGGTGAGTGTTAGCAGTAGCAGAGGGTGTGTAAGCAGAATTTGCTAAATGCAGCATTAGGTGTAACCAGCTGAGCAACTCAGGCTGAAGCCCTTCTCACACATGACAACAGGTGGCACGAAACTATGCCTGTCCACTGCACATCAATGGAGGCTGCCTCTGTGCCAAACCCTGGGCCAGATTCTGCCACTCTTTGAGAGATCCCTTACTTCACAAACAGTTGCACTGAGAAAATGGAACTGCTCAGGGAGTAAGGTACCTCTTAGTGAAGGGTGGGTAGAATCTGACCCGATGTTGATAGATGAGCTATTACTTTGATACAGCCAAATGGGTCCCGGTGTAAAAGTGGACAACTACATTGACATAAATGGAGTTGTACTTGTTTACCCCAGGTTTGAATTTGGCCCAGTGTCTGAAATCAGGCAAGTTAACGGCAAAGCTCCCATTGATTTCATTAGGACCGGCATTTCACCCAGTTGTCCGAATATGCTACTTCATAGGTTAGAATGTCTTCTTGATTAATATGGCACAGAAAATGCACGTCTCTCTTTTCAAAAGCTCATACCTGTACAAGTAAACTATTAACACCCAAGGTCTTTTATAAAGATCATTCATAATACTGATCTGACATGACTTTGCAAGTAGCCATTTTCCACTCTGTTTCTTAGAGAAAAACAAATATGTAACAAAACTCTGGAATGCCTGTTCAATATTTCATTCTCCAGTTATTAAGCATCATCCTGGGAGCAATGAGACAAGAAAAGAGTCTTTTCTCGTTTCAGGCTCTGCAATGAGCAGAGCAAAGCTGTGTGCAATGGATCTGGAAGAAGCTTTATATATTATGACAACCCAACATATCTCTAGGGTGCTCTACTACTGTGGAATGTAGTTTTAAGTCAAATCATCCATTAAGTCAGCAAATGTGGAAAAATTTCCCAGTTTGCTGTAGATGAAAAGCACACCGACACCCACGACTCCATTCTAATGAAAGCAATGAAGTAAGATCATCAACCTAAATTGATCCTATTAATCTAACCACATGATCGTGCACTAATAACAAAGATGAGTCTGTGAAGCTTCAGGACTGTGTTATATGGAAATAGCCACAATCTCCATCCTTGCGTGACAGCTTTAGGATCAAATTTGGGTCCTCAACTTTTCCAAAAACCTAAAAAAGCATCTCATTTGCTTACATAAAAGTGTATTTGTGTGTTCAGACTGAGGGGCTGCATGAATAAGCACCTATTTCTGCAAAAAACGGGATGGTCACATATGTTCCCTGTATTAGCATAAGGCCCAAACACCACTTAAATCTACATGTAGAACTTGAGTGTGTAGGTCTCATGCTAACACCCACCAGGTGAATGTCACCATTAAATACTAATTCATGAAATTCAGTCCCTTGGACTCTTCCTCCCGCACCCTGAGAGGAATGGAAGCAGTAAAGTTCCATGGTGCTATTATTTGTATTGGGCCAAAAACGGTTTGCAGTTCACTGAGTAATATGAATTCGCTAAGCCTTAAAAATTCAAGAACCATCTCGGTAACTTCAGTTAGCAGACTCCAGGTATGAATCAGATAATGCTCTGATACACAGTTTAAAATTAGGGTAGGTCTACAATGCACTCTGTTTCCAGAGTGCATTGAGCATCCACGCTGTATTGTAAACCTGGGTTTACTGTTGCTGGACTTGGGTCTCACAGCCATGCTAATGCATCCACACTGCACTACGCAGACCTTCTGACTCAGGTCTGAGTCCACACTACAAAATGACAGGGTTTGGCCCTGAGTCTCAGCAGGATTTGGCTCTGATCCACTCCCCCAGCAGGAGTCTAGGAATTGTGTCCTTAGCGCTTGCTGATTCGTGTTAGACTGACTTGTGTGTGAATGGAAAGGGAGCGTGGGCTCAAACCTGAATAAGAGCCTGGGCTGAGTGTGCAGTGTAGACACACCTAAGGAGACGAAATGAAGCTTCTTCACATCGATAATGGAGTGTATCCCTTGTTGGCAACACATTTCACTTGCCACTTCTTGTTGGCAACACATTTCACTTGCCACTTCTGTCAAAGGTATAATAATGAAGACTTTTTTCTTGTCAATGTTATTTATTTTAATTTGCTTTCAGTGTCTGTTTAATTATCTAGGGATCTTTCACACCTATGATGCGTTGCTTAGTTTATGTCTTCTTTGGAGGCTGTCACCATCCTAATAAGAAGGTTTTAGACATTAAAGGACAGATTTTTTTAAAAAGATAGCAAAGTTAATTAAAAATGAAAAGCAACAAAAAAGCACAACAGCTGAACCACGCATTAGACAAAAGCAAGAGGAAAGAGCAGTGCAGAAACTTGGAACAAAACCATATAAAATGCATTGAGGTTTCCTCCAAGAGAAAGGTTCTTCAGTAATCAAAATGGCATATTATTAAATTTGTGTCTGAGGATAATTTTAAATAACTAGTGCATTTATACAATCCTATCCATCCTTGGGAAAATCTTTCCTATAAGGACTTTTTTCTTTATCAATGTATGTACAATTCTGTTCCAGAAGGACACAAGGAATTCTATACTGGAACAAACCACAGGTTCTAAGTGAATTCTGTGGGTACTTTGTAGGGCTGGTCAAAAATTCCAAATATTTTTCTTGGGATTTTTAATGCCATATATCCCCCTCTCAATGAAAAATGAAAACTTGAAACATTTTGGATGTGGGGGGGGTTGGTAAAATAAATTACCAATAAGTGTTTGGTTTTCAAATCTGGAAAATTGTAAATAAAATGGAAAAAAAATAATTTTGGTTGAAAAGCCATTTTTATCAACTTATTTTTTTCTTGATAAAAATATTTCAAGCAGCTTTTAGATCTCAGTACTTCTGTAAATCAGGCCAATATTAACGAGGCAACTACTTTTAGCACAACATCTGGAGTATTGCTAGGAAGGTACTGGGACAGCCGTTATCACTCACTGACATACAAGCCATTCTCTCACCTCTCCTCTGGCTGTGTTGAATCTCACCAGTTGCAGATAATGGAAAAGAACCAGCAATAACCTTCTGAAAGAGGAAACACCACACTAGGGTATTCAGGATGGATGGTCCCAAGCTCTGCGCTGGTGTGAGAGAAGTACGTGGCGAAGAGGGCACACAGTCAGGACTCATCTCAGAATCACTATGCATGAGCTTTGGGAGAGAAAAGGTTTTGGCAAGAAAACATTAGGAAAGTATGACATTATGTCAGTGGGCGTAGGCCAAGTTGCTCAGTCAGTTGTACGTGGACAGAAACGAAGAAGAAATGTTTGGGGACTTGGAAAGAAGGGAAAGAGGAGTTTAAGGGAAAAGAGAAAAATCTGAGTTAAATAGGTGGGAGGGAGAGGGAGCCAGTTAAGGTTGGAAAAACCTCAGCTGTTCATATATAGCCATTAAACTCAATGGAAAAACTTCTAACATCTCCAATAGGTTTGGAGGAGCCCATAAACAACTGAACTTTTGGCTAATTACACAAGCACATCCGCCAAACCTTGTGAGGTTCAACCATATCTAAAACTGGTCTCAGACTGAAAGTCTGCATAAGTGTAAAGAAACCCCTCTCAAAAAATCACCTTTCATAGAGCACCCTATGGAATACTTCATAGGCTATGTGAAATGTAAAATAAGTCTTTAAAATGACATGAGCAATATTCTATCATCCTCCGGATTCATCTCTGTAGAAGAGGATAATAGAAAAACATGCACTGCTGACAGAATGTAACTTCTGATTGGTCTCATGTCACACTGCAACAAGATATTATCTCCATTAGAAATAATGGGACACCAATGCTGTAACTCTCTTTAACACATGACATCCAGCTTTGCAGGGTCTCCTGGCAGGTACAGAATTAACTTGTGCCGCTACTGCATGCATGACTGGAAGCCACTTACAAGATTCAGCAGCATGTCATGAAACTCACCTCAGTCTTGTTAAAAACAGAACTAATCATCAAATATCAGCATTTGAAAGGCCATTGATACCTTTGGTTAGAAAACTGAAAAGCCATCTCAATGATTCTTTTTAGGCTCCCGTAGCCTTGGTGAGGAGTTATTCAATTAGGGCTATATCACCAGTTCATTACAAAGTTTTCCTCATTAAACCAATCCCTTATGGAGAAATTCTATAGACATTAATGAAGTCTATATGATTTTATAGACTGTTTTAGGGTTCTATCGAAATCAGAATAAAATCTGTAGTATTTAAAAGGGAATGAAATACTTTCTATATCAGAGGGGTAGCCGTGTTAGTCTGGATCTGTAAAAGTAGCAAAGAATCCTGTGGCACCTTATAGACTAACAGAAGTTTTGCAGCATGAGCTTTCGTGGGTGAATACCCACTTCATCGGATGCAAGTTGTGGAAATTTCCAGGGGCAGGTATATATAAGCAAGCAAGAAGCAAGCTAGAGATAACGAGGTTAGATCAATCAGGGAGGATGAGGCCCTGTTCTAGCAGTTGAGGTGTGAAAACCAAGGGAGGAGAAACTGGTTCTGTAGTTGGCAAGCCATTCACAGTCTTTGTTTAATCCTGAGCTGATGGTGTCAAATTTGCAGATGAACTGGAGCTCAGCGGTTTCTCTTTGAAGTCTGGTTCTAAAGTTTTTTTGCTGCAGGATGGCCACCTTAAGATCTGCTCTTGTGTGGCCAGGGAGGTTGAAGTGTTCTCCTACAGGTTTTTGTATATTGCCATTCCTAATGTTAGATTTGTGTCCATTTATCCTTTTCCTTAGAGACTGTCCAGTTTGGCCGATGTACATAGCAGAGGGGAATTGCTGGCATATGATGGCATATATTACATTGGTGGACGTGCAGGTGAATGAACCGGTGATGGTGTGGCTGATCTGGTTAGATCCTGTGATGGTGTCGCTGGTGTAGATATGTGGGCAGAGATGGCATCGAGGTTTGTTGCATGGATTGGTTCCTGAGCTAGAGTTACTATGGTGCACAGTTACTGGTGAGAATATGCTTCAGGTTGGCAGGTTGTCTGTGGGCGAGGACTGGCCTGCCACCCAAGGCCTGTGAAAGTGTGGGATCATTGTCCAGGATGGGTTGTAGATCCCTGATGATGCATTGGAGGGGTTTTATCTGGGGACTGTATGTGATGGCCAGTGGAGTCCTGTTGGTTTCTTTCTTGGGTTTGTCTTGCAGTAGGAGGCTTCTGGGTACACTTCTGGCTCTGTTGATCTGTTTCCTTATTTCCTCGTGTGGGTATTGTAGTTTTGAGAATGCTTGGTGGAGATTTTGTAGGTGTTGGTCTCTGTCTGAGGGGTTAGAGCAGATGCGGTTGTACCTCAGTGCTTGGCTGTAGACAATGGATCTTGTGGTGTGCCCGGGATGGAAGCTGGAGGCATGAAGGTAGGCATAGCGGTCGGTAGGTTTTCGGTATAGGGTGGTGTTAATGTGACCATCGCTTATTTGCACCGTGGTGTTTAGGAAGTGGACCTCCCGTGTAGATTGGTCCAGGCTGAGGCTGTTGAAATCGTAGTGGAATTTTTCCAGAGTCTCCTTCCCATGGGTCCAGATGATGAAGATGTCATCAATGTAGCGTATGTAGAGAAGGGGCATGAGTGGACGAGAGCTGAGGAAGCGTTGTTCCAGGTCGGCCATAAAAATATTGGCATATTGTGGGGCCATGCGTGTGCCCATAGTGGTGCCACTGATCTGAAGATATATATTGTCATCAAATTTGAAATAGTTGTGTGTGAGGATAAAGGCACAGAGCTCAGAAACCAGTTGTGCTGTGGCAGCATCAGGGATACTGTTCCAGACAGCTTGTATTCCATCAGTGTGTAGGATGTTTGTGTAGAGAGCCTCTACATCCATGGTGGCTAGGATGATGTTTTCTGGAAGGTCACCAATGCATTGTAGTTTCCTCAGGAAATCAGTGGTGTCACGGAGATAGCTGGGAGTGCTGGTGGCATAGGGTCTGAGCAGAGAGTCCACATATCCAGACAGTCCTTCAGTGAGAGTGCCAATGCCCGAGATGATGGGGCGTCCAGGATTTCTGGGTTTGTGGATCTTGGGTAGTAGATAGAATAACCCTGGTCGGGGCTCTAAGGGTATGTTGATTGGCAGATATTAGGAATGGCAATATACAAAAACCTGTAGGAGAACACTTCAACCTCCCTGGCCACACAAGAGCAGATCTTAAGGTGGCCATCCTGCAGCAAAAAAACTTCAGGACCAAACTTGAAAGAGAAACTGCTGAGCTTCAGTTCATCTGCAAATTTGATACCATCAGCTCAGGATTAAACAAAGACTGTGAATGGCTTGCCAACTACAGAACCAGTTTCTCCTCCCTTGGTTTTCACACCTCAACTGCTAGAACAGGGCCTCATCCTCCCTGATTGATCTAACCTCGTTATCTCTAGCTTGCTTCTTGCTTGCTTATATATACCTGCCCCTGGAAATTTCCACTACTTGCATCCGACGAAGTGGGTATTCACTCACGAAAGCTCATGCTGCAAAACGTCTGTTAGTCTATAAGGTGCCACAGGATTCTTTGCTGCTTATACTTTCGATAGTTTTTTTTTAAATATCTTACAAAATTTCACGTTTATTATTTATTTGTATTGCAGTAGGATCCCAGTGATGGGGTAGGACCCTATTGTCTTGGGTGCTGTGCAAACATAGAACAAAGGATGGTTGTAGCCCCAAGGAGCTTAAACAGTAAGGGCTTGTCTACACAGTGGGGTAATGGGCTCAGTGGTATGCACATTGGCCTGCTAAACCCAGGATTGTGAGCTCAATCCTTGAGGTGGCCAGTTAGGGATCTAGGGAAAATCAATACTTGGTCCTGCTAGTGAAGGCAGGGGGCTGGACTCAATGTCCTTTCAGAGTCCCTTCCAGTTCTATGAGATAGGTTTATCTCCATACATTTTTAAAAAATACAAAGCAATGCAACAGTACTGGTGAGTATGATAGGTCATGATCTTAACACACTAGCTGCCTAGCCATTTTCTATTAAATTCTGGGGAATGGGTAAACAACTAAAATGTTATTTTTTATTCAATTCTATGGGACATTCCCTTTATGGATCCAATCTGATGGATACATTCTTTGGAGACTATAAAAACTTGTTTATGAGATAACTTGCCTTGACATAACCTGCAGCCATCTTGTGCACTTAGCTACCATACGCTGGAAGCACACCACATAGCGAGAAAGAATTTGGCCTTGCTTAGACAGACAAAAAGATCTGCCCAGCTGCAGTTTTACTAACAAGGCTAGATGACCTAGGTCTGGATTCCTGTGTCTGTAAGTTTCTTCTTAGAGCTGCTTTGCTCTATATAATCTAATGTAATTGCTTGTTCAGGATCATTCAGATATGGAGAAATGGCTTTGGATCTTTGTAGCTGTGCTACAAATTTTTCCTGGAAAAATAAAAATGTGCCTACTATGCCATTATATATATATGGTAGTTATATGCACAGCACATGCAAAAACAAAAACAAACCCTACATTAATGCAATAGGAAACGATAAACTTTTCAAAAAATATGTATTAGATTTTAATTTCACAAAAGCCTACAGATTTAATATTTTCTGGGAAAGTCCTATGGACTATAATATAAAAATATTGTCCAGTTTTTAGGGTTTAAAAAGAAAGCACAGTATGACCCATCTATAGAATTCTATTTGAAGATTTTAAAATCCTACACAGAGGATAACTTTCTATGTTAAATTCTATAGGTTTCTAGTGCAATTTGTTTAGAACCCTATTGGTTTCATCCCTAGGAGATTCTATTGGGCTTTTGCAAATGGAAAGCTTCCCACAACCTTTCTCATTAGGAGGGTGGTGAAGCACTGGAATGGGTTACCTAGGGAGGTGGTGGAATCTCCTTCCTTAGAGGTTTTTAAGGTCAGGCTTGACAAAGCCCTGGCTGGGATGATTTAGTTGGGAATTGGTCCTGATTTGAGCAGGGGGTTGGACTAGATACCTCCTGAGGTCCCTTTCAAACCTGATAGTCTATGATTCTATGAACATTCATAACCCTGTCTCTTTATTATTGTAACCTAAGAACCACAAACAGCAACCAGGTAGCCACTGTGCTAGGCAATATACACACAGAACAAACAGACGGTCCCTACCTCAAAGCTCTTACCTCCTTGTACTTATAGTCAGATTGTCAGCCGATGTAAACTGGTGTAGCTCTACTGATGTCAAAGTAGCCATGGCAATTTATGCCAGTTTAGGATCTGGCCACATTATAATAAATCACATTTTCAACCCATGGGATAACATTTTCACATTCCAATCCCCAATCACACACTCAGAAAAACATGGAATCCCAACCATCCCTCCTCTACATCAGTGCAACTCTCATCATTCTCAACTGGGTTGCAAGTGTCTAACTGGGATAGTCAAAGGCCCATTGGATCTTTTTTTCCTATTATACCAGTGTCAATGTGAAGCACTGCTACTGAATTCGGTTAAGCTGCTCTGGTATCATAATGCTGTAACTGAGTAGAAGTTAGCTCAATGTCTTCTTACTTGGAATTGGGAATTATGGATCAGATGCTCTGCTGGTGTAGATCAGTATAGCATCTACTGAAATCAATGGAGCTACACCACCTTGTGCCAGATGGGGAGCTGGCCCTATGAGAATGGAAACCTATTGTTTGGTGAGGTTGGACAAAGTGACCTACAGTGGGCTGTAGAGTGGAATTTTCAAGAGTACTCAGCACTGATCTAGCTGGTAGCACTCCCGTTGACTTTGGTGGGAATTTTAAGGCCTATTTATTTTGAAAAGCCCACATATAATAGCTAATTAAGATCACTCACTGATTAACCCACATGGCAAATTTTGCTCTCAGATAATAATTTTATGTGGAGTTTCCTTGGAAGACAATAAAAATAGGGCAGGGCCAATCACCATTGTTCAGTTCATTGGCAGCCTAGAAAAACTGAAAAAAATAATTTGGGACAAAAACATATTTTTAAATTTTGGGTGAATCATTTTGTTTAAAAGAGTAATTTGAGGTGGAACAAACCATTTTGTTCAACCAAAACAGAAATATTTCATTTCCATTTCACGCATTTCATTGTTGTTGAATTAGTTAAAAAAAAATCAAGTTAATAGAAGGTCAATAGAAGGTTTGGTCAACATATTTCACCCAGCTCTAAGGAGCTGTTTGTGCCCACCTGACAGCAGACTTTAGCTGAATATAAATGACTATGCTCTCACACAAAATATAATATACACCTCTACCCTGATATAACGTGACCTGATATAACCCGAATTCAGATATAACGCGGTAAAGCAGTGCTCCAGGGGGGAGGGGGGGGCTGTGCACTCTGGTGGATCAAAGCAAGTTCAATATAACGCGCTTTCACCTATAACGCGGTAAGATTTTTTGGCTCCCGAGGACAGCATTATATTGGGGTAGAGGTGTATATACTATGGCTGTCAAGCAATTAAAAAAAACATAATCACTCAACTAATTGCACTATTAAACACTAATAGAATATCATTTATTTAATATTTTTGATGTTTTCTACATTTTCAAATATATTGATTTCAATTACAACACAGAATACAATGTGTAGAGTGCTCACATTATATTTATTTTTATTACAAATATTTGCACTGTAAAATACAAAAGAAATAGTATTTTTCAATTCCCCCATTGAAAGTACTGTAATGCAATCTCTTTATTATGAAAGTTGAATTTACAAATGCAGAATTATGTAAAAAAAGTCTATATTAAAAAAATAAAACAATGTAAAACTTTTGGGCCTACAAGTCCACTCAGTCCTACTTCTTGGTCAGACAATCGCTCGGACAAACAAGTTTGTTTACATTTTCAGAAGATAATGCTGTCCGCCACTTGTTTACAATGTCACCTGAAAGTGTAAACAGGTGTCCTCATGGTACTATTGTAGCCAGCGTCACAAGATATTTATGTGCCAAATGCCCTAAAGAGTCATATGTCCTTTCATGTTTCAACCACCATTCCAGAGGACATGCATCCATGCTGATGATGAGTTCTGCTCGATAACGATCCAAAACAATATGGACTGACGCATGTTCATTTTTATCATCTGAGTCACATGCCACCAGCAGAAGGTTGATTTTCTTTTTTGGTGGTTTGGGTTCTGTAGTTTCCAGATTGGAGTGTTGCTCTTTTAAGACTTCTGAAAGCATATTACACACCTCATCCCTCTCAGATTTTGGAAGACACTTCAGATTCTTAACTTTGGGTCGAGTGCCATAGGTATGTTTATAAATCTCCCATTGGTACCTTCTTTGAGTTTTGTCAAATCTGCAGTGGAAGTTTTCTTAAAGCAAACGTGCTGGATCATCATTCGAGACTGCTATAACATGAAATATATAGCAGAATGTGGGTAAAACAGAGCCGGAGACATACAATTCTCCCCCAAGGTGCTTAGTCATGAATTTAATTAAAACATTTTTTTAATGAGCATCATCAGCATGGAAGCATGTCCTCTGGAATGGTGGCCGAAGCATGAAGGGGCATACGAGTGTTGAGCATATCTGGCATGTAAATACCTGGCAATGCCAGCTACAAAAGAACCATGCAAACACCTGTTCTCACTTTAAGGTTACAGTGTAAATAAGAAGCAGGCAGCATTAGGTCCCGTAATGTAAACAAACCTGTTTGTCTTCATGATTGTCTGAACAAGAAGTAGGACTGAGTCGACTTGTAGGCTCTAAAGATTTACATTGTTTTGTTTTTGAGCAACAAAAAAAAATCTACATTTGTAAATTGAAGTTTCATGATAAAGAGATGGAGCTATAGAGTACTTGTATGAGGGGAACTGAAAAATACTGTTTATTTTGTTTATCATTTTTAGCGTGCAAAGATTAATAAAATATAATTATATAAAGTAAGCACTGTACACTTTGTAGTCTGTGTTGTAATTGAAATAAATATATTTTAAAATGTAGAAAAACACCCAAAAATAGTTAATAAATTTCACTTGGTATTCTATTGCGTGCAGTGTGATTAAAACTGTGATTAATCACAATTATTTTTTTTAATAGTAATTATTTTTTTAGACAATCACATGTGTTAACTGTGAATAATTGACAGCATATATATATATAATTTATATATATAAATTTCTTCCTTAAATTAGTTTAGGCACAAAATGGGGATATAGGTAAAACTATTTCTGCAAGACTGTACACACTAAGATGCCTGCAATACTCTCACCTTGAGTTGTCTATTGAAGTGTAGATAATTTTGTGCCTATCTCCCTTTTATAATTGTCTCCATCTATTAAAAACATGCTTAAATCCTTTTGAAAGGGTAAATAGCATAAAATGATTTGATTCGCATCCGTGCTGGAAATTTCACACGTCAAGTAAAAACTGTGAATATATCATTATCTTGACAGCCTGGTGAAAAGGAGGCAAAAAGATCACATTTCATTTATGAGATTTCCCCTGTTTTACTGCTTTGTGTTTTTTTCCTGGCGGGGGGGTGGGGGGGAAGGACAGAAAGAAATCCATGTATCAGAGCAGAGCAGGTGGGCAAGAGGAAGATGCCAGTATATCTACTGCTTGCGTGTATAGGATCACACTAGTGATTGGGATGCCAGGATGTAGGAGCATGTGAAGTAAAGAGAGTGGGCCAGGGGAGCCCTAACTGGGGGAAGGTCAGTAGATTAAGCCTCCAATCCTGGAAATACCTGCCTGCATGACTGTGAGCACTTTGGGAACAGCCTTTGGTGTCAGTTGGGCTGCTCAAGCTTATCAGGCAATGAGTGAAATGCAGGCGTCATTGAAATGAAAAGCAAAACTCCCGGTCTTTTGGGGACTGCCACTCACCACAGCCAGCAAAAAGGAGGAGAAGCCTGGGGGCAGATTGGCTGCTCACCCCGGTCAAGGAGAGGAAGGAGAGCTCCCCTCGGCTTTCAGCAGAGTAAGGTTGCTGTGCTGCTTCTTGCTACCCCTTTCTGCACCTTTCTTTGCAGGGGGAGCTGGCCTCAGGTCTCCGTGGGGAGGGGGGCTGGCCCCAGGCCTCTGGGGGGGGAACAGGGGGACATGCCCCCTAGCCCCAGCCTGCTCCGCTCTGCTCCCCTGGCTCCCAGCCTTGGGAAGCAGGGGGGAGGGAACGGCCCCCCAGCACTCACTGGCACAGCTGGGGCCGGGTCGCTCCACTTACCATGCGGTGAGTGCAGGCCCGACCCCTGCAGCAGTCCTCAGGGGAGTAGGGGCAGGAGTGGAGCAGGGGTGGAAAGAGGTGGGGCGGGGGCCATGGGGAAGAGGTGGGGCAGGGGCTGGAGCAGCATGCCGCTCCGCAGGGCACCAGGAAATGTGGTGCCCCAAATTTTCTGGTGCCCTACGCAGCTGCTTACTTTGCGTATGGGTAGGGTCAGCCCTGCCCAGTAATGCCTACTCTGAGCATCCAAACATCAAACAGGTCCCCACACATGATGAGATTGGCTGTAAAATCATGCGATTTAAACCACTAAGAAGTCTTGGGTTCTTTGTATCTTCCTCCGATAGTCTTTAGAGATCACCTTGAGGTTTCCTTTGCACCATGAGGATTAGCAATGTGCTTAAAGAAAAAGCAGGCTGTGATTATCGCCCAATCCCATGACTCCAGAGGCTGAAGATTTAAGTAAAACACCAGATATGGTGAGACTCACACTAAACTTGCACATGTTGGCATTGGCAACAATGCCTCTCTCCCCTCCTTAGTCTCATAAGATTTCCCCCCTCCCCAAAAGTCTCATAGGATTTCCAGTTCTTGGTTTTGGCCAGACTGGAAACTCAGGGTCTGACTAAACTGCAATAAGAGACCCATGGCAGGGCTGTGACAGACCTGGATGAGCTGACTCAGGTGTGCGGGGCTGTCAAGGTTTCCTCCCCCACTCTGAACTTTAGGGTACAGATGTGGGGACCTGCATGGACCCTTCTAAGCTTAATTCCTAGCTTAGATCTGGTAACACTGCCACCAGCCAGAAGTCAGTGTCTGGCACACTCCCTGTCCCCCCTAAACCTTCCCTGGGGAACACAGATCCAAACCCCTTAGATCTTGACACAAGGAGAAATTAACCATTCCCCCCTCCTTTCCCCCACCAACTCCTGGTGAGTACAGACCCAATTCCCTGGATCTTAAAACAAAGAAAAATCAATCAGGTTCTTAAAAAAGAAAACTTTAATTAAAAAAAATCATCTCTGTAAAATCAGGATGGAAAATACTTTACAGGGTACTTAGATTTATATAGCCCAGAGAAAACCCCCTCTAGCCTCAGGTTCAAAGTTACAGCAAACAGAGGTAAAAATCCTTCCAGCAAAAAGAAACATTCACAGGTTGAGAAAACAAACATAAGACTAACACGCCTTGCCTGGCTATTTACTTACAAATTTGAAACATGAGAGACTGATTCAGAAAGATTTGGAGAGCCTGGATTGACGTCTGGTCCCTCTCAATCCCGAGAACGAACAACCCCCAAAACAAAGAACACAAAACAAAGACTTCCCTCCACCAAGATTTGAAAGTATCTTGTCCCCTTATTGGTCCTCTGTCAGCCAGGTTTACTGAGCTTCTTAACCCTTTACAGGCAAAAGAGACATTAACCCTTAACTATCTGTTTATGACAGGGGCTTGGGCCACAGGGCTATGAAGTTGCAGTGCAGACATTCGAGCTTGAACTGGAGCCAGGGCTCTGAGACCCTGTGGGGTCTCAGCAGCAGAAAAAAGGTGTGCAAAAATCTATTAAGACTAGAAGTGAATTGAAACTTTGTCAAACCTCAGAACAGTTGTAGATTCAGTTCAAGTTTTTAGGGGGTTCTTATTTTACACAAATCAATTTTCTCCTTTCTTTTCACATCTGTTAATAACCAGTCACAATGTATTTTCCCCCGAATTTAAATTCAGCCATTTAGAGTATTAGATTTAGCTTGGGGAGTGAAATTATATTCAAATTTGATGACAATATATATGTCCAGATCAGTGGCACCGCCATGGGCACCAGCATGGCCCCACAATATGCCAATATTTTTATGGCCGACCTGGAAAAACGCTTCCTCAGCTCCCGTCCACTCACACCCCTTCTCTACCTACGCTACATTGATGACATCTTCATCATCTGGACCCATGGGAAGGAGACTCTGGAAAAATTCCACCACGATTTCAACAGCTTCCACACCACCATCAACCTCAGCCTGGACCAATCTACACGGGAGGTCCACTTCCTAGACACCACGGTGCAAATAAGCGATGGTCACATTAACACCACCCTATACCGAAAACCTACCGACCGCTATGCCTACCTTCATGCCTCCAGCTTCCATCCCGGGCACACCACAAGATCCATTGTCTACAGCCAAGCACTGAGGTACAACCGCATCTGCTCTAACCCCTCAGACAGAGACCAACACCTACAAAATCTCCACCAAGCATTCTCAAAACTACAGTACCCGCACGAGGAAATAAGGAAACAGATCAACAGAGCCAGATGTGTACCCAGAAGCCTCCTACTGCAAGACAAACCCAAGTAAGAAACCAACAGGACTCCACTGGCCATCACATACAGTCCCCAGCTAAAACCCCTCCAACGCATCATCAGGGATCTACAACCCATCCTGGAGAATGATCCCACACTTTCACAGGCCTTGGGTGGCAGGCCAGTCCTCGCCCACAGACAACCTGCCAACCTGAAGCATATTCTCACCAGTAACTGTGCACCATAGTAACTCTAGCTCAGGAACCAATCCATGCAACAAACCTCGATGCCAACTCTGCCCACATATCTACACCAGCGACACCATCACAGGATCTAACCAGATCAGCCACACCATCACCGGTTCATTCACCTGCACGTCCACCAATGTAATATATGCCATCATATGCCAGCAATTCCCCTCTGCTATGTACATCGGCCAAACTGGACAGTCTCTAAGGAAAAGGATAAATGGACACAAATCAAACATTAGGAATGGCAATATACAAAAACCTGTAGGAGAACACTTCAACCTCCCTGGCCACACAAGAGCAGATCTTAAGGTGGCCATCCTGCAGCAAAAAAACTTTAGAACCAGACTTCAAAGAGAAACCGCTGAGCTCCAGTTCATCTGCAAATTTGACACCATCAGCTCAGGATTAAACAAAGACTGTGAATGGCTTGCCAATTACAGAACCAGTTTCTCCTCCCTTGGTTTTCACACCTCAACTGTTAGAACAGGGCCTCATCCTCCCTGATTGATCTAACCTCGTTATCTCTAGCTTGCTTCTTGCTTGCTTATATATACCTGCCCCTGGAAATTTCCACTACTTGCATCCGACGAAGTGGGTATTCACCCACGAAAGCTCATGCTGCAAAACGTCTGTTAGTCTATAAGGTGCCACAGGATTCTTTGCTGCTTTTACAGAACCAGACTAACACGGCTACCCCTCTGATACTTGATAATATCACAATAACTTTTGAGGTTTCAACATTTGTTTTTATTTCATATTAGAACAAAACCAAGCCCTTTCAAATGATTTTGCCAAATGGAATTGTGTTGAAATGACTATTTTCAGATTGAAAAGGTCAGGTTTTAATTCAGGTCTCTTTTTGGAAGTGATACGAGACTCCACCCTGGACCTCAGAGACCTTCCTGTCAAAAACTTGTCAAAATTGATATGTCTCAAATACATTTTGGTTGTGATTAGACAGCATATTCAACAAAACATGCTACAAACGCCACCACCACATGTCACTAAGCATTCCTAGCAGCACTAGTTATAAACTTATCAGTTGAGGTAGTTAGAGATGGCTATTAGCCATGGTTTTAAGCAATCCATTGATCTGGGCAGAATAACACTTGAATAATCATATATTAAAATATCTATTAGCTCTTTATTAACTGTTAATAAATTATTTGTGAATGAAACTTTAATATAAAGTGTGTCTATAACAGGTGACTGTCATTCTCTATCTAAATATAAAAGTTAGGTGCTTTTGAAAATGTTACCCAAGTGACTTAGGAGCACAAGCAATGCAGCAATACACATGATGGGAGTGTGATTTCTAAATTGCACTAATCTGTTGCACATTAATTGGTCTGTGTAAACTGAAAAGTTTCCTAGTGCACCTTAACATTGTGCTGTTTGAAACCACACTATGTTAGAGCACACTAGGGGACCTTTAGTGCACACTAGCAGGGTCTATAAGGACCAATTAATGCACAACCTATTAGTGTGATTTAGCAATGCATGCTATGGGGGTGTGATTTCTACTCAATGTACAGAAGTCCTATATCCCACTTTCAAAAATGACAGTCATTTAGGATCCACTGACTTTCAATAAGATGTAGGTTCCTAAGTCACTTAGGTTCTTTTGAAGATGATACCTACTATCAAACTTATATTTTCAGCAAGAACTGATTAATTAACTGTCATATATCTTGTTTATGTTAACCCAGCATGATTTCCTTGTATGAGAATGTCACCCAAAGTGAATGCTGGGTTCTTAAATAGATGACTAACAACTGACTCGGCCTGAAGACAGCTGACCAAAATGTTCAACCCTAGAGGCCTAAACATGGGCTCTTAAATCCACTTTAGGTAATCAGGTTTGAAAATGTTCACCATTTTCTCAGGAATTTATATTGCTTAACCTCAGGTTGCTGCAGGTACCTGTAGTGTCATCTTGCCACACTCATGAAGGGTAAAATTCATGCTTGTGCAGAACACTTGAGAGAGCAGCACCATCATTTTAGCTTTTGATCTAATATTTATATTAACAGATTGTTCTCAAAAACGCATACGCAAGGTTATGGTTAAGGAAGGGATTTTACTTGTTCATGGACCCATAAAGTATGTGAATGTGTATGTCCTCAGGCAGAAGCTGAACGATCAGAAGAGCAAGTTTAACTATAAATTATTCTTGTTCTAGTTCTACATTTTTAGCACCTGATCCAAGCCCCATTGAAGTCAATGGAAAAAATTCCAGTTACCTTCAGTGGCTTTGGATCAGGCCCTCTGAGTGCAGAGAATGTCGTGAGATGCCACATAAAACAATGTGGCCAGAAACATCCTGAACAAGTCTCAATATTCTCATATGTTTGAATGGAAAATATCTGTTATTTAAAAAATGAAACACACTTAATTTGCAGATTTGTCATCTGGAATAAATAGAGTTCGAATACATCTCTCTAGCTAACCATCTTTCATTTCTCAGTGTAACACAATTCTTCATCAGACAGCAATTTAATCTCCCTTAAATTATCATGAACTAACATTCTCTGTATTGACTAGAAATAAAGTCACCATAACTATGCAAATAAAAAGGCTGGATTTTCGGATTAATTTATCACTTACTATATAGTTTGATTATAGTCAGACATTTTCAATGATGACTCCAGAAAAAATGCATTGATTTTCCCTCCCCCAGCCTCAATTTGGAAATTTAGTTTAACAGAGAATGAGAAAAAAAGAAATCTCTGTTCTATTGGATGAAACTGGTTAGAGGTTTGCTCATTTGCTCCTGGAGTTTGGATTCTTTTCTTTCAAATGTTGCCGAGATTGATTTTTTAAAAGATAAATCTGAACAAATAAAAAAAAATCACATTTCTTTCTTTCCTTCATTTATTTGTTTTTGAAGAAAGGGAATTGGCATTAGAATCAGCAGCCAGGGGACTTCTAAAGAATGGATGATTTAATGAGCCTTCTCACCCTGTTGTAAAGAAATTGCTGGCTCATTACTAGTTAGCTTCCCTCCACCCTGGAGGAGGCAGCAAGCAAGTCTAGTTAACTAGTTTACAGAGCAGCTGTGATGGCCAAAGTACAGGGGAAGGAAATGACACCCTGAGGTCACAGGAACTGAATAATGAACCAGAGGGTGCATGTGGGAACTACTTGCCTGGGGGCAGTGGGGAGGCGGGGCAGCAGGCACACTAGGAGCTGGGCTGGGAAGTAGCCTTTTGCTGGCAGGAACCAGCTCTAGCCACTACTAGAGGATGGTTTGCAGGGAAGAGGTGTGGGGGCAATTGAGCAGGGAAGTTCGTGCAGCGGGAGCCCCAATGAGACACCTGTGCTGGGCTGCCCCCAGGGACTGGGTTAGGAACTACTGACTTGCAGGAGTGTGAGATAGACACATACTCTCCACCTGTCCCAAAATCAACCTGTGTTAGAATTGTTCTCGCAGCCCCTCGCTGCTGCGTCTCCTGGAGTCTGTTAGTTTTTCACTCCGTTCTCTGCTTATTTTCCATTCATCCTTTTTATTGGGCTCCCCTCTCCCCCCATGACCCATCTCTGCTCCTTTCATCCCACCTCTACTCCAAAACAGAACATGAACCCAATCGCGTTTGGGCTTGAGCCTAACTTCAGAGAGATCTGAGAGGGTTCAGCAATACGACAAGAGGAGTTTGCCATGCCTTGATTAGAACACAAATCCTCTGCTATGAACACTACAATTATGCATCTATTTCGTATCAGAAATTGTGCTAATCCTGCTCCCATCGGGAATCCATCGGAGTTTTGCCACTGACTTCAAAGGAAGCAGGATCTGGATTTCTTAGGCCTGGTTTACACTAGGAACTAGCAAGAGGGAGCCAAAAATATAAAAACATTTTTAATTACATCAGAAGCAGGAAGCCTGCTAAACAATCAGTGGGGCCGCTAGATGACCGAGTTGCTAAAGGAGCACTCAAAGATGATAATGTCATTGCAGCGAAGCTAAATGAATCCTTTGCATTGGTCTCCTCTGCAGAGGATACGAGGGTGATTCCCACACTGAGCCATTGTTTTTAGGTGACAAATCTGAGGAACTGTTCCTAAGTTAAGTGTCAGCAGAGGAAGTTTTGGAATGAATTGAAAAATTAAACAGTAATAAGTCACCAGGATCAAATAGTATTTACCCAAGAGTTCTGAAGGAACTCAAATATGATACTGAAGAACAACCAACAGTATGTAAGCTATCCCTTACATCAGCCTTTTGTACTAGATGACTGGAGGATAGCTAATGTAATGCTGCTGTTTAAAAAAAAAAAAAGCTCCAAAGGCAATCCAGGCAATTACAGTCTGTAAGGCTAACTTCAGTACAATGCACATTGGTTCACACTATTGTAAAGAACAGA
The DNA here is from genome assembly GCF_016161935.1 of Mauremys reevesii. NCBI lineage: Eukaryota > Metazoa > Chordata > Testudines > Geoemydidae > Mauremys > Mauremys reevesii. The sequence goes on from NC_052627.1 coordinate 6,936,633, forward strand.
GTTATTAGACATATGAACACAATTTGTTGGGGAACCGGCTTTTGTAAAAGGAAATCATGCCTCACCCATCTATTTGAATTCTTTGAGAGGTCAACAAACATGTGGACAAGGGTGATCCAGTGGATACAGAGTACTTGGACTTTCAGAAAGCTTTTAATAAGGTATCCCACCAAAGGCTATCCCAATCGTTAGTCATGGGATAAGAGGGAAGGTCCTCTTATCATGGATCAGTAACTGGTTAAAATACAGGAAACAAAGGGTAGGAAGAAATGATAAGTTTTCATAGTGGAGAGAGGTAAATAGTGGGATCCCTGAAGGATCTATACTGGAACCAGTGCTTTTCCACATTAATAATGATCTGGAAAAAGGGGTAAATACTGAGGGGGCAAAGTGTGCAGATGATACAAAATTACTCAAGATAGTCACGTCCAAAGCAGATTGTTAAGAGTTACAAAGGGATCTCACAAAACTAGCTGACTGGGCAACAAATGGCAGATGAAATTCAATGATGATAAATGCAAAGTAATTTTCACATTGGAAAACATAATCCCAACTATACATACAAAATGGAGTCTACATCAGTTGTTACTACTCAAGAAACATCTTGAAGTCATTGTGGATAGTTCTTTGAAAATGTCTGCTCAATATGCAGTGGCAGTCAAAATACTATCAGAACGTTAGGAACCATTAGGAAAGGGATACAAAATATGACCAAACATTTCATAATGCCAGTATATAAATATGTGGTATGCCCTGACTTTGAGTTCTGTGGCCAGTTCTGGTTGCCTCATCTCAAAAAAGTTATTAGAAATGGAAAAGGTACAGAGAAAGGCAACAAAAATGATTAGAGGTATGAAATAGCTTCTTTATTAGGAGAGATTAATAGGACTGGGACCGTTCATATTAGAGATGACTAAAGGGGGATGACATGGTGGTCTATAAAATCATGAATAGTGTGAAGAAAGTGATTAAGGAAGTGTTATTTCCCCCTTCACATAACACAAGAATGAGGGGTCACCCAATGAAATAGACAGCAGATTTAAAACAAAAAAAAGGAAGTACTTCTTCACACAACACACAGTCAACCTGTGGAACTCATTGCTAGGGGATGTTGTGAAAGCCAGAACTATAACTGGCTTCAAAAAAGAATTAGCTAAGTTCATAGAGGACATGTCCATCAATGGCCATTAGCCAATATGATCAGGGATGCAAACCCAGGCTTTAGGTGTCCCTAGACTCTGACTGCCAGAAGATGGGACTGTATGGATGGATGGCAGTCATGGATGGTTTGTCAGATAAATTGCCCTGTTCTGTTCATTCCCTCTGAAGCATCTGGCACCTGTCAGAAGACAGGATACTGGGCTAAATGGTCCTTTGGTCTGACCCAGTCTGGACATTCTTATGTTTTTAAAATAAGGTTGATCCACCTACATCACTCCGGGCTGTGAAAAATCCACAACTCTGAGCGCTGTAGCTATGCTGACCTAGCCCCTATGGCAAATGCAGCTATGTCAACAGAAGAATGCTTCCACTGACTAGCTACTGTCATTTGGCTAGGTGGTGGTCGTACACTGACCGAAGACCCCCTTGCTGTGCACACACTGCTGGGTTATGCCAGCATAGCTAAGGCAACGTAGCTATGCCCCAATAGTCCCCATAGTATAGACATGGCCTCAGTAGCCACAGTGTGGTAGCACAGGTTAAGGGCGGTTAGTATAAGTAACTCCATTTTGGCAGCATAGGGCCACCATTAAGGGAAAGCAAGTACATCACGTACCAGGGTCGGCACTAGGGCAATGTTGAAACATAATGAAACCATAAAAGGAAGAGAGACGTTAAGATAAGATAAAAAGGAAAAAACAACTTAACGGTTCAGGAAGGTTGTGGTATGTAAAATAACTGCTTGACTAAGGGCTAGCTAGCATGCAAAAACATTCGGTTGTGATAGGTTGAAAATAGCTAAATGACTTGTTTATTGGCTAAAGCTTACGATGCACGAGGGCAGCATGCACTACTGAAAGGTATATGAACCCTCTGTAACCAGCAGCCAGGGTCCTCCCCTGGTTAGCAGGGGGGCACCACGCTCGAGTGTAATAAAATATTTCTGGTATTCAGACATTCTGTGTAACTTTGGTCTTTATGCCTCAGCCTAGCAATGAACTGTGCATGGCCTATTGGCGTAATTTGTAACACATAGAATCTGTAACGTACATTTAAAGTGGGCCTATAATATTCCAGATGTGTTATACATTGTAAAGGTTACATATACTTTGTTCAAATTCGTGACTGGAAAAATATCCCATTCTATCCTTAATTACTTTTTCATCAACACCTATACAAAAAGAAATACAAAACATACGGTCTGGTCATTAGGTCCCTTTCCACTACCCTGACAGAGCAATATAAAGGGGTTTTAGAGTGAGTAGAAATAGACACATAGACGCTAAGGCCACAAGGAACCACTGTGATCTAGTTTGACCGCCTTCAAAACACGAGCCAGAGACCTCCCCTGAAATAATTCCTGTCTGAATTAAAGCAGATCTTTAGAAAAATACGTCAAATCTTGATTGAAAAATGGCCAATGATGGAGAATCCGCCATAACACTAGGTAAGTAGTTCCAATGGTTATTTAACCTCAGTGTCACATCAGTCCCATTGTATTAAAACAAAACCCCAAAGTCCCAGAACACGTATTGGCAAGAGTTCAGACATTCTCAGCAAATGCTCTCCCTGAACATTTATTTTCATCCATCTATGCCTACGTTATAAATATCAGCTCACAGTGCTGATTCTCTGCGGTGGCTGGAGTCAGACATTGTTTGGTGAAAACAATTGTGTGATATATATTTGGTGGAGGCAAAGAAGCAGGATTGACAATTGATTTCACATCTTTTCAGGGACATCACCGTTTTATTTCTTCCTGAAATTTGAAGAGCCTCTCAATTTTTCCACAGATCGGCTTGTGGTCGTTATTGCGCACAAGAAACATCATAAGTTTGCAATTGTGTCTATACAAAATTGCTTGTGGACATCCTGTGGCATCAATCACTGCCTTCTAACCTAATAATATGGGGGAAAGGGGAATGTTTGTGTGTGTATATTATGTCCAACAAATTCAATGATATGCTTTGAAATACAAGCTAAATGAAAGGGGAGATTTAAAGTGAATATAATATTCAAACCCAGTGTCCCTACTGCTTAATTTAAAAAATATGTCATCCAGAGAAAGCAATTATTAGTGAAGAGAGGAGTCATTCAAACAGGCAGTTAATTTGCATGCAGGCAGAAGAAACTGGAAGGCTGGGTCGCTTTGCCTTTAGACTGATGTGTTGAATCACAGCATGTCGAGCCAGATCACATCTCCTTGGCTTCACTTTGGTGGGGCAGTTACCTACACAAATATTCTAGGAGTTAGGCAGTGCCTTCGAGTGTGGAGTGCTGCTGAACTGAGCTCAAGGGGCAGAATCCCTCCTTAAACAATCTGGTTTGCAAGGGAGGGCTCCCCCGACTGTACTCCAGCATGTGATGCCACGTCTCTGCCCTCCAATCCCAGTGTGCAGTGCAGGCTGGGGCAGAGAAGGTGCGTCATAGACTACGCTCACTACCGCGCGTCGGGCGGCCGCGCGACGATTTTTCGGATCGATATATATCCGCGTCATCTAGCGCGATATATCGATCCGATCCGCGCTTTTCTATCGACGATCCACAACACCGCCGCACGCGGCGGCGGTGCGTGCGAGCGAGCCGACATCGAGCCCCCCGACATCGATCCGCGTCGGAGATAATATATCGAGATATTTCAGCTATCATATTCCTATTCATATGAGTCATAGAAGGCCATGCACCCAAAGGAAAGTGGAGATGGAGGCAGCACAGAGATTTCCCTAACACAACAGCTGCAATTCGGCCTGGCTTTTCCATGGAGACTGAAACCCCTCATGCCGTCTACCACTCTGCACATCCACCTGACATGAGCCAACCCTAAATGAACTGATCTTTATCTAGCTGTTTACCTGGCACTCATTACTTATGTAATGAAACATCCCAGTAAAAGAAAGCAGACATTCCAAATCCCCCTGAAAACAAACAATAATGAAGATCGCCTTTGAATTCCCCTAATTTGCTTGTGGCATCAGCACAATGGGAGAGAATAATTGCAGTTATTAAAAGAAATTGCCACAGGCAAAATATGACCCATTTTATAACACAAAGCCAGGAAAACAGAAAAGGGGAAAAAAGAGAACCACCCAGTGAGACTTCTCCCCTGCACACACGTGCCCCCCCTCCTTTTAGCCTTAGTAATGAGAGACTTCACCTGACTCTTTTCTCAAGCGCTGCTGTTTAGGTGAGAAAGCAAAGCTTTTACCATCAGCATAATCAGCGTGTATAATCTGCATTTGGCACAGCTTCCTCTAGCAAAGCAACAGAAAAGCCTTTTTTCCTTTCAGCTTACCTCATGCAGATGCAAAACTGCCCCTCCTTACGAGCTAAGTGTATTGCAAAGAGAAGTCACTCTTGCTTACGGCCCAGATTTTTAAAGGTATTTAGGTGTTGCAATACCTATGTCTCATTTTCTAAAGGGATGTACGCACTGAGGAGCCAACATCTCATTGACAGTCAATTTATTTCAGGATCCTAAAGATGCAGACAGGCGCCTAGTGGCTTTTGCTTAACTCATATTGAAATTAATGAGACTTGGGCACCTAATCTGCTTAAATGCTTTGGAAAATCCCACTAGATGCCTATTTATTTGTGTAAGTGCCTAAATACATTTGAAAATTTACCCTTGATACTCCTGAGAAATCACACTCGGAATCTAAATTTAAGATGGGATTTCTCAAAAGGAGGCCAAAGGAATGAAAAGTTGAATTGTGAGGGGGGGGGGGGACGGGATGGGACGACATTTTTTTTTTATTCACTGCCCGAACTGACACATTGAAATAATTTTATTTTCAAAGTCAAAAAAGACTCATTCATATATTGTGTCATTACAAGGGTTTTGAAAATGTTTATTAAAAAAAAAAAGAAAAAGACCGAGTTAAAATTCTGAAACAAAACATCCTTCTGAAATGAAAAGTGAAACAGTTTATTTTGGCACATCCAAAATGAAACAATTTAAACATTTCCAAAAAGAAAATAAAAATATTATTTTTATTTGACCAAAACAATTTACTGAATTTAACCCGAATTTCTAAATTGTTTCAGTCAACCTAAATCTGCATTTTTTGGTGAAAAAGGGTTTTGCACACAAAAAACAACAAAAAACAAACCACTGACCAGCTCTAATTAGGAGCACAAATTCCACTGAAATTCAGTAGTTAACTGTTAAATCCTTCAAACTCCTTTGAAGACCCCAAATTAAATACACAAAGAAAATATTTTTGTACCAGCCACATCAATGTCACCGTTATGGTAGACGTGAACATAAGTGTTCTGTACCACTAAATATGAACAAAGTGGAATTGGCTTCTTTCTTTCCTACAACTTAGAAAAACAAAACAAAGAATTGGTGCAATTAGAGGGTGTGCATCAGTGAAAAATGTGAAGAGTAGCAGCATATTCTCTCAAGTCCGCATAAATGGAATAGATCTCGTTTGATTCTGACCAGGTAAGGAATTAGTCAGAACCGTCTGAGGTCCTGCTGGAATTAATGACAGCACTAGACGTTTTCAGCTTGTTTCTGTACCCCAAGTTGGCCTGCCTGTTGGAATGAGATGTAGCCTGCTAACATGGAGGTTCCTTCCTCAGACGACTTTCTATTATAGAAAAGGAACTGTGAGAATGTCTGAGATGCTGTTTAACTTCATTTTACACTACAGGACCAAGGCAACACAACACAGATCACAGCTGGCTGTTTACAGGACACCATTTCTTGTCAAAAATGATTGCCAGGCACCAATTACATCACAAGGTTAGCAGGGAATTGTGGTGTGTCCGTTCCCCCTGCCCTCCTCCAACACACACATACACACACACAGAGTGGGCAAATTGCATCTAGCTGTTCTGAGCAAAAAAACCAGAGATGTTAGAATGATATAAACATAGGGGCTGGAAGGGACCTTGAGAGGACATCTAGTCCAGCCCCTCATGCTGAGGCAGGATAAAGTATACCTAGACCACCCCGACAGGTGTTTAACCTGTTTTTAAAGGCTGCCAATGACCAGGGGATTCCACAACCTTATTAGGTAACCTGTAAACTCTCATATTGGGGCATGGGAGAAGTAAAGCCATATATTGCTAATAAACAATATGCACAAAAATCCTCATATGGAGATGAGCATATAGGGCCAATTTTTTTTTTCATTAGCCTGGTGTGAATCCAGAGATCTCTGGAGCACCCCAGGCTTTACACTGGTTAAATTAGAGCAGAATTTAGTCTACAGCCTGCGTCCAGTATCTTAAGCCATTTTCTAAGGTGAAGAAAGCATGTTCCATAGCCAGTCTGATCAATGCTTACTGAGGGAAACAAAAAAACACAACAACCTATAGCCATTGCAATTTCCCCTGCTGTTTACCTTCAGATTCAGGTCGTTCCTTCAGATCTGAAAAGCAGATGCCATTTCACTACCTGAAGAATTCTCAATAAAGGGGCTATTCCTAGAGGTGAATTGAATTGCTTTTAAAAATAAATATATATAAGACTAAATCTTGAACAGGATATTTGTGTAGATTTAAAAATGAGAGAGCTGTTTCACCACACAATCATTGTAAGTTTTTTTCCCTCCTTTACTTACATCACTTGCCAAAGTTCGGTGGTTTCCCCGGAGGTTGGTGGTATTATAGACAGACCTAGTAAGGTATTTGTGACATTGTCACAGCTGAAGACATACCCTAAGTGCCTGAACTCACATCTTACCAGGTACAGGAGAACCTCAGAGTTATGAACACCAGAGTTATGAACTGACCAGTTAACCACACACCTCCTTTGGAACCGGAAGTACACAATCAGGCAGCAGCAGAGGCAAAAAAAAGCAAATACAGTGCAGTACGGTGTTAAACATAAACTACTAAAAAATAAAGGGAAAGCAGCATTTTTCTTCTGCATAGTAAATTTTCAGAGCTGTATTAAGTCAATGTTCAGTTGTACACTTTTGAAAGAACAAACAACAACATTTTGTTCAGAGTTACGAACATGTCAGAGTTATGAACAATCTCCGTTCCCGAGGTATTTGTAACTCTGTAGTTCTACTGAAATTCTTTTCAACTGACCTTTCAGTATTATAGGCCTGGCTTGCTATTTCCTTACTTAGGTTTCTAGGTTTCTAAGTCTGGGGATTGGTCCTGCTTTGAGCAGGAGGTTGGACTAGATGATCTCCTGAGGTCCCTTCCAACCCTAATATTCTATGAAAATAAGGTTTCTAAACCTATAAAGTGATAGCAGTACAAAACCGGTTATAAAAGAGCTTTATTAAGTAAATTTAGGGGAAGGAGCTATACCAATATTAGCACCTTTATCCCAGTGTAACTGCATCCATACTGGGGGTTGTACTGCTTCAATTGTATCAGTTTGGAAATGGATATAACAGTACAAAAACTGTGTGTAGACATGCCTTTTTCTAAAGTGAAAACTGAGGTTTTCACAAAAATCACGTGAATCCAGGAATTTGGGCTTTAAGAAAAATAGCAAATATTCCACAACTTGCACTAAAACCACAAGAGCTGCCATACTTGTGTTAGTAATTTGGGATCTCAGCTCCTGAACCTGAGTCTCTCCTCACCAGTTTAAATCAAAAGTAAGTTGATTGAGCTACATCAGTACAAAGCTGTTGTGGGTGAGAGTTCGGTCCAGGGACAGTCTTTTTCTACAGCCCCTAGCATCTGATCCATAGCACGGGCCATAGTACAACTGCAAAACACTAACAACATCTTTTATTTAAAACAAAAAAAATCACATAACCTGTAACATTTCTTCCAACAGCTCGATTTAAAGACTACCAGAAGCTAGAGAAAAGAGACCTATACTGGATGGTCTATAGATACGGATGTCCTTATGACTGTTGTTGACACCTAACTCTGTACTGTTGGCAGTAGGGAATTAAACCTAGGACCTCTGACTCTAAAAGCACAAATGTCTACTGTTTTAGCCCAAAGGCCCTGCTTTGTTATCCATTGCTACAGCAGGCTTATCACCTTCTCTATGTGACCCACACACCACCAGAGTAGGACATCACTACACCAACGGATGTGAGTTATACATAGAAATGCAGGGCTGGAAGGGACATTGAGAGGTCATCTAGTCCACACCTTGAACTGAGGCAGGACCAAGTAAACTAGACCATCCATGTCTAACTAGGTGTTTGTCTAACGTGGGCTGAAAAACCTCCCATGATGCCTTAGTCTGATCTCAAGGTGACAAATGCAATATACTCTCACTGGGGCTACAGCTTAAAAACAACTGGAAAAGAAGCTGGTGCAGAATGTGGTGTCCCTCTTGGCAAGCAGAATCTCTCCCTGTAAGCCTGTAATTCCTGCTCTCCAATCTGCACTGGCTGCCTGTGGGTTTGCCAGCTGCCTCAGGCTAAGGGGTTCAGACTAAGGGGCAGTTTAATTGCGGTGTTGATGTTCTGGCTTGGGCTGCAAGCCGAGTTCTAAGGCCATCCCACCTCACAGGGTCCTAGAGCCTGGGCTGCAGCCCAAGCCTGGAAGTCTACACTGCAATTAAACGGCCCTGCTGCCCAAGCCCTGCAAGCTGGAGGCAGCTGGCCTGGGCTAGCCATGGGTTTTTAATTGCAGTGTAGACATACCCTGTGTGATCAAACACCACAGTTCATTGTAGGCTGAAACCAGGAAGCTATCCAGCTTGTTGTGAATCTCATCTTTTCCCTAAGCCCTCTGAAAACAGCAGGAAGGAAATGGTAAAGCTGGGGAATAGCTGAAGGGTGTTTATGTTGAGAGACTGGTTTGGCTGGTGGTGGGTTATGTTGCATTTATGACAACTGGGAGACTTTCAAAGGCACACATAGCAGCTAGGCATCAAGGCCAGATCCTCACAGGGATTTAGGCATCTGAGTTTCGCAAGGGAGTTTGGGAAGGGAGTGGGAACCCCTCGCCGGCCATAACCCCTTCCCTGTAGCCCCCCCTAAAATCCTAAAACCTATAAACCAAACTACATTCCAAAACTACTTTCTGTAAACCAGCCTTTCACTAACTAGGAGACAATGCAGGCAGAATCCCAGCAGCAGAGTGGGGGCTATCCAGTTTATTGCGCTGAGTGTAGCATGTATTACCTGCTGCCCCTGGGGGGGTTGCGTGTGTGTGTGCGTCGTGTCAGGAGCTCTGGCCCTCAGAGACCTTTGGAGGCCAGGGTGGCGGAACTGGAGGAGCTGAGAGAGGCAGAGAGGTATGTTGATGAGGCTTTCCGGACACTGTAGAATTGTCCCACCTCCTTAGACAGCACCTGTGCCTTCCAGATGGTGCTGGGGTTGCCTCTCGCACTGAGGTTGCTCTCCGGGGAGGAACTCCAGTTTCTAGGAAAAGGCAGGTGTTAGTAATGGGAGATTCGATTATTAGAAATGTAGATAGCTGGGTCTGTGATGACCGACTTGCCTGCCTGGTGCGAAGGTTGGCGATCTCTCGAGGCATCTAGATAGACTTATGTGTAGTGCTGGGAGGAGCCGTGGTCGTGGTACATGTAGGTACCAATGACATAGCTTCAGAGTCTCAATGCGTGATGAGACGATGGGGTGAGAGGAGGGTTCACGTTCATTAGGAACTGGGACTGGGATGGATGGGGAGGAGAGGATACAGGAGAGGAGAGGCACCACCAACCAAAAGGGAAACAGACTGCTGGGCGCTAAAAAAAAAAAAAGGTTGTAGAGCAGTTTTTAACTAGGTGGGGGGAAAGACTGCTGGCTGCAGAGAAGTGAGGATGACACACACACTTCTTCTTAGGGAGAGTCTGATGATAGAGAATCTCCAGGTTATAGTCAGGAGCAGAGGAATGAGAAATATAATGTAAGGGCGGATCAGATGATGAACAGTCACATGTGCTTGTACACAAATGCCAGAAGTCTAAATAATAAGATGGGTGAACTAGAGTGCCTTGTGATAAAGGAGGATATAGATATAATAGGCATCACAGAAACCTGGTGGACTGAGAGCAATCAATGGGACACAATCATTCCGGGTACAAAATATATCGGAAGGACAGAACAGACGTGCAGGGGAGGGGGGCACTATATGTTAAAGAAAGTGTAGATTCAAATGAAGTAAAAATCTTAAGCGAATCCACAGGTTCCATAGAGTCTCTATGGATAGAAATTTCATGTTCTAGTAAAAATATAACATTAGGGATCTATTATCGACCACCTGACCAGGACAGTAATAGTGATGATGAAATGCTAAGGGAAATTAGAGAGGCTATCAAAATTAAGAACAATAATAGTGGGGATTTCAATTATCCCCATATTGACTAATGACTGCTTCATGGAGCAGCTGGTACGGGAACCACAAAGGGCGAGCGACTCTCAGATTTAATCCTGTGGAGGCGGGAGAGCTGTCAGAGGGAACTATAGCAGGACCGCTTGGAAATAGTGACCATAATACAATAGCATTCAACATCCCTGTGGTGGGAAGAACATCCCAACTGCCCACCACTGTGGCCTTTAATTTCAAAAGGGGAACTATACAAAATGAAAGTTAAAAGGTACATTGACTAAAGTGAAATCCCTGCAAGTTGCGTGGGCCTTTTAAAGACACCATAATCGAGGCCCAACGTCACTGTATACCCCAACTGAAGACAAACTGTAAAAGAACTACAAAAGAGCCACCGTGGCTTAACCCCCACGTAAAAGAAGCAGAGAACGATAAAAAGACTTCTTTTAAAGTGGAAGTCAAATCCTAGTGAGGCAAATAGAAAGGAGCACAAACGCTGCCAGAAACTCCAAAGGTAATAACAAAATGTTTTTAAGTACATCAAAGCAGGAAAGCTGCTAACAACCAGTGTGGGGCCCTTGACGATGAAAAAAATAAAGGAGCGCTAAAGATGATAAAGTCATTGCGGAGAAACTAAATGGATTCTTTGCCTCAGTCTTCACGGCTGAGGATGTTAGGGATTCCCAAACCCTGAGCTGCTTTTGTAGGTGACAAATCTGAGGAACTGTCACAAATTGAAGTATCAGTAGAGGAGGTTTTGGAATTAATTGATAAACTCAACATTAACAAGTCACTGGACCAGATGGCATTCACCCAAGAGTTCTGAAAGAACTCAAATGTGAACTATTAACTAAGGTTTGTAACCTGTCCTTTAAATCGGCTTCGCCCAATGACTGCAAATTAGTTGAAACAATAGTAAAGAATAAAATTGTCAGTCACATAGAAAAACATAAACTCTTGAGCAATAGTCAACATGGTTTCTGTAAAGGGAAATCGTGTCTTACTAATCTATTAGAGTTCCAAACATGTGGACAAGGGGATCCAAGCCTTTGACAAGGTCCTCACCAAAGGCTCGGTAACTAGTGGTGTTCCCCAAGGGTCAGTCCTAGGACCAATCCTATTCAATTTATTCATAAATGATCTGGAGAAAGGGGTAAACAGTGAGGTGGCAAAGTTTGCAGATGATACTAAACTACTCAAGATAGTTAAGACCAAAGCAGATTGTGAAGAACTTCAAAAGATCTCACAAAACTAAGTGATTGGGCAACAAAATGGCAAATGAAATTTAATGTGGATAAATGTAAAGTAATGCACATTGGAAAAAATAACCCCAACTATACATACAACATGATGGGGGCTAATTTAGCTACAACGAGTCAGGAAAAGATCTTGGAGTTATCGTGGATAGTTCTCTGAAGATGTCCACGCGTGTGCAGAGAGCGGTCAAAAGCAAACAGGATGTTAGGAATCATTAAAAGGGGATAGAGAATAAGAATGAGAATATATTATTGCCCTTATATAAATCCATGGTACGCCCACATCTCGAATACTGTGTACAGATGTGGTCTCTCACCTCAAAAAGATATTCTAGCACTAGAAAGAGCAACTAAAATGATTAGGGGTTTAGAGAAGGTCCCATATGAGGAAAGATTAAAGAGGCTAGGACTCTTCAGTTTGGAAAAGAGAAGACTAAGGGACATGATAGAGTTATATAAAATCATGAGTGATGTTGAGAAAGTGGATAAGGAAAAGTTATTTACTTATTCACATAATACAAGAACTAGGGGTCACCAAATGAAATTAATAGGCAGCAGGTTTAAAACAAATAAAAGGAAGTTCTTCTTCACGCAGCGCACAGTCAACGGACTGGATAAATTCATGGTGGCTAAGTCCATAAATGGCTATTAGCCAGGATGGGTAAGAATTGTGTCCCTAGCCTCTGTTCGTCAGAGGATGGAGATGGATGGCAGGAGAGAGATCATTTGATCATTGCCTGTTAGGTTCACTCCCTCAGGGGCACCTGGCATTGGCCACTGTCGGTAGACAGATACTGGGCTAGATGGACCTTTGGTCTGACCCGGTACGGCCTTTCTTATGTTCTTATGAATCCCTGTGAGGATCTGGCCCCTAGTTCCCACTAGAAGCCAATAGGAGTTGGGCACTGAACAGCCATTTGTGCCTTTGAAAGTCTCCCCCAACAAGCTTGTGAAGTATAGTACATAAAAGCACAAAAAAAGTATCAGATCCACTTTGCATGTACAGGCAGGTGTCACTTTTTTAGCAATTTGTATAAATCCAAATAAATAAATCAATAAATATTAGGTAATTAATCCATGTCCATTGCAGAGTAGAGCTGGTTCCTATAGTGCAGGGGCCCAAAGCCCAAGCCCAAGCCCCAGCCCCACCACCCCAGGTGGGTTGGTCAAAGCCAAAACTTCATCCCTGGCCAGGGGACATGTAACCTGAGCCCTGCTGCCCAGGGCTGAAGCTGATGAGATTTGGCTTCATCCCCAGGCAGTGGGATTCGGGCTTCAGCCCCAGGTGGTGGGGCTCGGGCTTCAGCTTCAGCCCCCAGCAAGTCTAACGTCAGCCCCAGTGACCCCCTGACACAACTTTGAGGTCCCGACCCATAGTTTGGGAACCCCTGCCATAGTGTAATATTCTGGCCTGGTTTTATACATCTCCAGTAGTTGGATCTTCTATTTTACATTGTTTTTACTTATGTGTTTATGGAATATTTTGGCACGAGCATTTTGCTGGAATAAGTGGTGTCAATAAACAATAAATAGACCCCTTTCCTTTCTAATGTCTTAGTCTATTAATGTGGGAGGGGGAAGGATTTTCAGAAGTGTATAAGGGATTTAGGAACACTCAGAAAATCTCTCCCACAGTCACTCAAGGGAAGCATGTTAAAAGTGCTCCAAAGTGCTTTTAAAAAATAAAAATGCATAAGCATCCTTAGATGAAATTCCTCTGTCATCACTTGTTTCTTTTGGATCCTTTGCAGATCCGCCTGTTGAATAAATTCAAGTCTCCACTGTGAAATGGTTGTTTTCATTCTGTTTTGCTCCAATTTATTGTATTCAGTTACAGCACTACCATGGTATAGTATGCCCAGACTGCACATTAAAATCAGGAATGTGGAGCCAAGCCCTCCTCACATCCAGTGGTTTTCATGTATGCACTTTGGATAATAGGTCCAGATGGCTTAGAGAGCTCCGCAAGTCAGAGATGGACTTATTGATGGAGATATTCACTAAGCTCTATCTATTGTTCTACATACTTGAGTGTTTAAAGGGAAAGCTGCCAAAAAGATTTTGCTTTCCCTCGTTGCTCCTGGATAGCAGAAACTGAAATAGTGGAGCTCAAACAGGAGACCAGACCTGGATGTGCTTTAAATAGAAATACCATAAACCAATAAAAATTGGCATGTGGGATGTATTTGTCTGGGAAAAGCAGAGGACCACAGCAGGCAAAGTTGGAGGAGAGAATCTAGGTACATATATTGAAGATATTGGATACAATTGTCAAGAATAATTAGCCAAGTCAGAAAAAAATATTTCCTAATGTTGCTGAGTTTATAGGCCACTTTGGAAACCGTATTTATGTATGGATGTCCCATTTATTTGGAGTCCAGAGTGAAATGGGAGAGCCAATATTGTACATAAAATACCCGGGAGCGGGTGGGGGTGTGTGTGGGGGGGGAACCAAACCAGACTTCTCCTCCTGTGAGAGCCACAGCAACTAGGTCACCAGATTTTGTATAAAATTGCAGTATAATGTGAGTTACTGCTTATATTCCAACTCTCAAGGCTTCCACCTTCGCAGCAGGGCAACGCTCCTGACCTGTGACCTTTATGAAAAACCCAATACATTATTGATGAAGTCAAACAAATCACTCTCTGGCCAAACCAGAGTAATGTTTTGAACCGCTGCCACCTTCTGACATGTTGGAGATGTAGCACCAAGCCTAAGTAGTTTGTTCTTAAGATTATAATTATTGCTACTGCTAATAATAATAATAATAATAATGTATTTTCTTTATCATATAATAATGATTTATTCTATGCTAGTGCCAAGCCGGCTCTGAACTGCACTGTGCTAGGTGCTATAAATACACACAATGAGAGATAGTCCCTGCCCTGAGGACCTTATATTCTGAGCCAACAAGAGAGACAACAGGCAGGAGGAGAAAGACAGCAAAAAAAACTCCAATTCAGGAAAACACTTCTCACCTTTAAACTCTTGCTTAAGACCCACTGACTTCCAAAAGGGATCGAAGTGTACGCTTAATGCTAAGCATGTATTAAAATGCTTTCCTGAATTGGAGCCAGAGAGATGAAATGCTGTGCTGTGTAACATGGACTTCCACCCAGAACACCATTGCACCATTAAACAGAGCCAAGGAAGTAGCAGGAGGGAGAAGGGAAGCTATAAACACTGGAATACTGTGAATATATTCTCCAGCATTCATAAGACTGCATCAGCCTGCTGCTCCTGTGTGTGTAGCAGAGAAGGGTTAATTTCCTTTCCAATAAGAATTTTTGCTTTTGAAGTCACTTGCCCCATTAACACCTTTCTAAGTGTTTTAATTGGGCAGATGGCATTTTATGTGCCCATCATGGTACTATTACTATATTACTTAATTTGGCAGAATTACTTGGAAAACATTTTCACCAGGCTGGCTTCTTCTTAAAAAGTTCAGCCAATATTAGAGTCCCAACTGTCCTTTCTGCTGTTTATAAGTCGGGAACCTAAATTGCTCACAGTAGCACTGAAATCATGTGATAGAATATTCCCATTAGGTGAAATCAGTAGAGTCTAAAGTGTAACAGATTAATTAAAAATCTAAGTTAATGTGACATCACGGTTACAATTTTAATCATGCATAATTTAGGCAACAGAAAAGTTAAGGTTCCCAAAATAACCTTAACTCATCCGGACTTCACATTGGTTTTTAACATCTACATATTAGACCCCCAACAACAGGCTAATGTTCCTGCAGGACATTTCCAGAAAGAAGTGCCAATGTACAATAGACACTGTACATTGCCCCAGGCAAAGGGGGCATGCTGGGGAATGCGACTGAGAAGAGACACCTCCAATGGAATCCTCAAAGCAGCACATTAGGGCGCAGGTGTTTATCTGCAATGAAAATATTTTGTTTCAGAAAATGTACCTGTATGTGCCTAGGGTCTCAAGCCTCATCTGCAACAAGGGAAATGATTGGATGATTTTAACGCTACATTGTCACGTTCATGAAGACACTGTGTCCTATTGCTCTTTGGTAGGGTGGTAGCTTGCAACATTCTTAGGACCTCTGCAAGTGTCCTGTTATGCAAAGTCCTCCATTCCCTGCATTGTACACACCAAGGTAGGTCACAGATACCATGGCTGGGATGGCCATGTCATATACTTACAGATATCAGGACTTCAGCTGCATTGGTACATTGTGACCTGCATAGGAGCTGCTACTTCCCTGAATCATACAACATCCAAGCAACAAACGTGTGATTCCTTGTCCCTGTTTGGTGCTAAACTATGGATAGTGGTTTATCAATCTTCTACTGCCTTTGTCCTCATGGATCTGTTATTTTAGCCCTGGCATTAGAGGCTCATGCTTATATATCCAGAGATCTGGGGTTTGCGCTCTGTAGGTAACCCATCCAGGGTCACATTTATATTCAGATATCATGGTATTGGCACACTATAAACACCCAGAGGGAAAGATAGGTGGAAAGATTCAGGACATTACACTTACCTGGGGAAAGCCTTTGTATAATGCCATTACACTTATATGGGATGCAGTAGCTTTTACGGCATGCAATGTGTTACATGGTTCCCATTCGGTAGAGAATAGTAAAGTTTATCCATTCACAAGGATTATGGGCCAAAACAGATGAGGTGCAGAGAGCCATGGTGAAGGTGGAGCCCTCTGGATGATCCAGCATAAGTATTTGTAAGCTGTACTTACTTGTGATTTTATTATTGGTGAATGTCTCAGAGTTACAGCTATGTGAGGCTGGTCACTGGGGCTGTCAGCCATTTCATGATATATGTGATTAGGGGAAAAAACCCACAAAATAAAACAACCCACCAGCATTTGTATCCTACGGTTTCTCTTTGAACTCAGCTATTGAGTACTGGAAAATTTTTATTGAACTCTTGTTCTAGTTTGGCCTCTAGCCTGAATCTGGGGGTCCATCCCCTTCCTTCCACTAGTGCAAAAAATGTTTCTTGGGTAAAACAGATGTGTCCAGAAGCGCCACAAAGCTGGGGACCATCTTACAATATTCCATTGCTACTCTCCTCTGGGGACTTTATATCCTCCTGCATCACTACGTCTCCTGTTGTGGGTGCACTTTCCAACCGGCTCAGATAGAATCAGTTGTGCTGGGTGCATTTCCCATTGCAGATGGGCCTGGAGAGATCGTACATCAGGAATACTCAGGCTGTCTGTCTCCAAGGAGATGTTGCCAGATGCCAGAGAGCCACTCCAAGGTTTATATCAAAACTTACAAATCCTTAAAAAAGAAGGCCTGATCTTTAGAAATATGGAGCAGCCTCAACTCATGATTGGTCCATAGGCCTTCATGCTGCAAAGCATTTAAACTCATGCTTAATTCTGAGCACATGAGTATTCCCACTGACATCAGTGCTTTCTCAAATTCATTCTTCCTGTTTTCATAGAATATCACTGGTGGAAGGGACCTCAAGAGGTCACCTAGTCCAACCCCTTGCTCAAAGCAGGACTAATCCCCAATCAGATTTTCACCCCAGATCCCTAAACAGCCCCTTCCAAGACTGAACTCAGAACCCTAAGATTTAGCAGGTCAATGCTCAAACCACTGAGAAATCCCTCCCACCCCAAACACACCTCTTGTTTGGCCTCATCTGCAGTTGATTGGAAGTAACTGGTAAAGATTTTACCTAAAATAAGGTAGTCAGGAGTCTCCCATTTGAACCTTAAGCCATATGCTCTTGCTATACATCAAACTGACTGTGTTTAAGAGTCAGATCTTCACTGCTGCCCAGAATGTTACTTTTTGCTATTATATTCTCCCTATCCCAATACACAAGTAGCATCATTGTCTTCAGCAAAGTTGTCAAACCAAGTAAGTCTTTTAAGAATACAAAGAAGGGGGAATTTTGACCCCTTGAAAGGAATTTGACAATGAGTATTAATATATGCTTTTAATAAGCTTTTTCACAAAGGGGAAAATACAATTGAGCCGGATGTTTGATTGCTGTGGTGCTAGCTATTTAGTGAAAGGACGGAGTGGGTGCCTCCATGGGGGGAGATAAATGCTCATATTATGTCCCCTGTGTTTTCACAATGGAAGGGGAAAAAAGAAAAGAAAAGGAAGGAAGTGTCCCTCTTTCAGCTTTGCATGCAAACACAATCCTAATTTTTTTTTTTAATTAAGAGATGTAGATGTACAGCGCTCGTACTACAAATGACATTAGAATCACTCCTCAGCTGTTAACAATGAGCCATATTAGAGGTGAATTATTGGAACCAATTTTCTACAGTCTTCATTCGTAATGTCTCCCTGGGATCTTGCAGGCTGGATTTATGGAGAGAATGTGCTTCCGACACCCTTCCTTTTAAAGAATAGCGCATATCTCTGGGCAAAGCAAGTTTGGACTGAGTAACGGCAGGGTTTAAACTGCTAGATACAACCAGGAAGCTAGAGTATCACGCAGGGGTGCCCAGGGAACATTGCTAACTAGGACAGTTCAATCTACTGCAGCATTTCCTACTGTGAATATAAGGAACATCATAAGGGTTGTGATAAAGGTGAATACCACTGGTTGATAGGCACTAGACCAAATCCTCTGCTACAGGAAACACACACCTCCACTGAAGAGACCTAATTACATCTCCCTGGTTCTCTACACACCTCCACCCTGCCTTACATGGCTCCAGCCTTGACCATTTGACAATGGGTCCATCCATCAGCTGGGGAGAGCTGCAGTCAACCCTCCTACACCAGGAACTGCAGGGAGGGGTGACACTGGAGCCAGCCATCTGCTGGGGAGATGAGTGCAGTTTGTGCTACCGGGTGTGGAGCAGGGCTGAAAGTCTAAATCAGCATTTTAAGCCCTAGGAGGCCACAACGTACCCAGGTATTAGTGACTGGATGCAATCCAATGGGGATACATGAATGAGTCACATCTCGGTCACTGTTTCCGGGATTGAGGGGTCTGCAGCAGGCTTAGCCCCTTCATCACTTTAAGTTTCCTGGACCCAGCCCCACCTGCTGAGGTCTTTCAACATCAAGCTTTACTTGAAACTGAAACCTTGGTCCCTAAAGTCCTTCCTCGCAGGGTCCCTTCTGGGTGGAGTGAGCTCTCACCCCTCTCCCACTGCCAGGGAAGAGAACCTGGGTCCCCCTTTCCCAGCCAGGGAGGAGGCAGGTTTATAGCCGAGCTGTCTCTTTCTACCCACCACAGAGAGCCTTATATGCTGCTCTGCCCCCAGGGTTTTGTCCTGATTGGTCAGAGGATTGACTGGGTGCCTGGGGAGCATTGCCCCACCTTTCATGACAAGGTTCCTGGCCACAGGCCCTTAAAGAGACAATCATCTCTTCTCACCAAGACTGCATTTTACCCAGAGGCCACTTGCGCACTCTCCATGTCTGCCCTTGATGTCTGCAGGGTTTTTGTACAGTGGGGGGCTACTTGGAACAGGGTAGACTGGACCCCCCCTTCCTCTTTCCTTAAAGGGTCCCTATACCCCATGACTGAAACACACTGTTCTGGATACTTTCAGGATTCCATTAGGATCATTAATGTCCCCTGTACCCTCCTTGCTTCCAGCTGCCACTGAGACCTCTGGAAAACACTCCCTCAGCTCGTTCTCAAGGGCTGTCTTTGCCCACGCACCCTGCAAGGTGACGCTCTGAAGCATCTGGCTATTCACGGATGACTAGGGCCCTGCCCAGCCAGTTCATTTTCAGTAGCTTGCCTTTCTAGAGCTGAGCTTGACTAACTTCAAAAGCCCTTTGCACACTGGTTTTACACTCTTGCGTTGTTCAGAACCTTACATCACCACCATCTTCTCAACAACCTTTTCTGGTTTTCATTTCTAAAAAACCAAGGCGTGAGGTGGGGGAAATCAATGAGTGTTGGCGGAAGCTGTGTGCTTTGAGGTAAGCATGTACATAAGCGCTTGGCTGGATCAGGACCGGAGTGCTCAGCACCTCGCAGGATTGAGATATGAGGCCTAGATATTTAATCATCTAAAGACATCGAGAGGTGCCGTGCTGGATTTTCAAAAGTGGCCGTGCCCAGACCCAAAGGTATTTTGAGGCCTAGTTCCCATTTTTTACCCTTCATTTCAGTGGGAGTTAAGAATCAAAATAGCTTTGAGGATCTGGGCCCTAACACCTTTTGAAACCTCAGTAAGTGCCTATATGCATCTTTAGGAACCTAAGTACCTTTACAAATCTGTCCCTGTGTAACCGGGAGGTAGTGAGAAGGAACGAGCTCTCCATATTTAACTGTGTGACTAGAGGAAGAACCTGTATTCCATGCAGGCATTAACCAGTAATGACAAATGACGGATGGCATTTCCTTGTAGTTAATGACTAGCTGCTAGGGAGAGAGGCCCTGAGGCAGAGCCTAGGGCTGTTAACTTAGCCAGTGAAGTGCTAGCATACTTGATCGGGAGTTTATTTCTATTAGGAATAGAAAAAATATGGAGAATCAGAGCAACATTTTCAGAAAGGGGCATCAACTTGTGTTGGTGCAAGTGCAACTGCTGTTGAATTGTAGGAGCACAACTGAGCCCTGGCTGCCGACTGTCGGGGCAAATGCTGTAGTTAGAAATGCAGGTCCTTGCATTGGCCTGTGCAATTCATTACAAGGGTACAGAACTGTGGGGGCAAACTGCATCTGCAAATGGGGAGGTCAGACATCTGCCCCCAGAACGAAATAAAGGGCTTCTCTTTTTACATCATTATTTAAATTGGGTGAAATATTAGAGCCATAGCAAAGATTCTTACATCAGGTAGGTGCAATAACCTGCAGGCACACCCCATTCCCAGAAGCAAGAGGGCATTCACAGAAGACACCGACTCTGGAACAAGTGGCTGTCAAAGCATAATACTCAGATGGAGCAGGCACACAGCAGGGTGATCATTAGAATCCTCGTTCCTCCCCCACCATATGCAGGGGTTGGAAGGCTGCAGAGACAGAAGGGTGGGAAAGAAAGATGGTAGGACTGAGAAGCTAGAGAGGAGATATGGTGAGCTAAGGGGTGATGGAAAAGAAGTATGGAAAGTGGGACCATAGAAATTGGGGGTGATGGGTCAAGGAAAAGGGATTGGGATAGATTTGGCCAGAGATCAGAGAAAGAGTTGAGTGAGACAAAGAGGTGAGAAGACATAAGGAGAGAGAGAAAACTGAAAGGGGTGTGTGGGTGTGGGGAAGAAAGTGATGTGGACATAAGAATGAAACAGGGAAATGAGAGACAGACAAGAGGAAGGAAATGGAGAAGAGGAAAAGGCAGCAATAAGAGATAGTCATTGCTTCAGGGCATGACATTTTACTTTATTAATGTTCTGTTTCCCTTGCAGGAATGAGGGGGCAAGTAAAGAAGATCACTTTTTGATGGGGGGTGAGGGTAAGGCATTGTCAATATTAAAAGAAAAAAGTCTTTCCTTACATGGAAATATGTTTGATTTATTTATTTTACAAAAAAATGAAAACCAAAACTCTCACGTTTACCAAAACCTGTTTTCAAAATTGAACGATTTTCCAAAGGCCCCTCCTCCCACAACTTGTCATGTATTTTTAAATTGAAATTTTAAGTTGTCTGGCAAAAAAAAACCAATTGGCCTTTTTTTTTAACTATGAGGAGAGGAGTGGGGTGGCTAGGGTGCCTTAGAAGTGAAAAGAAGGGATGGCATTCTCAAAACTCCTCAACAGCTCTTCCCATTTAGATACTGAAGTAGAGACCAGATTTTCACCAGAGCACATTGTAATTCTGCCTGCTGTGACTCAAGAGCATGAGTACCAACCGCCGGGCAGACTCTTAGGAACCAGAGCACAAACCCCAAATTGACTGTGAGTTCTATACGTATATTTCACTAACCAATCATCAAGTGTAAACTCCTCAGGCACCATAACAGCCTAAACATGGAGTCACACTTGACACCTGGCCTGCCAGCATCAGACCCATCACGAGTGCATGAACACTTGAAAATAGAGCTCAGTATTCAAGCAGGATACAAGCTGGGCTAGATGGACCATTGATCTAACCCAGCATGGCTATTCTCATGTTCTTGTGTAACACCCAGAACAGGGTGGAGGGTTGAACGCAGGAAAACAATGTCACCCGTATACTGTATTTCAAACATTCTTTGTGTGTTGACCTGTTCATTGGCATGGCCATGGGGTTCTGGCCTTTTAAGGGTCAGCAAGGTAACCAATAACAAAAAAGAGGAACTTACTTCTCAGTGGCTCTTTTTTGTTCTACTTGCATGGTATCAGCAGATTGAAGGTCAACCCCCCCACTCCTCCCAAAAAAAACTCAGATTATTTTGCATAAATAGGCTTCTGGGGTTGGTAACCAAGTACAGCTCAGGAGAGTGTTGATGTAAATGCACGAAGAAGTGACCAAGGTTGAGAACAGGCCTGGGCTTTGACAATCTTTACTAGGATAATGATATTAGGTCTAAAATAATCACGTCAGTGAAACTACAGTAGCAAGTGAGCAGTGCTACTGCATCAGAAGACAGTGAGTGAATGGACAGGGACCATCTGCTGATATGGGGACCTTTGAGATACCAGTATCTGTAGGGAATATAAGATCCCATGTAGGAAAGAAAATGAAATGGTCGTGTGAATAGAGACAAGCAGAATGAGAAAAATTTGCTGGTGGAATTAGAGTCAGTTGAGCGTATTTCTAGAAAGGCTACTCATTTCCCAGCTCAGTGTAGTTTTTGACAGAGCCTCACTTAAAATATGCAAGAAGATTCCTCAGGCCCACCCAGGCTCCATTCAGTGAAAGACACTGCTGCATATTACACCTGGCTGCAATGTCCCTCCAGAGGTGATTGCAGCAGCCGGGGAATGCCAACATGCAGCACTCCTCTTTCCCATGCCACAGCCTAGCATGCCCCGTACACTGGGAGCTGTGAGAGGTGATATTTTACTAGCTCTGTGTCATTCTGAGCTTCCCCTGAGCCATGGAAGTCCTCAGCTGGCTGTTCCAGCCAGTATTACCACCTCTCTGCACAACCATAGTGGGCTAAATGGCCTAACCACTGCATGCTAACAAATATACTGTAGCAAGAAGCAACCCACTGCAGTAATATGAAGACTTTGCATTCTGAACCAAATACCTTTAAACTTCAGTTTGAAATACAGCCTAGCCAAGATTTTTTCTGCAGTGTATGTAGTTTTACTGTAGGACGCTACAAATCTCCAGTGCAAACTTGTTGGATTTATCTTGTGTCACAAAAGAAATCTATAGTACACAATGATCAGAAATGGAGAAGCAGGCACTTTGCTTGTGTCTTAATTTTCACTTTTAAAAAAAAGTAGCTAGAGTTTCAGTGAATATAGAGTTAAAACACGATACAATGGAATTGGAACCTGAGTCAGAGCAGGGACCAGTGGCTGGGTTTTCACTGAGATCTGTTAAACAGAACCTCAGATACTCACACACTGATCCCTAGTTCTAGGGGAACTGATCAAGTCTATAAAGCTAAAGTGTGCTGAGGATACTGCATACATGTTGCCCTGAAGTAAAGGCAAAGGTGAAAGCAATGGGCCAGATTTTTAGTTGGTGTAAACTAGCTGAGATCTATGCAAGTTTCAATTTTCTTTTGAAAAAAAAAATCATGTGCAGAATTTCAGAACAGCTCTCGTCTGCATCCAGCCAAAGGCTGCAGTAACTTACTCCATGGTGAAAAATTTAGCAGAAGGAAGGGCCTGTGCCTCAGAAGGATGTCTGAGGCAAAGTGCCTCCCCCAGGGGTACTCATTGTGCAATGCAGCTTCCACCCTATCCCTTGCAGAATTTCCTGGTTCCCAGACAGAGAAGGCGGCTCAGAATTTGGCACAATTGCTGAAGATCAACATGAGATAGCAAGTTTTCTATGCACAAGCATAAAATATGGAGGGACCTTCGCTGCCACGTTGGGGTTATTGGTACGAGACAGATTAAGTCAGCTTGAGAGACTCAGGACAACAGATCTGAGGGCAACAGGCTCTCTTGGCTCTTCCGGATGTCCTGATCTAAGTTAGGGGTTAAAAAAACAGGAAAAATGAGCAGCAATCAGAACATCTCTCTGTAAAGAAAACATGGGAGACGGTTCATCTACTCTACCAGAGAGTTATCTGGCTTCCTGGGAAGACTCCCATTGACTCCACTGGACATAAGATCAAGCCCCACTAGATCTGTCTAGAGGAGAACTCTGCTAGAAAACTTCCAGCCAGGATAGCTATAGGGCCTTCTGGTAACTCCAGGAAGTCCACACACAGCCTGAGAAGGCTGCACTCTCAGCACCATCACTGCAGAACCAGAAAGTAGTGCTTTTACCCAGACTTAACAGTGGAAGCTGCTTTAGCCCTATGGCTGTGTGATGGGATACCCGGGGTGCAGCCTGGGACCGTGGACGGCTCTGTCCCCTTAACTCTCTCCAGCCTGGGCTGTCTTTCACAATGCCTTACTAATGACCAGCAGCAGCCCCTGCTGGCACTGTTATCATTCAGCACAACAGCATGTGGAGACCCACGCCCAGCTAGATTGCATGAATGCTCTCAGAGCCACTCATGATTCACACAGGGAAAGGCACCAGCCAAATCCACCCTCAGCTCCCAACATTATACCTCAGGAATATACTGTCTTGCACTGCTCAATATGGGCAGTGCAAATGTATTAATTGGTTCACCACTTCATCAATGGAAAGTGGATGTATACCAGTGTGGTAGGGCAGCTGCCTCACACAGGTAGATGGAGGGTTAAAGCAGCCCACAGGGAGGCTACACAAAACCCAACCAATGGGAGGAGGGCTTGCAGAGAGCCAGTCAGGAGAAGGCTTGTTGAAACAGCCAATCAGGGCCAGGGAGGGCCATATAAGAAGGGCTGCTCAACAGAGCAGGGGCAGTCTGTCCTTGGAGTGCAGTGGCTGCCTTGGAAGAGTCCCTTAGATACAGCAGTGCTGGGCAAGGCCAGGGGAGCAATAGGGAGCTCCAGCCTGAGGATGGCCAGACTGAGCCCCCTGATACAAATGGCCGGGAAAGAGCTAGGGCTACAGGGAAGTGTCCCACGGAAATAGGTGGTGGGAGTTAGAGGAACGGCAGCACGTGGCTGCCAGCTATGGCCCCCCTCCTTTTCCCCCACTTGCCACAGAGGGGGTGGCCAGTATTCGGACTGCAGTTTACCCCTTCAGGTGTGGGTCTAGAACAAAGGCTGCAGTAGGCCACAGCGACAAGTAGATGGACTAGAGACAGCTGGTTCCCCCGTAAGTGGGGAGAAGGCAGAGGGCCATGCCCAGAAGAGTATGCCACAGTCTGGGGAGTGACACGGGTCTTAGAGGAGGCAAGAGTGATGACAGGCAAGACACCACTAGACGAGGGTGCTCCGGCGAAATGAGAACTAATTCTCAGGACGGCCAGTAGGAGGTGCCGTGGTGGTGAGTCCCACCCCGTTACAACCAGCCTTTGCAAACCTGAGTAGTTTTGCCGCACACTTCATACAAACTTCATACAAACACTTCATATATGATAAAGATACAAATTTTTTATCTTTATCATATAAAGATAAAAAATTAAACAAATTTATTGACTACAATAGAGAGATTCTAAGTGTTAGGCAACAAGTCAGAGTTAGTTACCGAAATCAAATATAAGCATGCAATCTAAACTCTCTATCCTATTAGACTGGGCAACATCTAGATTAATCAGTTTTTCTCACCCCACTGGGTATTGCAGTCCTTAATATACAAATGTCACTCTTGAAACCTGGGCCAGCCTCCTCTGTTGGAGTCTTCAGTCTTCTTCTGAGTGTCTTGATTGCTTGCAGCATAGGGGAGGATAGGAGAAAGACCAAATATGGGGCCCCTGTGTTCTGTTTTATATTCTGTCCCATGTGCTTGGGGAACACAAGTCCAGGCATGTCTGGGGGGCATTGCTGAGTCTCCAGGCGAGGTTGAGCAGTTCACTTGGTGTGGCCTTATGCAGGTGAGTCATTGAATTGTAGCTCCCTTGGACAATGGCGATTGATGGATTGTTTGACACCCCACCCGGGCGTTGGTTACTTTCCTTGCTGTTGCCTCTAGGGAGCTAATATCTGGCTGATTCCCTAACTTACAGCATGTTTTAGTGACAACCATACTACACAGTTCTCATATGCATTAATGCTATACATATATGGATAGAGAAATGACTTTCAGCAGATCCTAACCTTTCCCTGGATACTTTACAAAGCATGCTTTATATGTAAGATCACGATTATATAAAAATGACAAATATGGGGGTTACAGGACATTCCCCCCAAGGTATAGAATGTCAGACTGTTGTGGTCATGCATGTCCCCAGTGCATACTCTTCATGGGGAGGAAGGACAAGGAATCACACCATGGTGCATCATGAACTTTGCCCGTTGCTTTCTCATTGCTGGGCAGTAAGCCTGCCTCCTCTAGAGCAGGACCATGCACACTTGAATACAGTCTCCTCTCCCCTGGAGAAGCAGAACCTCAATGTTTCTGCTGCCAGGGGATGTCTGTGTCTGCAAGTCTGTGGGCTGTATTTGCTCCTCAGGACCATGTTCTGATCCATGTACTCCTGCCAGGGAGCACCTCACTCCACATGTAGTCCCTTTGGCATCCACAGTCTTCAGAGAGTGGTGGTAAACAGAATCCAGCCTCACTGCGGGCTTGTCTGCAGGCAAGCTGGGGTTTCGAACTATCCCACACTGGTATGCCACGCACTAAGTGTTTGTCTGGATGCTGGTGCCACACACTAGTAGTTCTTCAGTGCACTTTGAAGAAGAGGATGGAAAAGTGTAGAGGAAACTTAGGGACTTAATAAAATACTGTGGATTTTATTTGTGATAAACTCTATACAATTATTATGTTTTCACAGTTAAGC
Organism: Mauremys reevesii; assembly: GCF_016161935.1. Taxonomy (NCBI): domain Eukaryota; kingdom Metazoa; phylum Chordata; order Testudines; family Geoemydidae; genus Mauremys; species Mauremys reevesii. The sequence continues at coordinate 6,963,113 of NC_052627.1, forward strand.
ACTCAAAACTTAGGAAGTGTCTCAATGAAGGTTGCCCATACAATGTTATTTTGCCCCTTTGTGTGTATGTAGTTTATGATACAGTCTTTAATTACATCATCATCATGCTTCCCACATCCACGACATCTGCCTCATTTGGCTCCTTGTGCCATCTGTGTCTCCCTTCTCTGTCTCCCTCCCTTGAGGCTCCTCATCCAGTCTCATACTTTTCTCCCACCATCACCCCTCAACTTCTCGCTCCTTGTCACAATCTATTTACCCAGCTGGTTCCAGTTCTCTCCCTAAACCCCAGCACTTTATCAGCTCTGTCTCCCCTCACCCGCTGTCCAGTGGATCTTAGTCTGAGTTTCCTTGTCCAGCCACTCTTAGTGTCTTGTTTTCCCCACAGCCTCATCCATCTCAACTGTTTCCCCCATCCAATTGGCTCCCAGTCCCTCACACCACTAGCGCCCACTCCCAGTATCCCTTTCCCTGGTTTGCCCAAATGTGGTGCCATTTTGACAAGGATAATAGGCACATGCCTAAAAGAGACCACCCCCTGCCACATTTCATGACCTTGTCGTAAAGCACGGTGTATTTGAGCTGTCCAAAGAAAAGGCTGCCATCTTTTTTAACATGGGCAAACCAGTGTATTTCCCCTTAGACTTGCTCTTGGAAATGGCTATACTGTACCATTCTGACTGAAGTTTTCCAAAATAATTCCGGTTCAGATATGCAGACAGGTGGCATGTAAAATTCAGCCCAAATGGGCAAAGTTATAACAATCAAAATGAAAACAGGGTCCTAAAGTGTCTGGGAACCTTTCCCCAACCCCCGGCCCCATTTACGATGTATCAAGAGGTTCACAAATCCAAGCCATGTAAATGTCAGAAACAAAACAATCATGACTGAGTTTTTGTTTAAAGAGACATTATACAGGAATATGCTCATCAGATCTCTGTTTAATAGACTGTTACAGAGTAAGCACCATTACACCTAGGACAAGCTGTTTTTAGTGATTTTACTAAACTGAGAGAAATCTCTGGTTACACATTTAACAGACCAGGCATGTAAATCAAGTGTTAGAATTCAAAAACCTTGGACAGGTGTGCTCAGGAGAATGTACTTTTTCTGAATATTGAATAAAAACAAGTATCTAAGGATCTAAGTGTTCTGTCTATTTTGCTGGGTTCAAAATTGGTATGCCATTTTTTCCATGAGAACCTCCCATTTTTTAAACCATTCCTCTAACGCTGGATTGTTTTTCATTTTCCAGTGGGAGGCTGTCAGTCGCTAAGCAGCTACTAGCAAATGAAAGATTAATTCTTCATTTCCTTTTGGGTGACCATTTCTGCTAGAAAGCCCCAGGATTACCAAAGGATCATTTGGTAATAAATATTCAACCATTTGCGATATTTGGTTATAAAGTGCATCCCAATACTTTAGCAGTAGGACATGTTCACCGTATTTGCATAAAATCTCTTATTTCAGCACAATTTCTCCAATAGGTATCCTCATTTAAGCTCTCTATATTTTTTTAACCTGAGTGGTGTAAGTTACTGGTGAAGTAGTATCTTAACATTTTATTGTGCTATAGGCAGAGATTGCTAGTCCTCTTTTCCATACCCAAACCCGTTCCTCTGTGGTAACTTGTCTATCCTTTTCCCAGTGTGTCACAGATGAACTTCTTTTCAGACTACTGTACCCCTTTCAGGTGTCTGATTTGTCTTGTGTACCCCCAAGTTTCACCTCACTTAAAAATTAAGTGCTTACAAAAATCAGACATAAAAATACAGAAGTGTCACAGCACCCTACTACTGACAAATTGCTTACTTACTCATTTTTACCATACAATTATAAAATGGACACAAATGTAAATATTGTACTTACATTTCAGTGTATAGTATATACAGCAGTATAAACAAGTCATTGTCTGTATGTGTGACATTCCCTCTGGTGTTATCTGGACAGGTCACTCCAATCCTTGACCCTGGGAGCCAGCCTTACCCTGCTCTGCTGTGAGAACCCCCACTCCTGGGCTGTTCACGCATAGCCTCTGGCTGGCATGTAAACTGCTCCTTGGATTGTGCAACTGAATGACACTAACCAGTATCTCTGGTCCCAGACACAACCCTGGGAACCTCCGTCTTGCAGTGTCCAGTTATGCCCACTGGACGCTGCAAGCTTATATGAGTTTATCAATTTAACAAAGCAATTGATATGTTCCAGGCTTGTTATCCGAAGGGGAGTCTCTGACACGCTTAAAACCAAACACACTGCTTCAGGTAGAATAAACAAACAGATTTATTAACTACAAAGATAAATTTTAAGTAATTATAAATCAAATCATAAGTCAGATTTGTTCAAATAAAATAAAAGCAAAACACACTCTAAGCTGATCTTAACACTTTCAGTGCCCTTACAAACTTAGATGCTTCTCACCATAGGCTGGCTGGTTACTTTCAGCCAGGTTCTCCCCTTTGATCAGCGCTTCCGTTGCTTGGTGGTGATGTCTGTAGATGAAGGTGGAAGAGAGAGGAAGAACATGGCAAACATCTCTTCCTTTTATCATGTCCTTTCTTCCCTCTTGTCTTTGCCCTGCCTCTCCTTCAGAGTCAGGTGAGCATTACCTCATTGCAGTCCCAAACTGACCAAAGGAAGGGGAGTGACTCACTCGAGAGTTCAACAGATCCTTTGTTGTTGCCTAGGCCAGTGTCCTTTGTTCCCCTGAGGCTGGGCTGGGTTTGTCCGATACATGCCCTGATTAGGAACGAACTGCCCCTCTGCTCCTGGAGAGTTTTGCCTGGGCTTGCTTTAAGCCACGAGGACACATTTTCAGCCTCATAACTATATATATGAAATTACAACCTATAACATCACTATAACAAAAATGTTCAGTACATCATGAGCCTTCCGAAGACACCTGACATGACAAACTTTGCATTGGATACCACACAGTCATTTTACAAGGATGAACATGGGGATGCTGGGTGTTCCCCCGAGGTACAGAGCATCACAGTATGAAATTTTAGTTTGTACTGACTTCACTAGAGTATTTTGTGTAGCCTGTTGTAAAACTAGGCAAATATCTGGATGAGTTGATGTGCCCCCTGGAATACCTCTGCATACCCCCAGGGGTACATGTACCCCTGGTTGAGAATCATGGAGCTAATAGAAGTCTACCCTTATAACAGTAAACTAATTGTACAACTGTATCCTGGGAAAGATGTTCTATTGTTTCAAACCCTAACCATGCCAGGAAGCTAATGTATCTGTTCTACAAATCCCCTCCCACAATGAAATGGAAGATGAGCTTAAAGGCATCCATACCCTTTGTTTGTAAAGTGCTTATGCTATGGAAAAAACAAGGGCAATTATAATTCTGCAGCCCATGAAAGGGTACTCCTGGAGAATGATTATAAACCCAAATGAATAATACAAAGAAACTCAGCACAATAATATTTTGTTCTCTTCTGTTGGCTTCTCTTCCCTTCCCTTTTTACACTCATGTCCTTTATTTGTATAATCACCGGATATTTTAGAGATACTTAAGCCGTAATCATTTTCAGCATAACCCAAGGTACTTAGAAATTGATATATGGCTTGTTTTTTATGGAATGGAGCAATGTGAATATAAAATCCAAAGGAATGAGCTAAAACAACAAAAGAAACGTTAGCTACTGAAAGGAATACAGTCAGCAAAATGTACCTGGAGAGCAGGGGCTCCCAGTTAGGCACCTAAATGAAAGTTGTCTTCAAAAGGGATCAGAAGCCAACATCTCCCATTGAGAACAATGGAGTGTTCCCTGCTTGTTGAACGATGGGAGCTGTTGCGTGCTGAGCTCTTTGGGAACTCTGTTCCCTTATACCTATATAGTTACATGTGACTTTATGTATTGGGAATTTGTCCCAGTTCCACAACAACTGATGCCCAGCCACTGATGTATTCCACCTGGACAAACACAAGTGTAGGCCAGGAAAGCAGCAGAAAATCATGCCTCATAAATCCCCATAAATCCCTGTTTGTGCCTTGTAAAGCTGTGCTACAGAGAGAGGAGAGGCGGGGTGGGGGGAGGATGCAAATGTTCACATGGAACAGTGTTCTGGGGGAAGGGACAAGCCAAACAGTATTAATGGGGAATGTAATGGTGCAGCTTTGGCACAGTTAACTGTGAAGTGGTCTAGTGTTCAGGCTGGGGTGTGTCTGGTTGTCTTTTCTTACTGCCTGGTGGTGCTCTACCCTTCCACTGCCTCAGCCCTCCAGCCAGGTCACATATGCAGGTCTATCCCTTTCAGGGTGTGTATAAAGAATCCAACAACAGGGGGCCCCTCAGGATTCATTAGGTGTCCTCAGGGCTCCCACCCATGGGCTGAGATCTCACATCCCAGTCCCTTGTATCTTCTAGACTGTCTCCCCTCAGCTAGGTTCCCCACATCAGTGATGGACAATTTCAGAAGCCTGTCTTTAGAGTTTGCTAGAGGATCCCAGGCTTACCCCAGGCACTAGGCTGCAGTCCACAGCCAGTGGTTGGCAGGTAGGCCCTGCACCCTGGCGTGCTACGCAGCTGCCTCCCTGGATAACTTCCTATCTGTGCCCTCTCTTCCCACCATGCAAAGTGCAGAACTCGAACACCAAGATAAAGCCTCCATCTTTCAGTGAGTCACCAGTACCTTCTTTGCTCACCTGGTGAGGTCTCTACAACCAGTCATCAGGACACAAGAGGTCCCATGGCACAACTTCTCAGCATGTAGATCTGCTCCCTTCCGCGGCCTGCCTGCCACAGAGCTGCTCTGCTCTCCTTTGAAAGCTCCTCCTTCTGCCTGTGCAGGCTTTGCAGGTGTGGGGCCACCGTTAACCCTTTCCTTTCCAGTGTGGGGTTTGTACACCTCACCACACAAGGAGGAAACCATACTGAAAACTGAGGCAGGCCTATTCCTGGCCCCGATTCAGGAAAGCTCTGAAGCGTGGGCTTAAATCTCATTAGGAGACAGGCTGAAGTGCTTTCCTGGATAAGGATGAGCTTAAACATGTGCTTAAGTGGCATCCTGAACTGGGATTTCAAATACTGTATTATGCTAATATTTTAACAGATTCTGTTCAACTCCACACATCCAAAGCAGTACATGTATTAGCTGTATTTTGGGCTCTGAGTTAATTACCAGAAATGACATCTTTGTTCATCTGAACACAACTCTATAGTATGTGGTATATGGTAAGGGCAGGCTTGGTCCTGTCTTCTTACTGCCCCTGGGGTGACAGCAGCTGCATAAGAAGTGGCTAATTTGGATTTAACACTTTTGCAAGAAAAATATATTTTTATCTTTTTTATATAAAATTGAAACAAAATTCAAAATGAAAAGGTATTTCAAATTGAGAAAAGGAAACCTTTTGTTTCCAAAATGTCAAACATTCTGATTTTTCAGAGGAGAATTTGTTCTGCTTTGTTTTCTACTGGAACCATTAGGAAAAGTTGCAACCCAAATTTGCGAAGTGTTTCAGTCAACCTGAATCTGCATTCTTTTTTCGGCAAAAAAAGTTTGTCTGAAAAATTTCACCGAGCTTTAATTGTATGCAGGCAAGGAGCCCCATACACCTTTTGTGTGCTTTAATATAGGCACGTACATAAGAATCTTGCTTAATTTAGACCCGTGTTTCTGTTGCATCAATGAAGTCTGTTAGTAGGATCGAGCTTCTGGCTTTTTAAAGTTCCCAGACATTTCCAGAAAAAGTTTGATGCAAAATTCTGCAGAAGGTCCATCTTCCCTAAACTGCAGAGACCTGAAGCTGATTTTCCACCTATCCCTCTCCCCTAGTAATGAATCCCTTGATCCAGTTGCTTGAAATCTTGGCAGCCTTCTCCTGCGTGTGAAGTCTAATAATCAGCTATAAAAAATGAGGATTGCTCTGGAGCTACTGTGGACCATAACATTTTCTGACAGTGTCTTCACCCCGGTTATATGATTAGTGTGTCCCCAGAAAGCTGATGTTTCAAGTGTGATATATTTTCCATTAATGGTTGTAGCAGAGCAATGAGTTCATTTCTAGGTAGGCACGTTATATCAAGCTTTACCTTATTATGTATTGTGGTGGAAAATAAACTATACACAGATATGTTTTACAAAATGATATATATGAATCCGTAGGTGGTAACTTTGACTGAGTATACTGCATATTTGATCCAGCGGCTAATATAACTGGTTCAAGGCATGATGTATTTAGTTTAATAGCTGATATATCTCATTTAGTAGGCAATGTATCTGAATTAGTAGGTGATACATCTGACTCAATGAGTGACATTTCTGACTCAGCAGTTGACTAACGTTATCCATTCTGGGATATATCGGCTTCAGTAAGTGATATTTATTTTTTTAGTGGGTGAGTGATTCATTTTGATGCATACTCTAGCAGATGTAGTATGCAAGAAGTTTTTTTCCCCCCAGCAGCATGTGATCCTCATTCTACTTTTCAGTCACTGGGGCCTGATTCAAAGCTCATGGAAGTTAGAAGAGAAATGTGCCCATTTTTCTAGATGTGATTTGGATCTGTAAACTGGGCTTCTCCTTCACTCCCACAGACAAGCATGCATTGAACTCTGAGTTGCTGTGTTCTGACACAAAACTGACAACCACCCCTGCAGTACTGGATAACGTCATTGCTGCCAAATGGGACAGGAAAGTGGCAAAGCCCCTAAGGGTCATATTCTAGTACACTTTCACCTACATGCGATAGCCACTGACTCTAATGCAACTGCTTGGGGAACATGGGGAGGAGGAGTATCGGAATCTGACCCAAAGTGGTAGCACAGTTGTGCCATTAGTTGAGTGTGCAGTGCAAGAGGAAAGATGATCAAGAGAACACTAATCTATGGAAGAGGCAGAATGCATTATGGGAATGACAATGTATCCCTTGATTAGCATCAGTGCATTGTCCGTCAGCAGCATGTGGCCAGAGGCTCCTTGTTCTGGTCCGTTTGCCCAGCGAATTCCAGATTCTCTACTGATTTGAGCTAGAGGGCCCGCAACATCTTCCCATGCCCATGAGCATTTCATACACCTCTTTAGCCAGAAGCATGGCACAGAGTTGCATTGTGTTCGCATGCTCGGCACATGCTCTCCAAGATCTGCCTTCCTTACTGCTTCAACAGACTCAATTTTTGATAACAGAGAGCACCTATTTGAAATGATGTGTCAACTAAAACAAACTAGAGTATGGATGCCACCACTGACTCTGTGGTGGTCTGCGGCTCATACTCACAAAAACCCTTGCTGTAGCTTATGGGAAAAGCAACAACATATTTCTGAGTTCCCTGTAACCTTGGAGAACTTCCAGAGGAAACTACCTATGTCTTTTCTCTTAGCTGTTGATATAATTAGGGAGGTCTTCTTCAAAACTTCCCTCTATAGCTTCTGGTGAATTCCTGGATCAAGTGTTGTCTGCACAGTTAGCAATAGGTAACAGCATTGTTAGTCATCATCAATTCTGGGCCTTTTCTCCAGTGGCAGCTACTGAGTGTATGAAACAAGCAAGTGTGGTTTCTCCTCTGCCAGGGCAGAGTATGTATCAAGAAGGATTATTACACAAGCTGTCTTTCTATCTATCTTTGAGTTACCTACTATGGAAAGTGTACGTATAGGGATTAGCATTGTACTCTCATTTGAAACAATCATCTGTTTTTCCCTTTCAGGAATCCATTGTTGTGTATCAAAGCAATGATGATCTCAGAGAGACAGCCAATTCCCCCCACCACACACTGATCTATCACAAGCAGGCTGTAGGCTTGTCTACATGGGGACTCAGGAAAGTAAATCCAAATTAACTAAAGGAGTAAATTTGAAATGGATTAGTTAAACCACATTAAATCCTTGTCTAGATGGTGTTATTCAGAATTAAAGTGGACTTTAATTCCAAATGAGGATGCTCACACAGCAGTTTAATACAGTTAAATTGATCCACTTCAAATTCACACCTTAAATTAATTCAGATTAATTTTTCTGGATGTCCCTGTGCAGATAAACCATGTGACACCAAATGCTCCCGAATCCCTTCAAACTGGGCAGCAGCGGAAGGAACTGTGAAGGTAGGCAGCCTACTCAGCACTCCGACCCTCTGGAACTCCCCCTTACCCTCGCAGTAATAGCAAAGGGAACACTTTTCTGACACCATTTGAGTCATTCAGTATTGAGATTTTTCAAAAACACTCTGCATTAGCCTGACTAGTGAATCCACATGGTCAGATTGTCCATTGTTCTCAAAGGGAGCTGCTGGGTGCTGATCACTTCTGAAAATCTGGAGTCTTTGTGGGTTCATTTTGAATCCTAGTGTCTCCAGGAAATAATCCAAAATCAAGGCAGCCTTTAGGGACCTCTGACAGACGAGCCAAAAGAGAAACTACCAGCATGAGCAGTGCTAAGCTTGTCTCTGCTTCAAGTTGCTGCTTGGAGATTTTATAACCTCTGCAACCAAGCAAGGGCTTAGCTAAATAAAATGGAGGTGGGATCTGCAGAAGCCATGACATTGTTTCAAGGATGTTTTAGATCCAGCTGGAAATTAAGTATACTCAAGACAGGTCGTGTCCCTCAACGTTCTTTCTGTATTGCCAATACACCTGGATACAACTTGAGCAACTATAGAAACAATGAATGTTAGCTTTTGTTTTCAAAAGTCATTAGTAATGTTGGGTACCCAGTTTGAAACATCTCAAATTGGGCTGATTTTCAGAAAGAGCTGGGCACCTGCCCCATGAAGACCAGGTCCCTTGAAAGTGTCTCAAGTTGGACAGCCAAATACCTAATGTCACTAGTCACTTTTGAAAATGTCGGCCAACTGTGACTATTGGAGGGCTGGGGTATAACTGTAAGAAGAAATGTCTGATATATGCCTTAGAAACAGACATTAAACAAACCACCTGGACAGGGAGTGAAACGTTATTATGGTGCGTGACATGTCACCCAGGCTGAAATCCTGATTTGTACAACACTAATTTCCCATTAGGCTGGCCAGCGTTTTTAACTGGAAATTTAAAAAGCTAAGCTGTCGGAGTATTCCAGTGCAACCACAACCATTGTCTACTAGGATGAGCTGTAGTGGCATTGTCACTCGGCAACGTCACCTATCATTTGAGGGCTGATTGTGGCAAGGGTTTGATGCTGAAAACATTAATACCAACTCTGTCTTTTACTTGGGTTGTGATTCAGGTTTGTCTGTAGTTAATTTACATACGGAGACCTGCCATGAGATGGAAACATGGCTTTGAGACAACACGCTCATGCAATGAGGTATATTTATCCAGAAGCCTGGATCCTTGCTAGTGCATGTTGAGCATATGTCCCTTTTGTAGCAATCACAGTATAGCTGCTATAGCGAAAAGCTGAATATATCGTTATGCTGCTATCTATATAACTGGTGATGATCAAACTGTTCTTCAGCCTGGCATATCAAACCGCCAGGTTCTCGTTAGAGCTGGGTGACATTTTTTTTTTGGACAAATAGTTTATTTGCTGAAAAATGCAATTTCAGTCACCCCCAAACTATTCACGACTTTGCCAAATACTTTCAGTGTGCTACCCAGGAGGTCAGAATAGATGATCACAAGAACCGCTTCTGGGCTTGGGAGCTAAGAATCTAAATCCGTTTGTGGATCTAGACCCTAATCGTGTATCCAAAAGTCCCTAGGTGCCTAACTCCCATCCGTGCTGTGAGTGTAACAATACTTCTCATCCTCACAGGGACACAGGGAGGCTTAATTGAATAATGTTTGCAAAACGCTTAGGTTTCCTTGGCTTAAAGGCACAGTACTACTGAAGTGCTAAGTATTATCTAAAGACCTGTTCCCACGGAAACCACTGGCCAAACTCCCATTGTGGATGCCTAGATGTCACTGAAGTTATTTTAGATTTCCTATAGGTGACAGGACTGACAACTTTCTTTAGGTACCGTGTTAGTGCTCAAGCATTCCACTTCCTGGAAAGTCTGGGCACATTTCATTTGTTCATTTTGTTAAATAAAGTTGATGTCTGAAGAGGAAGCAATGCTCAGTGCTTTGAGAGAAAATTTACACTCCACCTGGCTCTACCCAGGAAACCTTTGGGAGAGGTGCTGGGATTCTTTTCCCCAATTATGTCTGAGTTCCTCAGCAGGGAACCAGCTAACTGTGCCCAGAGCAACGCACCAAGAAATAAGTAGAAAGCCAAAAGCTAAGCAAACTACAGAGATGTCATTATACATTAGTACTGGAAATCAGGGTGGGGATGTTGAACTGACCATAATTAAATTCAGGTAGTGCAGAGGTGCAAGCACCCACTGACCCCAGTGAGCAGTGGTGTAAGAGAAGAAACTGTGCTTCTTTCATATTTGAGCATAACGTACTACATCGGAATTGTAGCAGAAATGTAAAGGCTGACGTGGGCACAGCTCCTCAGCTGGTGGAAATAAGGGCAGCTGCACTGAAGTTAAGAGAGCAACGCTGACTTATCTCAGTTGAGGATCTATTTCTATATACACACTATAAAGGATGAGGAGTTTATTTTCTGCTAAGTCTCTATGTAAATCTGAACCAAACATGTCTACTTTGTGAATAAAAACAGTGCTTTTGAATTTAACTCCTATCAGAAACAAATTCTGCACCAGCATGTTATTAATCAGACAATACAAGGAGCTTCTTCGCTGAGTGTTGAATTACCTGCTGCCAATTTATTTTACCAGTTTACTAATGTAAAATTCAATTGCTCCCAGTTCAGATTTTTGATGAACGTTAAAAAGCTGCATAACCAAACAAGAAACATTTTTAATACCATGATTCCAACATGGGAGCTCCCGAGAAACAAATACAAGGGCAGACAAAACAAGAGATTAAAATATACAAAATACTGCAATTTAAAAGAAAAATCAGTGAGCTATTGAAACTCCAGAGAAGAGCTGTCACCAATCAGCATGATTAAAAAATACCTGCAATCTTTTTCTCCTTTGATGTCTAGAGGTGTATTGTAAACTTCAAATGATGCGCACAGTTCAATCAGATTAATCTGGAAAGTTTAAAGATATTGTAATATAGCAGAGCATTTATTCTGCATCTCATGAGGTAGAAAATACACTGCTTGTGCACACTGTGTAGTCCATTAAATTCATCATTGTCAGACTGTAAACATTGTACAGAATGGAAGAGAAAGTGAACTTCTTAGAACGATGTTCTCCAACTCATCAGTGAGCTGCTCCTGAGTCTGATCTAATCAATGCAACTAGTGTCTTGCTTGCAGAAGCACCTCGGTCTCCCTAGTGGGATTTTTGTGTGTGTCATATTTACATAAAATGTACATGAATATTTACATAAAACAAACACAAGGAAGTACTTCACACAACATACAGTCAACCTGCGGAACTCTTTGCCAGGGCTTGTTGTGAAGGCCAAAACTATAACAGGGTTAAAAAATAAACTAGATAAGTTCACAGAGGCTAGGTCCATCAATGGCTGTTAGATAAGATTGGCAGGGATGTTATCCCTAGCCTCTGTTTTCCAGAAGCTGGGAACAGAAGGCAAGGGCTGGATCACTCAGTGATGCCTGTTCTGTTCAATCCCTCTGGGGCACCTGGCATTGGCCACTGTCAGAAGACAGGATCAAGGCCGGCTTTAGCCAATGCGGCCTATTCGTGGGGCATGTACTTTCCGGGCAGCACTCCGCACTCCAGCGGTGGTAGTGGAGCCGCGGGGTTGCGGGGCTCCGGCCGCGGGAGATGGGCAGCCGCACTTGCCACTCTCGGGCCGGGGGCCCGGGGCCGCGGGGCTTTGGGGCTCCGGCTGGGGTAGCAGGGCCGTGGGACTTGCCGCGCTCAGCTTGGGGAGCGGGACCACGGGGTTGCAGGGCTCCGCCCGGGGGAGCTGAGCCAAAAGGCAAAGCTGACATTAACATTGTTTCAGTCTATGTGTTACTTGACAGCGTGTGTTCAGTGTCACCATAGAAGGGAAGGGCTCTGCATAGACGGAAATTTGCCTGGGCATCAGTAGAAAACGTTAAGTAAAATTTGCTTTAAAAATTAAACCTGGCACTTTGTCATCTTGTGTCATCATTTTTATTTCTTAGCTTTCACCTATTTAAGTGAACTCTAAAACTTTCATACTGACTGTTTACTAACTGACATTGTGTCTCTCTAATCTCCTTCATAACCATCATTGACTTTTTTCCATTTTAATACTATCCCATAGTATCAGAGACAGTGAGAAAAATAGCAAATAAAGGTACCTGACTATCTTTATATCGCTATAGAACATAACAACATAAGAACGGCCATACCGGGTCAGACCAAAGGTCCATCTAGCCCAGTATCTGTCTACCGACAGTGGCCAATGCCAGGTGCCCCAGAGGGAGTAAACCTAACAGGCAATGATCAAGTGATCTCTCTCCTGCCATCCATCTCCATCCTCTGACGAACAGAGGCTAGGGACACCATTCTTACCCATCCTGGCTAATAGCCATTTATGGACTTAACCTCCATGAATTTATCCAGTTCTCTTTTAAACGCTGTTATAGTCCTAGCCTTCACAACCTCCTCAAGTATGGAGTTCCACAAGCTGACTGTGCGCTGCGTGAAGAAGAACTTCCTTTTATTTGTTTTAAACCTGCTGCCTATTAATTTCATTTGGTGGCCCCTAGTTCTTGTATTATGGGAATAAGTAAATAACTTTTCCTTATCCACTTTCTCCACATCACTCATGATTTTATATACCTCTAACATATCCCCCTCTTTGTCTCCTCTTTTCCAAGCTGAAGAGTCCTAGCCTCTTTAATCTTTCCTCATATGGGACCCTCTCCAAACCCCTAATCAGTTTAGTTGCCCTTTTCTGAACCTTTTCTAGTGCTAGAATACCTTTTTTGAGGTGAGGAGACCACATCTGTACACAGTATTTGAGATGTGGGCGTACCATGGATTTATATAAGGGCAATAATATATTCTCAGTCTTATTCTCTATCCCCTTTTTAATGATTCCTAACATCCTGTTTGCTTTTTTGACCGCCTCTGCACACTGCATGGATATCTTCAGAGAACTATCCACGATGACTCCAAGATCTTTTTCCTGACTCGTTGTAGCTAAATTAGCCCCCATCATATTGTATGTATAGTTGGGGTTATTTTTTCCAATGTGCATTACTTTACATTTATCCACATTAAATTTCATTTGCCATTTTGTTGCCCAAACACTTAGTTTTGTAAGATCTTTTTGAAGTTCTTCACAATCTGCTTTGGTTTTAACTATCTTGAGTAGTTTAGTATCATCTGCAAACTTGGCCACCTCACTGTTTACCCCTTTCTCCAGATCATTTATGAATAAATTGAATAGGACTGGTCCTAGGACTGACCCTTGGGGAACACCACTAGTTACCCCTCTCCATTCTGAGAATTTACCATTAATTCCTACCCTTTGTTCCCTGTCCTTTAACCAGTTCTCAATCCATGAAAGGACCTTCCCTTTTATCCCATGACAGCTTAATTTACGTAAGAGCCTTTGGTGAGGGACCTTGTCAAAGGCTTTCTGGAAATCTAAGTACACTATGTCCACCGGATCCCCCTTGTCCACATGTTTGTTGACCCCTTCAAAGAACTCTAATAGATTAGTAAGACACGATTTCCTTTTACCGAAACCATGTTGACTATTGCTCGACAGTTTATGTTTTTCTATGTGTCTGACAATTTTATTCTTAACTATTGTTTCAACTAATTTGCCCGGTACCAACATTAGACTTACCGGTCTGTAATTGCTGGTATCACCTCTAGAGCCCTTTTTAAATATTGGCGTTACATTAGCTAACTTCCAGTCATTGGGTACCGAAGCCGATTTAAAGGACAGATTACAAACCTTAGTTAATAGTTCCGCATCTTCACATTTGAGTTCTTTCAGAACTCTTGGGTGAATGCCATCTGGTCCCAGTGACTTGTTAATGTTGAGTTTATCAATTAATTCCAAAACCTCCTCTAGTGACACTTCAATCTGTGACAGTTCCTCAGATTTGTCACCTACAAAAGCCAGCTCAGGTTTGGGAATCTCCCTAACATCCTCAGCCGTGAAGACTGAAGCAAAGAATCCATTTAGTTTCTCCGCGATGACTTTATCATCTTTAAGCGCTCCTTTTGTATTTTCATCGTCAAGGGGCCCCACTGGTTGTTTAGCAGGCTTCCTGCTTCTGATGTACTTAAAAATCATTTTGTTATTACCTTTCGAGTTTTTGGCTAGCCGTTCTTCAAACTCCTCTTTGGCTTTTCTTATTACACTCTTGCACTTAATTTGGCAGTGTTTATGCTCCTTTCTATTTGCCTCACTAGGATTTGACTTCCACTTTTTAAAGGAAGTCTTTTTATCTCTCACTGCTTCTTTTACATGGTTGTTAAGCCATGATGGCTCTTTTTTAGTTCTTGTACTGTGTTTCTTAATTTGGGGTATACATTGAAGTTGGGCCTCTATTATGGTGTCTTTAAAATGCGCCCATGCAGCTTGCAGGGATTTCACTTTAGTCACTGTACCTTTTAACTTCTATTTAACTAATCCCCTCTTTTTTGCATAGTTCCTCCTTTTGAAATTAAATGCCACAGTGTTGGGCTGTTGAGATGTTCTTCCCACCACAGGGATGTTGAATGCTATTATATTATGGTCACTATTTCCAAGCGGTCCTGCTATAGTTACCTCTTGGACCAGCTCCTGCACTCCACTCAGGATTAAATCTAGAGTTGCCTCTTCCCTTGTGGGTTCCTGTACCAGCTGCTCCATGAAGCAGTCATTTAAAATATCGAGAAATTTTATCTCTGCATTTCGTCCTGAAGTGAAATGTTCTCAGTCAATATGGGGATAATTGAAATCCCCCAGAAAATGATAGATATACATGCATCTGTCTCACATAGAGAGATGTGATGTATCCCTGCAGCCACTGCTGGCTTTAGGAAGTGCGGGGCCCAATTCGAACAGTTTAAACGGGCCCCCGGCAAGGATGACTAAAAAAAAACAAAAAACCACATGTAAAAAAACATGGGCTTGTACTCACTGGACAGTGCTCCGAGTCTTCGGCAGCACTTCGGCGACGGATCTTTTACTCGCTCCAGGTCCTCGGTGGCACTGAAGGACCCGCTGCCGAAGACCCAGAGCAAGCGAAGGACCCACCGCTGAAGTGCCACTGAAGACCCAGAGCGAGCGAAGAACCCACCACCGAAGTGCCACCGAAGACCCAGAGCGTCTCCAGGTGAGTAAAAAATAAAGGCGCCTCTAGCCAGGGAAGGGATTCTCACTGGGCGCGGAGCACTCTTAGGCGCGGGGCCCGATTCGGGGGAATTGGTGGAATAGGCCTAAAGCCGGCCCAGGAGAGGATACAGGGCTAGATAGACCATTTGTTAGACTCAGTATGGCTGTTCTTATGTAAAGTACTTGTGGATTGCCCAGTAATTGCAACATCCACTGGCAGAGCCAAGCTTGGAGGCTGCCTTTAGATCTCCAGTCTCTGAGCTGGATGCATTGCTGAGGTGACATGCTGGCTGGTGAGAAAGAAAAGAGGAATCTACTAGAAGTCTCTTTGGGCACGGCAACTTCAAACGACCTGAACTGTGCAAATGGATTGGGCAGAACTGTCTCAGCTCTGCACTGATTTCACTACTCAGCACTGAACAGAGCAGCTCCTGCAGCTCCAGGGCTGTCTCGGGTGTTTGGGATGCTGTCAGCTGTTGCAGAGGGAAACACAGAAGCTGAGCTCATCTTTCAGCAGGAGTAATTACTAGCTGTATTGGGGTAACATAGTAGCACCATAGGCACAAATGAAATCAGCACTCCATTGTGCTAGCTGCTGCAGAAAGAGAGAGAGAGAGTTTCTTCCCTAAACAGCTCATAATCTAAGTAGTAAAGAGAGAGGAAGAAAGTCACAAGAAGCCCAGATCCTTAAAGATGCTTAGGCGTTCCTCCGCTCAGCATTGTAACACTTAAACACCCGTCACCCAGTCGAATTTTGAGCCCTGAGATATGTGCCCAGGGTCCTCATACAATGCCTAGGTGCTGGGAGAGTTAGGTACCTAAGGAAGGTCTCTTCAGAAGCCAGCAAGCAGAGAGGGGGGAAATGAGTCAGGAGTGAAATGCAGAGTGGAGGTTCTGGCTGGTACACCTGTCTGACGGACCAGTGAGAGGCACCACCCTCCGCTTAGGATCCTCACCCTTGAGCGTTCTCCTGGAGTTTGGCATCTAAGTGAGGCCAGCCACATAGGTTCCCCAAGCCGTAGCAGTCAAAACAATCAGACTCCTGCTCATGCTTGATACCTCACTCACCCTACATTGGCTTGTGCCCCATGTATCTTTTGTGCAGGCATCTTTCTGCCCCCACCTAGCGGTAACCTGCCCCTGCCCCTCCTGATGCAGGGTCTGGCATGTAGCAGGATTGGGGAGCAAGGTGTTCCCATACCTAGTTTGAGCATTCCCTTTGGTGGGCCTTTGGGGCTGCTGCTTGAACTATGGCTCTGAGCTGTTTGTTACCTGTGGGGGTGGCGTCTGCACATAGGCAGCTTTGCAAATGCCGACTGGTGGGATTTTAGGTGCCATAGGGACTTAGCAGCTCTGAAAATGTCAGTTGTGCCTAAATGCTAGATATAGGCAGCTCTCTGCCCCTTATGTGCCTATGTACCTTTGAGGATCTGGACCAGATTCAAAGCCCATTGATTTTCGATCAGGCCTTAAGCAGTTTGTGCGAGACCAGCTTACAAGAAGTGGAAGATTGGACAAATAACCAGGGAGGAGTATAAAAGTATTGCTCAGGCATGCAGGTGTGAAATTAGGAAGGCCAAATCACACTTGGAGTTGCAGCTAGCCGGAGATGTTAGGAGTAACAAGAAGGGTTTCTTTAGGTATGTTAGCAACAGGAAGAAAGTCAAGGAAAGTGTGGGCCCCTTGCTGAATGAGGGAGGGAACCTAGTGACAGAGGATGTGGAGAAAGCTAGTGTACTCAATGCTTTTTTTGCCTCTGTCTTTACAGACAAGGTCTGTAAAAGCAACAAAGAATCCTGTGGCACCTTATAGACTAACAGACGTTTTGCAGCATGAGCTTTCGTGGGTGAATACCCACTTCTTCGGATGCAATACCCACTTCTTCGGACTTGCATCCGAAGAAGTGGGTATTCACCCACGAAAGCTCATGCTGCAAAACGTCTGTTAGTCTATAAGGTGCCACAGGATTCTTTGTTGCTTTTACAGATCCAGACTAACACGGCTACCCCTCTGATACAGACAAGGTCAGCTCCCAGACAGCTGCACTCTGCAGCACGGTATGGGGAGGAGGTGACCAGCTCTCTGTGGAGAAAGAAGTAGTTCGGGGCTATTTAGGAAAACTGGACGAGCACAAGTCCATGGGGCTGGATGCGCTGCATCCGAGGGTGCTAAAGGAGTTGGCCGATGAGATTGCAGAGCCATTGGCCATTATCTTTGAAAAATCATGGCGATCGGGGGCCGGTTTTATTCAATATCTTCATTAACGATCTGGAGGATGGTGTGGACTGCACCCTTAGCAAGTTTGCAGATGACACTCAACTGGGAGGAGTGGTTGATACGCTGGAGGGTAGGGATAGGATACAGAGGGACCTAGACAAATTAGAGGATTGGGCCAAAAGAAATCTGATGAGGTTCAACAAGGACAAGTGCAGAGTCCTGCACTTAGGACGGAAGAATCCCATGCACTGCTACAGACTAGGGACCGAATGGCTGGGCAGCAGTTCTGCAGAAAAGGACCTAGGGGTTACGGTGGACGAAAAGCTGAATATGAGTCAACAGTGTGCCCTTGTTGCCAAGAAGGCTAATGGCATTTTGGGTTGTATAAGTAGGGGCATTTCCAGCAGATCGAGGGAAGTGATCATTCCTCTCTATTCAGCACTGGTGAGGCCTCATTTGGAGTACTGTGTCCAGTTTTGGGCCCCACACTACAAGAAGGATGTGGATAAATTGGAGAGAGTCCAGCGGAGGGCAACAAAAATGATTAGGGAGCTGGAGCACATGACTTATGAGGAGAGGCTGAGGGAACTGGGATTGTTTAGTCTGCAGAAGAGAAGAATGAGGGGGGATTTGATAGCTGCTTTCAACTACCTGAAAGGGGGTTCCAAAGAGGATGGATCTAGACCAGAGGTGGGCAAACTTTTTGGGCTGAGGGCCACATCTGGGTGGGGAAATTGTATGCAGGGCCGGGGCGGGGGTGTGGTGTGCAGGAAGGGGCTCAGGGCAAGGGATTGGGGCAGAGGTGGGGTGCAGGGCATATGAGGGAGCTCGGAAGGGGGTTGGCGTGCAGGAGGGGTGCCGAGTGCGAGAGGGGGCTCAGGGCAGGGGGTAGGGGTGCAGGAGGGGTGGGAGGTGCAGGCAGAGGGCTTAGGACAGGGACTTGGGGGGCGGGGTGCAGGAGGGGTTCGGGCTCCAGCCCGTGCCAATTACATAAAGCGGCTCTGGGGTGGCAGCGGTGCGAACTGGGGCCAGGGCAGGCTCCCTGCACGCCTGCCCCGGCCCCACGCTGCGCCGTTCCGGAAAGCGCTGTGGCCCCTGGGGGAAGGAGGATGGAGGGCTCCGCATGCGCTGCCCTTGCCGCGCCTCCAGGTACCTCCTCCAAAGCTCCCATTGGCCATGGTTCCCCGTTCCCAACCAATGGGAGCTGCAGGAGGCAGTGCCTGGCGGCAAGGGCAACACATGGATCCCTCTGCCCCCCCGCCCCTGGGGGGCTGCAGAGAAGTGGTGCCGGCCGCTTCTGAGACCGGTGTGGGGCCTGCAGCACCACGGGGGACAATCCCACGGACCGGATCCAAAGCCCTGAGGGGCCGGATCCGGCCCGTGGGCCGTGGTTTGCCCACCCCTGATCTAGACTGTTCTCAGTGGTAGAAGATGACAGAACAAGGAGTAATGGTCTCAAGTTGCAGAGGGGGAGGTTTAGGTTGGACATTAGGAAAAACTTTTTCTCTAGTAGGGTGGTGAAGAACTGGAATGGGTTACCTAGGGAGGTGGTGGAATCTCCTTCCTTAGAGGTTTTTAAGGTCAGGCTTGACAAAGCCCTGGCTGGGATGATTTAGTTGGGTTTGGTCCTGCTTTGAGCAGGGGGTTGGACTAGATGACCTCCTGAGGTCCCTTCCAACCCTGAGATTCTATGATTCTATGATTCTATGACCACACAGGGGTCTGTGACTAAGCGAAGGACTGAATTTATATTTCCCTGAGTTCAAATTCAGTGCCATAACTACGAGATCAGCTTTCCTTTCTGTAAAGGCCAAGATATTTAAAATATGTTTAACAGATACTTTAAAATCCTGCAGATATTGTGCTAATTATTTGTGATCTTAAACAGATAGTTAGATTTTCCTCCCCAAGAGTTTTACACCTCAAACTTTAAGGGTTAATGGGTCGGTCTGATTTCATTTCATCTCTTCTTTTCTACAAGAATTGACAGCAGAACAAATTGAAACAAATCTATTTTGTGTTCTTTTTATTTGTAGAACACAAACATTAAAATTCTAGGGCCTGGTGCTTAGTGGGTGTAAATTGGCATGGGGCCACTGATTTTAATGGAGCTACACTGATTTTCAAAAGCTGAGGATCTGGTCCCTGATCTTCAATTTTTGTGGGAAAGCTGTGTGCTGTAATGAAAGCATTTTTCAATGGTCCTTATCTCCTTCAATTGCCTGAACAATTCAGCAGCTTCCCATACAGGTTACGGAGACTGTAAACAAAGGGAAATTGGAATGGTAAACCAATCAATTACAGAATATTGAAAAGATCAAGGAAGTTGCAGCAACGCAGTTACAGCCGTCCAGGATGCCTTGCTTATTTGATACCTCATTCTTGTGACAAAGATTACAACACGTTTGGAAATGGCACAGCATGACTGCATTCTGGTGACAATGATTGCAATGAGAATTGGGACCAATTCATACTTAACCCATTCGCGCTCTCTTCCCTGGATGCTATATCCCACAGAACCCAGGCAGAAGGTGCTACATTTATTATGTCTGTCATTTTTTCTCTCTTCTAGTGAAAAACGTACATTAAATTCACTCTTCGCCTCTCCCCTCTTAAACTGGTGAGAACATGGAGCAAAGCCACCCTCAACTCACTCTCCTAATTAGGCGAACAGCATACATGACTCTCTCTTCTACCTGAAAAGTTCACACGTTAGTCTCTGTTGCCCTGTCCAAACTGTCAAAAACTGGTTGCTGCTAGCACAGCTTCAGCTTGAACATGGGCAGAGCCCAGGATGTACATCTCCAGAGCTGCACAGGGTCTGACTCCCAGCTAATGGGATTTTTAAGGGGGGAAATAAAGAAGAACAAAAAGTTTTGAAAACTTAGGTGATGGTTGTTTTAAGTGCCAGTGTTAGCTGGTTGTAGGTGTGCATATCCTCAAGGTCCCACGCGCTTGGCAGGAGTTAAAATTCTATGCCAGGGTCTCTAGCATCTGCAGCACTCTGAAATTCTGCACAGACTTGGTTTAAAAGATGAAAAGAAGTTCTGACTGATTTATATCAGGAAATTTGTAACAAAAAAAAATCAGTGAAACAGCTCCTGTATTATTTATTGATATTAAAATGTATTTTATGTAGGCCAGTGGTTCTCAAACTTTTTTACTGGTGACCCCTTTCACATAGCAAGCCTCTGCGTGGGACCTCCCTTATAAACTAAAACCACTTTTTTATATATTTAATACCATTATAAATGCTGGATGTAAAGTAGGGTTTGGGGTGGAGGCTGACAGCTCACGACCCACCATGTAAAAACCTCGTGACCCCTTCAGGGGTCCTGACCCCCAGTTTGAGAACCCCTGAGCTAGGCCCTGTTTTCAATGGACCACACATTGCCATTATTAGGTTTTGGTGTTACCCCAATTAGATAAGTTCACTCCTCTTAGAACTTTTGCTTCAGGCTGGCTGAAGACTCAGGCAGATGTCATGGCATTGCTTTCCACCCAATTCATGGTTTCAAGTGTTACTCTGCAATCATGAAGGTTAGAAACATGGTTTTGAGAAGTGAAAGTTGAAATTAGCACAATAGCATGGTATTGCGATAAGGAGTGACTTCTGATGGCAAATTCTGCCACAGAGGCATTGTGGAATACAAAAGTCTCCTGGTTATACTATGTTTTCATTCTGTACACAGGCGAGCAGTTGGAGGAAGAAATACACTTTATTTTCTGAGGGAGTAGCCTTAGGAATTCATGGCAAACACTGCAATGAGTATGTGTTAACCAATCGTTGTCTTAGATACAGTAGCTGTAAGTAAACTTGATATATTTATTTTAGTTTAATTATGTCCCCATCAAAGTCCGTGTCAATTTCTTCTAGCCTAAAACCAAAGTGAAATCAGTATATTCTTCTGCAGACTGTGATGGGATGGACAAGAATGTCAGAAAGGTGTTGCTCAGAGCACTCCATACAGTATAGTGGTGTCACCGTGCCTCAGTGGGTCACCGCTGAGGATACCAGATTCAGTACAAATTGCTGAGAAATTCTTCTATTCTTCTATAAGATACATCAAGCCAGTAACAAAAGTAAACTTCTGTCTCACCACTTTGGTTAACAAAAATTCAGAAATGCAACCTCCTTAGGTATCCCAGAACCTTGTTTCACCACCCATCAACACTACATGATGAGTGTTTCTTTTAAAACCAATTTAATCAAACTGAGGGTTCCTCTAATCCCAAGAGATCAGACACACAGCCAGGTCAATCTATGACTCTGATTTTACCCAATAATCATGCTGTTGCCAATCCTTTAGCAGCTAATATCTGAAGCTTTATTTATAAGAGAAAAGAATATGGAGCAAGTTAAAATGGTCAATGAAACCATGTACATACAATCATTGCCGAGTTCTTGGATCAGGTTTGAAGCGGTGATGGAATAAACTGCTGACTTGTAAAGCCCCTGGTAACTTCCAAATGGTTGGAAGGTTCTCAGACTGTTGATTGATTGAAATGTTCCCTTTAGTGTAAGTCCATAGTTCAGAGATCAAAACAGGAAAGAGGCAAAATGGAGATGCATCCAGGGTCGCATATACCTTCTCCATGTGTGCAGGGCCAGCTCCAGACCCAAGCGCGCCAAGCGTGTGCTTGGGGCGGCGTCCCGCGGGAGGGCGGCAGGCGGCTCCAGTGGACCTCCCGCAGGCATGCCTGCGGAGGGGCCGCTGGTCCCACGGCTCCGGTGGAGCATCTGCAGGCATGCCTGCGGGAGGTCCACCAGAGCCGCGGGACCAGCGGCCCCTCCGCAGGCACGTCTGCAGGAGGTCCACCGGCTCCGCAGGACCGGCGACCGCCAGAGCGCCCCCCGCGGCGTGCCGCCCTGCTTGGAAATCCTAGATCCGCCCCTGCATGTGTGGAAGAGATGCTTTCAGTCTTAGTTTGTGGAAAATTACAGACACAAGATGGAGTCCAGGGTCACATGAGCAAGCCACATGCCCTTGCATGCTTTGATGACTCATGAGAATGGCCACCACCCATATTTTGGCTAAAGCATCCATAGGAAGGCTCTCAGGGGCAAGGACAAGCTTATTCTGTGGTCCATTGTGAGAGCTAAGTCTTCTTTGATGGGCCATTAACTTAAATAGTTCATTCACAAAGTGCTAGTCAGACTGGATGTAAATTACCTTGGTAGGTGTTACCCCAGGAGCAAGCACATTTGAAATATTTGTACCTAGTCAATATTCATAACTTTAGATATAAAGATGATACATGCATACAAACAGGACAATCATATTCAGCAAATCATAACTTTTCCATCGACATCTCACATGACACTTTGTATAAGATTTACAGCAGTTGTCTAACAGTGGTAATACGGTATTAATGATACAAATTCTCATGTTTCAATCATGCAGAGTGACAGGTGTGCTTTGAGCAAGATTAATTAACATTAGATTAGTAGATTTCTTTCATATTTGGAAATATCAGTGAAATTTGGAGAGGGAAATAGAAACATTTGGATGCAACTTTTTTTCCCTGGGAAACTTCCCCTTGTGATTTGATCAACTGTAGAGCTGGCTAAAGTGTTTGGGGTTTTTTTAATTAAAAAAAAGGAAATATAATTTTTGTTCAAAATAAATTACATTTTTTAAATTATGACATATCACCTGTCTCTATTTAAAAAAAATGCTTGCTGGAGTCCCGGATGTTGCTAACAGTACCCTGGTGTTAACTATGCATAACTAAAACAAACAATGTGGAGTCAGGCTGCTGCCTGAGGCTATAAGTCCTTAGTGAGGCTTTTCTAAGAGAGGGCTCCCAGCAACAGGAGAGACATCAAAGCCTCTGGCAAACCAAGGGTAAAGTCTTAGGGACCGCCATGTGGATCTTTTCACTCTCCATCTCTACAAAGGAACCATGGATGGTGCTTGTGACGCGTTGGATCACAGAAACCCCCTTGGGAGCTGCCAACTGATGTGCCAAGACTACTTCTATCCCTGTTTTCCCTGCCTGCTCAGGATTCCAGCACCCTGTCTTGCTGAGCCAGACACTCCCGTCTGCTCCAATAAAGACCCAGAGTCTGAATTACTTGCCCCAAAGCTGCAGGTTTACATGAAAACAGCTCACTTCTGTCCTTAGCACCCAGATGCCCAACTCCCAATGGGGTCTAAACCCAAATAAATTCATTTTACCCTGTATTAAGCTTACGCAGGGTAAACTCATAAATTGTTCACCTTCTATAACACTGATAGAGCGATATGCACAGCTGTTTGCTCCTCCAGGTATTAATATATACTCTGAGTTAATTAATAAGTAAAAAGTGATTTTATTAAATAAAGTAGGATCTAAGTGGTTCCAAGTAGTAACAGACAGAACAAAGTAAGTTACCAAGCAAAATAAAATAAAATGTGCAAATCTCTGTCTAATCAAACTGAATACAGATAAGATCCTCACCAGTTCCAGAATGCTCCATTTTTACAGGCTAATCTCCTTTTAGCCTGGGTCCAGCAATCACTCACACCCCCTGTAGTTACTGTTCTTTGTTCCAGTTTCCTTTAAGTAACAGAGGGGTAGCCGTGTTAGTCTGGATCTGTAAAAGCAACAAAGAATCCTGTGGCACCTTATAGACTAACAGACGTTCTGCAGCATGAGCTTTCGTGGGTGAATACCCACTTCTTCAGATGCAAGAAGAAGAAGTGGGTATTCACCCACGAAAGCTCATGCTGCAGAACGTCTGTTAGTCTATAAGGTGCCACAGGATTCTTTGTTGCTTTTACAGTTTCCTTTAAGTTATCCTGGGGAAGTGGAGAGGCTCCTTCTTTAGCCAGCTGAAGACAAAATGGAAGGGGTCTCTCATGGGTTTAAATAGGCTTTTTCTTAGAATCATAGAATACCAGGGTTGGAAGGGACTGTCAGGAGATCATCTACTCCAACCCCCTACTCAAAGCAGGACTAATCCCCAAATGGCCCCCTCAAGGATTGAACTCACAACCCTGAGTTTAGCAGGCCAATGCTCAAACCACTGAGATATTCCTCCCTCACATATAAGGGACCTATAGCACAGCAGGGACTTGAATATAGGTCTGCCCCATCTCAGGCAAGCACACTAACCACTGCACAATCCTTCCTCTCAAATTTTTAGTAATTGGAGATATACCTATCTCCTAGAACTGGAAGGGACATTGAAAGGTCATTGAGTCCAGCCCCCTCCCTTCACTAGCAGGACCAAGTACTGATTTTTGCCCCAGATCCCTAAGTGGGCCCCTTAAGGAATGAACTCACAACCCTGAGTTTAGCAGGCTAATACTCAAACCACTGAGCTATCCCTCCCTACCTTGGGTGTGGAGATGCCCCCCCTTCCTCACTCCTATGCAAAGTCCAGCTCCAAGATGGAATTCTGGAGTCACCTGGGCAAGTCACATGTCCATGCATGACTCAGTCTTTACAGGCAGAAGCCAATTTCCACATGGTATCTTGTACGTCTCCAGGAAGACTTCTTACGTGGATTGGAGCCTTCCAAGCTCTTTTGTCTGTTAAGTGCTTCCAGGTTGAGCACTTAACTTGCACATTCCTTTCCTAAGAAGTGACCAAATGTTTTAACTAAGGCTTCTTAGAAATAAAGCAATTATACAGCCAATGTTCATAACTCTGAACACACAAATGGTGCCTGCATACAACTAGGATGAACATAACCAGTAGATCATAACCTTTACATAGATATGTTACATGGCATATGTAGCAAAACCCTATTCCAGTTATATCATACATACATTTATGAGCACCCTCACTCCATAAAGCCTTATGGGGTACACTGTCACAGTGCTCCAAACATAGGACTGGAATAGCCTTTCAGAGAGCCGCTAGGGAGGAACTGGTAAACCATGGTGGTGAGAGAGGACGTCCCTTTCCAGTCAGCCTCCCTGCCCCTGGGCCTGCTTCCCAAATGTTGGGCAGAAGAGTTTTCCCTTGGAGCTCGCTCTGGTGATTGGTCCTCAGAAGCAATGATTCCAATGCAACAGCTGGGTTTTCAATGTCTGCTGAGAAAGCCTCTGTGTGGCCTTGCGGTCCTCTGACAGCTCTGCCAAGACAACAGCTCGTTAGGATTTAAATGAGCTCATAAGTATTTTTGCATGTAAAAAAAAAATCAGTCATGTAAGCCTTCTGTCTGGTCATTGTAATGGTATTGTGTGATGTCTAATTGAAGGCTTTGCTTTTAAGCCGAAATGGAGCACAGAGCTCTTCTCTGGCCCTCACATTTCAGGAAGGGGAATAATAAAGGTGAGGAGGGAAAACAAGTCTTTGCGAGAGCTAGGATGATTTGGGGCAGCAGCGAGGATGCTAAGGGGAGTGTGCAGGATCAGACAAGAAGAAAGGCTGGTGGGGGTATTAAATATGGAATTAGAATGTATTGTATTCCGTTCCCAATTCCTCCTCTGAATAGGAGGGTGCACGGACAGCGTGTGTTTCAAATCCAGCTTGGAATGTGTGTTGCCACAGTGAGGGAGGGGTAGAGATTGGTCATCCTTTCTTGTTATGGGGATGGCAAAGTCATTAGGAATCTAGGCTCTGGTCCCAGTGCTGTTGGCTCCTATGACACATAACACAGCCTCTGGCTGCTGCTGACTTTTTGCGTGCCCAACTGTTACAATCCTTAGCATGCAGTCCCTTGTGTCACCAGACTTTCCATTAGCTTGTGCTGGGCCTTTCCCCTTCTTTCAGGGGCCCAAGAGTCTGTAGCAGTGCTAGAGTCTGATGATTGCTTAGTTGGTACATTAGAGCAGCACGTGCATGCAGAGAAATTTCTAACACCGAGTAGAGTGCTGCATTAGGGTGAATGCAAATGATAAGGGTCAGGCTTTCACCACTGCTATGTTAAAGGTACAATGCTCTGTCGGTCAACTGGCAATCCACATGACATGAATGTGTTTGCTAATGCCCGAAAACCAATACACCATGCTGGTCATTATGTCATATTTTCCATAATTGGCTTAGAACAATGAACGAGTTGCAAGGATATTATGATAAAAATGTAAACACATTACCAGAAAATAATACTACTAGATATTGCCACCATTAATTGAAGTGCACCTTTTCCCCCAAGCAACCTCATAGGTTTCCAGTGGGATTAACTCAGAATAGGGTTATACTCTGGGGTGGAGGGATGCATACAGGCCAGTGAGCTGAATAAACCAATCCAAGGCTTCTCCCCTGGGTACCTCAAAATTAAACTGCCATTTTTATTCTGCAAGGCTTCAGTTGCTCTCCAGCCATATCTCCTAATAGGTTTCTTAGAGAAGCTTTTTTTCTATGCAAGCAGTTTAAGCCTTCCTTGCCCTCAAGCCATTTTAATTAAAAGAAAAATAGGAAATTCCCCATGCGAAAGAGAAGGCTTATGCTGATGATTGACCAGAGTGGAGAATTTTGTCAGAATTTTGAATTTGGGGCTATCAGATACTAAATCAGCTCACTGAGTATAACCCTGAGCTGAGCCTCGGATTTCTAAAATGAGTTTCTTAATAAGAACGGGAGAAAATAAATTCTGCTTTGGATCAGCATAATGCAATTTCCCTTCATCCAAATTACTCCTTTATTATGCCTCAGATATTCACCTCTATCAGTCTCAATACATTAGTAATGTGCAGCTTCGTTTTGCTGGGCTCAGCTCACTCCTGGTGGAGAGCTGCTGTGAACCCATTACCAGAGAGAGGCTAATTCCCAAACATGCTGAGCCTCCGAACTAGCATGTACATAACCCAGCCACCACCAGTAGCACACCACTGTCTTGCTTCACCTGTGGCACATCCTGTATGGGCGAGAGGCCTTCTATAACTTCCTGCTTTCCCAGTCATCGTTGCTTACTCACATTTCTAGATAGAATTTAAGCTTTTCTTAGGATGTTCTGGGGCACCGCGTTAGGATACGTCTACACTGCAAGAACCACAGTAGCATAGCTAGTGTCTACATCGGCAGAAAGGGTATTTTGGGGATGTAGTTAATCCGCCTCTGAGAGGCGGTGGCCAGGTCAATGGACAAATTCCTTCACCAACCTAGCTGCATGTGCACGAGGGGCCAGGTGGACCTAACTATGTCACATAGGATGCGACATTTTTCACAGCCATGAACAATGTAGCTAGGTTGATCCAATTTTTAGGTGTGGATCAGGCCTACGTCACACACTGGTCCAAGTGAGGCTGGGACAGGCAGTGTTAACTTGTGCAGCAAGAAGCAAACATCTGTTATGCTTGAAGAAATGCAGCTAGAGAGTACGCAAGGAGGGGAACAGGGACTACACAGTATGCTCTGCCCTCTTGCTTCCTGCCACTGCTAGTCTCTCGACCACAACAGCACACGTATGAAAATATGAGGGCTGTGAGGAAGGCACTTTGGCTACGAAAGGGGAGTGCTGGGGAGCAGCACATTGCTGCTTAGCTCAATGTTGCCAGTTGCACCAGTACTTCTTCCTTTGTGACTTCTGCTCCTTCTGAAGGACAGACAAGCACAGGGCTTTGCTGAGACAGCCAGGATGCCCCGAGAAAGCCTGGAAAATGAGCTTTGCAAGTCTCTTGTCCCATGCAAAGCTTACAGAAGTGATGCCCACAGATTCGTGGGCTGCATGTGATGGGCAGGACATGCCCCCACTCTTCCCAGAGTGCCCCTCACGCGTCCTATATTGGGGTGAGAATGTAACCTGGTTTCTGCCTCAAGCATGGCTCAGATTTGTTAGATGTCCTGCCCCACACCACTTACATCCCCAGGTTTTTAAATATTAGGGGAAATTTAACCAGGTATTGGTTAAAGTGACACTTGCAAATTAAAAATCACACTTCGCTTTTAATACCCTTCCCTATATTCCTTCCTTGGGATTTTTTGCCAATGCATGTAAAGATAGCACAGTGTTACTAGCATAGGGCCAGTGACACCACTGAGAGGATGCAACATGAGCATGGGACAGATTATGCCAATGCCTGCATGTCAACAGTTCCCCCTCACCCTCAAACACCCCCTTGAAGCCAGGTGTCCTGATGTCATGGCTACCATCTCACTTCCCCTTTCGGGCCACTGAGGACTCCACAATCAGCTCCCTTGCCTCAGTGATACTCCTCCTTGGGGCCAGTTTATTACAAAAGTTAGTTCAAATAATCCATAACCAAAATCCCCAAACATAGTCCCTGTATCACCCCCAGTGCACGTGGTCGTTAAAATCCCCCATCGATGTAGCACATACCACACTCCGACATCTTCCACTATACCTGGGCTCTTCCTTAGGCCTCTTCAGTCCTTCTGCAAGGCCAGCCACCCACAGATCTTCCAGCTTGAGCCCAACCCCACTCTTCCCAACAGGAGCCGCCCCCTCTGCTGGGGAGCATCTACCACCCCGCTCTTCAGTTAACCTTTTCCAGCTCTCCAGCCTGCAGACATCAGGGGTAACCTCCCCTTGTTTCCCTGCCTTCAGCCCCAAGTACGGCCTGGGACCCTACCCACTCTATAGTCACACCCTACACACAGTTATAACAAACTTTGTACATAATATGCCTTGTGAGGTATCATTTGAAAACTAATAACCCACTGGTCCATAACATCAGGGTGAAATGTATGTAGAACATTATGTGTAAAGTTATGAGTCCCCCCCGTAGGATGTTACTAGCACATGTTCGAGCTTTGCCTTGGTAAAGTTGTTAAACAGGCCTATCCTAAACACAAGGAAGGTGAGTTTCCTTAATTTACATACAAGCACTATGTGGGGAAATCACCAGCATGGAGCTTCCTCCATCCGTGTCCATGTCACCTTTCTCACAGCTTGACTAAGTGTTACTTGGGGGGTTAACCTTCAGAAGGATACATTTCGAAGATTCTCTGGACTATCAAACTAAGGAGCCCAACCCCCCCACGTTTTCTCTTTCACCTAAGACACTGGAACCAGCACTGCTGGGCTTCTGGAGAAAATCCTGACAGGGCTCAGCAATGATCTTGCTAGAAGACTGTGGATGAGAAAACCCATCTTGAACAATACATTTTGCTTGATTAAGTTTTAGATTTTTAGATGTGTTTTCACTTTTGTTTGCTTGTAATCATTTGACTTTATCCCTCATACTTGAAATCTATCATCTCTTGTTAATAAGCTTGTTTCACTATTAATGTAAACCTGCAGTGCTGTGTTTGAATTAAAGTGAATATTAATGCCAGTTAATGTGTCAAGTTGTTGGGTTTTGTCTCTTTAAAGGTGCAAACGGACCATCTGATTCTTCTGAATGTTGCAGGAGAGGGCTGGATGCGGCAGAGAACATAGGTTTGGGAAGTTTTGGGGTCACCCAATAATATTAACCTAGACTAGTAACACAAAAGTGTGCCTGTGGTAACTGCTGCCAGACTGTTGGATTCAAAGTGGTTGTATCACAGTTGTGCAGCAGGCAGAACACAAAGTGCATGTTCACTGTGGGTTTGTCCCAGGCCAGGAACCACAAGTAGAAGCAGCATTTTGTGGAACTCAGGGTTATAAAACAAGCAGTGACAACCTCTCACTAGTCTGAATTGCAGGCCGAAGTGCAATACTGCTCCAACCTCTTAATTGGCCAAGCTGTGAGCACTCTACTGGCTCAGGGGAGCTTCATTTAAAGAGGCCAGCCACCCCGACACACCACGTTAAACATCTGAGCATGCCCAGGCTGCCCTAGTTATTTCTAGTCACACAACTGCGGATTCTGAGCTGGGTGGCAATGCAGTCAACAACAGCACTGTTTTCTCTCCAGCAACCTGGCCTTTGAGTGTTTAATTCAATGGCTCATCTCCCATCATGTGTGAAGCTAATCCAATGAGCTGGAAAGAAAAAGGGTCTTAATCACCCATCGCTTTACTCATCCATTTCCCCCCAAGTCTTCCATTTGCACTGAAAAAGAAAATCAATTAGAGCCAATTGCATCTCCTGTGATGCTAGAGAAGTTTCTAAAGAAGGAAACGTTTGCAAAGTCTGTGAAATATAAATATATTTTTTGCAGCTAAGCATGAGTCTCAGCAGGGAGCCAGCTAACTATATATAAAGATAATCTGGTCTGCAATGAAGATAAAGCCATGAGCTAACAAAAAATGCCTAGTTGAGATATTTTCACAGGTTCAACTTGAGGATGGAAGAACCATTACAAAAAGAGATCTACCCCAGTTTGCATCAGCTGAAAAGCTGGTGCTCTGGCTGTAGGGTTAGGTTAATCCTCACCTTTATTGAGCTGAGTGGATCCATGTAGTGGGTGTGGGGAATAAGATTCCCCATTAGTCCCTTGCTTGGTCAAGTGATTGCTGCTCAGGTTGTAGTTCAGTGTCCTAGGAGAGCAGTCATAGAGCTTAATGTCTGAAGGGACCACAGCTCATCTAGTCTGACCTCCTGCACATCACAGGCCACTTACACTGCACTCTAAACCCAACAATCAAGATGAAATTTAAGTGTCACAACCCACAGGGGACTAGACTATGATGTGTCACAGGCAGAGAATAGAAGGGAGCAAGGTGCACCAGTGCCTAAGGTCCCTGCAGTAGCTGGGGAATGATTAAGTGAGATACACCCACTTGCTGCAGAGGAAGGTGAAAATCCCCCAAGGTCCATGCCAGTCTGACATGGGGGAAAATTCCTTCCTGCCACCACATGGCGATCAGTTAGACCTTGAGCATGTGAGCAAGAACCAGCCAGCCAAACACCTGAGCAAGAGAATGCTCGGTGATACCTCAGAGCCTTGTCACTCCCTGCCAATGCCCCATCTTCTGCCATGGCCATCCCTGATGCTTCAGAGGAATGAGATAAAACACACCTCCTAAAATAGATAGGGGGAGCCCCTTCCTGACCCCTGACAGAGGCTGTCTGGAATCCTGAAGCATGAGCTTTGGGAACATGAGACATAAAACAGAAGTGAGCCCCCTCGCTGTTGAGCCACCCTGCCCCCTACCAACACATGTGTTTGCCAGATACTCCAACCCTGTCAGCAATGGGAGAGGAATCTGTGGAGAGGGGTGGAGACTAGAAGTCTCCACCTGCCATACACCTGCTGGGCACAAAGAGCGGGGGATAAATTGCTTCCCAAAATGAAGAGAAGTAACTTATCCACACCCCCAGAGCAAGTGGGGAGCAGGGGGAGAACTGTGACTGAGTTCTTCCTGGGTCAGCACAGCTTTGTGCCACCCTGCGAGGTGAGCCTAATGGCTCAGACTAGCCTTTCATGAGATAAGTGTCAATCTAATTTTTAGTGGGCAAAAGTTCACAGGACAAAACTAGCCCTAACTGGCACTGAATGGCCACTTTTGCTCAAACTGTTAGCAGGGAGGCCCAATATTGAATGGACCGAGAGCATGAGCCATTCTCTGGCCACACAGGTAGAGCATTGAGGTAGACTGGCAGTGTGGCATGAGACGCTCCCACTGCCCCACCACTCTTCTATAGATGAATTCAGTTCCCAGAGCTGTCGGACCAGCACATTCCAGCAACAGCTTCACACCAGGATGTTCAGTGAGAAACAAAAGCACATGCTGGTGTCTGCAGAGAGCCTGAAACAATAGTTCTCGGAAATGCAAACAACCCAAGTTCCAGCAAAGGGGAGACAAGTCTGAGTAGCCCAGCAGAGCCCATGGGCATATTCAAACTCCACTGAGTGGAGCCCCACACAGGATGCATGATCATATTCTGCACAGTCCTCTCTATGTGGCACCTGGAGAGGGTGGAGTTTCTGTTGTGGTCAGAGCTTCAAGAACACCATTTCGACTGCAAGCCGTAGAATGGAGATCCCCTTGAAGCTTTGGGTTGTCTGGTACGCAGTGATGTTAGCAAGAGTGAGGAAAGCATGCCAGGAAACAGAGCATGCAAACAAGGGAAACTGTCCATCTTGCACCCCGTGCACAGCAAAAAACAAATCAGCGAGAACAAGTCCTGCTCTCCCTTCTGCCATTCTAAAACAATGGTGATGGAGGCCACCACCAAAGAACAGCCAGGAAAACAAGCTCTGATAAACAGCCTGTCATTTTTGTCCAAGGGGCTGAGATACACAAAAATCTGAATCAGCATTAGTTATTAATTATGCCTATGACATGGACCAGGAAAGCCACCGCATCCTTTAGCATGACCCAAACTAGTGTGATTCACTGCCACAGATCATGGGAGCTTAGCGAACAAACATGGCAATTAAAATAGGGACTGTGATGCCTCTCAGCATGCCTCTCACTCAGTGTGCTGCACACATTTTGTTATCTCAAGCAGAAAGTAGTGTGCATGGAAAAAACAATCCTGGTCATTCTTGATGATCAGAGCGGTCTCTGACGTAATAGGTTAGACTGGGAGTGTGGCCTGACACGTCCCATCATAAGACCCAGTTTTCAGTTGCATATAACTTTGTCAAACTTAACTGTTCACACTGTCTGCCTCAGGCTGGTTTTTTTCTTTTTTTCTTTTTTTTTTTAAACTTTCAGACAAAAATGATTCAGTCATTTCTGAGAATGTGACTAGGGAAAATTCATTTTGTTGTGGCAAGAAAAAAAAGGATGGAACATTTTTTCTGTCAGAAAATGCAATTTAACTGAAATTGAAACATTTCATTGGAATATTGATTTTCCGGAAGTTTGAAAGGAAAGTCAAAAGGAATAATTTCGAATTTCTCGTTTTGTTTTGGTAATGTCAAAACATTTCACTTTGAGAATGTCAGCATGTTTCATTTTGATATGGTAAACTTTTATTTTGACTTTAAAAATAATTTAATCTCTTAATATTCATTTTAGTACATTAAAACATTTAATATTGTATTATTTTGAAAAAGTTGAAACATTTTTACCTTATAGAAACAAAACCTAACATTAAACACCACATTTCAATTGTTCTGTATTAATTTTTCATTCTGTGAGAAATTTCAAAATTTCAGTTGATTCTGATTTGGAATGATTTTTTTTTTTTTAAGATGGGCATTTATCATGGAATGGAAATTTTGGTTTCTGACCAGCTCTATTGGTGATTCCCCCCCTCCACCCCACCCTCCCCCAGCTCTTATGTATGATTGGGTCACATGGAAAAGGAGTATATGATCATGCAATTTCAGATTTTATCACAATACATATGCACATATGGGTGAAATTAAGATTTCACAAGCAGACTTAAATCTAGCATTTCCTAACTTTTCAGCCTTAGTGTTCTTTTAATGTCAGTTCCCTGTAATTTACATATTTATTTTGGTTTACAGAAGTGCTAGCAAGGGCACCTGTTCATATGCTCTATGTCTGGGATATAACTTAAATATGTATATTAAATGCAGGAGTTTAAGAAAACCCAACACAATTCCCCAACCCTACGTTTACAATTGTATCCCTCCCTCTACCATTTAAAAATGCTTGAAGAAAAAAAAGACAACCCTTGCAGTAAGCCCTGAACAAGTCTCGGGTTATACTAGGGTATCCCAGCTGATAATAGCTCCGTGTTGGCCGTTCTGCTGGCTCAGTGTTATCCCAGCACAAGGCATTCTGGCCACACTTCTGGAAAGCCTCCTCTGCCAGGAGTTATAAATGCCAGAACTGGGTGGAGGAGAACTGGTTACACTGGCCTTGAAGCATCTAGGGATTCCCCTTTTCCAGGGAAGTCCTCAGGTGACTTTTCATTCTATCCTTGTGCTTCCTGAGCAATGCCAAAGAGGACACAGATGGGCCAAGGATCTAGCATGGTTGCAAGAGTAAAGCTGGTCCAAAAACGGGGACATTGAAAATGTTGACAGAAGTTTACAAGGTTTTCATCTACATCTTCTAGTTTTTGGAAAAAAAAAATCTGAATATCAAAATAGTTAATCCAATAACCAAAACATTTTGATTCAGAAGTGCTCCATCAGTGTCTCATGGGAGTTGTAGTCTGGGTGCCTCACACCCCCATTCTCCTCTATATGCTAGGCACACTAACTGGAGAGTATTTCCCATGGTCTCCTCTTTTTGCGAGGAGAGGCAGTGCACCGGGGAATCCCTGGCCTTGGTGCATTATGGGAGATTATGGGCCAGGCATCCAGCTGGACTACAAGGAATGGGGATATAAAGAAACTAAACTACAACTAATGAGTCACTGCACCAGCCTCTCTGTATTTGGATATTTCTGTTTTCAGCAGTTTGGTTTCCTAATGAAGAATGGAGCTTTTTCATGGAAAGCAGACACTTGGTTAAACAATTTTTAAATGAAAAGCCTAATTTTTCCATCCAAAAACACTGATAGAAAACTCTCCACCCCAATGGTGAGAGCTCAGCACACTTCACAATATTCCATTTTCTCAATAGAGGCACAATCTAGACTAGGGGCCATCTCCTCAGCTGGATAAGTCAGCACCTCCACTGACTAGAGCAGGTCAGAACACTGAGTGATGTGGGATGATTCCACCTGATTCAGAGCAAAGGCTTGAATGCAGGTCTTCCCCATTCCAGGTGAGCGCCCTCATCACCAGGATGGATGGACACACTCCCAAATGGCAACACTCATGGTTTGATCCAAAAATGTGCTTTTCAGCACAATTATGTTTTCAACAAAAAACATTCAAAAGGTTTTGGTTTTGTTCCAGTGAGAAACAGAAAAGCAAATTTTCAACCTCGGTGTGTGCTGTTCTGATCAGCTCTATTACTGCCTTCAATGGGTCTGTGTTGCTTCATACCAGCTGAGGATCTGGTGCAGACATTTCAAGGTGTTTTATTAGTTTAAATGGAGTGAAACCATGTAGAATCATCATAGAATCATAGAAGATTAGAGTTGGACGAGACCTCATGAGGTCATCTAGTCCAACCCCCTGCTCAAAGCAGGACCAACACCAACTAAAACATCCCACCCATGGCTTTGTCAAGGCAGGCCTTAAAAGCCTCTAAGGATGGAGATTCCACCACCTCCCTAGGTAACCCATTCCGGTGCTTCACCACCCTCCTAGTGAAATAGTGTTTCCTAATATCCAACCTAGACCTCCCCCACTGCAACTTGAGACCATTGCTCCTTGTTCTGTCATCTGCCGCCGCTGAGAACAGTCAAGATCCCCCCTTCAGGTAGTTGAAGGCTGCTATCAAATCCCCCCTCATTCTTCTCTTCTGCAGACTAAACAAGCCCAGTTCCCTCAGCCTCTCCTCATAAGTCATGTGCCCCAGCCCCCTAATATTTTTGTTGCCTTTCGCTGGACTCTCTCCAATTTGTCCACATCCTTTCTGTAGTGGGGAGACAGAAACTGGATGCAATACTCTAGATGTGGCCTCACCAGTGCCGAACAGAGGGGAATAATCACATCCCTCGATCTGCTGGCAATGCTCCTACTAATACAGCCCAATATGCCACTGGACGTCTTGGCAACAAGGGCACACTGCTGACTTATATCCAGCTTCTCATCCACTGTAATTCCAGGTCCTTTTCTGCAGAACTGGCTCTTAGCCACTCAATCCCCAGCCTGTAGCAGTGCATGGGATTCTTCCACCCTAAGTGCAGGACTCTGCATTTGTCCTTGTTGTACCTCATCAGATTTCTTTTGGCCCAATCCTCCAATTTGTCTAGGTCACTCTGGACCCTATCCCTACCCTCCAGCATATCTACCTCTCCCTCCAGTTTAGTGTCATCTCTGAACTTGCTGAGGGTGCAATTCATCCCATCATCCAGATCATAAATAAAGATGTTGAACAAAATCGGCCTCAGGATCAATCCCTGGGGCACTCTGCTTGATACTGGCTGCCAATTAGGCATTGAGCCATTGATCATTACCCGTTGAGACTGACAATCTAGCCAGCTTTCTATCCACCTTATAATCCATTCATCCAATCCATACTTCTTTAACTTGCTGGCAAGAATAGTGTGGGAGACCATATCAAAAGCTTTGCTAAAGTCAAGGTATATCACATCCACTGCTTTCCCCATATCCATAGAGCCAGTTATCTCATCATAGAAGGCAATCAGGTTCATCAGGCATGACTTACCCTTGGTGAATCCATGTTGACTGTTCCTGATCACTTTCCTCTCCTCCAAGTGCTTCAAAATGGTTTCCTTGAGGACCTGCCCCATGATTTTTCCAGGGACTGAGGTGAGGCTGACTGGTCTGTAGTTCTCCGGATCCTCCTCCTTCCCTTTTTAAAAGATGAGCACTATATTTGCCTTTTTCCAGTCCTCTGGGACCTCCCATGATTGCCATGAGTTTTCAAAGATAATGGCCAATGGCTCTGCAATCACATCAGCCAATTGCCTCAGCACCCTCGATGCATTAGATCTGGATCCATGCAATTGTGCTCATCCAGCTTTTCTAAATAGTTCTTAACCTGTCCTTTCACCACTGAGGGCTGCTCATCTCCTCCCCATACTGTGTGGGACTGACCTTGTCTGTGAAGACCGAGACAAAAAAAGCATTTTTTCACATCATCTGTCACTAGGTTGCCTCCCCCATTCGTTAAGGGTCCCATACTTTCCCTGACCTTTTTCTTGTTGCTAACATACCCGTAGAAACCCTTCTTGTTATCCCTTCACATCCCTTGCTAACTGCAACTCCAGTTGTGTTTTGGCCTTCCTGATTACACCCCAGCATGCTTGAGCAATATTTTTATACTCCTCCCTAGTCATGTGTCCAGGTTTCCACTTCTTGTAAGCTTCCTTTCTGTGTTTAAGCTCACCGAAGTTTTCATTGTTAAGCCAAAGTGGTCACTTGCCATATTTGCTATTCCTTCTGCACTTTGGGATGGTTTGTCCCTGCACCCTCAATAAGGCTTCTTTAAAATACAGCCAGCTTTTCTGGACTCCTTTCCCCCTCGTATTAGCCTCCCAGGGGATCTTGCCCATCAGTTCCCTGAGGCAGTCAAAGTCTTCTTTTCTGAAGTCCAGGGTCCATATTCTGCTGCTCTCCTTTCTTCCTTTTGTCAGGATCCTGAACTTGACCATCCCATGGTCACTGCTGGCCGGGTTGCCACCCAGTTCTACTTCCCCTACCAATTCTTCCCTGCTTGTGAGCAGCAGGTCAAGAGGAGAACGGCCCCTGGTTGGTTCCTCCAGTTGTTCCACCAGGAAGTTGTCCACAACACTCCCCAGAAACTTCCTAGATTGTCTGTGCACTGCTGTATTGCTCTCCCAGAAGATGTCAGGGTGATTGAAGTCCCCCATTAGAACCAGGGCCTGTGATCTGGAAACTTCAGTTAATTGTCCAGAGAAAGCCTTGTCTACCTCATCCTCCTGGTCCAATGGTCTATAGCAGACCCCCATCATGACATCGCCCTTGTTGCTCTAACATCTAAACTTAACCCAAAGACTCTCAACAGCCTTGTCTCCAGTTTCATACCGGAGCTCTGAGCAGTCATACTGCTCTCTTACATACAGTGCAACTCCTCCACTTTTCCTCCCCGCCTGTCCTTCCTGAACAGTTTATATCCATCCATGACAGTGCTCCAGTTGTGAGAGCTAACCCATCAATTCTCTGTTATTCCACTCATATCATAGTTCCTCGACTGTGCCAGGACTTCCAATTCTTCCTGCTTGTTTCCCAGGCTTCTTGCGTTCATGTACATGCACCTAAGATAACTAGCTAATTGCTCTGCTTTCTCAGGACAGTGCATCTCATGCCTTCTGGTCGATGGGGTCTCCTTCTGATCCCTTCCCTCAGATGGCTCTTCCAAATCCTTCTCTGCAGATTGAGGATTTCATTTTAAAACAGTTTTAAAGTGACCTATAAAATACTTTTTTTTTAGTGCTTAGAGGCCTCACCTGAGATCCCATTATGCTAGGCCCCTTACAAACACCTCAGGGACCATCTCTACTCCAGGAGCTTAGAATCTGAATAGAGAAGGAGTGGGAAGGGAAACAGACAGCTGAAGTGACTCACTAAGGTCACAAGCAGGTCATTAGCAGAGCCGAGAACAGAAGACTGGTTTCATGAGTCCCACCACAATGTCCTCCCCATTAGACCATCCTATTGCTATTAGCTAATTGAAAACTCCATAAACATACCCTAATAACCCTTCGTATGTTTAAAAACTGGCCCAGTGCTCAAACATCTCAAAGATGAAAAGACTTTTTAAAAAGTTTTTTCTTTGAAGCTACTTGTAATTAGATTTTAAATTTTTTAAATCTGTCAGTTTCCCTTGGATTCAGAATGTTTTACAGAAACAAGTTGCGTGATATAGACTATTCTCCTGTAAAATATTTAATTTAATTAGATGTAGACATCTAGATCTCTCTCATATCCCAGGTAACGCTTTGCATATTTGTGTTGGGAATTGTGTATGCTAGGTATATTGTGGCATGTGTGGTGGGAACATGTATGTGTGTGGAACTAGGGAGCACTGGAGAAGTATTACAAAGTGGAAAGCATGGTTTGCTTCCCCACCCATGAGCTATTCAAAAGAAACATATATAGAAGCTGAAGTCCCACTCACATTCAGAGGCTGTTCACACAACCCATGCCCAGCGAGACACAGGGGACTTTAAAGAAGGCTTTGCCACCTTTAATCACTGTGAAGTTAACACTGATATTCTCTTATTTTTATAGTCCTCCGTGCTAAATTTGCATAAGGATAAATGACTCTTCACTGATCAGTAGCGATATTAGAGAGCATGTTCATCTCCAACCCAGTAGTATCCAAAGACACCCCACTGCCCCATCTAGGAAGCCTCTGTCAGAAAATGGCTCTAACACTTTTCCTTTCCTGTATTATTTGGATTGCCTCAAGCATGGAAATTATAGTCCAAAGATTCAGGTTCCAAGTCACTCTAGGCCAAATCCAGCCCTATTGCAAGCAGGTATAACTGCACTGACAATAATGGCATTGCACATCAGAGACCAGACTCGGGCCTATTGCAACGTGTGGCATGATCCAGTCTAACACTTCCTGCATAGATCCCCAGGCTGATTTCCAGAGGTGTAAGGTTCCAAGCTCATTTATTGTGGCAGGCTGTGATGTACTGTACGTGGTGGATGAATTCCTGTCTGGATATAATTCTGCTGCCTGCCGAGGCTTCCACTCACACTGCTTCTCATGAACCACTGGAAGAGTGCTTTCTCTACTCCCAATGCCAGATACTGTCTCTCAACCCAGCTCTGTGCCTAAGGGAAAACATCCTGAGCAAAGAAGGATCAAGGAAAAGATTACTTTGATTAGATCAAAGCCTTACCTGGTGCATTCAGCCATGCACTTGGCCTCTTTAATGAGTAAGAACAGAAATTAGATACAAGACAGATTAAAGAGAAGCCCATAGGAATCAAGTTGAAACTGCTGCAACAAACACAGCTAATTACTCTGTCTCCTACAGCAGCCCCCGGGATAATCACCTCAGCATTTTTTAATACTCTAGGAGTTTGTCAAGTTCTCTGGAAGACATGGAGTGGGAGATCCCAGGAGGATGAAGCTTCAAGTGACTGGGAAGCATTAAACCCTCCCATCTACACTCAGCTAGGGGCTGGGAGAACAGCAGCTCAGATTTTCTCCTCCTGTGATCTCAATGTCTAACTCCTCCAAAGAGCCTGTGAAAGATCTTCAGCCAGAGAAAGGGCATCATTTCTGGTTGGGGAAGAGGGGTGGGGAGGAAGAGAGATAAAAGAGCACGAAAGAACCCGAACACATTGTTTTGCAGTTCACCAAAACTGGTGGTTCATTATTTACAAAAAAAAATATCTTCAGCACCCATCATCACCTTGTCATTTGGTTGCTGTGCAACATTAGGAATAAGTCAGGTACCAAACGCATAATTCACAAGTGTGGCCAGAGAGCCACTACGCTATGCTAGGCACCTCCTGCAACTGTGCATCAGTCAACTTCCCTCCATCACTGCTAGTGTTGATGGTCAGCAAAATATTTGCCTTAGAGTGCATTCACTAAGGGTACGTCTACACTACGGGATTATTCCGATTTTACATAAACCGGTTTAGTAAAACAGATTGTATAAAGTCGAGTGCACGCGGCCACAGTAAGCACATTAATTCGGTGGTGTGCGTCCATGGTCCGAGGCTAGCGTTGATTTCTGGAGCTTGCACTGTGGGTAGCTATTCCGTAGCTATCCCATAGTTCCCGCAGTCCCCCCCCCATGGAATTCTGGGTTGAGATCCCAGTGCCTGATGGGGCAAAAATCATTGTAGCGGGTGGTTCTGGGTAAATGTCGTCAGTCATTCCTTCTTCCGGGAAAGCAACGGCAGACAATCATTTCGCGCCCTTTTTCACTGGATTGCCCTGGCAGACGCCATAGCATGGCAACCATGAAGCCTGTTTTGCCTTTTGTCACTGTCACCGTATGTGTACTAGATGCCGCTGACAGAGGCGATACAGCAGCGCTACACAGCAGCATTTATTTGCTTTTGCATGATAGCAGAGACTCTATTGTTCTGTACCTTCTGCTGCCATTGTAAATTGGCAATGAGATGACGGTTATCTGTCGTTTTGTACTCTCTGCTGCTGTCATGGGTGCCCCTGGCTGAGGTCGGCCGGGGGCGCAAAGACAAAAATGGGAATGACTCCCCGAGTCAATCCCTCCTTTATGGTATCTAAAAATAGAATCAGTCCTGCCTAGAATATGGGGCTAGTGTACTAGAGAACCAGTGTATCAGAGAACCAGAGAGAACAGCTGCTCCGTGTCAGACCCCGCAGAAATGATTAGCTGCATGCCATTCACGGGGGGTGCCCCTGCAACAACCCCACCCATTGCTTCCCTCCTTCCCCAACCTTCCTGGGCTAGCGTGGCAGTGTCCCCCATTTGTGTCATGAAGTAATAAAGAATGCAGGAATAAGAAACAGTGACTTGTTAGTGAGTTAAAATGAGGGGAAGGCAGCCTCCAGCTGCTATGAGAGTACAGGCAGGACATTAAGCAGTGTGGGGGAGAGGAGCCCAGCATCCCGCTGCTATGATAGTCCAGGCAGTACAGAAGCTTTTTTTTACACATGAAAGGGAGGGGGCTGATGAAACTCAGCCCCCAATTGCTATGATGAGGACGGTTATCTGTACGATGATGGCCATTCTGTACCATCTACTGGGAATGACCGGGAATCATTCCTATTTTTACCCAAGCACCCCCAGCCAGCCTCACCTGAGGCCAGCCAGGAGCACTCACGGGCTGATGACGAGAACGGATACCAGTCCTACTGTACTGTACGTCTGCCACGGGGGAGAGGGGAGAGGATGCTGCTGTTTAGCTCTCCAGCACCCCGTCTACCAGCAGCATGCAGTAGACATAGGGTGACATTGAAAAAAGGCGAGAAACAATTTTTTCCCCTTTTTTTGGGGGGGGGGGTGAAGGGTGTAAATTGACAACATACACCCTGAAACACCCGGGAAAATGTTTTTGACCCTTCAGGCACTTGGAGCCCAGCCAAGAATGCAAATGCTTTTCAGAGACTGCGGGGACTGTGGGATAGCTGGAGTCCTCAGTACCCCCTCCCTCCCTCCCTCCATGAGCGTCCATTTGATTCTTTGGCTTTCCGTTACGCTTGTCACGCAGCACTGTGCTGAGTCCCTGCTGTGGCCTCTGGAGATTTTTTCAAGTGCTTTGTCATTTCGTCTTCTGTAACGGAGCTGTGATAGAACAGATTTGCCTCCCCATACAGCGATCAGATCCAGTATCTCCCATACGGTCCATGCTGGAGCTCTTTTTGGATTTGGGACTGCATCGCCACCTGTGCTGATCAGAGCTCCACGCTGGGCAAACAGGAAATGAAATTCAAAAGTTCGCGGGGCTTTTCCTGTCTACCTGGCCAGTGCATCCGAGTTCAGATTGCTTTCCAGAGTGGTCACAATGGTGCACTGTGGGATACCGCCCGGAGGCCAATACTATCGATTTGCGGCCACACTAATCCGATATGGTAATAACGATTTCAGCGCTACTCCTCTCGTCAGGGAGGAGTACAGAAACCAGTTTAAAGAGCCCTTTATATCGATATAAACGGCCTCGTTGTGTGGACGGGTGCAGCGTTAAATCGGTTTAACGCTGCAAAAATCGGTTTAAACGCGTAGTGTAGACCAGGCCTAAGACCTGGTCTACAACCAAAACTTAGGGTATGTCTACACTTGCAGAGTTTTTGTGCTGTAAATAGGGAACCGGCGAAAGTAAAGTGCTGGTTTGTGCACTCCCTTAATTCCTCAGGCATCAGAGAGCGTTTACATTAGCAGCATTTCCATCGCCAATGAAAGCAGCG
The DNA here is from genome assembly GCF_016161935.1 of Mauremys reevesii. NCBI lineage: Eukaryota > Metazoa > Chordata > Testudines > Geoemydidae > Mauremys > Mauremys reevesii. The sequence goes on from NC_052627.1 coordinate 7,005,625, forward strand.
CTCTAGGCCAGCTATCCCACAGTGCAGCGCTCTCCAGGTTGACGATGGGTCTTGTGGGAAGGGTGGGGGAGGGGATGATCCCAGGGTGTCCTGGGTCCCTGGGTCCCTCCTCTCCCCAAACACTGACAAGCTCCAGTAGCTCAGGATTGCTCCAAGCAGGGGATCATTTGCTCAGTGGAGCTGCAATTGTCCCCTGGCCAGATAAGTGAGTACTTGCCAAGAAAACGGGAAGGGGAGTTTCAAAGTTCCGGGGCTTTACAGGGGGAGGGGCGGACGTCTGTTTACCTGGTGTCAAAGCAACAGAGCTGCTGGCCAGAGTGGTCACCAAGGCACTGTGGGATATCCTCCGGAGGCTAAAAGCTGTGTAAACAGGAAGAACGTGTCTTCACTTGCACATCACCAGTAAGAGCTATACGCCTTTCATGAAGGTGATTTTCCTTTTGCAGTGAAACTTCTGAGTTTCACCACAAAAAGTCATTGGCAGGTGTAGACGCTCCCACGGTTTTTGCACAAAAAAGGGGCTTTTTCTGCTTTAAATGGCAAGTGGAGACATGCCCTTAGGTCAACCTAACTTCATTGCTCAGTGGTGTGACAAATGCAAACCCTGAGAGCCCTAGTATAGCTGACTTAAGCACCAATATAGACCCCACTAGGCTAACGAAGAATTCTTCTGTTGACCTGGCTATCACCTCTCAATGGGGAGATTAGCTACAACAATGGAAAAACCTTCTGTTTCTGTTGGAAGTGTCTACACTATGGCACTACAGCAGCGCAGTTGAAGCACAGTAGCTGTCCCGCTGTACCGTCCATCACATAGATGAGCCCTAAATTGCAGACATTAGTTGAACAGATATTGAAAACATGGGACGCTCTGGCTAAAGCTGTTTAAAGCCCCATATGCCTGTTTCTGAGCTTCCTTCTAAGGTATGATCAGCACATTCAGAACAGCAAAGTAACATCTATCCCTTCCTCAGACATAAGCACTTTCAAATTTGACATTGAATACAGCCAAGCTGGCGTAACACAATGCAGTGAATCATGCCTGCTCTTCAGATAATATTTTCCATTTATTATCCCTCCAGTTAGGTTTCAAAATAGAACTAGAACTGGCTGAGGGTGTCAATGAAATCAGTGGATACGCACCAGTATAGAAATGGAGTAATACAGGTCCTGTGAGATAAAAGCAGCTCTTGGACCACACACCAATACCAAAAAGGCAAATAGGGAGATGAAACAACTCTTATTGCTTCTGTGAAAGTAGAATGAATTATATTGTAAAAATAGAAAGGATTAAAGAAATGCTGTCTGTACCTTTAAGCAAAATTGCTGGAATGCTGCAATCCAGGTGTCAGGAATACAGACATTAACATAGAACAATTGCACCATTTAAGGGCAATTGGTGAAGCATTAGCCTTAGATCAATAAGAGTTAGTAAGGAAGTAGGAGATGAATGCTGTGCCCCAGGTGAATTTTACTGTTTTGCTCTCTTTGTCCCTTTGTTTAATTCCCGCTCTTTTATCTGTATAAATAAGACCGTTTGGGTCTTGCATGGCCACTCACATTATCTGGGTGTTATTGGCAGAGCGCTGTGCTAATAAAACAGAGTGGTCTGACAAATTGTGAGTCCTGATTCTAACTTTGACACTTCTAACCATGGCAATCAGAAGAACTCCAGCCAGGTGACCAAGCTTCTAAGCAAGGCTGGCATTGCGGTTCAGATCTTGTGACAGTACTCAGGAGTTTGGCTTCAACCTCTCATTCTACCACAGACTTCATCCATGATGTCATGGACGTCACTTAGTGCCTGTTTCCCATCCCTAAAACAGGGATGTTAATGCAGAATTTGTCTTTTCTCGTTGGGTTGTAAGCCCTTTGGGACAGAGACTGTCTTCCATTAAGTCTATTGAGTGCCAAGCACAATGAGGCCTTGACATCAGTTAGGCCAGTGGCTCTCAACCTTTCCAGACTACTGTACCCCTTTCAAGAGTCTGATTTGTCCTGCCTACCCCCCAAGTTTCCCCTCACTTCAAAAGAACTTGCTTACAAAATCAGACATAAAAATACAAAAGTGTCACAGCACACTAGTACTGACACATTGCCGACTTTCTCATTTTTACCATATACTTAGAAAATAAATCAACTGGAATATAAATATTGTACAGTACTTACATTTCAGTGCATAGTATATAGGGCAGTACAAACAAGTCACTGTATAACATTTTAGTGTTTACCGACTTTGCTAGTGGTGCTTTTTATGTAGCCTGTTGTAAAACTAGGCAAATATCTAGATGAGTTGATGGACCCCCTGGACGACCTCTGTGTACCTCTGGTTGAGAGCCACTGAGTTAGGCTCTACGGTAATGCAAACTAGTAATACATTTGATGTTTTAGCGTGTACCCATGATACCAATTGGTCAGATTCTTTTAAATGAATTGTGGATGTAAGTCTTCACATACAAATAGTATGAGGTCAGATTTATATAAAAATGTCTTTTCAACTGATAAAATTATATAACTGCTAATTTTGTGCTCTTAAATAGAGTCATTAAATAAAGAAATAAAAAGACTTTCAAAGGAAGAAGTGGAATTTATTGGTGCAATATCCCTTACTGGTGCCAAATAAAAATAGATATTCCCAAGTCTGGATCAGATTGGCATTCACTCCACAAGTGGAATGAGAAGAATATGAAGTGTTCCTTTAAAGTTAGAACAAGTTTTGATAACCTGCCAGCTGCAAGACTATTCATTTAACTCAGCTTCTGGAAAATCCTGAAGGCCCATTCCATCACTGACTCCCAAAGGTTAGACCAAGCTTGAACTGTGAGCAATGAACCTTTGCAGTGAAGCTATACTGAACTATAATTTGTCATTTCTCAGACAAATGTGCCTATTACAAGAAATGGATTGGCCCTTAATTGTCTCACTTCAGCTGAGACAGAGCGGCCATTCTGTCATTCCGAATCATCGTTCAACAAAGGCATGTTTTACAACCTCCCCAAATGTACTTTTACTTGACTTGATAAAGTTAGTGGCTTCAGTTGTCCCTGTGGAAAATAAAAAATAAAAAGCCTCCATTACTCTAGGCAGATTCACGTGTCATTTTCTTTACTGTTGGACAAAACACATACCTTTAGGAATTATAACAGTTGAATCATCATTTAAATGGAAGTGTATTACACAGAATATCTCTGGAGGCTTCCGTCATTATTTCCTACCATAAAAGTGTGTGAGTTGATGGTTATCACGTTGCCTAATATACATTGTACTATACTAAAATTACACTCACATGGTATTTGAAAGCTAGGGGATCAGGAATGCGCAGGCACTTGTAGAATTATCAGTATACAAATTGCATGAGAAACTGATTTCAGATCTATTCTAGCTGGCAAAAGATGACTGCATTATGGTTAGAATAGGGTGACCTTTTCCAGAGAAGATGTTTGACAAAACAAAACAAAAAAACAAAACAGATTTTGTGGCACTGGAATGTTCTGTGTCAGTTTTATCAAATAGCTTATATATGGAAAAACTAACAAAATCCAAAAAAGTCAAAATGTTTGATTTCAAAAACTGTTTTGGGTTTTGTTTTTTTTGTTCAAAATGGCTTTTTGGTTAGAAATATCCTTTAATTTTTTTAAAAAACAGTGTTAAAATTGATCAAAATCTAAATGAAACATGTCAAACAAAATGTTTCATTCAACTTGAAATATGGGGCTTTTGATTTTTCAATTTGAAGAAAATTCTTCCCCATTGTCCTTAAACATTTATTCCTCAGAATTGCCAGCAAATCAAATAATCCATTATTCACAGAGTTCAAGTGATGGCCACACTCTCTTCCTGCAGCAAATACTGAAACAGCACCTTTTAAAATATTTCAGCATTTTCCCTTTTCCTAGCCATCTCCCACTCAGCCTTATGCTTTCTTGGTTGATTTTTTTTTTCAAATTCAAAATGAGAGAGTCAGGAAAGTTTGGGTGATATTGTTGTGGATTCTGCCCTTCCATTGCTTTTCAGCCAGCTATGGAGCTGATTGAACTCAAAGTTTCAAAAGTCTGTTTTTTTCCCCCCAAATAATTTCACATTTTTGAATTTTGAAAAACGGAGAAAAATGGGGTGAAATTTCCTCATTTTTTCTTACAAGATCTACTTTCCGCCTTCCAAAATACCATTCAAACCCATCTGTTCAAGTTTCCAAGGATGACCTAGAATGTCAGACAGTCAGGATCACCTGCCTGTAGTGTCAACTAGTGTTTCATTTATCTTTCTGAAGGAGGTTGTAAATACCTCAGAGTGGGGACTATGTTTCTCATGTGTTTATAATCAGAAGGGAACACAAGTGGGAATCTTAAACACTGAATAGTCATAATAATGGACCCAATCCTGCTCTTGAAGACAATGTGAGTACAGCATCAGGTCTGGGTACTTGTCCCTTGTAAATTTTCACTTTACGCCTATTCCAAAAAAGTGTGGCTAGTACTTTAAAGAGCATTCACCTTAAGCTCTGGGGAGAGGCAAAGTGTGGAAACTTCCATCTAAAAAATAAATGGACCTTGGGAAAGTTTTGAGCAGCAAAAAAATAAAATAAATAAGGGATTAAGGTCCCCAAAGCAGTCAAGCAGTTAAGCACATACTTAACTTTAAGCATATGCTTAAATACATCCTTAGTCTCCTCCAGTGCTGTGCAGAATAAGTCCCAGCAGCTTTAACAGAGTACACATTTATTGATTTGGGGGCATAAGTACTGTGAGGTAACTGGGGAAAGTGCTCATTTTAGTGACATTACCTGCATACTTAGAAGTAATGGGAAGGAAATTCCACCACTCAGTGAAGACTTGACTGTGTTGATTAGAAAGTATGCAGTGTTGTTGTAGCTGTGTTGGTCCCAGGATATTAAGGAGACAAGATGGGTGAAGTAATTTTTAGTGGACTGATTTCTGTTGGAGAGAGAGACAAGTTTTCAAACTTACACAGAGCTCTCCTTCAGGTCTTGAAGAGCTGTGTGTAAACTCAAAAGCTTTTGTCTCTCTCTCCCCAACAGAAGTTGGCCCAATAAAAGATTACCTCACCCACCTTGTCTTTTAATTAAAAAAGATACATTAACCTTGAATATCTTTTAGAGTTTAACTGATAAAGAAATTCCTCCAGCACTCAAAACACACATGTAAGCAGTTGCAATCATTACTTTAGCATCCCCTATCCTCTGAGCTTCTCTTTGCAAGGGTTCTCACCTTAGCAGCCCTGAAAGCCATCAGCTTTTGTGCTCAATTCAGCCTTCTGACCAAGAAGAGTCTGGTCCCATTCCCTTTCAGGTTACAAGAGTTCAAACTAACATCCAAAGTGAGTCCAGAAGTCAGCTCCTCCTCTTGGATCTGGCCTCCTTCCCATTTCTGAGCTACTCCAGAGTCTTCTTCCCAGCTTCTATATAGGGCACTGACCCCTCAGATGGAGTCTTCTGAGCTGTTTGCTCTCCTGCAGCCTCTGACTCAAACTAGACCCCTTAACAAAACACTGGTTCCTCCCCACAGACCAAGCTCTCTCTGAGCCTTTTATCAGACCCAGGTTTCCATTAGGTTATCACCTGACCCCTCTTAGTCCTACTCCCTCTGGCTGAGAAGGAACTAATAAGTTATAGCACAAGTGTAACAGATGTGATTAATTGGCTCACGATAGTGTTCCACTCCACCACAATAAGGAATATCATTTAAATACAGTGACCGGAGATTACGGGCAAAGAGGAAACCATCTGTCTCCCTAGTGAGAAAGTGTAAGAGTTAACTGCTAAGGCCCCAGTCCTGCAAGCCGATCTATGTAAGCCAAGCTTTGCTTCTGCACGAGCTTCATTGATGGATCAATGTGGATCTTTAAGGACACGGGGTTGGCCTCAGTGAGCCCCATTTAATGTAAGAGCCAGCTGTGTTCCCATGGAAACCCCTGGGAGTTTTGCCAGGAACTTCGATAAAAGAATGAGTCAGAGGTTCAGATGCCAAGGGCAGAAGAGAAAATTGTGATCATCAAGTCTGACGTCCTATGTGACACAGGCCAGAGAGCGTTGCTGAAAACTTGGGACCTCCTAGCTTCTTTCCCTAAGCTCAGCCCCCTAAACCAGGCTGCCATCACAGCCCTTCATATTATAAAAATCTCTGAGTCAGGCACTTTGTATTTATTTCACTCTCTGTAAAGAGCCAGGCCAAGTTGTGAGATTACAGAAATGTATATTATTGTCAGTAATACAGAATTCAGGGGACATTTCCATTAACCTGGGGTTTAAAGCTGGTTTATTTGTGGGGAGGAAGGAGCAGGATTGTACTGTGTATATACACACACGCACACACACACACTTTTGGGGAGGTTCAGTTTTTCACTGAAAAATGTTCTTGGGATTTTTTTAAACTATTTTTTTTAAAAATTCCACTCCAAGAATAGTTACGGTGTTTCATCTAACTCTGTGTGGGTGTTAGGTTATTGGCTCTTATTGACAGTCCTGCTCAATAGCCAGTAGTGGTATCTGCAGCCAAGGAGAGGGAGGATGGGCTAGTGGTTAGGAGACTAGGCTAGGAGCTGGGTTGGAATCCCTGTTCTCCCACAGACTTCCAGTGGGATCTTGGGCAAGCCACTTCATCTCTCTGTGCCTCAGTTTCCCATATGTAACAGGGGGATGGTAGCTCTTTCCTGTCTCACAGGGGTTTTGTGAGACTAAATCCATTAAAAGATAGTGAGGTGTGCCAATTCTATGGTAATAGAGGCTAAGTACCCAGGTAAAGAGCTTCTGTTGAGATTACTGGCAGTGCCTAGCATCCCTAGTCCTAGATAGAGTACATTGTGCTAAGTGTTGTAAAAACAGAACAAAAAGGCTATCCTTGCCTATCTAAGTATGGCAAGATAATTCTGGGGCTTGAAGATTAAGACCAGCAAGTGTCACTCCCCAAAGGTGCAACAAAGAAGTCAATTTTAAGTACAGAAGAATGAGTTGGGTTAATTCTTTTCTGTGTGGGAATGAAGGGAGATGCTTTGGTAGCAAATCTGACCGGGGCTTCCTTGTCATCCTCAGTGACAAGTGGCTCGAGTGGTGCAAGTGACTGACTATTGCACTGCAGCACCAGGCACACGAGATGGGCTGCTCATGCTTTTGCCCACCCAGAGCGGAAGGTGAGGAATTGCAAAGTGGCAGGACTGTAGTGACAGTCTGAATGGAGACTGGCTTTTAGTTCCATAAGGAGAAAAAGTTGTGGTGGGAGTTAATCCAGCAGCTGCCAGAGCATCCCTGTATTCCGCTCGAGAAGAAAGAAAGAAAAAAAAATTAATTCTAAGCTACCTGAGTGCCAGGACATTAAACTGGGGTATAACTAATGCTATCGTTAGAGTATTTTTAGCACATACGAAGACAAAAGTGTTTTATAAAATGTCAGTCTCTCTCCCCAACAACTATATATACCACTGTGGAAGAGCATACTTCCATAATGGCATAGACGTGTGTGACAGAAAATAAATCAGCTGGGATACTACCAAAAGAGACCACATCTCATTAGTGCTTGGGGGACTTGATCACAATTAATGCATTTCAAGACTGTTTGATTATTCTCCTCTACGTACATCAAAAAAAGCAAGCACACAAGTACCTGGAAAGAAACCTCATCTGGAAAGCCACAATCTTGTCAATTTGTTTGAGGAATCAAAAGGACATGTCCTTGATTCTCTGTACTCAGAAAGACTGTGCACGCTGTCCTTGTCAAGTGAGCTGATATTTTTAACAATAAACCCCACAATGATATCAGATCACCCCATGAAGCGTGCTATGATGTTAACTGGTGGAATGCAATTTTCATAGCTCAGTGCAAAAGCGAATTAGGTTCTGCTATGCAGTTTTCCCTGCCAAAAAACCATTTCCTTACAGCTGATTTTCCAGGGGATAACCCAGCTATGACTGTGCACAGCTGCTGAAGTAGGTCAGTGTAAGAAGATAATTAAATATTTCTGAATGTGGCAACGCATAACGCGAGGAGAGAAGGAAGCCACATACAGCATAATGGAGCAGCAGAAGACAACGTGTGCTGTAGCAGATAAGACAGCAGAAGACACTTTGTGGTTGTCTATGACTCACAGATGGGCTGCGATATTATAACACAGCTGGAGCATTACTGAGAAATCACTGAAGTACAGAAGACACGGGGCCTGATTTTCAAGAGCACTCAGCCACCAGTTGGGTACTTTAATGAAGTGGTCAGATCAAAAGTGTTCATCACACAACAGTTCCTTCTGAGAACAGATATCCTGATATCTTGCATAATTTTCCTCCACCGAGTGAAACTAAATGCATTAGTAAGTTTACGAATTAAAATATGAGTTAACGCCTCAGAACAATACTTAGGGCTGCTGGGATTTTTTTTTTTTTAGCAGGGGAGAGGAAGTTATTAATTTAATTGTACAGGGTTTATTTTTTTAGCAATTTGAATTTTATGTAGATGTCTAAAAATTGTTTTTTTTCAGGGCTCTTTGAATATACTGTAATGTATATTATACACACACATTACTCACTACAGTATATACTGCTGTGAAGCAATCTTTGTAACATTCCTTAGTGACTTTAACGTAGTACTGTTTGGAATAATACTATGTTAAAGCATCTGAGGGAACCTTTTGTGTGCCCCAGAAGGGTCTACGTGGACCAGTTAATGTGCAACACATTAGCATGTTTTAGAAGTCACACCTTTAATTTGCATTGCTGCTCTATGTAGACAAGCTCTTAGATACAAGAAACCATTTCTGGTGTTTGCATTTGGGACGTTGCACTCCATATGTTTTATGGAAATATGCTTATGAGTGTGAATATGATGTAACTGGAATATGCTTTATGCAAAAGGTCTCTTGTAAGGTGTCATTACAAAGGTTATAAACTACTGAATATATTCCTCCTATTTGTATGAATGTATCATTCTTGTATCTGAAACTAGGAATATGAAGTCTAACTCTGAGGCCCTATTGTAATTATGCAAAGTGTGGACCATTAATGGTGGGTTAGTGTCTTGATGGCTCCCATTGACTAGGTTAGTTTACCTGCAAGCCTTCTTGTGTACCTGTGGGCCAGCCCATGGGTAATATAGAATGAGGTCTTACAGTGACACATGACTATGTCACATGATACTGGAATCCACCTTAAATCTGGTACTTTTCCATTTAGAAGGAGAGGTGGGGATCCAGAGAGACAAAAGATTCCCACCTTGTGCCAAAGCTATAAAAGGGGGTGCAGCAGGACAAAGAGGGTCCCAGCTAAGATGTCTGCTGGAACTAACAAGGACTGTACCAGGGGAAAGGATGGGGCCCAGACTAGGAAGGAGTCTAGTCTGTGAAAGAAGCTTATTGGAACATCTCTGAGGGTGGGATATTACCTGTAATCAGTTTCTTAATGTATTAGGCTTACATTTGCGTGTTTTGTTATATTTTTCTTGGTGACTTACTTTGTTCTCTCTGTTATTACTTAAAACCACTTAAATACATAATAAAATCATTTTTGTTTATTAATAAACCCAGAGTAAGTGAATAATACCTGGGGAAGTAAACAGCTGTGTGCATCTCTCTATCAGTATTATAGAGGGTGAACAATTTATATGGCGTAAAACATATTTATTTGTGGTTTGGATCCCATTGGGAGCTGGGTGTCTGGGGGCTGGAGGCAGTTAACCTGCTAAGCTGTTTTCACTTAAAGTTTGCAGCTTTGGGGCACGTGGTCCAGACCCTGAGTCTGTGTTGCAGCAGGCTAGCATGTCTGGCTCAAGAAGGCAGGGTTCTGGAGTCCCAGGCTGGCAGGGAAAATGGGCTCAGAGGTCATTTCAGTACACCAGGTGATAGTCCCCCAGGGGATCTCTGTGACCAAACCCATCACAACATTTTTTTTTGCATTGGGATATTTTATTGGCCTTTATCAGTTAAAACTGAAAATCTATAATCTACTATTGTTCATCTTTGTGCCATCCTCATATTAATGGCAGCAGAAGACTTGCTGATGACATAGTGACCTAATTTTGTCTCTCTCACCCACAGAGCATAATTAAAATGTAGGTTATCCCTCTCTCCTGAATGAGTCTGACACCTTTCACAGGTAATAGGAATTGAGCACGGGGACAGGAAGGGATGCAATCCTTGCTCCTTCAATTCATCCTGCTTTAATGAGATGTCAAACTATTTTTGAGGCTCAAAATACTCCTCTCCATTCAGTAATCTTAAATCTATTGAGTTTAAGGAGACTTGAAAATACTAGGTTTGTTTCTAGATTTCCTGTCCATTCCAGTTGTTCCTAGGAGTGTGGATCCACATTGTAGAGGTGTGAGAAATCTTTTTTTTTTTAAATGCAGGATATAAATATTAATGTGCCATATGTTCAGTGAAAAATAATAAAGCATACAACTTTGACCTTTTCAGTTGCCTGCACTTTAATTCACTGGCTGTTTTTATTCTTCTCCATTTATGGCCAATCACTATAACCGGCCAGAAAGCAGTAGAATGGACAGCTAGTCAAGATGCAGAATATTTTAAAGTGTAGGTTTATCAGTGTTAAAGGTTTGTGATCTTCCGTGGACTACAGTGGACATTAAAAGATAGATAGCACTTTGTTACTTTGAGCAAAGATTATAACTAAACACAAACTGGTATGAGATCAGTCCATTTTAAGCGAATAACAGCCAGAACCTGGTCTTTGCTATTCTGATGTAAATCTGGACTAATTTCTTCAGAGGAAGTGGATGTGCATAGCAAAAATACCAGGTTGGATGAAGTTTCCTGAAGCAGCAGATGTGAGACCTTTGAAAGGGTGCAGCATGCACTCCCCAGCTCAACACTACTGAGCAATGTGGAAAGGGGTATGTCACAGCAGCATCTTCTCCTTATCCCTACATACATCCTCTGAGATCATTAGCACCAACCTTGGAGGAGCCCGTACACTCAAGGAAGAGAAGGCCCGTGGCTGTGCCTGACTCATGGCCATGGTTGAAGGCTTCTTCTGGCCTCTCCCATCCTTGCACACCTGTCGAATGCCAGTCACTATCTACTTCTTATCTAGAGATAGGGAAACTAGTCTGGTGAACAGATACACCTTTCCAATAAATAAGAAGCTTGACAACTTTACCAAGATCTTGAGCATACCCCGACCTGGGTCAGATGCAAGGACAACATATTAATGGTGAGAATTAAATTAGGATAACAAGAGAGTCAATGAAAATGCTAGGTCTTGTATGCACATGTTGGAATTCAGCAATAAGAATGAGTGATGGTCAGAGCTAGAATAATAGCACAGGCTTGACCCAGGAGTAATATAGGCATAAGAGAACTCTACTCGAATCTGAAGCCTCTTTACTGAGTAAAAAACAAACAAACAACCCACTTGTCACCAATGGTACCCAGATAGGCAGCAGTTTCTGGATACTGAGAAGTGTCCAACAATGCAATAAGTAAATTATTTATTATTATTTGTATTATTGTAGCACATAACAGCCCCAGTCATGCACCAGAATCCCATTGTGTGCAAGCTAATAATTCAACTGGGGAGATTTTTGACTCCCATTTTCTCTAAATTCATTACAGATGCAGGAGACTCTAGGAGTACTTTATTCACTTTCCCATTTTCCTTGCTCATTTAATTGATTTTTTTGCCTGAAAATGCAGAGCTCCTATGTTTAATATTGCTAGATTTCACATTTTTTTCTGACTAAGTCAGTAACAAAACCCTTAGCCCATGTCCATTGTTTTTCATAAGCAGTGTTTCAATCCTCTCTCAGCTGCTCTTCTTGATTCTTCTATTTGTTTTTCTTGCAAACTATTTCATATTCTGCTGCTCATTTCATAGATTAAGGCCAGAAGGGACATTATGTTCATCTAATCTGACCTCCTGCATAACACAGGCCTTATATTTCACCCAGAGAATCCATCATCAATCCAACAGCTTGCAGTTGAACAAGAGTTTGTTTTTCTGTTCTATTTTTTAAAGAAAGATCCAGCCTTGATTTTAAGACTCCAAGCAATGAGGAATTTACCACATCCCTAGGTAATCTCTTTCAGTGATTAAATACCCTCAGTGTTTAAAATTTGCATTTTATTTCCAATTTGTGCTTCACCAAGCTCAATTTACAGCCCTTTGAGATTGTATTGCCTTTGTCTGATAGATAAAGAGCCTGACAAGTATCAGGTATTTTCTCCCTGCATGGGTAAATTAAACCAAAAGTAAGTTACTACTTCCCAGGAGCAAGGAGGAAACTGTCTGTCAGGGTATGTCTATGTGAGGGTAAAAAAAACCCCCAAAAATACCCCACAGCTGGCCCAGGTCAGCTGACTAAGGCTCACAAGGTTTGTGCTAAGGTCTGTTTAATTGTAATTCAAATGTTTGGGCTTGGAGTGGAGCTGGGACTATCATAGGTTTATTCCCCACTTTGAACTTTAGCGTTCACAAGATGGGGACCTGCATGGACTCCTCTAAACTAAAATCCTAGTTTAGATCTGGTTCTCGCTGCCACCAGTCAGTTTTTAAGTGTCTGACACACTCCCTGTTCCCCCAAAACTTTCCCTGGGGAACACAGATTCAAACCTGAATCTCAACACAAAGGGAAACAACCCATTTCCCTCCTCTCCTCTCCTAGTGCTTAGGAGAGATACCTGATTCAAACTCCTTGAATCAACCAAAGAGGGATTCAGTTTTCCCCCTCCCCTTCCCCTGAAAATCCAAACAAGAGAAGAAATCAATCAAGTTCTAAAAAGAAAAGATTTTATTAAAGAAAGAAAAAAAAAGTACACTCTCTCTGTATTAGCAGGATGCAAAAATACAGGGTCTAACTTATAAAAACTGGAGAGACTTCCCCCTCCCTCCTCCTCAGAATAATCAGTAACAGCAACAGAAATAAAGAATTCTTCCAGCAAACACACAATTGCAAATATAGAAAGCAACTCAAAAGACTAATCCGCCTTTTTAACTAATACTCACTATACTGGATAGTAGGAAATACTCCAGGAGAACTTGGAGACATGTCTGGCCTCTCTTAGATCCAAAGAGAGCACACAGAGCAAACAAGGAACACAGACAAAGCCTTCCCTCCACAGAGATTTGAAATTATCCTGTCCCTTGATTGGTCCTCTGGTCAGGTGTTCCTCAGGTTACTGAGCTTGTTAACCCTTTACAGGTAAAAGAGACTTTAACCCTTAACTATCTGTTTATGACAGGGACCCTGTGAGGGTGGAGGGTCCCAGAGCTCAGGCTCCAGCCTGAGCCTGAATGTCTACACCAGTGTTTCTCAAACTGGGGTCGCCACTTGTGTAGGGAGAGCCCCTGGTGGGCCAGGCCAATTTGTTTACCTGCCCCATCCGGAGGTTCGTCCGATTGTGGCTCCCTAGGGGACCCCCTTGGAGTGGGACACCCTAGGAATGGTGGCTGGGTAGAAAGTCCCAGCTGGAAGCTCTGTTTTCTTTGTGTGAATGTGTTGCTTGTAGGGATGACAAATAGAGTCTGGCAGCAAGGGCTAAAAATGGATTTGCATGTGGCTGATAATTCCCTAGGATGGTGAGGGAGGCTCCCAGTTTACAATCAACATCACTGCTGGTTTATCATTTGCTATGTGGCAAGGGGGGCAGTTTTACCCATGCCCTGACTGTCTGTAGGTACACCCTGTAATATTTCATCCACTTTTTCACTTTCCCCAAGACTTGGAAGGATAGAATATAATCACATATAATGTTCTCTGTACTAATATAACTTTGCCCCTCCTCCCATTTTTCTGAAACAATGCCCCCACATCACTGAAAGCCCTAGTATAGTCAGTCAAAAAGTATCCAAACCGATTCACAAATATTGTCATGAAGAAAAGTGCTGAGTGGGATCTGTTCTGATTGGTGGGCTGCTGTTATTTGTTTATGAACATTCAGACAGCCATAAATGTTCTCAAACCCTGAAAAAGTGTACTGGATTTTAGTATCAAAGATAACTTGTCTGCAAATTTCTCCTAGAAGTGAGTTACTTGCTGTCTACTTTTTGCTATTTTCCTTTTTTACAAAATTTTTGCCATCCAATCAAGGAGCAGAGATGGTGTATGGGGCCAATGAAAGTGTTTGAGACCATAACAAGTTGACTTAGGTCAGTGTTTCTCAAACTGGGGTCGCTGCTTGTGTAGGGAAAGCCCCTGGTGGGCCGGGCTGGTTTCTTTACCTGTCACGTCTGCAGGTTCGGCCAATTGCGGCTCCCACTGGCCGCGGTTTGCTGCTCCGGGCCAATGGGAGCTGCGGGAAGCAGCACGGGCCGAGGGACATACTGGCTGACGCTTCCAGCTGCTCCATTGGCCTGGAGCGGTGAACCGCTGCCAGTAGGAGCCTCGATCGACCGGACCTGTGGATGGGGCAGGTAAACAAATCGGCCTGGCCCACCAGGGGCTTTCCCTACACAAGCGGCGACCCCAGTTTGAGAAACACTGACCTAGGTGACCAAACAAAGTACACAGCTATCATAAGTGGGTATCTCACAAATGATGCATAAACAGAACAATTTTTTTGTCTGAACTCTTAAGTGAACAATAATGAACAACAAATGCACCTAAGGAAAATTAGGCTTTGTTTACAAAGGGGCTAAAGTCTAGGCTGGTTGTAAATTATTTTAAAGTGGAAAACTTAGGGTTTTTTATGTTTGAAATTTTAAATGGAAAATTTCACCTTTTTGTTAAAAAGTAATACTTTGGCTTTTGCCAAACACCAACCAGAACATTTTCAGCTAAAAAAAATGAAAAATGATTAATTTTCACATTTTCCTGTGGAAAAACTGAAATATCAAATTCAGGTGACAAATGTTCACCTGAAATACTCTGCAGTCTTGAAAGCTTTGTGAACATTAGCATCAAAATAAAAACTGACATTCATTTAAATAAAAACCCAATTTCCTGTTAGAAAGATTTGATGGACTATTTTGCTCAACCTGAATTTACATATAATCCACATTCCGATGCTTTTACCCACACTGAATAGTATTTTACTTTGTGAGTAGGTCCACTGATTTCTCCAACTAGATCAGTGTTTCTCAAACTGGGGTTGCCGCTTGTGTAGGGAAAGCCCCTGGCGGGCCGGGCTGGTTTGTTTACCTGCCCCATCCGCAGGTCTGGCCGATCGCAGCTCCCACTGGCCGCGGTTCGCTGCTCCAGGCCAATGGGAGTTGCTGGAAGCAATGGCCAGTATGTCCCTCGGCCCGCACTGCTTCCAGCAGCTCCCATTGGCCTGGAGCAGCAAACCGCGGCCAGTGGGAGCTGGGATCGGGTGGACCTGCTGATGGGACAGGTAAACAAACCGGCCCAGCCCGCCAGGGGCTTTCCCTACACAAGCGGCGACCCCAGTTTGAGAAACACTGATCTAGTCTGACCTCCTGCACAACACAGGCCACACAATCTCACCCACCCACTCCTGTAATAAACCCCTAACCTATGTCTGCACTATTGAAGTCCTCAACTTGTGGTTTAAAGACTTCAAAGTGCAGAGAATCCTCCAGCAAGTGACCCGTGCCCCACGCTGCAGAGGAAGGCGAAACCCCCCCCAAAGCCTCTGCCAATCTGCCTTAGAGGAAAATTCCTTCCTGACTCCAAATATGGCGATCAGCTAAACCCTGAGCATGTGGGCAAGACTCACCAGACAGACACCCAGGAAAGAATTCTCTGTAGTAACTCAGATCCCACCTCATCTAACATCCCATTACAGGCCATTGGGCATATTTACTGCTAATAGTCAAAGATCAATTAATTGCCAAAATTAGGCTATCCCATCATACCATCCCCTCCATAAACTTATCAAGCTTAGTCTTGAAGCCAGATATATCTTTTGCCCCCACTGCTCCCCTTGGAAGGCTGTTCCAGAACTTCACTCCTCTGATGGTTAGAAATCTTTGTCTAATTTAAAGTCTAAACTTCTTGATGGCCAGTTTATATCCATTTGTTCTTGTGTCCACATTGGTACTGAGCTTAAATAATTCCTCTCCCTCCCTGGTATTTATCCATCTGATATATTTATAGAGAGCAAGCATATCTCCCCTCAGCCTTCTTTTGGTTAGGCTAAACAAGCCAAGCTCTTTGAGTCTCCTTTCATAAGACAGGTTTCCCATTCCTCGGATCATCCTAGTAGCCCTTCTCTGTACCTGTTCCAGTTTGAATTCATCCTTCTTAAACATGGGAAACCAGAACTGCATAGAGTATTCCAGATGAGGTCTCACCAGTGCCTTGTATAACGGTACTAACACCTCCTTATCTCTACTGCAAATACCTCATCTAATGCATCCCAAGACAACATTAGCTTTTTTTCACAATCATATCACATTGGCGGCTCATAGTCATCCTGTGATCAACCAATACTCCAAGGTCCTTCTCCTCCTCAGTTACTTCCGACTGATGAGTCCCCAATTTATAACAAAAAATCTTGTTACTAATCCCTAAATGCATGACCTTGCACTTTTCACTATTAAATTTCATCCTATTACCATTACTCCAGTTTACAAGGTCATCCAGATTTTCCTGTAGGATATCCTGGTCCTTCTCTGTATTGGCAATACCTCCCAGCTTTGTGTCATCCGCAAACTTTATTAGCACATTCCCACTTTTTGTGCCAAGGTCAGTATTAAAAACAAGATTGGTCCCAAACCCAATCTCTGAGGAACTCCACTAGTAACCTCCCTCCAGGCTGGCAGTTCACCTTTCAGTATGACCCGTTGTAGTCTCCCCTTTAACTGGTTTCTTAACCACCTTTCAATTTTCAAATTGATCCCCATCTTTTCCAATTTAGCTAATAATTCCCCACGTGGAACCATATCAAATGCCTTACTGAAATCAAGGTAAATTAGATCCAGTGTGCTTCCTTTGTCTAAAAAATCTGTTACCTTCTCAAAGAAGGAGAGCAGGTTGGTTTGGCACGACCTACCTTTTGTAAAACCATGTTGTATTTTGTCCCAGTTACCATTGATCTCAATTTCCTTAACTACTTACTTTTTCCTTCAATTTTTTTTCCAATACCTTGCATATTACAGATGTCAAACTAACAGGCCTGTAATTACCCAGATCACATTTTTTCCCTTTCTTAAAAATAGGAGCTAAGTTAGCAATTCTCTAGTCATACGGTACAACCCCTGACTTTACAGATTCATTAAAAATTCTTGCTTATGGGCTTGCAATTTCATGTGCCAGTTCCTTTAATATTCTTGGATGAAGATTATCTGGACCCCCCGATTTAGTCCCATTAAGCTGTTCGAGTTTGGCTTCTACTTCGGATGTGCTAATACCTATCTCCATATCCTCATTCCCATTTGTCATCCTCCCATTATCCCTAAGCTCCTCATTAAAGACTGAGGCAAAGTATTTGTTTAGATATTGGGCCGTGCCTAGATTATCCTTAACCTCCACTCCATCCTCATTGTTTAGTGGTTCCACTTCTTCTTTCTTTGTTTTCTTCTTATTTATATGGCTATAGAATCTTTTACTATTGGTTTTATTTCCCTTTGCAAGGTCCAACTCTACGTGGCTTTTGGCCTTTCTCACTTTATCCCTACATGTTCTGACCTCAATAATTTAGCTTTCCTTGCTGATCCCTCCCATCTTCTATTCCTTGTAGGCTTTCTACTTTTTCTTAATCACCTCTCTGAGATGCTTGCTCATCCAGCTTGGTCTACAATTGCTGCCTATGAATTTTCCCCCCTTTCTTGAGATGCAGGCTTGAAGTAATTTCAGGCCTCCTCCACCTTTAAATCCACAAGTTCTTCAGTCCAATCCACTTCCCTAACTAATTTCCTTAATTTTCTAAAGTTAGCCCTGTCATGATTAGTTAGTAAAGGGTTAAAAATAGTACCTGGTAGGCACCTGACCTGAGGACCAATCAGGGAAGAGAATTTGAAATTCCTGGGAGGGAATTTTTTCCCTCTGTGTGTGTGTGTATTGTTCTTAGCCGTCTGGAGTTACAAGAGTCTAGATGTTTTAATCAAGTCTACCAGCTTCCACCTTTCTGAACTACTTTCTTCTAGTCAAGATAGTGAGTATTAGAAAGATACTTTGTGTCCTCACCTAATAATCCTATGCTTGCAATTCTGTGTGTTTGTTATTGATTATTCTTAATTCTACCTGTATCGTTGTACTGAGAAAGAGAGAGGATTCTCTCCAGAACTTAACAAGGTTATACCCTATGAGTGGCCAGCTTGGACTCATAGAGATTCTGTATTTTCTTGTTTTTCTTTTAATAAATTCTTTCTATAAAGATTTGATTAAATCCCTCCACTGTGGATACAGGGTGGGGGCTGAGAAACTCTCTCTCGGTGGTGAGACGGCTTATCTCCGGGCAGAGAAGGGAGGGGGAAGAGAGAGTTCCTCCTGGGTCTGATTCAAGCAGTTTGAATCAGGTATCTCTTTCCAGTGGCTGGGAGAGAGGGAGGGGGGAGGTTCCTCCTCTGTGAGTTGATCTGTATTTCCCCAGGGAACGTCTCTGGAAAGAAGGGAGACAGGGGGAAAACAGGGGTGTCCCGGACCACGTAATTGACCGAGGTGGTGGCAGCAAAAGGGAGACCTACCCTAGGATTTTGGGGTGGGGGAAGGCATGCGGGTCCTCACTTTGAAACCCCCCAGTTTCAAGTGAGGGTAGACTCCTGACAAGCCCTTTTGAAATTAAAAACCCTAGTCCCAGATCTATTTTTGTTAATCCTTCCATTTAGTTTGAACTGAATTACCTCATGATCGCTCGAACCAAGGTTGTCCCCTACAACCATTTCTTCTGTGGGGTCTTCACTACTCACCAAAACCAAATCTAAAATGGCATCGCCTCTTGTTGGTTCAGCAACTACTTGGTGAAGGAATCCATCGGCTATCACATCCAAGAAAATCTGAGCCCTATTATTATTACTAGCACTTGTCCTCCAGTCTATATCTGGGAAGTTAAAGTCTCCCATGATCACACAATTCCCATTAGTATTTACTTCACTAAAAACATTAAAAAGGTCTCTATCCATATCAGATCCTGGCAGTCTATAGCACACCCCAAGCACTATCCCAGGGGAGGCTCTAGCAGCTTTCTTCTCCAATGTGATTTTTGTCCAGACAGACTCTGTCTTATCCATTCCATCACTTCTTATTTCTTTACAGTTAACCTCATCATTGATATACAATGCTACTCCACCACCTTTGCCTTTATTTCTGTTTTTCCTAAACTTCATATACCCTTCAATACCTGTACTCCAGTCATGACTACTATTCCACCATGTTTCTGTTATCCCTATAATATCTGGTTTCACTTCCTGCACCAGTAACTCTAGTTCAGGGGTTGGCAACCTTTCAGAAGTGGTGTGCCGAGTCTTCATTTATTCACTCTGATTTAAGGTTTTGTGTGCTAGTAATACATGTTAATGTTTTTAGAAGGTCTCTTTCTATAAATCTATAATATATAACTAAACTATTGTTGTATGTAAAGTAAATAAGGTTTTTAAAATGTTTAAGAAGCTTCATTTACCATTAAATTAAAACGCAGAGCCCCCCAGACCGGTGGCCAGGACCCGGGCAGCGTGAGTGCCACTGAAAATCAGCTTGTGTGCTGCCCTTGGCATGCGTGCCATAGGTTGCCTACCCCTGCTCTAGTCCCTCCATGTTGTTCCCTAGGCTCCTCGCATTAGTGTACAAACATCTTAATTCTTGCTGTTTGGCTTCACTCATATTCTTTACCCGATTAGGCACAGACATTCTACCACCAGTATCACCTTTTAGACCGGTATCTACACTTATGTCCATTCTCCTACCCACTGCTGTATCCTTTCTTACTTGGTTTTCTTCCCTCTCAAAGTTAAAATCCAGCGTGGAGATTACCTGGACACAGGGCCGGTGCAAGGAAGTTTTGTGCCCTAGGCAAAACTTCCATCTTGCGCCCCCCTCTCTGCCCTGAGGTGCCCCCCCACGGCAGCTTCCCCCCCTGCTCTGAGGCGCCTCCCCCGCAGCATCTACCCCCCCCACCCGGGGAGCCGTGCAGCACCTCCCCACCCCAGCTCACCTCTGCTCCGCGTCCTCCCCGAGCACGCCGCCCCCGCTCTAATTCTCCTCCCAGGCTTGCGGCGCCAAACAGCTGATTGGTGCTGCAAGCCTGGGAGGTGGGACAAGTGGAGCAGCAACTGCATGTTCGGGGAGGCACTGCTGTAAAAAAAAAATTGGGGGCACCGCTTTTTGGTGCCCCCAAATCTTGGCGCCCTAGGCAACCATCTAGTTCACCTTAATGGTAGCACCGGCCCTGCCTGGACATCTCCCAACCATCTCCCCCAAATTCCTAGTTTAAAGCTCTCTTAATCTGTTGAGCCAACCTCCATCCTAGAAGTCTATTTCTCTCCCTACTCAGGTGAAGTCCATCCTGAGAGAACAGTCCTCTGTCCATGAATGCTTTCCAGTGCCCATACATCCCAAAGCCCTCCTTATAGCACCACTGCCTGAGCCATCTGTTGATCGCCATAATCTTGTCACACCTTTGTTGCCCTTCTCTAGGAACAGGCAGAATCCCACTGAAGATCACCTGAGCCTCAATTTCCTTAAGCGTCTTCCCCAGCCTGGCATAGTCTTCCTTGATACGTTCCAGTGAGAATCTAGCTGTATCATTCGTTCCCACATGAAGGACAATCAGGGGATTCTTTCCCGCTCCTGTTAGGATACTCTTCAGCCTCAGGTCCACATCCCGTATCTTAGCACCCGGCAGACAGCACACCCTTCTGTTCTCTGGATCAGCTCTAGTTACAGGTCTGTCTATTCTTCTAAGAAAGGAATCCCCAATCATGTAGATCTGCCTTTTCCTGGTGATGGTGCGATTCTCTGGTCTATCCCCTGTTCCCTCTGGCTGCAAATCCTCTCGATTCCTATTGTCCCCTTGCAATCCTCCACAACCCATCCCGTATCCACCTGGGGCTTATATTTGGTGTGGTCTCCATTGACTCTTCCCCTCTGCCTGTAGGACTAGCTGCTCTTCTCTTCTTCCTTGCCCTTCCACCTTCAGTGACCACCTGCTGTGCCCCTTCTTCAGTTTCCAGCTCTGCAAACCTGTTCCTGAGCTCTATTTCTCCTTCACTAACCCGTCTTTTCCTCTGCCTGGTTCTCTTAGTCACATGCTTCCACTGTCCACTTTTCTCACCCAGCAGTCTTCCCTCAGAGTTCTTTAGTCCTGCTTCCATCTGCAAGTCTGAAATTTTCCCTTGAGGCACCTCATTGTCCCAGCAAAGCAGTCCAATGGTCCATCCAGTCCAGTATCCTGTCCCCGAAAACAGCTGGTACCAACTGCTTCAGAAAAAAGGGCAAGAAACTGACTACTGGACAGTAATGGAATAACCCATCCATAAAGGAACTTTATCCCTAAACCAGTGTTTGGCTTATGCCCTACAGCATGAAGGTTTATTACTGGCAGGAGTGGTAGCACTATCGTTCCTCTAATCCCCTGACTCATTCTCTACACACCTCTAATTCCCACAAGAAGCGAGGCAAAGGTCATGTAGACTTTCTTTACTGGACAACCATGAATCATCCTCAGAGCAAGCCTGTCCTGTGCACTGAATAAGGCAGGGGTCCTATGGAAAATATAGTGTGTAAAAGTGTAATTAAGACATTATTATTAATAGTCTAAATACACCCAGGGGTTGAATTAATGTTGGGCAGGCAACCTTAGTTTGGGCACTTCCTAACTTTGTAGTGCTTGAGGCTGAAGCTCACTGTAGTTGAGTTGTAGCATGTAGTTAACAGGAAGTAGTTGGAGCTCACCAGTGTCTCTCCTTCACAGCGGCCAGAAGATGTCACCAGCCATGGAGAGGTGTGCAAGTTGTCCCATGCTAAGGCTAGTACAACAGCTGTGCTCCTTTGCGCTCTGGGCTGCTTGGAGGGGGTGGGCATTTCACCCCCCCTTGGGCAACGTGACTCTGCCCTGACCCATCACTGAACTGGGTCCTAATGATCCCATCTGGCCCTTACAATGTGTTTAATATGGAGGCAGATTACATAAGTTTACATGCCCACAGTGGCCGTGAGGGCAGGTACAGTTTACTATAGAAGGGGATAAGAACCATCTTCTTACTGTTATAAACATCCCCCAGCTGGTGTAAAACAGCACAGCACCATTGAAGTCAATGGGTCAGAGCCACCAACTGGTATAAGTAAATCAGCATCGCTCCATTGAAATCAATGGGCCAGCTCTATTGATGTTAATGGAGCTGTGCTGACATAGACCAGCTAAGAATCTGGCCCATTCTACTTAATTGTAATGAACTGGACTAATTCATAGTTACTGAACACTTGTCAGGTAATTAAATGACCAATTTGTTGTGAAGAGGAATACGGTGGACATATTTTTTGGCATTGGGCTTGCAGAGGTACTGACTATCAAGTGATCAGTATCATTGCAGGCAGAGGGTATGACAAGGGAAGTAGGAGCAGTGGAGTTTTTGTCATGAAAGCTGCCACCCGGGTAAGACAGAAGGTCCAAAATATACACTAGGAATCCCAAATATTGTGCTAGCAGGTTTTTTTATTATTATTATTCTAGCCATATGTGTTCTGCTTTTTTATTTTTTTCATTGTTGAGTGAATTTTCAGTATCAAACTGAGAGCTCTGGAGACCATAATCACCTGCCTGTCAAGAGGACAGGTGCTCCAGGAGGCTGTTTCCCCACACACTGGCCTACCAATGTTCCTCAACCCTGTCCTAGATGGACTACGCCTTGTCCATGCCCACTGAATTCTTGACCTTTTCCCTAAGACTGCCAGTCCCCTCCAGTGTTTTTTCATGATGTAGACATATGTCCTCCAAGCACTGGTCTGATAAACTAGCATCAGATTATATTTCCCCTACCTCCTCCGGATCAAGGAGGGAAGGAATAGTGACTCTTGGAATCAAAGTCCCTTCCCTGGGTTCTTCTTAGGGTAGCACAGCCTTGGGCTAGAGTGTGCCTTTAGAGTTTGCAAGGAAGAGCGCCCCCCACGAGTAGCCCTGGGAGATGTGGAGACTCGGGCATGATTTTTCAGGTGCTTCCCTCTTGTTTGAGGAGTGCATGCAGTAATTTGCTGACGGCTAATATAAACAACAAATTATGACACCCTTCATGCCAGCTCAGCTGTGCTGACCAGCAAGACAAATCTCCACCCATTTCCTGTTTTTCTTGCCCACAGGCTCAGAGAGATGGGGAGGCCCTCCAAGACCCACAGAGGAGTTTTAAGCACAGGAGTACTATCCCCGCTGATGTCAAGAGCAGTATCCACCTGCTTCAAGTTGTGCACATGCTTCAGGACCTTCCTGAATTGGGGACCTGGCCTTAAAGTCTCTAAATTCTGCAAAATCCATCTAAGACATTAATAGTGGTATATTTCGCTACTGTGGTTATCTCTCTGTGTCATCTGTTCTTGTGACAGTTGCATCATTGCCCATCTACCCTTTCACAAGGAGAGTGGCTATTGCCAGATTCAAGCATTCCAAAATGATGAATTGCAGTTTTTGCCCAAAATCTTGAGATTTTTTTTAAATCTCTTGGTTTTTAAGCCAGAGGTTTTTTTTCCCACTGACTTCTGGTTTCTGGACCTTTAAGGTGCACTCAGGTCACATTTTCAAGCTTTTCTTCACAACCACCCAGTCTAGAACTGCAGTTATTTATAAAGAAAGCTGAGCATCTCCAATAATCACATGACTCCAGGAGCTGCAGCTTTAAGAGTACCACCACCAATGAAGAGACTCGTGATGAAATCACAAAAGTTGGCAGGGGCACGTAATTCTCAGTACTGCATAATTTGCCGTGCTTTTCAACAACCACTGCTGCATCTGGCTGGAATTGCTCAAGTGCCATTCGGGGGGATGCTGGGAATGCCGTGGGGCTCACTTCCCCATTTCATGTATTTTGTGTGTGTGCGAAAAGAGAGCATCTTTCCAACAGAGTTTCAAGACTGAAAGAACTCTCTCCTCCTCCTCCTCCTCTCAGTCCACAGTAATAGAAGCATTTCCCTCACCTAGAATGGTATATGATATTCCAATTTTATTATGGCTGTAAACAACAACTCTGCTTGCTTTATTGCTTTTCTAGATCTTAACTGTAAAGCACAACATCTCGGGCTGGCTGGAATTATACCTTATAACAGTTTTATTGGTGGGGGTGAAGCTCTGATCAAGATAAAATAGAGTTTTGCTTTTTTGTCTGACCTTGTCATTTGAAAAAGCATTGCGCTCTAACGAGGTATAATTTAAAAGACCTCTGGGAGCAAATTGAGTTTACTGAGATATTTTCGAAGAGTAATTACTTACCGGGGGTTGTCAGCGCTCCGTTACAATACCATTCCCAGCGAGTGCAGCTAGCTGGGACTAGATGGAATGGATTAGAGCGCCTACTATTAATATTTGATGGGAGACAGTAGTGAAAAAGATGGATGCTAATATCACTGACATTCTCAGCATTTATGGCCATATACTAAAATGCCAGGCACATAATTTTAAATACAATGGCAGGCCTAACTCAATAATATTTAATGATGTAGTAGACCACAGCTAGGTGAACACCTAGTGGAAGTCATTTCACTGCATTTATTGAATTATTTAAATGAGTTGAATAATAATTATTTTTTGCAGGCGTTTTGTTTTACATGTTTATTTCTGAGTTCGGCTGCTCGGAAATTCAATGTTTTGTCTCCTTCCAGTGCCAAACGAAATCTGGGGAAGAATTGGAACCAGGGGACTGTCTCTCTGTTCTGTGTTTCTACAGCACCTGGTCCATGACCGGGGCTGCTAGGCCCTACTGCAATAGAAATAAATAAATAATAATCATTTAAAAAATAATATATGGTTATTTGTGCATTAAGTTTGTCTCAGAATTGTGTTACAATAACAGATTTGATTGTTCAGGATGCAGTTTGTAAAATTGGTCAAAAATGCTGAAAAATTATGCACGCATGTGAATATACAGGTGGAGCTGTTAGCATTGCCTGTAGTTAAGGTTGCCTAATATTTACCGTAATAAGATCCTTTTTTTCAGATGGGTATCAATTTACCAAACTTCTGCTTGGACTGAAATTTTCCATGCATCGTGTTTGCATTAGGCCAGTTTTGTTATTGTTGTTGAAAGTTGTCACAAAAACTAGAACATTTCTGAGAAAGAGGTAATGGAAAAATCCATCGTTAAAATTCAGTGTTAAACGAGTCTTGCTCCTGGTTCACTGAAGAGCTCTAGCACCTCAATACTTTAAAGCAGGGACTTACAATTTGGCAGAGGGGCTGCTCTGTCGTTGGAGAGGTGCATTGTGCTGTCCCTGTGAATGTTCACCTGAATGTGGCCAAATTTCAAATCTATAAAAAATTTAAATAACAGCAAAATTTGCTTTAGTCAAAAATGTCTTACGATTTTTATTTTTTGGGGGGAGGTGTTGCTAGTCAAGCAAGAATTTTCAGTATTTTTATGATCTCCCTGCAATGTTGTTGAAAATGGAGATTTCCTATGGTGTCAGAGGAGCAGGGGGACCCTTTTCAACATTTTTTTAAAACCGGTTGTTTTAAAGATACAGAGAAAAGAATGGCAAATAGAGGCCCAGAGACTTAACCAAGATCACAAAGCAGGCCAGAGACAGATCAGAAGAGAACATGCTTCCTGGCTCTTAGGTCAGTGCCTCTCCCATTGGACCATATTGCCACCCTTAGAAGTTCTTCTGGTTAAAGAAAGGAGCAGCTACAGTTTATCATTTTTTCAGTGTGTTGATTACCAGTTCGTTCGTGGTTTCTCTCTCTCTCACTCTCTCTCTCTCTCTCTCTCACACACACTCACACACAAATCCAGTGCAACAACCTAACTCTCAAATAACACTCCTGAAGGTAATGTGCTATGAATCTGTTACCAGCATGAATTCAAAGTGCATCGCAATTCCATTGTGAGGGATTTGCAGCTAATAAGCTACACTAGTGTAATGTTTATGCACTACAGTTACCAGTCCTTTTACAGTAAGTTCAACACTATTGAAATTGCAATATAAATATTAGTCACCATCTTTACATTAATACATTGACGGCTGGTGATTTAAGGTACTTCATAGAGTAAAATGTAAACAGAACAAGAAAAATGTCAGTGTTGAAAGTTAGATAAATGTTAGAGACCTGCCAGTTACAATCTAATTAGTATCACTTAATGCAAGTGTTACCTAGACACAGAGTTCCAAAATCATCCTGGAGAATATTCATTAATTACAAGATCTTCCATGTGAGTAGCTAATAGGTTGATAGAAGGGAGCCTAATATCATGCTATGGAAGTGCATGTTCTAGCAAGCTACTGAATCAGCCCTCAGACCCTGAGCAGTAATTGTGGGATGATAACAGACTTACTTGAATGGACCAAATTCAGGATGCTGACTTTGCTCTCTGCAGATTATGTTTCAAAGATGGTTCCAAACGTGGGTAGCAAACTACATGAATTTATGGGCCAGAGCCACAGGCCCTGGCTGCACTGACACAAAGGTGATTTAAAGCTGCTTTAGAGGATTCCCGGGACAGAGTGAACTGTCACACAGAGGGAAACAACCAACCAGATGACTAATTAACCAATTTTCTCACAGTACGTCTACAAGGCAGTAAAAAATCCACAGCAGGGCTGTGGCTGGACCAGGTCTGCTGACCCAGGCTGGGAGGGCTCAGGCTGCAAGGATAAAAATTGCAATGTAGACATCTGGGCTTGGGCTGCAGCCCAGGCTCTGAAACCTCACAAGGAAAGTGGGTCTCAGAGCCTGGGCTCCAGCCTGCAATTTTTAGCTCCACTGCGCCAGCCCTCTGAGCCCAAGTCAATCGACCCAAAGTCTGAGACGTGATGCCGTGGTTTTTAGTTGCAGATTAGGCATACCCTGAGAGGCTGCTGGAGTGGGAGGGGTCTGGGACCCATGGGTATGTCTACACAGCAGCTAGACACCGCCGCTGGCTCAGAGCTCAGGTTGTGGGGCTGTTTCACTGCTGTGTAGACATCTGGGCTCAGGCTGGGGCCCAGACTTTAGGACCCTGCAAGGTGGGAGGGGCCCAGAGCTCAGGCTCCAGCCCAAGCCTGGAAGAATATACAGCAATGAAACAGCCCTGTGTGTAGGAGTCATCTGGCACAGCCATGGGCTTTCCTTTGCCGTGTAGACACACCCTATGTTAGCCAGAGGCAGCTAAGTGTGAGGAGAGGAGATGTGACACCAAGAAGACAGGGGAGGCCGAAGGAGTGTCATGGGGAAAACAACTCTAGAAAGGGGCAGGTGGAGGGACAATCACCATGGGGAAAAGGGAC
Source organism: Mauremys reevesii (assembly GCF_016161935.1). Taxonomy (NCBI): domain Eukaryota; kingdom Metazoa; phylum Chordata; order Testudines; family Geoemydidae; genus Mauremys; species Mauremys reevesii. The sequence continues at coordinate 7,032,882 of NC_052627.1, forward strand.
TGAGTTTGGGGAGTGTTGGGGCTGCTTGCCTAGGAAGTTATCTTGGGAGTTGCCGGAGAGGTAAGAGAATTTACTAGGAAATGGGACTAAAGATTTAGGATATAGATGCTGCTGCTGAATTAAATATTGATACATCCTTTGTATATGTACCCAGGGGCGGCTCTAGAAAGTAGGCCCCCCCAAGCGCGCGGCTGCGCGCGCCGCCTCCCCCCCCCGGCGGCGGTCTCTCCTTCTTCCGCGCTCCGGTTGGCTCATGCCGCCATGTAGGCCACCGGGCCGAGGGAGGCGGGACGGCGGGGGAGCAGCCCGCGGTCGGCGCGACCGGAGGGGAACCGGGGAGACCTGGGGCAGGCGCCTGCCGGCGCAGGTCCGCCAGGGTCGCTCCGCTCCCCGTGCCTCGGCATGCCCGCGAGGCCGAGGCGCACCGCCCCCCCCCCCAGGGCCCCGCCCGCCCCCCGCCGCGCCGGCCTGCGCTGGAGAGTCTAGAGCCGTATGTACCCCTACTTTCTCTCTGGTGCCTTCTCCCTCCCCCTTTTCTGTGGCAGTCAGGCCACCCAAACCCTCCTGGCTATGGCTTGGTGCTTGTTCCCCAGCGCTAGGCCAATACTCAGCATGGCTTTCCTAGCTAATGATGGGAGTGTGCCAAGGCTGGAGCTGAAGTGTGATGCTAGTGAGCTGCTGTATGCCAGGCGGTGGCACTGAGTTATGCCAGGGTTCTGTTGAACAGCAGCAGCCCAAGAATCTGGTGCACCCAGAGATCAAGCACTAAGTTTTACTCTCGACTTTGGCTTCCTATCTCCCACCTCTGCCTAGCTACTCTGTAAGTAATGTGATAGATACAACCAGGCAAAAGTGAGAAAAGAAAAACAAAAACAACTGAACCAGGCTTGAGAACAGCAAGAGGAACTCCTGAGGATCTGTAGAGAACATAATGTAAAATGAGGTTGAACCACCACAAGAACAATGCCCCATTGTAAAGTAAAAACACAAGTGTCCATTGCTCCACACTTCATCTAGAGACCTGGCAATGTCACCTCAGCAGTCAAGCCTGACAACCTGATAATCACTAGGGGCAAGATTATTGCTTGCCCTGCACAGACTTCCCGTATCTGTGGTCCGAACTGGAATGGGAGAGCATATTCCATGGGGCCTCACCCTCTGCCCACACACATAGGTTGGTGGGTGGGAAGGGGCTGGAGAGCTGGAGACTCCCTCTCCCCATACACCAGCCAATAGGAAGAGGGAAATATTCTGCTCCTGGGATAGGCCAGATCACTTTGCCACTGACTAGAAGAAGGCAGAAAGCAGGGAGGGAGCTGAGATTCAGAGTCACTGCTCCTGAGGTGGCCAACTACGGGTTACCCCCTTTACTTGTCTCAAAACATACTGCTTTTCCTCAGTAGAGCTCGAAGCTCTTCACAAAGGAGGTTGATATCCATACACCCACTTTACATATGAGGAAGCTGAAGCACAGAGCAGTGCAGTGGCTAAGGTCACACAGTAGACCAGGGGCAGAGCTTGGAACATAACCCGTTTCTCCTGAATACCTGTCCAGTGCTCCATCCACTAGGCCATGCTGCTCTAGGTAGTCATTGTTCATTCAGTGCTCTCTACAGAAGAATCAGGGACTTTGCTTCCAGTCCACCTACAGGGTTACTAAAATGACTGTCCTTTTCCCTTCAGGAAAACTTACACACATGTGTATTTTAAAGTATTCTAAGAAAATGCTGCCAAGATTAGCTAAGAACGTTCTAGCCAACACAAATGGAAGCTTTCGATGAAATACAATGCTGCTGTAGAAACCAAACAAAGGAAAAATAGTCTGATAGTGTGTACAATTAGGTATAAATGAAAAATCAAACTACCTGCCAGAGAACTGTCATCTTTAACATCCAGACTGAATCCATGCACCAAGACAAATCCCTCACTGGCTGAAACTTTGTGGGACTGCCAGGGCTTTGGTGCTGGGAGACACCTCACATCAGAGGGGCTTACCTTACCAGGCTCATTACATCACTGCTGATGTCGTTAGACAGGCAGCCAGCTGCTGCAGTACCTCTCTGCCCTGGGACTTAAAAGAGAACTGGATAAATTCATGGTGGTTAAGTCCATTAATGGCTATTAGCCAGGATGGGTAAGAAAAGGTGTCCCTAGCCTCCGTTTGTCAGAGGATGGAGATGGATGGCAGGAGAGAGATCACTTGATCATTGCCTGTTAGGTCCACTCCCTCTGTGGCACCTGGCTTTGGCCACTGTCGGTAGACAGATATTGGGCTAGATGGACCTTTGGTCTGACCCGGTACGGCCGTTCTTATGTTATTTTTTTAGGCCAGAAGGGGCCATTTTGTTCATCTAGTCTGGCCTCCTGCATAACACAGACAAAAGAGTGTCACCCAGGGATTCCATACAGAGACCCACTCATCCAGATCAATTTCTTTGTCCAAATCCCTCTTTCATCTTTTCATCTGCATCATTTTCTTATCAACATCCTGTTCAATCAAAACTGTACATGTCTTAGGGCTTGTCTACGCTGGCTGCTGCAATTTTCTCACTCAGGGGTGTAAAAAACCACCCCTCTGAGCACAGCAAGTTGCAGCGCTGTAAAGTGCCAGTGTAGACAGTGCCCCAGCGCTGGGAGCTCTGTCCCTCGTTGAGGTGGGTTTTTTAGAACCCTGCACATGGCCCTTAGAAATTAAATCTTTTATCCCAGCTTGCTCCTGGTCAACTTCTGAAATGCTGTTAATGGTCTAGAAAGATTTGCTTTGGTTCCAGATTTCATAATAAAATGCTTGACTTGTAAATCTTGGAAATGTGGGATCATTATATTTATATTATTACGTATATTTTGGTATAAGTTCAAATCAGGACTCGTGAGCGGCATTTTAAATATACTACTCTCAGCTCTCACCCATAACAAATAGTCATTTTAATATTTCCTAGGGGCAAATTCCTGATTATTAATGAAAGTAGCTAAGGGAGAGAGCCTTGCTGACGAAAATTTGTCCAAATTTGCTAAAATAGTCTGGATGAATGGGTGATTTTTTTTTATGTTTATTTTTTGGTGACCTATATTTCTTTTTAATCCAACAATTGCTATGAACAGTTATATTTGGGCTCCCGTCTTTGCCTTCTTGGCTACTTAATTTATGCAGTAGACGTCTGTGGGTGGTTTTGGGGGAGCTGAAACTCCTGTGTTCTCTACACTGTATGCCACATGCCTATGGTTTAGCAGTGACTTTTTAGATGCACCGTCTCTGGATTGATTATACACGTGGGTTCAAGTGCATGCAGAATAGTTGTTTCAGCCTGTGGAATTAGTTTTATAGGGCTGAGATTATTTTCAAAGTAATTCTTCAGCAGGCATTTGAAAGGCGCTGTGCTATATAGAGAAGGATGGAACACTGGCTAGGGCTCTAGGCAGAGACCTGGGTTCAAGTTCTGACTCCACCCCAGACCACCTCTGTGATCATCAATAAATCATCTAGATCCTTTCTGTGCCTCCATTCCCCATGTCTAAAATGGGGATAACAGCACTGCCTTACCTCACCAAGATGTTGTGGATAAATACACTAAAGGTTGTGAGGCAGCCATACTACAGTGGTGCGGCATATAAGTGCCACCAATTTAGGAAACATTTATTTGTGGTGGCCGTGCTCCAGTTGCACCAAAACTACTGGGCATTGATTATCTGCTTTGACTTTTTTTCTCACTATATGCCAGATACCTAATATTCTTTTTCTTTATACAATAAACTCAAACAACCTGAAGTGTCTCTGAATGCAATGTTATTAAAATGACATGTTGTATTTCATGTTGCTATGTAGGTCTTTTACTTCATACAAATGAATGTGATGTAAAATAAGTTGGGGAATGGCCACACAACCCACCAGCATGATGATATCCTATAAGTGGGCTTTCTTTTAGCAAAATTGTTGTGGAAGATGATTGCGTTATAGCAATGCACTCTAAAGATACTCTCCTGTAGCAGAAATAAAAATGCTAACACTGATGGACGCTCAAAAGAGGAATACTGACACAAAACGAGGAGTCTCCTGAAAAGTAGACGGTGCCGAATTTCCATACAGATCCTATAGAACATTAAGAGGCATCTCAGCAGCAGTACTTAGATGCACATGTTTTTGCATCATCCATTTAGAGACTACAGGAACTGTGCAAGTTTCTGTTTGGAGCTGGATGCAAGCCCTAGAGCATGGATCAGCAACCTTTGGCACACGGCCCATCAGGGAAATCTGCTGGCAGGCCGGAACTGTTTGTTTACCTGCAGTGTCCGCAAGTTCGGCCGATGGCCGCTCCCACTGTCTGCAGTTCATCATTCCAGGCCAATGGGAGCTGCAGAAAGTGGCGCGGGCTGAGGGATGTGCTGGCTGCCGCTTCCTGAAGCCCCCATTGGCCTGGAACAGCAATCCGTGGCCAGTGGGATCTGCGATTGGCCAAACCTGCGGATGCTGCAGGTAAACAAACTGTCCTGGCCCGCCAGCAGATTTCCCCGACGGGCCATGTGCCAAAGGTTGCCAATCCCCACCCTAGAGTTTTTCTGGTCAGTGTGACTTCCTGACATCGCGGAGGTAATTGTAGAGTGAAATCTCTTTAAAGTAAATGTCAAAACTCACAGTGATTTCAACAAGGCCAGGATTTCACTCAAACTGTTTAGCTGAATAAATATGAATTGTTCTGGAGATCTAAACTAAACCTCTACATGTTGAGACTGCCTGAGAGATTAAGGAGTTGGAAATTTTCCCCAACGTCTCAACAGACACTCAAAGGACTTCTCCAGGGTCATTTAGTTTTCTGATCCAAATTCTATTGCCATCAATGGAAAAACTCCTGTTGATGTCAGATTGAGCCCAAAATTATCTACGGTGGCAGGAAACTGGGAAGAGGAAACCATCTGTGCTATTCTAGCTAGCTGTCTACATGTAAGTGTTTGATACCAATGTATTTGTTTTGAAACACATAGCAAGATACTTCACTCCAGTTAGATCTCTCCTCACCTCAGCCTCTAGCTATAATCTACTATAAGAGGGTGATCTTCAAAGTAGAAATACAAGCTAATGCAGAGTAATATCACAAAAGTCTTATCTCTGTTATACTTATGTACAAAGAGAAACTAGAGAAAGTACAGATACTATTCAGATTCAGACAGCTCAATTGGCTCTACATAATGCACAAATCTACCACATAAGGCAAAGCAAAAGAAAGCCTCCATTTGTTTCCTTTTGGACCTCAGCCTGTTGATAACTTCACTAGCCTCGGTGATTACGACTTAAGCTGCTGAACAGGATATGTTATAAAATCAAGCTATTTCAGAAATATAGCAGAGAACTACATCAAAATACAACAAATAGAAATTAAAAAGAAAGCTCTAAGTAGTAGCGCTGGTCAGGCATGCAGGCTGTAAAATAGCTAGAGCAAGGTAATCTTTGTTGCTCTATAGATATAGACAGATTTTGTGGCTGTGTGATCCTTTAGTGGTTTATACAACACTAACAACTGATACACACGCCTCAGCTGGTATAAACTGGCACAGCTCCAGTAAAGATAATGAAGCTATGCTGATTTACACCCGCTGAGGAGCTGGGCCCTCATGTTTAAATGCAGAGTTAAACGGAGAGCCAAACACATGGGACGTGTTGGTGAGAGAAAAGAAACAGAGAGGTTGCAGAAGCAGCATTCACATGCACAATGTCTGATCTGAAACAACAATTAGATATGGAAAGCATTGGCAGTAAATTGTCCGTATGTCTGCCAAAGCTCAGTACTGACTGCAGTGATATGGATTATACTGACAATCCCTTACATCCCTTTCCTCACACTACTGCTGACTAAGAGTAGCTGTGGTACAAACCGTGGAGCCAAACACAGCAGTATGAATTTTGATGTTAAAAGATGACAGAACTCTGCAGTGTCCTCTGGGTATAGGGCCTTTGACAGCTACAAATCTGCCCACAGGGAGACTGTAATTGTGCTGGTCACCCATCAACCTGCTTTGGAGGTCCCATCAACAGGTTCCAGAAGTGGGTGGGAATTGTCAGAGAGTGGCTGTGCTGATTCAGTGCATGCCCTGGGCAAGCTCGACCTTCAGGTTTGCTGTTAGAAACCAGTTCACAATTTAAAGCCACCATGGGGGAGGGATTGCTCAGCAGGGGGAGGGATTGCTCAGTGGTTTGAGCATTGGCCTGTTAAACCCAGGGTTGTGAGTTCAATCCTTGAGGGGACCATTTAGGGATCTGGGGCAATAATCTGTCTGGGGGATTGGTCCTGCTTTGAGCAGGTGGTGGGACTAGATGACCTCCTGAGGTCCCTTCTAACCCTGATATTCTATGATTCCCCTGACAGGCCCCCTCAGTGAAGGGCAATAGTGCAAAAGCCTCCTGCGATTCCATGCCCTGTTTGGAAGGCTGGTGAATCCCACTGAGCCAGGGTGGGCCCCAAAGAGGAGGAAGAGCAGTAATCAACCCCAATATATACATGGGGAGGAAAATTCAGAGTAACTGTAAAGGGTGCTTAATGCACTCTGCTTGAACAAGGACACCTTGTACATATGACTGGACTAAGAGAGATATAATTATGCAGTTATGTGCTTGTCAGATATTGCCCAGATAGCAAGGTCAAGTGGCAGTTTAACCATGCATTTTGATTTAGCTCAGCAAACTACTTTGACTGACATTTGCCGGTGTTAGCACACTTGAGAAGAGAAAATCTCAATGTGATTTTCAAACTCGATAGAGCTTGGGTTAGTGTTTTGGCAGGTGGATGGGACTCTATATCTTGTAGACAGGCAGATTCAGGGAGAGACCAAGCACAAATACCTAGGACCAGAGGTGAAAGTAAGCCGGTACTTTCTGGTACGGGGTACTGGCAAGAGCAGCGGCTGGAGTTCCAGGCCCTTTAAATTGCCGCCAGAGCCCCGCTGCTGGAGCCCTGGGGTAGCATCAGCGGGGCTCCAGGGGTTATTTAAAGGGCCGGGGCTCCCGCTGCCTCTACTGCCCTGGGCCCTTTAAATAGCCACCGGATCCCTGGAATAGCAGCAGCAGCTGGGGGCTCTGGCAGCGGTTTAAAGGGCCCGGGGCCATAGCGGCAGTCGAGCCCTGGGCCCTTTAAACTGCTGCCGGAGCCCCCGGCTGCCGCTGCTACCTTGGCAGGGTGGGGGAAGGGAACTTACTAGTACAGGGCGGGCTGGGGCTGGCTCTGAGTCCCACATCCCCGCCCCTTCCACCCGAGGTCCCGCCCCTTCCAGGGGCCAGAGCCGGCCCCAACCCAGCCCCTTACCGATAAGTCCCGATTTCTACTTTCACCCCTGCCTAGGACTCCGCTCTTTCATGGGGTCCTGTATCACAATGCAAGTGCTGCAACTCATGGCCTGGCCCCACTTTTCTGCAGCAGTCAACATCAACGTTTACTCACTAAGGGCTAGATGGTTTCTTTCTCCCATGCAGCCAAATAGGAATAAGGGGGCATAATCCTCTGTAGGCCAACTAGAGTTGGGTGAATAATTGATTTTAGATTTAATGGCTGAATCAAAAATTGTGTTGGATTGACCCAAAGAAATGCCTATATTTGGTTTTTATTGCCAAAACAACCATAAAACTTTGTTTTAGACCAAAATGAAGCCTTGTGTTACATTTTTATTTTGTAAAACTTTTTTTCTGTTACTTCTAGCTAAATTGCAAAACAAAACATTATTTGAAATAAAAGGTCAAAATGTTTCACTTTGAAAATGTCAAAACAAAATGTTTTGAATCTTTTGAGGAATTATTTCCCCCCTTTAATAGAAGCTCAAATTAAATCTATACACCAAATAGAATCCCACTAAGAGGACGGGGGGGAAGGAAGCCATTGTGGCTAAACTTTAGAGTAGGATAGGTGGATAGAGTCAAAAAAGGCATGTGTTAAAAATTGGAAGTCAAATCCTCACCAGAAGAATAGAAAGTACCATAAACTCTGTCAAGTCATGTGTAAAAGTACATAAAGGCAGGCAAAAAAGAATTTGAAGACTAACTAGTTAAGGACACAAAAAAACTAACAGCAAAACATTGTTCCAGTACATCAGAAGCAGGAAATCTGCTAAACAATCAGTGGGACCACTGGACAATTTAGCTGCCAAAGGACTCAAGGAAGACAAAGCCACTGTGGAGACACAAAATTAATTTTTTGCATCTGTCTTTCCTGCAGAGGATAGAGGGGAGATCTCCCACACCTGAGCCATACTTTTTATGTGAAAAATCTGAGGAATTGTTCCAGATTGAGATACCAATAGAGGAGATTTGGGAATCAATAGCTAAATGAAGCAGTAATAAGGCACCAGGACCAGATGGTGTTCACCCAAGCGTTCTGAAGGAGCTCAAATGTGAAATTGCAGAACTGCTAACTGTGGTATGTAGCCTATTGCTTAAATCAGCTTCTGTACCAAGTGACTGATGATGTGACACCAATTTTTAAGAAAAGGCTCCAGAGGCAATCCTGGCAATTATGGGCTGGTAAGCCTAACTTCAGTACCAGGCAAACTGGTTGAAACTATAGTAAAGAACAGAATGATCAGACATGTATCTGAACATGATATGTTGGGGAAGAGTAAACCAGGCTTTTGGGAACGGAAATCATGCCTTACTTGATCTATTAGAATTCTTTGAGGGGGGGGGGGTCAACAAACATGTGGATTAGGGTGATCCAGATGATATAGTGTGCTTGGACTTTCAGAAAGCCTTTGACAAGGTCTTAGACAAAAGGCTTTTAAGCAAAGTCAGCAGGCTTGGGGTAAGAGGCATCTGTAACTGGTTAAAAGACAGAAAACAAAGGGTATAAATAAATTGTCAGTCTTCTCAATGGAAAGTGGTAAATAGTGAGGTCCCCCAAGAATCTGTAATGGGACCAATGCTCTTCAACATATTCCTAAATGAACTGGAAAAGTGAGTAAACAGAAAGGTGGTAAATACAAGATAGTTAAGTCCAGATTGTGGGAGTTACAAATGGATCTCTCAGAACTGGGTGACTAAGCAACAAAATGGTAGATGAAATTCAACGCTGGAAATGCACATTGGAAAACATAATCCCAGCTATACATACCAAGTGATGGGGTCTTAATTAGCTGTTACCACACAAGAAAGAGATCTTGGCATCATCTTGGATAGTTCTTTGAAAACATCTGCTCAATGTCAGTGACAGTGGCTACCAGAACATTAGGAACCATTAAGAAAGGTATAGGTAATAAAATAGAAAATATAGTGCCATTATATAAATCCATGGTATACCTGCACTTTGAATTCTACATGCAGTTCTTTTCACCCCATCTCTGAAATATAAATATATATACATATATTAGAATTGGAAAAGGTTCAGAGAAGGACAACAAAAGTGATTAGGGGTATGGAACAGCTTCCATACAAAGAGAGACTAAAAAGACCGAGACTGTTCATCTTAGAAAAGAGACGACTAAGGGAAAATATAATAGAGGTCTATAAAATGATGAATGGTGAGGAGAAAGTGAATAAAGAAGTGCTATTTACCCTTTCAAATAACACAAGAACCGGGGCTCAACCAATTAAATTAATAGGCAGCAGGTATAAAACAAACATAAGAACATCTTCACACAAGGAACTGTCTACCCGTGGAACTCATTGCCAGGGGATGTTGTGCAGGCCAAAAGTAGAACTGGGTTCAAAATAGAATTTGATAAGTTCATGAAGTATAGCTTCACCAATGCGTATTAGCCAAGATGGTCACGGACACAACCCCATGCTCTGGGTATCCCTAAATCTCTGACAGCCAAAAGCTTGGGGTGGATGACAGGGGATAGATCACTCAAAATGTTTCTGTTCTGTTCATTCCTTCTGAAGCCAAGTCTATCACCTGAGGGATGCACTCAAAAGGGACTGGAAAGGTGTATAAAATGCTGCCTGTCCTATAATGGTGACACCATATCGAGTTTTGTTAGGCACCAAAAGAAATCAGTGTCTCCTTTTAAACTGCAGATTCTAAACAGACTACGTATCAGTGCATTGGGTGCATGACTGAGGTGGAGGAAGCCTGGTACCATGGTTCTAAGATGGCTTAAATTTTTCTTTGGACATTTTTCCTTTATTTTCTGAGCATGATGCTACATGCCCAGGTCCACATCGTGCAGGTGGACCTGGGCATGATGAATATGAATTAACAGTGCATTGCTTAGGCCTTTTGTTTTTTCTTTCCCCTGCAACTGACCAAAGCTGTGTGGTAGGCCCTGTGGCTAATCAGAGAACATGATAGGCAACACAGATCTGTATGCTGAATTCTCATGAACAAAAAGTAGGATTGCTGTTGCTTTTGGTAAAGGAAGAACACTGGGAATGGTTGGGTCATTACACTAATTGAATCTATTTCCCCATGTTAAGTTCTCCTCACACCTTCTATGGGTCATCTCGATTATAACTTCAAAGGTTTTTTTTCTCCTGCTGATGATAGCTCATCTCAATTGATTGGCCTCTTACAGTTGGCATGGCTACTTCCACCTTGTATGTATAAATATCTTCTTTCTGTGTGTTCCATTCTATGCATCTGAAGAAGTGAGCTGTAGCCCACGAAAGCTTATGCTGAAATAAATTTGTTAGTCTCTAAGGTGCCACAAGTACTCCTGTTCTTTTTGTGTCCATTTCTGTTTGGCTGACTATACTTTTACATGATCTTGCTATGAGGCCAGAGAGTTACAGGTTGAGAAAACTGACATTAGTCTAACTGCATTATTAGAGAACCTGGTCCACTCTTCAAGGGAGACTTTATTTGGTTCACAGATATCACTGTAAATCTGTCCCTAAAGCTGGGCATCTAGCAAAACAATAGTTCCGGACCAGCCAGGCAAGGCAGGAATTCTGTTATATGTTCTGAATAACAAATACACAAATATCATCATCATCAGAAAAAAAGCACCAGAGTCTGTGGAAAATTTAGTGACTATGAATTAGGACTATCTGAGAAATTTCCATATTTTTTCTATGGAAACTAGATTATAACTAATCAAAACTTTTTTTTCAAAAAGTGTCTTCTTTTTGGGGAAAACTGACTTTTCATTGAAAAATTACTGGAAAAACAAAAATAAATAAATAAATAAAAATTAACTGGAACCTGATTCAGAATTGCTGTCATGATACCTCATGTGAGTTGTAATTTGGGTGCCTTATGCGCCTGTTCTTAACGGTGGGATGCCCATAAGCCACTGTGCATTGGTGCACTGTGATGGCTCAACAATCCGGGAAGCCAAGGTGCATCATAGAAAATATAGAGCAGCCAGAGAGCCCAGCCTGCAAAGAGCCCCACAAATCTCAATTTTTGTTTTTGATTCAAACAAAATCATAATGAAGATTCTTAATTTCAAAGAGTGGAACCAAAAGAGAACCAAAAAAACAGCCACTGTGGCTAAACAACAAAGTAAGAAAAGCAGTGAGAGGCAAAGAGGCATCTTTTAAAAAGTGGAAGTTAAATCCTTGTGAGGAAACTAGAAAGGAGCATAAACTCTGACAAATGAAGTGTAAAAATGTAATTAGGCAGGCCAAAAAAGAATTTGAAGAACCGCTAGCCAAAGACTCAAAAAGTAATAGCAAAAAAAAAAAAAGTACATCAGAATCAGGAAGCCTGCTAAACAACCAGTGGGGCCACTGGATGATTGAGATGCTAAAGAAGCACTCAAGGACGATAAGGCCATGGCAGAGAAACTAAATGAATTCTTTGCATTGGTTTTCATGGTTGAGGATGTGAGGGAGATTCCCACACCTGAGCCACTCTTTTTAGGTGACAAATCTGAGGAACTGTCCCAGATTGAAGTGTCTTTGGAGGAGGTTTTGGAGCAGACCCTGGCAATTACAGGTTGGTAAGCCTGACTTCAGTACCAGGCAAACTGGTTGAAACTACAGTAAAGAACAAAATGGTCAGACACATATATGAACATATATTTGTTGGGGAAGAGTTAACATGTTTTTTGTAAAGGGAAAGCATGCCTCACCAATCTACTAGAATTCTTTGATGAGGTCAACAAGCATGTGATCAAGAGGGATCCAGTGGATATAGTGTATTTAGATTTTTAGAAGTATTTCTTCACACAATGCACAGTCAACCTGTGGAACTCCTTGCCAGAGGATGTTGTGAAGGCCAAGACTATAATAGGGTTCAAAAAAGAACTAGATAAATTCATGGAGGATATGTCCATCAATGGCTATTAGCCAGGATGGGGAGGGATGGTGTCTCTAGCCTCTGTTTGCCAGAAGCTGGGAATGGGTGACAAGGGATGGATTACTTGATGATTTACCTGTTCTGTTCATTCCCTCTGGGGCACCTGGCATTGGCCACTGTCGGAAGACAGGATACTGGGCTCAATGGACCTTTGGTCTGACCCAGTATGGCCATTCTTATGTTCTAAATAGATTCAAAAAACACACTTTAAAAACCCCGATTTAACTGGAAATCAGAAAAATTCAAGTAATATAAACATTGTTTTGTAAAAAAAAATCTTATAGTTTGAGAAGGCATTTTCAACCAGTCTTAATCTGTATTCCTTCAGAAGCTGTACCCTACTAAAAGCAAGTGCTAAGTAGCATAACTTTGCACAGACCTGTGATTCAGCTCACCAATATATTTTTACCCCTTGCACATACTGCAGTATCAAAACCACTATCTTCTGAGTATATATATGTATACATACACACACACACACACACACACACTTTTTATACTTTTTCCTTTGCAAGAATGAAACAATTAGGTATTATGAAAATGCCATAGCAACCCAAAGTTATTGCACAAAGGCACTGGACGACTAAACAAAGCAATAGTGTTTTTATTATGTGTGCTTACTTACTGAAGCTGCAAAGAGTAGGACCTTTTATTGAGCTCTTAGAGAAATAATATAAGTGGGTTTGACAGGTGGCCCTAATAAGAACTCCTTGTAGACTCTGTTAGGAAGAAAAAGGTTTTTAGTTATCGCAGATGCCTTGATATATGTTCTTCAAAACACAATGGAGATTCAAATACTGCACATACTTTTCATTTGATTCAGGTGAACTCCTCACTGGTTTCTAAATTCTTCCTAAATTGTATATGCCAGATTTTTGTTACTGTTGAAGCTTTTTTTTCTGTTGAAGTTTTTTCTTTTGCAAACAATTAAATAATGACCCCAGAAACTCTGGCAGCTATCTCCATTTGACATTCAAGAAAATTTCATTTATCTCTCCTCTGGAAGAATTTGTTTTTAAAAGAAATATTATGAAACTATGCAAAGATTGTACTTTGGCTCTACTGGCTTATAACAGAGATCTAGGATCCAGATTCTGTTTTCTGTTGAAGGTTTAAGTTCATGTATGTATAATTTTGACAAAAAGTGATTTAGGCCTTGTCTACATTGATTATATATATATATCAGTTTGTATCAGTGTGACTATACCAGTGTAATAATAAAATCCTTGCTTTACATGTGCTGAACTATCTGGTGTAAAAATGCCTTTTGCTGGTGCAGGTCAACCAATTTGAAACCAGGGTGAGATGCTTTGGCATGAGTCAATCTTCACACTGGTGCAACTACATCAGTGTAACCAGGCTGCTGAAACACCCGTGCACCTTCTCATTGTAAACGAGGTCTAGAGTTCGGGGATATTTTACACACTAAACCCTTTTTTCCCCTGCAAATAAAATACAGATTTATCAACATTGAAATGTGTTGTGATTTTGTAACACTTTTGCCAGACAGTTTTGGGTTGTTTTTTTTCAAAAAAGCTCAAAAAATTTTGAGAGTTTGGAAATGAATCATAGAATCATAGAACTGGAAGGGACCTTGAGAGGTCATCTAGTCCAGTCCCCTGCACTCAAGACAGGACTCAGTATTAGCTAGACCATCCCTGACAAGTGTTTGTTCAACCTGCTCTTAAAAATCCCCAATGATGGTGTCAGAAACAGATAGTTAAGGGTTAATGTCTCTTTTACCTGTAAAGGGTTAAGAAGCTCAGTAAACCTGGCTGACACCTGACCAGAGGACCAATAAGGTGACAAGATACTTTCAAATCTTGGTGGAGGGAAGTCTTTTGTTTGTGTTCTTTGTTTGGGGGTTGTTCGCTCTCGGGACATGAGAGGGACCAGACGTCAATCCAGGCTCTCCAAATCTTTCTGAATCAGTCTCATGTTTTAATTTTGTAAGTACCCAGCCAGGCAAGGCGTGTTAGTCTTATGTTTGTTTTCTCAACCTGTAAATGTTTCTTTTGCTGGAAGGATTTTTTACCTCTGTTTGCTGTAACTTTGAAACTTAGAAGGGGGGAGGGAGTCCCTCTAGGTTATATGAACTGAATCCCCTGTAAAAGCAACAAAGAATCCTGTGGCACCTTATATAGAACACACTTTTTTTGCAGCATGCTTTCGTGGGTGTGAATCTTCACTTCTTCGCAAACTTGCATCCGAAGAATTCACCATTCACCACATAACTCAAAACTGTCTGTTAATACAGGAATCTTTACAGCATTTTTTCTTAGATCCACATGGCTACCCTCTGATACTGAATACCCTGTAAACATTTTTCCATCCTGATTTTACAGAGATAAATTTTACTTTTTCTTTCTTTAATTAAAAGCTTTCTTTTTAAGAAGCTGATTGATTTTTCTTTGTTTTAAGATCCAGGAAATTGGGTCTGGACTCACCAGGGATTGGTGGGGGGGGAAGGAGGCGGATGGTGAATTCCTCTTTGTTTTTTTAAGATCCAAGGAGTTTGGATCAGTGTAGTCTCTCAGGGTAACCAAGGGAGGGAAAGTCTGGGAGGGGAAAGGTGGAGGAATGGTTTATTTCCCCTTATGTTAAGACCCCAGAGGTTTAGGTCTTGGGTTCCCCAGGGAAGGTTTGGGGGGAATGGAAAGTGTACCAAAACACTATATTTTTGGTTGGTGGCAGCGCTATCAGATCTAAGATAGAAATTAAGCTTAGAAGGGTACATGCAGGTCCCCACCTTTTGGACGCTAAAGTTCAAAGTGGGTTGCCAGACAGTTTTGGTATTTTTTTTTTCAAAAAAGTTCAAAACATTTTGAGAGTTTGGAAATGAATCATAGAATCATAGAACTGGAAGGGACCTCGAGAGGTGTCTAGTCCAGTCCTCTGCACTCAAGACAGGACTCAGTATTATCTAGCCCATCCCTGACAAGTGTTTGTTCAACCTGCTCTTAAAAATCCCCAATGATGGAGATTCCACAATCTCTCTAGGCAGTTTGTTCCAGTGCTTAACCACCCTGACAGTTAGGAAGTTTTTCCTAATGTCCAACCTAAACCTTCCTTGCTGCAATTAAAGCCCATTGCTTCTTTTCCTATCCTTAGAGGTTAAGAAAAACAATTTTTCTCCCTCCTCCTTGTAACAACCTTTTATTACTTGAAAACTGTTATATCCCCTCTCAGTCTTCTCTTTTCCAGACGAAACAAACCCACATTTTTCAATCATCCCACACAGGTCATGTTTTCTAGAACTTTAATCATGTTTGTTGCTCTTCTCTGGACTTTTTCCAATTTGTCTTCATCTTTCCTGAAATGTGGTGCCCAGAACTGGACACAATACTACAGTGGAGGCATAATCAGGGTGGAGTAGAGCGTAAGAATTACCGTATATTCTCGTTCATAAGCTGAATTTTTTTAGTAAAAAAGGGAAGCACCAGAGTAGGGGGTCGGCTTATGAATAGGTATAGAGAGGGAGAGGTGGGACACAGCCCCTCCCCACAACAGAGGGAGCAAGGAGAGGGCATGCTCAGTTCGGCTGAGCATGCTCTGTTCTCCCAAAGTAGGGAATTGGCAGAGGGAGTTTTTTGTGTCATCACACCAGCCCACTGGAGCAGGCTGCAGCCATGCCACCCGACCCAGCCTGCTGGAATATGCTGCGGCCACACCGCCTGGTCTGGCCCACTGGAGCAGGCTGCAGCCACGCTGCCCAGCCTGCCAGAGCAGCTCCAGCCAGGCCAGAGACATCCTCCTCTGGCTCTCCCCAGATAAGGTGGGAAGGGATGGGATGGGGAGAGTGTGGGGGTCCTGGGATAGGGGTGGGGTCATATGGGAGTGGTCACAGAGGTTACTCCCCTGACCCCCAGCTTCCCCCCCCCCAAAAAAAAACCATTTCCCCACCAGTTGCTGTCCCGGCCCATCAGGGTAAGCAGCTGGCGCGCCGGGACACTTTGTTTACTTAGGTTTACTTCCCTGCCTGCGGATGCTCAAGATAAATGAACCTTCTTGGCCCACCATTGGCTTATCCTGATGGCCTAGGAGCCAAAGTTTTCTGACCCCTGAATTATAGGGTCAGCTTATGACTGAGTCATAAAAAATTTCCATTTTTACTTATCCATCTTGCAGAGGTCTGCTTATAAACAAAGCGGCTTATGATCGAGTATATACAGTACCTCTCGTGTCTTGTTTGCAATACTCCTGCTAATACATCCCAGAATTATGTTTGCTTTTTTTTGCAACAGTGTTACACCGTTGACTCATATTTACCTTGTTATCCACTATGAACCCAGATCCCTTTCCGCAGTACTCCTTCCTAGGCAGTCATTTCACATTTTGTATGTGTGCAACGGATCGCTCCTTCTTAAGTGGAGTACTTTGCATTTGTCCTTATTGAATTTCATCCTATTTACTTCAGATCATTTCTCCAGTTTGTCCAGATCATTTTGAATTTTAATCCTATCCTCCAAAGCACTTGCAGCCCCTCCCAGCTTGGTATCATCCGCAAACTTTATAAGTGTACTGTCTCTGCCATTATCTAAATCATTGATGAAGATATTGAACAGAACTGGACCCCAGAACCAATCCCTGCGGGACCCCACTCATTATGCCCTTCCAGCATGATTGTGAACCACTGATTACTCTCTGGGAATGATTTTCCAACCAGTTATGCGCCCACCTTATAGCAGCTCCATCTAGGTGGTATTTCCCTAGTTTGTTTATGAGAAGGTCATGCGAGACACTATCAAAAGCCTTACTAAAATCAAGATATACCACATCTACCACCTGCCCCCATCCTCAAGGCTTGTTACCCTGTCAAAGAAAGCTATCAGGCTGGTTTGACATGATTTCTTCTTGACAAATCCATGCTGACTGTTACTTATCAACTCATTATCTTCTAGGTGTTTGCAAATTGATTTCTTAATTATTTGCTCCATTATCTTTCCAGGTACAGAAGTTAAGATGACTGGTCTGCAGTTCCCTGGGATGTCCTTATTTCCTTTTTTATAGATGGGCACTATTTTTGCCCTTTCCGTGACTTTTCAAAGATAATTGCTAATGGCTCAGATATCTCCTCAGTCAGCTCCTTGAGTATTCTAGGATGCATTTAATCAGGACCTGTTGATTTGAAGACATCTAACTTGTCTAAGCAATTTTTGACTTGTTCTTTCCCTATTTTAGACTCTGATCCTACCTCATTTTCACTGGCATTCACTATGTTAGACGTCCAATCGCCACCAACCTTCTTGGTGAAAACCAAAACAAAGACGTCATTAAGCACCTCTGCCATTTCCACATTTTCTGTTATTGTCTTTCCCCCCTCATTGAGTAACGGGCCTACCCTGCCCTTGGTTTTCTTCTTGCTTCTAATGTATTTGTAGAATGTTTTCTTGTTATCCCTTATGTCTCTAGCTAGTTTGATTCTAGTTTTGTGCCTCGGCCTTTCTAATTTTGTCCCTACATACTTGTGTTATTTGTTTATATTCATCCTTTGTCATTTGACCGAGTTTCCAATTTTTGTAGGACTCTTTTTTTGAGTTTTAGATCATTGAAGATCTCCTGGTTAAGCCAGGGTGGTCTCTTGCCATACCTCTTATCTTTCCTACACAGTTGGATAGCTTGCTCTTGTGCCCTTAATAATGTCTCTTTGATTAACTGCCAACTGTCTTCAATTGTTTTTCCTCTTAGACTTGCTTCCCATGGGATCTTACCTACCAACTCCATGAGTTTGCTAAAATATGCCTTCTTGAAATCCATTGTCCTTATTTTGCTGTTCTCCCTCCTACCATTCCTTAGAATCATGAACTCTATCATTTCATGTTCACTTTTACCCAAGCTGCCTTCCACTTTCAAATTCTCAACCAGTTCCTCCCTATTTGTCAAAATCAAATCTAGAACAGTCTCCTCCCTAGTAGCTTTCACCACCTTCTGAAATAAAAAAAAAGTCTTCAATACATTCCAATAACTTGTTGGATAATCTGTGCACTGCTGTGTTCTTTTCCCAACAGATGTCTGGGTAGTTGAAGTCCCCCATTACCACCAAGTCCTGGGCTCTGGATGATTTTGTTAGCTGTTTAAAAAATGCCTCATCCACCTTTTCTTCCTGGTTTGATGGTCTGTAGTAGATCCCTACCAAGACATCACCCTTGTTTTTTACCCATTTTATCCCTATCCAGAGACTTTCGACAAGTCTGTCTCTTATTTCTATCTCAACCTCAGTCCAAGTATATACATTTTTTAATATATAAGGCAACACCTCCTCCCGTTTTTCCCTGCCTGTCCTTCCTGAGCAAGCTGTACCCTTCTATACCAATATTGCCATTATGCATATTATCCCATCAAGTCTCTGTGATGCCAACTATGCCATAGTTGTGTTTATTTACTAGAATTTTGAGTTCTTCCTGCTTATTCCCCATACTTCTTGCATTAGTATACAGACATCAAAGATACTGATTTGATCCCCCCAGTTCTGTCTTGTCTCTCCCTTATTTCTGCTATATCAGCCCGTGTTCTCCCTAGATTCTGACCCTTCTCCCAGGTCTCCATGTTTTTGACTTACCTTTGGGCTTTGGTCACCTGCCCCCATCAAACCTCGTTTAAGTAGGTATTTTGATTTTTTTTAATTGAAATTACTGTTTCAAAATTTCCTTTCCTTTCTTTTTTTTTTTAAATAAATGAGTATTTTTACTTTCTGGGTTGCTGTAAACGTCAAAATTTCTTTTCGGTTTGATCCTAAACAATTTTTTTTCATTTTTGGGGGAATTTCAATAAACTGGAAAATCTATTTGTATAGCTAACTAGGTCTTAGACTGAAACTTTCAAACCCGGGTGTCAAAAGTTAGTTACCTACATTCCGACTTAGAAATTTTGAATTGCACAACCCTCGCTGATACAGGTCAACTTTAGTCATCACAGTTTAAGAAGGCTGACCATATCCACTCTGTTGATGACTTTGCCCATTTGTAACAGGGGGAAAGTGATGTGTATCTACTTTGCAGACAAGTCCTGAAGCTTAATGTATTAGTTTTGGTAAAGCATTTTGGAATCATTAAATGAAAATATGATACATTTATAGAATAGCTATTTTATTTATGTTACTTATATATCCACTTCCGCCCATACCCTACTGTAGTAGTATGTGAGCACCTCATGTTCTTTAGCATATTTATTCCCACAACACCATGTGACCTAGAGAACTCTGATTGAATGCATTAACAGAGGGTGGAACTAAGGCAAGAAAGCCCAGATTCACGTCCCTGTAGGGTTGCAATGCTGAGTGTCATGGTGCTAAACTTTTAGGCAACTGAGAAGCAACATTGTAATTCCGGGGGTTCCTAATACTCCAACTGCCAGACAGTGGGACTGGATGACAGGGGAGGGATCATTCAACATTGCCCTGCTTTGTTGAAACCCTCTGAAGCATCTGGCACTGGTTGCTGGAAAGGGGATAATGCACTAGAGAGACCATTGGTCTGAGCCAGTATGGCCGTTCTTATGTTCACAAAGCCTTCGTTGGGTGCCTAGGCTTCCTATACAATGAATGTGGGGAGATAGATGACTAAGAATGTGATCCACAAAAGCCAGCAGCTGAGTGGGGAGCTGCCTAAGCTAGCCGGTGGGAGATGCCAACATGAGGGGTAGGTGCTAAGCCCCGCATCCTCACTGAGAGCGGTGCCTACGTCTGGGCTGCAGGAAGCTGCCTGGCTCCGCTTCTGAGCCACGAACTGGGGGAAGATAGGCATTTGGCTGCTTCAGTCGCAGGTGGGGCCTGAAGCAAGATGGGAGGAAAGAGGAAGAAGGTCTCAACCTCCCTTCTACTCCTTAGCCTAGTGGTTAGGGTACTCATCCAAGGCCTGGGAGATGCCTGGGTCATGTTCACCCTCCACCTGAGGGGGAGAGGGATTTGAACTGGGCTTGGCTGTTTCTCATATAAGTGTCCTAATCACTAGGCCCTAGAGTCATTCTAATGCTTTCGTTTACCCAATTAATATTTAATTATTCAATATAATTCAAGTAGAACAGCTTCAGTAGGAGAAAAGTAGAAGAAAAGGAATAGGAGAAAAGTAGCCTTCCTCCATGCCCTCCGGCAGAATAGCCCATAGCCCAGTGGTTAGGCACTCACCTGAGAGACAGCTGATCCCCATTCAAATCCCTTCTCCCCCTCAGGCAGAGTGAGGTACTTGACCCATGGGAACCCAACCCATTGGGTTAAAGATGATGAGGGAGGTCATCTTCACCCCTCCCAGCTGTTCTGTGAACTCGCCTGAGGGGGCTGATCCTGTAGTTGGTGTCTGAGCATATCGACTCAGTCAGACCCCTGCATGCGACTTAGGCACCCTAACGTCTATCTCTCCCAGCCTGTGAATTGCTCTGAGACTTAGGCTATATCTGAACTGGAGACCTCACAGTGGCACGGCTGTACTGATGCAGCTATGCCGCCGTAAGGTCTCTCGTGTAGCCGCTCTATGCCAAGCTGTCCCATCGACAAAATTACCCCCCCCCACACAACAAGCAGCGGTAACTGTGTCGATGGGAGAAGTTCTCCTGCTGACATAGCACTATGTACAACCACTTATGCCAGCGAAACGTATGTTGCTCAGTAGGGTGTTTTTTCATACCCCTGAGTGCAGGGCCGTCTGGGGGGGGGCATGTGGGGCAATTTGCCCCGGGCCCCACAGGGGCCCCCATGAGAGTTTTCAGGGGCCCCCATGAGAGTTTTTGGCTGGTCTTCGGCGGCAGGTCCTTCAGTGCCACCGAACACACCTGGATCGAGTGAAGGACCCGCTGCTGAAGACCCAGAGCTTCTTCCGCTCTGGGTCTTCAGCGGCAATTTGGCAGCGGGTCCTTCACTCGATCCAGGACCCGCCGCCAAAGTGCCCTGAAGACCCGGTGCGGAAGGAGCCCCGCTACTGAAGACCCCAGGCCCCCTGAATCCTCTGGGCAGCCTTGCCTGAGTGACATACATTTTGCCAGCAGAAGTGGTAGTGTAGACATGGTCTTGGGCAGGAGACAGACAGCTAGAGTAAGGCACACACCCAGAGGTGAAAATGCAGGTGCCTGCCGGATTAGGCAGCAGTCGAGCAGGAGATATGTGGAGCACGATGGTACCTACAAATGGGATATGTACCTTAATGGATCACCGCCTAAGACACAGACCTGCAAAGTTATGTAGATACCTAACTCCCACCAATTTCTGGGCTTCAGTAACTTGCCCAAGGTCACGTAGGAAGTTTGTGCTAGAACAGGGACTTCAACAGAGGTGTCATAAGGGCTAAACCAATGCCCTGACCATCCTCTCAATGAGTCAATCCCTTCCTGCCCTCACTACAGAGTCAGCTGCAGCACTGTATTCGGTCTATTGCTTTAGGGAGGCACCAAAGGAGGGAGTAGCTTTGGCGGAGTACAGTCTCGTCAGAATACACAGTTGGTGCTTGTGTGTGAAATTCACATGGAATGCCACTTGCAAACATTACTCTGAGCAACACACGGCTTTCAAACGTAATCCAGTTTAAACCCCTCCCACCAGACCAACTCCCAGTGGAACAAATTTATATTGAGAAGTGGTAAGAATAGATTTTACGAAGTAAAGCATGCCAAAAAATAGAACTCTCTTCCTCATTAGTGGAAG
This sequence comes from Mauremys reevesii, assembly GCF_016161935.1. Classification (NCBI taxonomy): domain Eukaryota; kingdom Metazoa; phylum Chordata; order Testudines; family Geoemydidae; genus Mauremys; species Mauremys reevesii. The sequence continues at coordinate 7,054,725 of NC_052627.1, forward strand.
AAGCTGTAAGACCTATCACAGCTTACAAAGGCTCATATGACAGCTAAAGCTCCTCCATTCTATATTACAGACAAGCTGAGGGTGTGTGGGAGGGAAATAAGGTGCATTACCTTTATGCTTCTTGCACTGTTTCCAGCAGGTTTTTATCTGAGGTTACATCTCAAAACCCACTGACAACTTTCTCCAAAAATAAACACTTTTAAAAGTGACACCAAACTGCTTTGATTCAGGAAGATTCAGCGGCTTCACTTTCATATAAATTTTTAACCCATGTAGAGTAAAAAAGGTCTAGTTCCCTTTCTTTGTAAAAGGATTAAACATTATGTCCATTCAGGCTCAGTTAATAGGTGTTTGTACTTTTCATATTGTTCCAGCAAGCAATTGATCCAATTATGTGAACATATAAGACTAGTATTAATTGTGAGAAAGGACCAATACATTCAAATATAGTGGGTTGAATTCAAGTAAGTGAGCAACATCAAAATCCATTGATACCAAAAAATACAAAGCGAAATCAGATTAATTCAGTGACTAGTGGAATAACAGCTAAAAGGCACTTAAATTGCATTTGATATTACTAACTGCAAAAAAGACAAGAGGAACAGTAATAGGAAAAAAACCTACATTTTGTCTGATACCTTGACTTTTATCAGGAGAAACTTTTATCAGGAGAAACATCAATTTTACCAGCCCGTGTATACAAAAATATATTTTATAATGAATCAATTTTCCATGGACTTCCTTTGGACACAAATTGCTATATCCACAAAGAGATTTAGGGGAATAATTGCCCCTTTAGGTAGCGAAATCCAAAAATTAGATCCTCAAACCACCATTTATCTGATGCCTAATTCAGGAGACACCTAAAGTCCCAAGACAAGTGTTCCACCGATAAAGTCTTTGGGGTCTCCTACATCCCAGGCAAACGCCATGACCACTAAGCTATGGAGTCATGCTCTTTTGTGGCCCATTTATTCTATATTATATGATTCCACGATTGTCTCTGTGTGTCACTTGGAAGCCTGGAATGTCTGCACAGTCCATGTGAAGTGATGGAAGCAGCTACAAACATGACTGAGGGTTCTTTTTGTTCAGAATATCACCAGGTTGATTCACCAATGAGATTTGTGGTGTGTTTCCATCCAGTGAATCCCACAGTGCAATCACCACAGAGACAAATCAACACCCCACCCACACAACTAGCATACACAATAACCCACACAGAGCCACACACAACAGAATGTACCCCTCATTCACCACCCACACAAATCAACACAACTCTCCCACCAGCAAAACACAACCCACATACAAATCAACACAACCACCCACACAACCAAAGTACACACAATAACCCGAAACATCATCACTCTGAGGCCTAGAATGTCTGAGTCAGTGGGACATGATGGAAACAGCTACAAGTGTGGTGGAAAGCTCTTTTTGTTCACTCATCACTGGCATTTGCGCTCTGTTACCACCCATTTTTAAAGTTCTCATCTATTTTTGGCTTTTTCCCCCAAAACACATGACTTCATGAATTACACCCATGTGACAGCATGGGCTTTCAGCTACTAGTATTTATACAAAGTGGACTGGCTTCAACCAGGAGAAAAGGCCCCACTTTACAATATCTCATAGCCCAGTGGTTAGGGAATGCTCCTGAGAGATGTGGTTTCGAACACCTGGTCCACATCAGGCAGACAGGGGATCTGACTGTGGCTCTCTCACATCCAGGGTGAGAGTTCTAACCACTAGACTAGACTAAAGACTACAAGGGTTTCTGTGTGTGTGTGTGTGTAGTTGCCTTCCTCTGACTGTGCCTTAGGAGCCTAAATCCTTTTGAGGGGTGGGACTTAGGCTCACCTTGGCTATCCTAGGCAGCTCCCTGCTCTGTATGCTAGCTTTTGGAGATCTGCTTTTAAAGCATCTAACTCATGGCGTTCATGTGACAGGGAGCCCAGGCAGCTAATTCAGGGCAGTGGATTGCACTGGGTGCCTGGGCACCTAATATTAGGTGTTTCAATACTAAGTGTGAATCCCCTTTGTGGATTGAGCCCAAAGGACCTGATGCAACATTCCTTTAAGTCATTAAGAGTCTTTCTAGTGAAGTGAATGGGAACTTTCCCATTGTAGTCAATGGAAGTTGGATCAGGCCCACCATTCATATACTGGAGGGGGTATGCAAAGAGCAAATGCAATGTCAGAAGGTAATGGACAAAATTCACGTGTTCTGTAATCCCAGTTTATACAAGAGCTAGATTAGTCCCTAAAAAGATTGTATTTGTCACTGATATATTGTGCATTAAAAATGAGGCTGTTACATGTGGTAATAGATTTGCTGCTGTTTAAATAGAAAATTTTAGTGGGTGCATTTGTAAATATCAACATACAAACCTACAGCTGCAGTGCCACCTTGCTGAGAGAACGTCTTTGGGAAATAAATACAGGCCAAAGGATTTTACCAAGTTCTCACAAGCCGCTGGGAACCTTTTCCAAACCATTGTCTCATATACACCCATTTGAATTTCTGTCTGACTTTCACATATGAGTTTAGATCCGTATTTGGGAGAACAGGGAAATTGGATATTTGGGTCCCATTGAAGTCTATGTGAGTTCTTGCCATTGACCATTGTGGGGCTACGATTTCACCCCGATGTCCCTAAAGTCAGGGCTGTAACTCTCTGTACAGCCAAAATTAAAATCTAGCCTCAAGGGATGTACTAATCAAAAAGCACCTGGAATTTTTAGTTCCGTAACAAACCGCAAGAAGTCAGAAAATGTTACTGATTCCAATCATCGTCTCTGTCATAATAACACGAGGTGACATCCAGACCATCAGAAAGCTGAAGGGTGTTGAAGACATACATATTTATTGTTTTACAAATGGAACAAAACTCCAGTTTAAGCATGTTTACACATTGATAAGTGCCATGTCACTGATTCCAAAATACATTCAAGTGTCAATATGATGCATTTAGGTTAAAGATGTTAAGGTTAGTCTGAGTTATTGAAATATAGCTTGTTAGAACACATGGTTAAGCAGAACACTTAACAGCTAAAAAAAAATCCATTATTCCTTATAAATGGTCTGTCACTGGCCTTTGTAAATGCACGGAACCATCTGATAGGGAATTTCTATTAAAACCAGCCAGAGCTAGATTCAGCTATAACATATAATAGAGAGCTCTACAACAATATACCACTCCCTTGAACCATTCCTTTCCCAGAGCCATTAATTTCCTATTAATTGTGTAAAAATTTAACCCTTTAACCTATTGATACGGGATAATGAAGGAAAAACTGAGTCTCTTTCTTTTGTGTATGTTTGAATGGGGAACAAAAAAAAAAAAAGATTGACCTGATCTGTAAACACACTATTTTTGAAAGTCAGGAGAGACAGATTTAGCAATAGATGTAAGTTGTACAATGAGTCAAGTTTCTTTTTGCTGAAGCTTTAAAAGTATTCTTTTTCATAAAGTATTTGGTAATTTTCCAGTGAACTATTCCGAAGGGCTTTGTAAAATTTGATGCACTAGAACAATAGGGACAGGAAATGAGACAGTAATGAAGGCACAGATGGGCAAAGCTGTGATGATTTTTACTTTACTTTGCAGACTAAGGGACATATATTTGAGAATTAAATCACTTACAATTAGAGCTAGTCAGGAATATTTTGCAGAACCATTTAATTTGGCCAAAAATGCTGATTCGTCAAACCTGAAACTTCATAGAACAAGATCCTTTATGATAAATCTCCTGACTCATCATTAATGAGAAAATATTTTGAAATTAGAAATATGTCCATTTTGACATTTTCTAAATTAAAAGTTTCTTTTAGTCAAAATAACTTTTCTGTGAGAAATTTTAGTAAATTTAGACTAAAAAATGGTTAAACAAAAAGGCAAAATAGACATGAAAGTTTAAAAATCATCTAAGCAACTTTTTGACTAACATTAAATTATTTTATTTGAGGGTTTTGGGTTTGCAAAAAAATTTCATTCTGATTTCAGTACATGACCATTTTTCAATATCTCAGATTTTTGTGGGATGGGAAAACTATTTCTCGGCCAGTTCTGCTTATAATTGAACCGACTGGACTGAGGTGGTTTAATCTCAGCCATTTCCCTCTGTTCATACTAGCCAAACTTAATCTGTTTGAGTTTTGCCCCACATCCACACTATCATTTCCCTAAAATGTTTCAGCTGAAATGCTGACTATCCCACAATTCCTGGCTCAGCTCCCAGAAGCAAGGCATTCTGGGAGAGTTCTCAAAGTCACTGGTTCAGTGTGAGACAGTAGTGGAAGCACTGGGAGCTTACATTCGTAACTTTGCTAGACACTAATACCAGTCTTAATAAATACACTGGATTTATGGCTTATTAGAACAATCTGTAATCCACTAACCCCCCTTTATGTCCCATGACTATAGGGGTGTGAACAGGTCACTTTACCTTGAATGCTGTCTTACAATATGTCTTAGCTACTTATGCGAAACATTCTGTTCCAACTTGTATTTAGCTGTGACACTCTAATTCCCAGACCAGAAGAAGAGCTCTGTGTAGCTCAAAAACTTGTCTCTCTCACTACAAGCCATTGGTCCAATAGCTGAAACTAGTCTGCTTCCATACAAGCACTAAATCATTTCACACAGAACCAGTTAAGCTTACACAGTTATTAAATATCGCTGGTGGGAAATCACTTTCCTGTCTCATGAGAGTTTAAGATTGACTTTTATTTTGACAGGTTTTCCTGTCCCAAATCAGAATGAAAAGTCAAAATCTCGAAAATGTTTGTGAACTGATCATCAAAAATGTTCTGGATTGGGTGAAGAAAAATTTAGTTTTGATAATTTCAAAACTTTTCATTTGAACTGCAACTTTTTAATTAACTTTTTTGGTATAAATTAACTAAATTATAAAAAAAAATCAAACTGAAAAACTAAACTTTTAATTTTGAAAAGGTTGAAATGGGATGTTTAAAAACATTTTGAAAAAAGTTTTGAATCAGGAGATTCCTTGAAACCAACTCTTTCCTATGAACAATTTTGGTTTTGATAAATCAGCATATTTTGAGAAAAAAAAAATTGCTGGCAAATTCCCAACCAGCTAGGGTGACCAGATGTTCCAATTTTATAGGGACAATCCCGATTTTGGGTCTTTTTCTTATATAGGTTCCTATTTCTCCCCATCCCCGTCCCAATTTTTCACACTTGCTGTCTGGTCACCCTACAACCAGCTCTGTTATGAAACCTGCTGAAATATAGTCTGTTCTAGCCACTTATTAGGCCATTTTCCAACCATTTGTAGGCTGTTTGGGGAATCTTACCTTCGGTACAAAACGTTTTATAAGTGTTCTAGAAGCCTCCAACACTTTGATTTCTCTAGGTTAAATCAGGCTACAGAGCGTGAAGACACAACATATGGTGACTGATTCATGAGGATGAACTCCAAGGTGGAGGAAATCCTCCTAGGACATGAGGAGACCACAGGGAAGTGAAAGCTTGAGAAATGAGAATTACTACAGTGATTTTTTTTGTTTGTTTTTTGTAAATTGCTGAGAGATCTGGCACCATATAAATGCAAAGTTTTAATTTATTAGCTTTAGAATATCTTTACTAAAACTGACTTTACCTGCACCTGTTTCCTTTATAGTGTGTAAAATGATTGGTATTTTGCATTTGAAATATTAGGAAGAACAGTGTCTGACTTACTTCTCCGCGGGACCTTTGCAAACTATTTGGCAGCTATAGTGATATCACATGAGCTTGTCATTTGAACTGCATCCGCTCCTTCCAGCCAATAGAGGGAGAGAATATAAGAAGCCGCATTCCCCCTCCCCACACCTTCAGCTGGAGGGAGAGCTACAGTTCAGATTAAGGTCTCAGGTAACATCACCATTCAGATGGCCAAATATCTTGCCCAAGTGCTCCAATAAAAGAGAGGAGTGAGGACCTGACATTCCACATATGCAAGAAACAACTCCAGAAATTCAAGCTGGCAAGAGAAGAAACAGGCAGTTATCAGTGCCCAGCTGCTTTCCACAAGAGCTGGATGAGAAATGGAATGATTTTTTACCACAAATTTGGCCAGTCTTTCACTGAAAAATTCCAAAATACACCTCTACCCTGATATAACGCTGTCCTTGGGGGCCAAAAAATCTTACCATGTCATAGGTGAAACCGCATTATATCGAACTTGCTTTGATCTGCCAGAGTACGCATCCCCCCCCCCCCCCCCGGAGTGCTGCTTTACAGCATTATATCTGAATTCGTGTTATATCAGGTTACGTTATATCAGATAGGTGTATTCCAACCAGCTTTGCTTACTACTGTGTTCACTCTGGACATTGTCTGTCTTGTGCTGGTTGGCTGTTTGCTCCAACTCCCTCCCACCCCTTCCCTCACAGTCTCTTAGCCCCAATCCACCTGTTTTGCATGCTCCGCACCTTCTGTGCCTTTTCTCCCTCTCCCACTTACCCCACTTTTCCATCTCGCCTCTCACCAGCCAGATGATTCTGTCTGGCCTCTGAATGATCTGCCTCTGCAGCTGACCTGCCCAATAACATGGCCTCCTCCACACCGCATGACCTTGCATGCAGCGTAAAGGTGAGGTCATGCTGCATGGAAGCCATTTGGTTTCTCTGGGTGGCCCATGGAGGTGCCACACAATTATGTGTGTGGCCCACATCACGGTAAAGGTTGGACCACTGAGTCGCTCTGTGTCTGCTCCCGCTCAGCCCTTTGTCTTCTGTGGTGGAGGCACTTGGACTCATTACCAAATCTCAAACCACAAGCCTGAGAGAAGCCTGCTTGCCATCAACTAGGTCCGCCCCCCTGCTTCCCTTCCACAGCCTTAAAGGAAGCAGGAATGAACCCCAGAAATAAGTGCTGTGCTCAGCTATAAACCAACACTTTTGTCTAGGCAAGGACAAAAGCTCAATTAATACAAGGAGCCATTCATGAGACCCTATGGGGAGTCACACATACCTTGCCCCCTCCAATAGCTCAGTGCAGAGACCCCAGTGCCTAGCTGAACAGGTCAATACTATCCAGCCCATTTAGGAGTCCAAACAACACCCCCGCCTAGTTTCCTAGTGCACAAAATGGGGTTGCTCCTTCCCTGTGCAGAGTGAGCTCACGGTGTAAGTCCCAGTTTCTGCTGGACGGCCTGGTGTCTGTCTCAGCCCTATTCAAGGCGGTGGGGGTAGTCTGCCCCTTACTGTGGCGATAAGTATGTGGAGTGGGAGGCTCATATGTCTATTCAGATTGTAAGCTTTTTGGAACTTAATGTGTTTCTACAGCGCCTGGCACAATGCGGCTCCAATCTCAGTTGGGGCTTCTGGGGGAGAGGGGGCATCATACCAATAGGAAATCATAACTACAGTGTGGTTGACTTACTGGCAGGATGCTCCTTGAGAACTTTTAATTGGTTCATGCTACCAGGGAGAAAGAAATCCACAGCTGAAGTGCTCAGGATTTAGCACTAGATGGAAGTGCTATTTTGTGGTACTCAAGTTGAATGGGAACTCTAGCAGAAGAGAAGGGCTCATTTGCAAAGCAATTTCTTTTTTCTTTGCCAGTTTCTAAAATGTTTATTAACCGAACAACTGTTTCATTAGAGCACTGATTAGCTGAGAAAATTCTCTTCTGCAGAAGATGTGTGAAGGATGAGGACTTAACACCAAAAGAGCAATCAAGGGGAAGCGACTGGTTGCACTGTCAATAGCTGCTTGCTACATGCTCTTACACTGAGGTCATGTTTTTACCCATGTAAAGGTATCCTGGCCCTGATCTTGCACAGGATTTGAGGTAGCACAGATTGTATGAATGAGCAAGCAAAGAAGTGTGAAGTGCACACAAAAACGCACCCCATTCCCCTTCCTCTCCTGCTTGTGAGCTCCCTAGAACTTAAAAGGGGCATGATCTTAGCAAAAGTGAAAGTGGCCAGTGACAAGTGACAACTATGTCATAGGTGCCCTTCGGAGGCTTATAAAGACACAAGCACGTCAAATGATGAGTCTCATACTTAAAACAGTGGACTAAAATTCAGAGGAAACTTGAGCTTGTGGCTAAAGCACTGGACTGGGACATGGAACATCTGAGCTTAGGTCACTGCTCTTCCATAGATCTCTTCTTTAACTCTGTTGTCATTTGCAGTGTGGTTGTAGGTGTGTTCGTCCCAAGATATCAGAGGGACCAGGTGGGTGAGATAATATCTTTCATTGCACCAACATGGGTGAAAGAGACATGTTTTTGAGATAGAGTGAAGAAGAGCTCTATGGAGCATGAAAACTTCTCTCTTTCCCTAACAGAAGTTGGTCCAATAAAAGATATTACATCACCCATCTTGTCTCTTTAATTTTGAGCACATGACTTAACCTCTAGTTCACCATGTTCAAAAGTGCCTGAGTTATTTAGGAGCCAAAGTACCATTGACTTTTGATGGGATGTAGATGCCTAAATTACTGTGGATGTGTTACTGAAAATTCTACTCTCTGGTTTCCCATCTATTAAAATGGAGATAATGCTTTCTTTCTCCCATCATGCCTTAGTCTGAGTGGCATACTCTCACTATGAATATGTACAGCCCTAGGACAATAGGGCACCAATCTTGAGTTGAGCCTGTAGGAGCTATTGTAATCTGAATGCTGTTACTAAGAACTTCTTGGCTATCCACAGAACATTTTTTGCTCCTTTTTCAAATTGTTCCTCCCTTGGTTGACACATGATTTAAAAACAAAACTCATCCTATTAATCGTTATTTACTCTCTATATACACAGTGTGATGGTTTTGTAATCTGGAAATCTTTCATGAATACACTTATGGGAGAGAAAATATTGGCTCTTTCCCCCTCAGTAAAGCTCGCTCTTTTGCCACTAAAGTCTTTTATGCACTCAACCACAAAGGTGCACAGGGAATTGTTTGCTTAACTGTGATTTCTATGCAGAAGGTGGGTCATATTTCTCAATCTAAAATGGCAGCATTATGCACCATGGAAAATTATTTTGCATTGGCTGAGTTCAAGGTAAGTTTGCACATTGAGAACATTTGTGCTGGAAACATGAGAAGTTGGGGAAACGCATTAAGTTTGCAGCCTCCTCTTCACTTTCCTTGTTTCTTTGTTTGTTTGTTTTTTAAAAGGCTGCACACACAAAAAAGGGTCCCCAAGCACTTTATTGTCATTTATGTAAGAAAGAGAAAATAATTACAGCAATATCCAAGAACAAAAAAATTCCCAACTAATGTCAAATGCCATAACATAAACAAAGCAGTTTCTTTAAAATAAATAAATAAAAAAGACTTGAACAATGGCATTGTCTATATGCTGTTGGATCACTTTTTATTTGATTGTTCTCATACTCTGGTCATTCACCCTATTATCATCTACTATACCCTACTTTATCCATCCCACTGATATTATGTTCAGTATTGTGGGTCAGATCCTCAGCTGTTGTAAATGGGTGTAGCCCTATTGATGTCAATACTGCTGTGTGGATTTACATCACTTGAGGATCTGGCCTGTATTCTGCCTTAGCTGGTGTGTTACATCAGTTGGCTTTACCTGTAGGATAAGGGAGAGAGCACTGGTCTGGGGCTGAAGAGTTCTGAACTCGACTAAATATGTGAGGAAGGACTTCCAGCTGAGAAACAAGCACCTTGGTTTGGTCAGAGATATGCTCCCTTTGGATTCACCTGGAGGAGACACCAGCTAAAATTTTCAAAAGTAACTAGAGATTCTGGGAGCCTCCACTGTGGGTTGCCCTCCATGAGACATTTTAAAGGGGTCAGATATTCAAAAAGGGCTAAGCCCCACTACCCTCTGAAAATCAGGCCCCTTTGAGATGTTGTGACAGGTCCACCATCTCCTCCCTTTGGACCACTATAAACAGGCTGGATACTTTCCAGGTGTATACGCACCAGTGTGTTATTTATTAGGTCCCCTCTGCCAGCTCATCAGTACAGCCTTACGGATTTTGGTGGAGTTACTCCTGATTTACACCAGGGTACATGAGATCAGAGTCAAGCCTATGGATTTTCAGGGGATCCCGCTGACTACTGCTCGGGATATTTACTGGAATCCACCATCATCGATAATGAAATGAAATACAAATTGAAGAGGTTCTGAAATGGAAGATGAGTTTATAAGATACTAAGAGAATGTATGTCAGCAGTTAGATACAGGAAAGAAAAATGTATGAGATGTTTGTTTATTTTTCATTCTCTTGCTGAGTTTGTTTCTTTCTGTTTAAGAACCATTTCAAAAAGTTTTGATGGCTTTTTCGCCATGTGATTTATTTGGGAGTTAAAAACTCTGCTCATAGACATTGGCAACCCACTGGCCTGTGACATGGAAATGCGTGTCTCTGAAGCAGCACTTCACTTTTGAACCGACAATACTTTACATACAGGTGTAGCATCTGCTGCAGATAAATTTTGTTTAAAGTGGATTTCATTATCCTTACAGTGAAGCTTTCACTGCTTATAGTGAAGACACTGAACAAATCCCATTGGAGTGTAACAATAACCTTACAGGGCCCTGCTAACATATACAATTGTCAATACTGCCTATAACGGGGTAGGAAACCTATGGCACGTGTGCCGAAGGCAGCATGCGAGCTGATGTTCAGTGGCACTCACACTGCCCAGGTCCTGGCCACCGGTCCAGGGGGCTCTGCATTTTAATTTAATTTTAAATGAAGCTTCTTAAACATTTTAAAAACCTTATTTACTTTACATACAAAAATAGTTTAGTTCTATATTATAGACTTATAGAAAGAAACCTTCTAAAAACTTTAAACTGGCATGTGGAACCTTAAATTAGAGCGAATAAATGAAAACTTGGCACAGCACTTCTGAAAGGTTGCCTGTTATATCCTTGGGGGCAGCCGGTTTAGGAAGAAATCACTTGAGGCCAGACAGCAGACAGCTAACAAAACTACCATTTTATTTACAGACACAGAGCTCACCCAACCAGCCGAAACCGGCTGGGCTATCCCCTAATAATCTAACTCAGTTGCCATAGGAACAAAAAACATGACAACCAAATACACAACATATTCCTCCCCCCCTAATAAGAACATCCCCTAAATAAAACACACACTAGACTAGAGAAGGAGGGTAGACTGCCTCCATACCTGGCTAAACCCTGGGGTTTATTTTGCCCCATAACCGTGGGTTCGTCCTAGCTAAAGATCCAGCCGATGAGGAGGCCTTCTGTCTCTAGGTGGATTACGGCGAACTTCTGGTGTTGTTGCACCCGAAAATACCATGGGCTCTGGGTCCGCAGCATGAACAGGTGAGGAGGTGGTATCAGCTCGTGCTGGGCAAAGGGGTATCTCAGCCGCCGGCAGTAATGGAGGAGAACAGTCAGAAACAGGTGATTTGTGATTCGGTGTCTCACCAGAAGTGGTGAAGTCAGACCACTCAACTGCAGATGTGTCCTGAGGACTGGCATGACCTGGCAACAGCTGATCTACATGTCGCCGCCAGGTAAGATTCTCTGCAGTCCGGACTGTGTAGGAAACAGGTCCTGTTTGAGTGATGATTGTGGCAGGGACCCATTTAGCTCTGGAAGTATAATTCCGAGCCAAAACTGGCTGTCCCGGGCTAAAAGTTCGCTCTTTTGCTCTGGGTGCCCGTCTGATAACTTGATTTTGCTGCTGATGTTGCACAATTTGTCAGGGTTCAGAAGGTTTCAGCAGATCAAAGCAAGTGCGCAGCTGTCGTCCCATCATTAGAAAGGCTGGAGATGCCTTGGTCGTAGCATGAGGTGTGTTTCTGTAGGAAAGTAAGAAGGTATCCAGACGCTTTTGAATGGAGTATTGTCCCCTTGCTGATTTCAAAGCATGTTTCATTGTCTGCACAAATCTTTCAGCTAATCCGTTGGTGGATGGATGATATGGTGCTGACGTGATGTGGTGTATCCCATTTGCCTTCATAAAATTTTGAAACTCCTGAGAGACGAACTGCGGTCCATTGTCGCTCACAAGTTGTTCTGGCAGACCAAAACAACTAAAGAGTCCTCGTAGTTTTTGGATAGTACTCTCTGCAGTAGTGGACTGCATTATAGAGCCTTCTGGCCATTCAGAATGGGCATCTACTGCCACCAAGAACATGTTTCCTTCAAGGGGGCCAGCGAAGTCAATGTGAATACGTTGCCACGGGTTTTCAGGCCAGTCCCATGGGTGTAGGGGTGCCCACTGGGGTGCATTCCTCACACCCTGACATGACATACAAGCTTTTGCCTTCTCTTCAATAGCACGGCCACCAAAAATAGCTTCGTGCAATTTCCTTCATGCGCACTATTCCACAGTGACCGGAATGTAGCTGTTCTAACATCTGTGATCTCAGTGGTGGTGGAATAATGACACGTCTCCCCCACAACAAACAACCAGATTGGACCAATAACTCCATCCTCCTGGACATGTAGGTAACAAGGTCGGGTGAGACCGGAGAGGTTTGTTGAGATTTTCCATGCATCACCAGGTCCATAACTTGGGACAATACTGGGTCAACGCAAGTTGCCTTCTTTATCTGAGTAGCAGTGATGGGTGTATTCTCTACCTGTTCAAAGTAGAAGATTTCCTTTTGGGCACGATCTTGATGTTTGACTGGCAAAGGCAACCTTGAGAGGCCATCTGCATTGCCGTGCAGAGTGGATTTCCGATATTTGATTTCATATGTGTGTGACGAAAGTAACAATGCCCAACATTGCATACGACTAGCAGCTAATGGGGGAATGCCTGTGTAGGGTCCAAAAATTGACGTCAGAGGTCGATAGTCTGTGAGAAGAGTAAACTTTCGCCCAAACAGGTACTGATGAAACTTCCGAATTCCAAAAACAATTCCTAATGCCTCACGTTCGATTTGGGCGTAGTTAGTTTCTGCTTTGCTTAGAGTGCGTGAAGCAAAAGCAATAGGTCTCTCTTCTCCCGAAGGCATAATGTGTGACACGACTGCTCCCACTCCATAAGGGGAGGCATTGCAGGCCAATTGTAGGGGTAAGGATGGATCAAAGTGCGTTAGAACTTCAGAATTTAGCAATGCATCCTTAGCTTTGTTAAATGCAACATCACAGGCTTCAGTCCACTTCCAGGCTTTGTTCTGCCCAAGGAGCTCATGAAGTGGTTTTAGCAGTGTGGCTAACTGTGAGATGAACTTTCCATAATAGTTCAGTAGTCCTAGAAACGAGCGCAGCTGGCTTACATTTCGAGGTGGGGGAGCCTCCACAATAGCTTTAATTTTTGCAGGGGCCTTATGAAGACCTGCAGAATCGATGATGTGTCCCAAATATTCAACAGAGGGCTGGAAGAATTCACACTTGTCTTTGCAAACTCGTAGGCCATACTCTTCCAGTCTTTGTAGGGTAGCCTCTAAATTCTTTAAGTGATCCTCTTCATTTCTTCCAGTGACCAGGATATCATCCAGATAGCACTGAACTCCTGACAAAGCCACACAAGATCTGGTCCATAGCCCTCTGGAACAGGGCGGGAGCAGACGTTATTCCGAAGGGTAGGCGACAGTATCGATAAAGCCCCTTATGAGTCACAATAGTCAACAGCTCTTGGGACTTTTCATCGACGTGCATCTGTAAATATGCTTGACTCAGATCAATCTTACTGAATTTTTGTCCCCCAGCCAGGCCTGCGAAGAGGTCATCGATGCGGGGAAGCGGATATTGCTCTGCACACAACACTGGGTTGACAGTGACTTTAAAATCACCGCAAATCCGGAGAGAGCCATCTTTCTTCACTATTGGAACGATAGGAGTGGCCCATGAGCTATGGGTAACTGGTATTAGGACTCCATTGGTGACCAGGCGCTCCAGGTCCGCTTTGACTTTCGGCCTGATGGCATATGGCACAGTTCGGGCTTTCAGATATTTTGGTGGACTGTCAGGTTTAATGTTCAATGTCACAGTGATTCCCTTCATACTTCCCAAATCATCTCCAAAAACAGCAGCATGTTTCCTTAGTATAGGGGTTAGACTGGTTTCTTCTTTAGTCATCCGGTGCACTTCTGCCCAGTTCAGTTGAATCTTCCCAAGCCAAGACCTACCCATTAAGGCTGGGTAGTTACCTCTCACCACAAACAGTGGCAATTTAGCAGCCTGTCCATTGAGCTCCACCTTAACATCAATAGTGCCCAACATGGGCACAGCTTCTCCCGTATACGTCTTCAGAACAGTTTTTGTTGCCTTAAGTGGAAGATGCTCTACCTTTTCTTTATACACAGTCTCGGAGACCAGTGAGACGGCTGCACCGGTGTCCAGTTCCATGCGTATAGCTTTGCCATCCAACAACGGGGTTACCCAGTATTCATGTGAGCCCATTGCCAAAGACAAAACATGCAGTGGCACTTCCTCTTGCGATGAGGTGTCATTTTGATCATCCTGGGTCTGCTCTAGGGTATGCAGGGTTCCTCTTTTTGTCAGCCAGACCACAGGCCTCTTTTTCTTTTGTTTACAGGCACACTCAATGTGTCCCTTTTTGCCACAGTGTCGACACACCAGGTCCTTACACCAGCATTCTGATGCCTGGTGACCCGGCTTACCACAGCGGGAACATTCTTGACTCTGCACAGTTTTGTGGGTTGGTTCTTGTGACACTTTTTGCACCCTAGGGGATGCACCAATGTATTGCGCCTCCCTTGTAGCCAGTTCCATGGAGGCAGCAATATCAACAGCCTTCTGTAAGGTAAGCTGAGCCTCTGTCAGTAGGCGCTTCCGTATAGCTTCACTGTAGAGGCCACACACTAACCTGTCACACAGGGCATCATTTAACATCTCCTTAAATTCACGGTGTTCTGCTAGCTTTTTTAAAATTGCTACAAATTGTACAACTATTTCATCTCCCTTTTGGTCTCCTTTGTGGAACCTATATCTTTCAGCAATTACCAGTGGTTTGGGGGAAAAATGGGACCCCAGGATTTCGACAATGTCACTGTAAGATTTAGTCGCTGGCTTAACAGGGTGTAGTAAGCTGCGTAGCAGGGAGTAGGTTTTAGCCCCTACAACACTTAAGAATATTGGCACCTTCTTCGCTTCTGTAATGTCATTTGCAATAACAAAAAGCTCAAAACGCTCAGTATATACATGCCACTGCTCTATATTCTCATCAAAAGGTTCCAGTGGCCTGGTCAGAGTAGCCATGATTTTTAGTCTCACTTTCACAGTCAGTGCAAACAAGCAGCTTTTTTGTTTGTTTGTTCTTTACCTTGACTTCTACTTCCTTCTGTTACTGGAGCAGCACCGGAATCCCATCCTCGTCACCACTTGTTATATCCTTGGGGGCAGACGGCTTAGGAAGAAATCACTTGAGGCCAGACAGCAGACAACTAACTAAACTACCATTTTATTTACAGACACAGAGCTCACCCAACTGGCCGAAACCGGCTGGGCTAGCCCCTAACAATCTAACTCAGTTGCCATAGGAACAAAAACCATGACAACCAAATACACAACATTGTCGACCCCTGGCCTATAAGTACACTAGCTGAAGTGCAGACCACTGATCAGGGTGCTAACATGGGAGAGTGGGGTTCAATTCCTTCCTCTGCTAGACCTCCTTTGTGACTTTGCCTCAGCTCCCCCTCTGTAAAATGGGAATATTAGTACTTCCCTAGCTCCCAGGGGTGCAGTGAGGCTAACTACATTAAAGCAGTGTGAGGCTTTCAGATACTGCTGTATTGGGGGGATGTGGTGGAAGATGAGGAACTATTTGAATAGGGAGGCCATTTCCTGTCATAGAGAAACTCTGTTAAGAGTGAAGGTTCACGTGAAGAGAAGAACAACACTTTGGAATAAGGGCATGTCTACATGAGCACTTGCTATGTGGCAAAGTGAGGCGTAAATCTACAGTGCTCCAGTGGCCTGTGCAAGTGAATCCAACCACTGTGGATGAAAGGTTCCCTTGTGTGCATGGATAAATTGTGGTTTGAAATGTAAGTGTGCCTTAAGAGAGTTCCACAAGAGGTGCTTCCATTGGTTGTAGTCACTATCTTCTAGCTGTGGATGGAAAGAAACCGTTGCGCAGTACATGCTGTGCAAACCCTGAATTTTGTCTAGGTGTGTACAGCAAATATCTAGTGGGGAGATCATAGAATCATAGAATATCAGGGTTGGAAGGGACCTCAGGAGGTCATCTAGTCCAACCCCCTGCTCAAAGCAGGACCAATTCCCAACTAAATCATCCCAGCCAGGGCTTTGTCAAGCCTGACCTTAAAAACCTCTAACGATGGAGATTCCACAACCTCCCTAGGTAACCCATTCCAGTGCTTCACCACCCTCCTAGTGAAACAGTTTTTCCTAATATACACCTACACCTCCCCCACTGCAATTTGAGAACATTACTCCTTGTTCTGTCATCTACTACCACTGAGAACAGTCTAGATCCATCCTCTTTGGAACCCCCTTTCAGGTAGTTGAAAGCAGCTATCAAATCCCCCCTCATTCTTCTCTTCTTCAGACTAAACAATCCCAGTTTCCTCAGCCTCTCCCCATAAGTCATGTGCTCCAGCCCCCTAATAATTTTTGCTGCCCTCCGCTGGACTCTTTCCAATTTTTCCACATCCTTCTTGTAGTGTGGGGCCCAAAACTGGACATGGCACTCCACATGAGGCCTCACCAATGCCGAATAGAGGGGAATGATCACGTCCCTTGATCTGCTGGCAATGATGGCCATCTGCACTGACTGTGTTTCCAAGATACAAACTCATTAATCATTCTGTTTTCTTTACTATCAATCACGTATGCTGACTTCTTTCAGTGCTCATGACCTTAGTTTTCTTCTGGTTGATTCTTAACCCTACTTCGGCAGCCTCACATTTGACAATGGTAGTAGACTTTTTCATGACATCATCATTATCTGTCTCCAACAGAACAACGTCATCTGCAAAGTCGACACCTTGATGTTTTCCTCTGTTCCAATTAACTCCTGAAGCTTCCTTTGATGTTGCTTTTTGCATCCCATAATCTATCACAATACAGAAAAGGAGGGAGTGATAAAATGTAATTCTACCACATGCCTATGATAATCAAGCTAAATTGGTTTCTCCACTTTCTATCTCTACACAGTATTTTGAACCTTCATACAGCAAGTGACACTAGCTTTACACAAAGTCCACACTATTGCAAGATCTTCCATAGCAACTCTTTATGAGTGGAGTCAAAACCTTCGGTGAAATCTATGGCGTTCAGGATTAATCTTCTCTGGTAAGCAAGCCATTCCTCAATCAATTGTCTCAGGGTAAAGATGTGGTCTATGGAAGATCTTTTTGGTGTAAGGCCTGCTTGCTCAGTACACTATTTTTCCCATCTATGACCAGTTTGATTCTGGTCAACAGTACACTACAGAATAATGTGAGTATGGCATTATCCCTCACCGGTTATCGTACTCCAGTTGGCTACCTTTCCTTGGCAATTTACAGATTATGCCTTTCTTCCCATCGTCTGTGTAGAATTCTCTTCTGTAAACTCTATTAGAAAGTTTATATAGTTCATGGACTACCACATCCTCACCAGCTTTAAGCATTTCAGCAGGGAGCGTATCTTTACTAGGCACTTTGCCATTTTTAAGCTGCTTAATTATTAGAAATTTCTGCTTCTGAAATTTATAACAGTGAAATATTTAATTCTGTATCAGTTAGAATTGTTGGCTGTGGTTGGTTGAGTACTTCATTAAAGTGCTTTTACCATTGTTCCTTTTGATCTGTTTCCCTTGACAATTGTGTATCTTCACTTTTATGATAGCTCTGAGTCTGGAGCCGTGATGACAATTGTTTACAAGAAATCGTTTCAGGTGTGGCGTCACCTCTCACTGATACTTCTTTGGCTTCTCTTGCTTTTTTGTCAAGACACCCTTTTATCTTTCCGACAAAACTCCTTTACTTCCTCTTTACATACTCCTGGTGCAGCATATGTTGTTCATCTTGTTGTGTCACCTGTGCTTGGCACTTAAGGCTTTTCTTTCCTCAATCAGTTTCAATATGTGCAGCAGTATCTATTCTTCTTTCCTTGATCCTCTTGGTTCAAGTGAAGTTGTGGCAGCTTCCTGGCAAACATCTCTAAAGCGAGCCCATTGTTCCTCTATATCATCATTCATTACTTGCCACTCTTAAAATCCATTTGAGAACTGGACTTTAAAATCCTCCAGACTCCTGGGTCGATCAGTTATTTTCATATCAAATACCATCTCTCTTTTCTTACTAGCGTGTCTGTTTAGCTTCATTCTAACTGTTCCGATGATAAGACAGTGGTCACTGATATCAGAAGTGTGAGAAACGAGTGTGTGTCCAGCAGTGATTACCTCCATGGTCTTTCTGATGGCAATGTGAGGCAATTGTTTCTTGGTAAGTCCATCATTAGACTTCCATGTTAGTTTGTGTTTCCTGCCCTGAAGGAAACGTATTCCCCCAATGCACAGGTTATACATACTGTACAGTCTGATGACTCTTTCACCATTGTCCATTCACCCCTCGGATCCATGTTTACTCATATAATGCTCACATTCAATGTTGTTACCAATTTAGGCATTCATATCACCCATATCCAGAATGACATCATAAGCATGAACTTGGTTTAATATATCTTGCAATTCATTGTAAAAATATCTTTTGTTTGTTAATCACGATCACTGATAGGTACGTAACACTGGATGAACGTTACTTTAGCATGATTTCTAGCAAAATGTTCTCTTATCATTCATGATTGACTGGGTCCCATTCCTGTAAAACTTGTGTTGCCTTTTTGTGGAGCAATGTGCTGAGTCCCTCTATGTGAGTATCATCTTGCCTTCCTGAATAGCCTTCTTCAGTAACACATGAATGGAGTCTTCTCATTTTGCTCACTCCAAGAATACTAATATTCAGTTTCTGCATTCATGAGAATAGCAAACTCATAGTGACAAAGAATTTGTAGGAAAACAGAACCAGCTGGTAAGGTGTGGCAGATTTTTTGTCAACAAAAACCAGCTGATTTTGCACAGATTTATTTATCAATCATCTCTTAACCGGTCTTAATGAGAGAAAAGATGAAAAAGTTGACATAGAAAATCCAGCCATATAACCTGGAAAATACATTGCAAGTTGGAGCTGCACAGGACTGTAAAACACTGAATATTATAGCTTTTGTTTAACTATTGATGGGGTTTTCATGTTTCTTTCAACTTTTCCTGAAATTAAATGACTTCCGCCTCTCTGGTCTCCAGAGAGACCTTTCTTTGACTACAATGCGGCTGAACTTTTAGACCTCATCCTTCCTCATTCTGAGCTGATTTTTACTCACATCTCCTTATCATTTGAAAATCCTTCTCTGTGCCACACAGGACAGGAGTCAGTCTGTTAGTGTTGATGTGGTCTAGAAATCAGGGTTTCTTTGTGCATGTGGTGGGAAGAGGAGAGGAGACATGTTTGAGTATGCTTTCTTCCTCACAGGTATGGAGAGAACAGAACCCAGCTAATATAACTGATCTTCTTGTTCATTAGAGCATTTGGTCAAGATTTTCAAAAGTGCCTGGTGATTTTGGGGGCCTCCATTTTAGCGTGCCCAATCTGATACAGACTGATATTCAGAGGGCTGGTGCTTAGCACATTCTGAAATCAAGCCCTTTTAAGATGCCTCAAGCCAGATACACACAAATGGAAGCACCCAAACTCATGAGTCACTATGGAAAATCTTGGCCATTTATTATTCTATTAACAGAAACCCTCTCTTAACATCACTTTAAAGGACAATATGGCTTAATCTTAACAGCATTTTGTTCTGTTTTTTGCTTAGGAATAACTATGATGCCTTTGGCTGTACTTTTTTATAAGTGACTCCAGGCTTAGTGCATGCTGCTATTCCAATGCTTATATCTTTCAGTAAACCACTTTGCATTTGAAAGACACACAGATAATTTCCAAAATGTAAGGTTTACTGGCATGGCACATGCCATCATAGATTAAATATAATATAGAGTTTTTTTAATAGTAGCTGAGTTTTTTATCTCTGTAAACCTAAAACGTTAAACAACTCAGCCTGCTATCAAAGTTTTATTCTATCCGGAAGAAGCCATCTGCTTTCCACAAAAAATCACTGTTTCCTTGATCTCTTCAAATTAATCCTGCTGTGATTAACTTCAATCCAATTAAAAAGAACATGTAGGCAGCTGTACCAATCTGATTACCTGTGGACACTCTAGCATGCTGCCTCGTGGGGGGAACCAGGTTCAAAGCTAAAATATCAAGCATGAAGAAACTGAAAGCATCACCTCAGACTCTCATATCATGCTAAGATGTGTATTAGAGAGCAGTACTGGACTTGCTGTTTATGAAAAACCTTTCAGGCATGGATCTCAAGGAACATCTTTATACACCCCCTCGTGAAGAAGGTATGTGTTAGAGATGGACCTCAGTTGCAAAGCACATGCTAGTATCTTGAGGCAGTACTGTCTAGTGGTTAGGGCACTGGCCTAAGACAGAGGGAAAGGGGGTAAAATCCAAGCTCTGGCACTGACTTGGTGTATGACTTTGGGCAAGTCACTTCCCCTCCTATTTTTTGAAAGGTCTGGTTTTTTTTTTTTAAAAAGGAAAACATCCCATTTCAACATTTTGAAATGACTTTTTATAGACATTTCAGATATTTGTAGCAAGAATAAAAAAGAGAAATTAAACCTATATTTCAAAATCTCAACATTTTAATTGACCTGAGCTGATATTTTATTTTTGCCAGTTCATGTCATTTTTTAGATTGATTTTTCATTCCAATTTGAGATTGGAAATTTTTTTGAGTTCTGTCAATTTTTCCCAGGACAGGAAATCTATTTTCTGCCCAGCTCTAGTCCACATTAAGGATCATGCATTGGATAGAACAAAACACAGACGCGCCTGCCTGACGCGCCTGCCTGAGTATATAGCTATACTGTTAGAAAAGGCCATGGATCACGACTGCCCTTTGAGAATCAAGCCAACAAAACAGAACACTCCTTTTTGCTTGCCTAAACTTCAATGCCTGTTGTCTTAGCTTTATTTGCATAGACTCTCAGCACACAGCCATTTTGTGCTGCCGCTGTAATGTTTCTATTACCAGTGAGGCTGTGATTTCATTTAATCTTCCCATTGAGGGGAACGACTCAATGAGAGGGGACCATAATGAGAAGAGAGATGAGGGAAGCTTGGAAGACAAAAAGGATCCAGGGTGGGGAGAGAGAGAGAACGATGGAGTGTAATAGAGATGGGGAAAATTGGGCAGAGACAAGAGAGTGTGAAAGAGAGGAAGTGCTATGGGTAAATTGGTACAGCTGCTTGAAAAATCTATTTTATTAGCTAGGAAACATTTTGAAACCCCCCACAAATGTATCTTTAAAAAAAATCAGGTTTTTTTGTGTTCCAGTCAAAAACTACAAATATGTCAACAAAAAACAAATGTTCTCCCCCCAAATTCCTGATTCATCATAAAGCAGTTTAGCTAGAAAATTTTTAGAGCAGCTGTAAAGAAAAAAGGAAGGGAAAGTGGGGAGGAATGTCTTAGAGGCACAAGGAATGAAGGAGGGTCTTGTGGGAATGCAGTCGATTGGGCTGGACTAGATTGGGACTCAGGACACTAGGGTTCAATCCCTGCTTCCTCTCGGGATTTTGGGTGTCCTTGGGCAAGTCATTAAGGCCAAGACTGTTAAAAAATAGGAGCCTAGAACAGGTCAAAAACACATCCATTGTCAACAGGAAAATATCATCCAAAATGTTGAGTTAGCTTCCAAAAATAGAATTGTCAGTAAAAACATTTAAAAAAAACCCAGTGTTTTTGATTGGCAGTACAAAGGCCCTGTCACAGTTCAGGGCAACTGACATGTATTCCCCCTCTATGGCCCACCAATGTTACCTACTTTCAGACTTCCAGCTCCTCAGCTCACATCTCTCTCCCTCCTGACCAAGGTATTTCCAGGCTGCCCAGTTCCCTACCTATAGTGTGAGTTCCCCAGCAAGTCAGACTGACTAAGCAGGACTGCTTTCCTTTCTTCTCAGAGGTTACAGAAACATGTCCACAGTTATAAAGGTACCACACCGTTTTTGCTAAGCAAGCACATTTATTCTTAAGGTTAAAGCATTACAGATAGAACGTTAAACCCATAAAAACCTACATGTGTGCTAATAAGCCTACCAGAGATCACCCCTACTCCAAAAAGGGACCTGACAGAAGTCAGACCTTAAAACCCTAACCAGGGTTTTTCCTATGGTTACTGCCTAATCACCTTGTCTCAGAACAAGCACACCCCTGGATGTGGGAGTCACTTTCTTATATAGCTTGGGACTCTGATCTTTTCTTCATGTAACATGTGATTAGCAGACCAAGATCTCCTCCTCAGAGTGAAGCTTCGAAGGCTGAATTCTTGCATAACTGGAGGAGGTACATTTGCAGACACCCAAGATTTTCTGGGAAGCTGATAACTTTAAATGTTCATTTTTGTCTGGAACATTATCTCAAATAGTCCTTTGAAACTCATAACTCTTCTCAGGATTTACATTAGCCAGGTCTACATGCAATCCCACAATCATATGTACACATATGCTTTTTAATACAATGAGCTCCTAAGACACTTCAACTTCATTCAGTAAACTTTGTCCAGGATATTGCAGGAAATTGCCATTTCTGTCACAGGCCGAAGGTCTAAAATCCATCTTCAGAAATAAGCAATCGGATTTTCAAAAGTGCTAAGCACCCAACAGCTATCATTGAATCCAGCAGATGGCTGAATAGGGATGTAGACACGTAATTCGAGGCCAATAATTGAAAATATTGGTCCTTATAGTTATAGGGCAACCATTAGTTAATGCTGACATTTTAATGATCTTCACTGTAGGGATTTTGTTTTTTTACGCAGCTGTTCTTATTGCACCATAGTTAAGGTTGAGGTGAGCTTCCTGTATAAGACCTGATTCTTCTAAGCATAGTAAAGTCTTCAGTGACAAGCAGCTGATCCAATGTTGTTCCCACTAAGAGGTTTGCAGCAGCTCAGGGCCAGATTTACAAAACATCTCAGCACCTGAGCTGGGCTAATAACTGGTTGTTTGGGTCAGTGACCAAACTGGAAAAAAGTTTCAGAACAATGTTTTTTTTCAGGTTTCTTGGCGAAAACAACAACAACAAAAGTGAAAAAAATGGATTTCAGATGGAACAAAGTGTTATGTTCAGCTGAAATGAAACACTTTACAAAAATAAATAAATAAGGAAAATTCCAAACCCGAAAGTCAGACTTTAATTTCAGGAATACTTCTTTGAACTGTTTTGACATTTCTTTTTCTTTCCAGACACTATTCACTTAAATAACCTGAATTCACAGGTCATAGTGGTCAACCCACATCTTCATTTTTCAATGAAAAAACTATTTGCACAGAAAATTTCACCTAGCAGATCCCATTTAGCCACTTCTGTAGGTGGCTGGATTTTGAATGTACTTTGTGGGAGCTGCTGAGAGCTGAGACAAAAATCTCTCTCTTACATGGAAGCAGGATCAGGCTCAATGCAGAGGTGAAAAACTTCTATAGAGGATCAGGGGCGGCGAGTTATATGGGCCCGTGGGGCCCAGGCCCCACCAATAATCCAGGAGCTGGGCTCAGCCCCACCAATGTTTGGGCCCCAGGCCCTGTGCTGGGGGTCCCCGAGTTGCAACACCCGGCCGGAGCTCTCACTCACCGCAGCGGCCGCGGCAGCTCCCGGGAGGGGCCTCAGGAGTGACTGGACTCCCAGCCCATTGGCCGGGAACCCCAGCCAATGGGAGCTGCTGGGGGCGGTGCCGGAGCTGCCTGGCCGCGCCTCCACAGCAGGGAGGGGGAGCGAGCCACAGGCAGCGGCTGAGCCCTGGGCAGCCATTGTGAGCAGCAGACAGACACAGACGGTGAGCTGTGGGCAGCCAGACACACACAGCCGGGGAGGGGGGGTTGGTGGGGACAAACACACACAGCCAGGCGGTTGTGGGACAGAGACACATGGGGACGGACAGACAGACAGCCCCAGCCTGGGAGCTGTGGGGGCAGCCAGACACACACACACAGCCGGGGATGGGGGAGTTGGTGGGGACAAACACACACAGCTTGGGGGTTGTGGGACAGACACACACGGGGGGGGGACGGACAGACACAGCCAGGGGGTTGGGGGTTGTGGGACAGACACACACCGAGGGGAGCAGACAGACAGACACAGCCGGGGGGGCGGGTGTTGGTGGGGACAAACAGACACAGCCAGGGGGTTGGGGGTTGTGGGACAGACACACACAGTGGGGGGCAGCCAGCCAGACAGACACAGCCGGGGGTTGTGGGACAGACAGACACAAGGGGACAGCCAGGGGGTTGTGGGACAGACACACACAGCGGGAGCAGACAGACAGACACAGCCGGGGTTGGTGGGGACAAACAGACACAGCCAGGGGGTTGGGGGTTGTGGGACAGACACACACAGCGGGGAGCAGACAGATAGACACAGCTGGGGTGGGGGGGTTTGGTGGGGACAAACAGACACAGCCAGGGGGTTGGGGGACAGACACACACAGTGGGGGGCAGCCAGACAGACAGACACAGCTGGGGGTTGTGGGACAGACAGACACAAGGACACAGCCAGGGGGTTGTGGGACAGACACACACAGCAGGGGGGAAGGGGGACAGACACACACAGCCGGCGGAGGTGGGGGCAGCCAGACACACACAGCCGGGGGTTGTGGGACAGACCGACACAAGGGGACAGCCAGGGGGTTGTGGGACAGACAGATGGACACAGCCGGGGGAGTTGTGGGGACAGACAGATGGAGCTGTGGGTGGGGAAATGAGCAGCAATGGGCACCCCGGGGCTGGTATAAAATACACAGGATGGGGGGGGGCTTCCTGAGGGGACTATAGCAACACCCCCCGCAGAGCAGACCCAGGTTGCAGCTGGCTCCGCCCATCACAGCCCCCTGCCCCACAGAGACCCACACAACCCTCTGCCCCCTCGAGAGACTCCCAATGACCCCTGTGCCCCTGTCACTCCTCTCCAAAGAGCCCTCCCCTTTGTGCCAGCCCACTCCCCTCCCCCACTGCCTCCCCTCCTCCAAAGCTCCCTACAATCTCCCCCTTTGCCTTCCGCCCCCCAGCCCAGCCCATTCCATTGGCCGGGAGGCTCCCAGTCTAGTGGCTATCAGGGCCCATGGGAGCTGCACCTGAGGCAGGGTGCCTGCTTGCAGATGCAGACCTGCCTGGCTGTGACTCCACAGCATAGGGAGGGGGAGCCACAGGTGAGCAAGCCCTGGTCATCATCATCATCACAGGCCCAGTAATTCTCTGGATATTTAATTTCACTGAGGCAAAATGTGTGCAATGTTATGGGTTGAATGATTGAATGACATAATACCCACCTGCCCGCATTGTCCAGCACTAAGTCCAGTAATGTTGTCAAGTGTTTGTTGCACAACATGGTGGTGCCTACCCCTACCTTGTGCTTCAGGGGGTGATGGAGTCAGGGCAGCCTGTTATAGAACTACCTGATTAGTAATTGGATATGTTGGCTGGCACCTTTTTTTACGTGTTCGCTCCCCCTGATGTTAGAACCTGGCTACACCACTGGGGAGGGGAGCTTCCTAGACCTGTGCAGCTGGGGCTTAGGTGAATTTTGTGATACTGTGCCCCTCCCCAGCTACCACCCTGCAGTCCCCACTCCTGCACCATGCTGGGCAAGGGGCAGCCCCATCCCCAGTGAGGCTATGGTGAGGGGTGGCAGCAGGGGAGTCCACACGTGATGGCAACCTCCCCCCTCGGTACCCACCATAGGGGAGGCGAGTGGGCTTTCTGGACCTGAGAGGGACCTAGGAGCATGTGCAGTGAACTGCGGGGGAGAGGAGGGGTCCCTCCCCTGGAGCTTGCTGCTGCCAGGGAGGGTGGAGGGGAGTCCTCTTTGGCCCTAGCCCTGGGGCAGCCTGTCTGCACCCCAAGTTCCTTATCCCCAGCCCTGCCCCAGAGTCCTCACCTGACGGGAAAAACATGCAACTTAAATTTGGTGGTCAGTTTAGAGTATCATAGAATATCAGGGTTGGAAGGGGCCTCAGGAGGTCATCTAGTCCAACCTCATGCTCAAAGCAGGACCAATTCCCAACTAAATCATCCCAGCCAGGGCTTTGTCAAGCCGGGCCTTAAAAACCTCTAAGGAAGGAGATTCCACCACCTCCCTAGGTAACCCATTCCAGTGTTTCACCACCCTCCTAGTGAAAAAGTTTTTCTTAATATCCAACCTAAACCTCCCCCACTGCAACTTGAGACCATTACTCCTTGTTCTGTCCTCTGCTACCACTGAGAACAGTCTAGATCCATCCTCATTGTAACCCCCTATCAGGTAGTTGAAAGCAGCTATCAAATCCTCCCTCATTCTTCTCTTCTGCAGACTAAACCATCCCAGTTCCCTCAGCCTCTCCTCATAAGTCATGTGCTCCAGCCCCCTAATCATTTTTGTTGCCCTCCACCGGATTTTCCAATTTTTCCACATCCTTCTTGCAATGTGGGGCCCAAAACTGTACGTAGTACTCTAGATGAGGCCTCACCAATGTTGAATAGAGGAGAATGATCATGTCCGTCGATCTGCTGGCAATGCCCCTACTTATACAGCCCAAAATGCTGTTAGCCTTCTTGACAAAGGCCAGAGGAGGGAGTGTTAGTGCCTTTGCGGACTTCTGGGAAGTGCATGGGGTGGAAGGGGATGCTGGGATGCTCTGGAACCACTCCTTCAAAGCCAGTCAGGACTCTGGGGGAGCCTCCTCTCTGAGCAGACTGTCTCCAGGGCAAGAAGCTTACACCTTCCTGGGTCTGACCTCAGAGCATTCAGCATGCCCTTCCACAGCATGCACTTTCCGCAGTGAGTCCGCCCAGGCGGGGTCCTGGGGCAGCCAGAGGTCCCTGCACCCCAACTCCGCAGTCAGATGTGACTCTCAGCCAGACAGTAAAACAGAAGGTTTATTAGATGACGGGAACACAGTTTAAACAGAGCTTGTTGGTACAGAAAACAGAACCCCTCTGTCAGGTCCATCTTGGGGGGTGGGGAGCCCAGAACCAAGTTCTGAGTCTCTCCCCATTTCCCCAGCCAGCTCCAAACTGACACTCCCTCCTCTGGCCTCTGTGTCTCTTCTGGACAAGTAGGCCACCTGATCTCTTTGTCCCCAACACCTTCAGTTGGCATCTTGCAGGGGAAACTGAGGCACCCACACAGTATTCAGAGAAAATATTAAGAACATTCCCACTTCATCACAACAGGTGCAACAAAATATAATACTGTATATTGAAGTAGGCAAGTGCTGCTTCTGACTTTCCACTTTTAATTGACCCTTGTAATCTTGTGGGCTTCATTTTATATGGCACCACCATTTTGGGCCCCACCAAAAATTATACAAACCCGCCGCCTATGTAGAGGATGACAAAAAAAATCCCTCTTGAGTTTGAGCTGACATCTGTTGGAAGAACTGACCACTGAGCATACAAGGCCATAAGCTATCCAAGACATACAATTATAAGAGAGGAGGAACCGAGAACACTTGGGAGTAATGACTTCAGCATTCCAAATTAAGGCTGATAGCTTTTATGACTGAATGGTGGCACTACAGCTCTGGGAATTTGCTTACTCTCTGCTAGGTCTGGGCTCCCATACAAAGGCTATTAAAAATAAGACGTGTTGCAGTTAACGGTTGTTTAACTGATTTTTAGCTGGACTAATGTTTCCAGTGAATGCTACTTTGGACTCTAGGGTATGGCTGGATCTGTGCTTTTTTCCTCTTAAAAAAAGGGGCGGGGGGAGCAGTGAATAATATTACTGTACTGATTTACATAAATGCAGTTTAATGCAGACTCATTTTCCAGCACTTGCATAAAGGTGATTCAGTGCCAAGCTGTTCTTATGTTTAATAGCTTCAGGGATGCAGGGAGCACACTTCCCAATGGAGCCACATTAGAAGAACTGGAAATATTTGCAATTTTTGTGCTAGTTCTAACCTAAATACTAGGACAATGACTCCCCAACAGCAGAAAAGTCTTATTAAATTAAAGCCCCGAGTCAAAGAAATATGCTTGGCCATATTAGCAGTCAGGTAAAGATCGTCACTGTTGACCCACGTGTTTAAGTGTAGTCATCTCAAATTCTGGGAACAGATGGCATACATGATGTTAGTATTGGTCTAATATGCAAGGTAGAAAATGCAACAATAAAAAGTGAAGTCATTGTTACTGGATTAAATTGTTACTGCTGATTTCACAGAAATAAAGCAACAATATGCTTTTAATTACTAACATTTTGTCCCTTTTCCTTTGTGTTCTATGATAAATTATATGGGAAGCCAAGATTTTCAAAACGTAGGTGCTTAAAGTTAGGCTCTAAAGTCCATATTTAAGTGCCTAAATATGGGGCCTGCTTTCCAAAATGCTGAGCAATAAAACTAGTCAAAATATTTAGAATTTTCATTTAAAAAATAAAGGGAAAAAAAAGAAAAGAAAAAAGAAGGAAGGTACAATGATATGTTCATGAGATTTTTCTTTATTGTTTGCCCAGATTTCTGTTTACTATTGACTTCAGTGGGACTTCTCCATAAGGGAAGAATCAGAAATATTCCTTGATTGATTTCAATGGGAGCCACTAGCTTCTCAGCAATTTTGAAAACCTGCCATTTATTTAGGTGCCTAAATATGAATTTCAGTCTAGATCGGGGTCTCAAACTCAATTGACCTTAGGGCCAGTGCCAGTCCTCAAATCCTTCCAGCGGGGCAATAGTGTCACTGAAGATGGTGTTCAGAAAAGAAAATATTTATATTGTATTTTTTATTTAGAATTTCTTAGAAATAATAAAACTGTTGTACAACTTTATACAATTCTTCGCCTACCAGAGAGTTTTTAGTGTTTGCCAGCCACCTGGCAACACTTCAGTTCTGTCAGTTTGTTGATGTTTGGCCTCAGTAACTGAACAGTTGAAACCTTCAGGATTGCAGCAAGGTGTGCATCAGGTAGCTGTGTTCAGTATTTTGACTTGTTTATATTCATTGTGGAAAAAAGTGTCGCTGCCTCCATGGCTGACTCTGCCCGGTAACTAGTGATGCTGCCTCTAGGGCTGACTCTGCCCAGATGGTATCTCTGTCCCTCTCCCCCAGCTAATGGGAGCTGCAGGGGGTGGCGCCTGCAGCAAACATTGCTTGCAGCATGGCTGCCTGCATCTCTCCTCCATGGGGTGCAGTGGGGAGGTTCTCAGGCCGCAGATGGCCCGTGGGCTGGGACTTTGAGACCCATGGTCCAGATCCTCTAAGACAATGGTTCTGAAACTTTTGCAAGCCGAGAACCCCCATTTTGATTTTAACATTTTCAGGGACTCCCCCAACTCCTGCCACTCGGCCCCAGCCCCACTCCACCTCTTCCCACCCCCCGCCTACTCCATCCCCCCTCCCTCCATCACTCACTCTCGCCCCCCCCCACTCACTTTCATCAGGCTGGGGCAGGGGGTTGGGGTGTTGGAGGAGGTGCAGGGGGCAGGCCCTGGAAGGGAGTTTGAGTGTGGGGTGCAGGCTCTTGGCTGGGGCCAGAGACCCTCTGCACTCCCCCCGACCCCAGGCCACAGGCCACAGGGGCGTGCTGGCTGCTTCTGGGAGCATCATGGAGCCAGGACAGACAGGGAGTCTACCTTAGCCCTGCCAGACTTTTGCACCTAAAATCTCCGGGTTTGGCTTCAGTAGCCTCTAGGAGACAGAGGAAGGGGGAGGAGTCCATGGACCCCCTGGAGTACCCTTTGAGAAATGCTGCTCTAAGATATTGTCAATGGGAGTTTAGCACTTATATACCTTTGAGGATCTGGACCTTAGAACCTAATTGTAACCTCCCTCTCTCATTTTTGAGAGTCTTCACCTGTGTTTCCATTTCAGGTGCTATACAGAGGTGCATCATAGAAACACCCACATCATATCTCTGGGATTTTGTCTTAATATATTTGGAAAGTCCTCCAAATGCACGGTATAGTATACAATTTTCAGCAGACAAAATGTCTACCAATCCTGGAAGAAGCAGGTCATGTTTGGTGTGACGCTTCCCCCCATATTCTTCATAGAAATATGGTTATGGTATGAATATGGCATGACTAAGATATGCTTTATGCAAAATGGCTCATGTAAGATATCATTGGAAAGGTTACGATTAACTGAATGTGATTATCCAATCTGTATGCCTGTATCATTTCTGTCTCTGAAGCTAGGAATGTTGACTATGTATCTGTATTTCAAATGTGCTAGCCAATGGACTGTGAAAGAGCTTAGTCTTCCTGTGGATGCTCCAAAGAGCCTGCGAGTAATCGCTGCTACGACCCTGCAGAGACATGTGACTGAGCCACCTGGTACCGGACCCCACCTT
The DNA here is from genome assembly GCF_016161935.1 of Mauremys reevesii. Lineage (NCBI taxonomy): Eukaryota > Metazoa > Chordata > Testudines > Geoemydidae > Mauremys > Mauremys reevesii. Next base: position 7,085,083 of record NC_052627.1, read on the forward strand.
GGAATGCCAGTGTTTTTCCACTGGAAGACAAAGGGTTCCCACCATACACAAAAGCTATATAAGGCAGGGGAGTGACATCACTGTGGTTTCTCTTCTGCCTCCCCACCCAAAGAGACACTGGGAGACACCTGGAAACAAGAACTGAACTGGGGGGAGAAGACTTGAGCCCAGGCTGGAAGGGTGACTAGCCTGTGAAGTTTCCTGATGTTTCCAGCTGCAGGCCAGTGCAGCTGGCTTTCAAGAATCTTTGCAATCTGCCTGAAACAACATTTAGGGTGAGAAATTACTATTTGTAGCCAATTTCTTTAGTTTATTAAGTTTAGTCTGCGTGTTTTGTTTTATTTGCTCAGTAATTTGCTTTGTTCTCTATGCTATCTCTTTTAAGCACTTAAAACCTGCCTTTTATAGATCATAAAAAGTGGTTTCATAGAATCATAGAATCTCAGGGTTGGAAGGGACCTCAGGAGGTCATCTAGTCCAACCCCCTGCTCAAAGCAGGACCAAACCCAACTAAATCATCCCAGCCAGGGCTTTGTCAAGCCTGACCTTAAAAACCTCTAAGGAAGGAGATTCCACCACCTCCCTAGGTAACCCATTCCAGTTCTTCACCACCCTACTAGTGAAAAAGTTTTTCCTAATATCCAACCTAAACCTCCCCCTCTGCAACTTGAGACCATTACTCCTTGTTCTGTCATCTTCTACCACTGAGAACAGTCTAGATCCATCCTCTTTGGAACCCCCTTTCAGGTAGTTGAAAGCAGCTATCAAATCCCCCCTCGTTCTTCTCTTCTGCAGACTAAACAATCCCAGTTCCCTCAGCCTCTCTTCATAAGTCATGTGCTCCAGCCCCCTAATCATTTTTGTTGCCCTCTGCTGGACTCTCTCCAATTTATCCACATCCTTCTTGTAGTGTGGGGCCCAAAACTGGACACAGTACTCCAAATGAGGCCTCACCAGTGCTGAGTAGAGCGGAATGATCACATCCCTTGATCTGCTGGAAATGCCCCTACTTATACAACCCAAAATGCCATTAGCCTTCTTGGCAACAAGGGCACACTGTTGACTCATATTCAGCTTTTCATCCACCGTAACCCCTAGGTCCTTTTCTGCAGAACTGCTGCCCAGCCATTCGGTCCCTAGTCTGTAGCAGTGCATGGGATTCTTCCATCCTAAGTGCAGGACTCTGCACTTGTCCTTGTTGAACCTCATCATATTTCTTTTGGCCCAATCCTCTAATTTGTCTAGGTCCCTCTGTATCCTATCCCTTCCCTCCAGCGTATCAACCACTCCTCCCAGTTTAGTGTCATCTGCAAACTTGCTAAGGGTGCAGTCCACACCATCCTCCAGATCGTTAATGAAGATATTGAACAAAACCGGCCCCAGCACTGACCCTTGGGGCACTCCACTTGATACCGGCTGCCAACTAGACATGGAACCATTGATCGCTACCCGTTGAGCCCGACCATCTAGCCAGTTTTCTATCCACCTTACCATCCATTCATCCAGCCCAGACTTCTTTAACTTGCTGGCAAGAATACTGTGGGAGACTGTATCAAAAGCTTTGCTAAAGTCCAGAAATAGCACATCCACTGCTTTCCCCTCATCCACAGAGCCGGTTATCTCGTCATAGAAGGCAATTAGGTTAATCAGGCATGACTTGCCCTTGGTGAATCCATGCTGACTGTTTCTGATCACTTTCCCCTCCTTTAAGTGGTTCAGGATTGATTCCTTGAGGACCTCTTCCATGATTTTTCCAGGGACTGAGGTGAGACTGACTGGCCTGTAGTTCCCTGGATCTTCCTTCTTCCCTTTTTTAATGATGGGCACTACATTAGCTTTTTTCCAGTCATCCGGGACCTTCCCTGATCGCCATGATTTTTCAAAGATAATGGCCAATGGCTCTGCAATCTCATCGGCCATCTCCTTTAGCACCCTCGGATGCAGCGCATCCGGCCCCATGGACTTGTGCTCGTCCAGCTTTCCTAAATAGCCCCGAACTACTTCTTTTTCCACAGAGAGCTGGTCACCTCCTCCCCATACCATGCTGCAGAGTGCAGCTGTCTGGGAGCTGATCTTGTCTGTGAAGACAGAGGCAAAAAAAGCATTGAGTACACTAGCTTTCTCCACATCCTCTGTCACTAGGTTCCCTCCCTCATTCAGCAAGGGGCCCACACTTTCCTTGACTTTCTTCCTGTTGCTAACATACCTAAAGAAACCCTTCTTGTTACTCCTAACATCTCCGGCTAGCTGCAACTCCAAGTGTGATTTGGCCTTCCTGATTTCACACCTGCATGCCTGAACAATACTTTTATACTCCTCCCTGGTTATTTGTCCAATCTTCCACTTCTTGTAAGCTGTTCTTTTGTGTTTAAGACGAGCAAGGATTTCACTGTTAAGCCAAGCTGGTCGCCTGCCATATTTACTTTTCTTCCTACACATCGGGATGGTTTGTTCCTGCAACCTCAATAAGGTTTCTTTGAAATACAGCCAGCTTTCCTCGACTCCTTTCCCCGTCATGTTATTCTCCCAGGGGACCTTGCCCATCAGTTCCCTGAGGGAGTCGAAGTCTGCTTTTCTGAAGTCCAGGGTCTCTGTTCTACTGCTTTCCCTTTTTCCTTGTGTCAGGATCCAGAACTCGACCATCTCATGGTCACTCCCAGGTTCCCATCCACTATTGCTTCCTCTACTATTTCTTCCCTGTTTGTGAGCAGCAGGTCAAGAAGAGCTTTTCCCCTAGTTGGTTCCTCCAGCACTTGCACCAGGAAATTGTCCCCTACACTTTCCAGAAACTTCCTAGATTGTCTGTGCACTGCTGTATTGCTCTCCCAGCAGATATTGGGGTGATTAAAGTCACCCATGAGAACCAGGGCCTGTGATCTAGCAACTTCTGTTAGTTGCTGGAAGAAAGCCTCGTCCACCTCATCCCCCTGGTCCGGTGGTCTGTAGCAGACTCCCACCATGACATTACCCTTGTTGTTCATACTTCTAAATTTAATCCAGAGACACTCAGGTTTTTCTGCAGTTTCATACTGGAGCTCTGAGCAGTCATACTGCTCTCTTACGTACAACGCAACTCCCCCACCTTTTCTGCCCTGCCTGTCCTTCCTGAACAGTTTATATCCATCCATGACAGTACTCCAATCATGTGACTTATCCCACCAAGTCTCTGTTATTCCAATTACATCATAATTCCCTGACTGTGCCAGGACTTCTAGTTCTCCCTGCTTGTTCCCCACGCTTCTTGCATTTGTGTATAGGCACTTAAGATAACCCGCTGATTGTCCCGCTTTCTCTTGTAGTCTCCTGCTTGTGCTTCCTCCCGGTATCCCACTTCCCCACTTACCTTGGGGCTTTGGTCTCCTTCCCCCGGTGAACCTAGTTTAAAGCCCTCCTCACTAGGTTAGCCAGCCTGCTTGCAAAGATGCTCTTCCCTCTCTTCGTGAGGTGGAGCCCGTCTCTGCCTAGCAATCCTTCTTCTTGGAAGACCATCCCATTGTCAAAGAATCCAAACCCTCCTCTCCGACACCATCTGCGTAGCCATTCGTTGATTTCCACGATTCGACGGTCTCTACCCTGGCCTTTTCCTGCCACAGGGAGGATAGACGAGAACACCACTTGTGCCTCAAACTCCTTTATCCTTCTTCCCAGAGCCACGTAGTCTGCAGTGATACGCTCAAGGTCATTCTTGGCAGTATCATTTGTGCCCACGTGGAGAAGCAGGAAGCAGCAACAACTTGTCCTTGTTGAACCTCATCAGATTTCTTTTGGCCCAATCCTCTAATTTGTCTAGGTCCCTCTGTATCCTATCCCTACCCTCCAGCGTATCAACCACTCCTCCCAGTTTAGTGTCATCTGCAAACTTGCTAAGAGTGCAGTCCACACCATCCTCCAGATCGTTAATGAAAATATTGAATAAAACCGGCCCCAGCACCGACCCTTGAGGCCAGTTTTATTCAATATCTTCATTAACGATCTATTTATTTATTCTTGTTGCTAACATATCTGAAGAAACCCTTCTTGTTACTCCTAACATCTCCGGCTAGCTAGTTTATTATTAAACCCATTCTGTGCAATTACTAACTGGGGAGGAAGAAGGTGTGCATATCTCTCTTCACCTTGAGAGAGAGGGCACATTTTTATGAGCTTGCGCTGTGCAAATCTTTCTATACAGCACAAGACAGTATTATTTTGGGTTTATCCCCCAGCAGAGGTGTGCACGTGAGGGCTGGCTGAATCCTCTCACACAGAGCTGACTTCAGTCTGTGTCTGCAGCTGGGTGTGGCCCTACCTGCGTGTGTGCTGCAAGACGCTGGAGAGCCTAATTCAGCAAAACAGGAAGAGGGAATCCAGGCCTATGGAGCAGGAGGGGGTCAGTGAAACCCCAGTACATCAGGTGGCATCCCAGAACGGGGGTCCAACCCATTACATTTGGTATCATAATTCTGCAATTTCTTGGGCAATAAATTAATGATCAGTGACTTCAAATCCCAGAACATTATGTTAGAAACAGATATTTTGGTCCCCATCCCCTCTGTCACGCACCAAGGTAAATAAGGAAATACCATGTACATGGGGCTTCTCTCACAACGCTAGCACCTCCTGCTGGTCGTCTTGGGGATTCGCGCTGCAGGTCGGTATGCCCACTCCCAGTAGTGTCTCGCTCGCCATCGCTTCTGCTCCCAGACTCACGTCACTTCAAGGACCATGGCATTCTCTTCACCACACAGCCCTCCTTCTGTGTCGTGATCTGTGTTTGGAGCACACATGTAGTCAGTGGATGCAGGAGTCTACTCCTTCAGAATCATTCCAGGATGTTTTTAATAGTTGTGGGGTTTTTTTGTTTATTGCTAAAACTTGCATCATAGAGGTGGAACTCCCCCCCACTCCCGACTTCGCTATTGAGAGAGAAGAGTGAAAAGGAATATTTTGCAAGTCCAACTGACAAACAGTTTTGCCAGACTTCTCTTATTTTGGATGTCTTGACACCAACTTAACATTTAGAACTAGAATGAGGTGAATTTTTTTGTGCATTTTTTTTTGCCAGCAAATGCAGAGTCAGCAACACAGAAACATTTAAAGAGTTTGTCTTGATTTCACCAAGTTGTCTCCGTTGAAAAATTTAAAAAAAATCATGTTCATAGTATCAAAATGAAACATTTTGATTTGAAACAACTTTTGGTTTCAAATTTTTTTTTTAAAAAAAGGTAAACCACAAATATTTTTAAATGGTCAAAATGAAAATGAAACATATTGTTCTGACAACATCAAAACATTTTGTTTGACCTGAAACATTTTTTTTCAATATTTTTATTTGCCAATTGTTAAAAAATGTTTTTGGTTTGATCCAAAGTGATTTTAATTATTGCCAGTGAACTGGAAAATAAAATTGTCAGTCACGTAGCTCTAATTGCGACATTATAAGCAATATTGTCATTCTACCATTTTCATCCCTTTCACTGCCCATGTGAATTCACAGCATGAAGGGACAAAAAAGAAGAGGCTCTACTGTGCATGATAGACTAGTGAGGAAAGCATTTTCTTCACTAGTCTTTCTCTGATAGTGTCTATCAGGGAGAGAAAGAGATACTCAATTATATCCCAAGGCAATGGACTTTCAGCTCAGCTTGATTTTTCAATTCTATGAACAGTAGGAGGCTCAAGAGGAAACAATGAGGTGAAATCAGCAAACAGAGTCAACTTTTGATTCCTATGCCATTTAAATCCAAATTATAGTAATTTACAGAATCCAGACTAGCTAGATTTTCATTGTTTTCCAATTTCGGTTTCACAAGCATAATCCATGAAAAGGCCCCATTTCGATTTGAACTTGATCAATGCAGATGACCTTTGCTGCCTGCTTCTCTACTAATTGGACTCCAAGCAGCTGTTCACATTAAGAACAATCGAAGTACTGTAAACAACGCTGGAACTGGAGGGAGCAGAAACACTGAAACAGAAAATTAGTTCACCCAAATTAATTGTATTCAGGTGTCCATGTGCCTCAACAGCTGTAGTAAGTGGTTCAAATCCTACTTCTGATGCTATGTTGAAAGTTCCATGTAAACAGGTGCACCTGTGGTCATTGGTAGTGCCCAACACAATGTGTTTTTATTATTCCTACAAAACCCAGGAACTTGAGCACCATCTACTGGCACCTTACTAGCGAACTATTTGCATCTATACAGACATCTCCTATTTACACACTCTTGTAGCAACCTGAAATGCCCATTAAAGTTCAAAGGGCTGGATCCTCAGCTGATGTAACTTAACATAGCTCCATTGAGCTACTGCAGTTTACATCGGCCTAGGATTTGACCCCCAAAAGGTACATGCTTCAAAATAGTGTTGATTTGTACTTCAGAGCCAGTACAAGCTACAGGAAAAAAATCCTTAATGATGATGGATTTTTCTGTAATGCTTTTCCTAATTGTTGAAAGCAAGGCACCCGCAGACTGACAAATAGAACACAGCATATCAGGAATAACCTGATAAAAAGACGATAGTCATTTGGCCATTGGTGAAAAGCTGGGGATTGGTTTACGGAGTCCACAGTCACATCTGTTGGATCTTAGCATTCTGTCATTACCTCAAGAGACCTAAGGCTGAGTCTAGTAAAGAATCTATGTGACACAAAGCAAGTCTATTTGGTGGGATTATGGGGATAAAAGGCAGCTACAATAAAAATAGAGGGTGGGGGTGAAGAACTGCCACTCCAATTAGGACTCACCATGCAAGTGGCAGGCATCTGATATTGGGATCTCATAATAAGGAGAATGGGTGCGTGAAAAAATGTCTTACACTTCTGTGACTAGCTGTTTCCCTCCACTGATAACGCTGTCAAGTGTTCTTGGCATGATTTATTGCTCCTCATGCTTAGCCGCTTGGCCGCCATTCCATGTATTTGCACCTGGTGGCAGCATTATTGCCAAAAGATTCATCTTCTTTGTTAGGCACCTGCACATCTCTGGACGTAAGACAAAGGACATTATGCACATTAGAGGATTTATACAGTGCATCTATCTTCATTCAGTGCTTCTCTTTATGTACAACAATTCCCAGGTACTTAAACTTACTTATCAGTAGAATGACTCAGATTTCTTCAGAGATGCCCACACTTGGTACATACTATAACTTACAGTGTGCAACCTGGAGAACCCAAAAACTGTTTGGTTCTCCTGGAAGTGCTCATGAAAGCTCCAAAGATGAGGCCCCTAAGGCACTCCACTGCACTATCCAAGCCATTCTAGGGTCTGAGAACTTATTAAGGCATTCCCAGCATGGGCCCACTTACCCCGGACCTCGAGACAATGATTTGGTTCTGGATGCTTGTGGTACCAAGAGGTGGCTGAGCCACTGTCTCCACTGTAGGTGCTTCGTGTAGGCCCTGGCACCAGTGGAGGAGTATGACGCTACCTTAGGAGAGTAAGGGTGGCACCACAAAGCTTCAGGTTTGGTTAGGTCCTACTGGAATGCCTCTGCTCTCTTAGGGCCCGATTATGGCCTGGCTTGCAGGCTCATGCAAGTTGGAAAAGGAGGCATAAGCTGCCCCCTCTTGGCTGGCTACCCGTACTGCTACTCAGGGTGGGAAGGGTACAGGCTGTGAAGAACTGCTATGTCACCCCCAGGTGGGTGAGAAGGGGCATCACAGCTATGCTGGCACATGGGCAGATGTACGCTGTGTCAGGTGTAGGCCCAGCGCATCTTATTCCTCTTTGTAGCACCAGGGAACCTGAGCTAATTGGGTGTGAGCTCACCAATGAGAGGAACAGGTTCTCAACAAGGCCCTTTGTACCATCAGGAAATGTCACTGTTCTGATATGGAACTTCATCCGTCAGATCATTCATCAGTCCGTGGCTTGGGGCTGAGCCATCTGCTAACAGTTCAGAGGTCAGAACACAGACACTTCGACAAAACTCTGCTCAGGCAATATGGCTGGGAATCATGGGGGAAGAGCCCTCCACTGGAGATTTCCAGCTAGGGTGATCAGATAGCAAATGTGAAAAATTGGGATGGGGGGTGGTGGGAGGTAATAGGAGCCTATATAAGAAAAAAGACCCCAAAATTGGGACTGTCCCTATAAAATCGGGACATCTGGTCACCCTATTTCTAGTTATCTATGCTATTGATCAGCTCAGAAGCTGAAAACACCTTCTCTCTTGCATAATTACTTCCTGTCCAAACTAAAGCCAAAACTTGGAGAGGTCTGCAAAGAATAAGTGGGAAAAAAAAAATAAACTTGTTGAAAAAAAGGTTTAAGCTGATTTCAAGTTTGGAGCAAACTTCTGGCCAATTCATTTCCAATCAAAACCCAGTTTGCATCCCGTCTATATAGAGACACAATTTTCTTTATAAAGGACTAAATTGTTATGGTCCTTACTAAAGCTGGGTAGTATGCTACTCTTTGAGTATTTCATTGGTTTCAGTAGGACTATGCATGGCATAAGATACCACTGGATGTAAGGGGATCAGAATATGACCCTATTTTTTCCATGAAAACAATATAAAAATCAGACAGAAGCTGGTTGAAAGTTGGCAAAAAGTTTTTGGTAAAGAAAAATATGGAGACATCAACTTTGAGTGCATTTCCTCCTCACCCCACATTTTGTCACTGATAGAGAAAATATTTTCTCTATCAAACTTTATTATCCATAATACAGTAACACTTAGAAGCTCCACTGCACATACATGTAGCAAGAGACGTACACATAGTAAGTGCCCCAAAGATTTCACAGACAAAACAGGTGAGACAGACAAAAGAGAAGAAACAGCATCAGTGAGACAAGTCACTTATGCAAGGTCACACAGCATGTCAAGCCAGCGCCAGGAATAGACCCTCACTCTGAGTCCAAGGCCTTTTCCGCTATACCATACTGCCTCTCAGAGCTGTGCTTGTCCATTCTTTCAACAATTCCAGATTAACTGGAGGTGTGTGAGATTTCTTGTTTCTCAGCCTTACACGTTCTGCCATTAATGGTATACTATGCATATGTCTGTACCTATATCTTGCAATTTGAAGGAAGATTTAATTCATCTACTCATTCCAGCAAGCAGATTTTACAAGAGAGGCAGATCTCTGTGTTAGAACTGTAGAAATGCCTTTCTACATATTACCCCAGTGCAATGTGGCAAGAAAATAGAAGGTGAGGCAGATTAGCTACTGCCTGGTGACATCTCCAGCATTTACTATGATTAGTCAAACCTGCTTTATGTAGACACTCTTCTAGCCAGCAAGGCTCAGATACTTAAAAGTATTTAGGTGCCTAACTCCCTTTGAAATCAATGGGAGTTTGGAGCCTGATTACTGCTGAGGATTTGGCCTGTTTGTCTATTTTTTTGTTTAAATTGAACCACGGCCCAAATAGCAATCTCTGAATTATAATGGGTGAGATCCTCAACTCTTGTAAATCAATATAGTGTTCCTGACTTCAACAGAGCTACCCCAATTTGAAGAAACTGAGGGTCTAACCCCACACATTTTATCCACCTTCATTAGTGTTATTTTCCTCCCACTCTGATTCCGAGAGCCTTACTGACACAGAATAGTACAATACACCACAAATAGACCTATTAACTTGCTATGCATAATAAATAAGGGTATCAGAATCTGTGCCTTTGATTTCTGTCTTCTAACCAGCTTTGATTTCAGATTACCCTGCAAAAAGGGTATCTTTAATTCCTATAATGTTTATCTTCACAACAGAAATAAGGAAGCAGATAGAAACAAAGACACTATAAAGGTGTTTTCAGGTCAATGCTCCATCTGATTAGTGTGGAACTGAATTTATGGAGATGCAATTTGTGAGTAACTTTGATACAAGGCAGACCAAAGTCTTTTGGTTTTTAGTCAAGAGGATCAAAGGACACATTTAATGGAGCACAGATCTGAAGCCCCACACTGTGTTTATTCCCTTTGTATGCTTGACAATACACCTTTAAACTGCAGGAGTGTCTCCCTAATTTGCACTAACAAGATTCACAGAAAGCACAAGAGCAGCCCGATAATAGAAGAGTAAAGACACTGTATCACAAAATGTACTTATTCATTCAGAAAAAAAAATGATCTGTTTCTCCTCTGATTTGCACTGTTTTTAAAACCAGATCCTCAGCTGGACTAAATCTGCATTGCCTTCTATTGGCTTTTCTGGAGTTATTCCTGATACACACAGGTGCAAATGAGAAAAGAACCAGGTTAAGGGCATTTTATTAAGAAGAGGCCTCACTACAGAACAATCTCTGCCATACATTTTTTTTCCTGATAAATAAAAAAGGGAGCCAAGTATACTCTGAAATATAAACTAGGTAGATAAGTGAGATTTAGTTTGAATTTAGTTGAATGATCGTACAGTTCAAGCTGCATCATTGTTCTTCATTCATGCAAAATAATTATTAGGCAAGCAAAATTTCCTGCCATATCCTCAGGAGACCTTATAGAACTAAGATTAAGTATCTTTGGGGTCCATTTTATTAAAAGACTGGTTTATGTATTATGGTGGACCAGGATTATATGTAACTATTCTTGAGCAGGGAGCTGTGACACATATAAGGCCGGGGTGATCAAAGGACTATATGAACAATGTGCCATACAAGAATGGAATTTTTGGGACAATACTTGTGAAGGGGATTTCCTGCACATTGTCCTGCTCTGGTTACCCAAAATCTAGCCCTTTGCAGCTAGACCCAGAGGAGGGGGCCTTTGTCTGCTGATCACCTGTTACATAAGGCAAAAATCAAAAGCCAAAGCTGTATCAAAGACATATGGAATTATTCATGGCTGTTCTCATACTGAATATGAGGCAGTTTTGAACTTGTAACCAGAGAGAAGACCCAGTTTCCGGTTTTGAAAGACTGACACCTACCAGAGCCCAAGGCTCTGAGGTGGGATGACCTCTGGTAAGCATTTTAGAATTTATGTATTTTTTAAAAAAAATATTTTTAATATGATTTCTCTGTAATGCTTTCACCGAAGAATTAAACATGCTTGCTTAGAAAGAGCTGTTTTGTAACTTGAAATTGCTGGCAATTGCATGGTTCATAGCCTTCAAAGAGAAAGCAAAGCACAGATGCTGGCCTGTTAAGGAGTCTCACTTGCTGGCAGGGAAATGTATAGCCTGAAAAATCCTTGTCAGGAGAGAGGGAGACAGAGGTGATAGCTGAGGAGCTTGGAGCCTAGAGTGGGTGCCCTCAAGTGCCCTCTGAACTGTGACAGAGTGCATTATATTTTCTAATTAAAATTAAACACTTTTTAATTAAGCAAACTTTTCATTGTGGAGTGCAAAGTCCTATGATCCAGATCCTCATTTGGAATAAATCGGCATAACTCCATTGAAGTCAACACAACAATGCCAGTTTACACCAGCTGAGGACCTGAACTCTGCTCTTTTAAGTAAAAGATGTTGAGAAATACTCCACTCTAAACTCCTGTAAGTTGCTGAGTTTAATTGGGCCTTAGCTGGCACTGACCTGGGTTCTTCCTGCCTTTTAACTATTGGCAAGTGAAAGCAGGAACTCCCAGATGGATGATCATTCTCTCCATTTGCTCCTTCCCACCATTTCTTCATCCTTCTCTTCTGTCTTTAGGGCCCTTATAAACATTTATTGCTCCTTAAACACCAGAGAAGTTGTCGTGAAATGTGCTTTTGTGTTTAAGGCTTTTACAGTCTAAAATCTCTTAACCTGAAGAGGTTTTCAGAGAATTGGATTGGTTTGAAGTGTGCTCCATTGCAAGCATCTGTGAAGCACTGAGCTTAATCAGGTTCTGACCTGTGGTACTGACTGTGTGCCAAGATCAGACATCACAGTGGCTGAATGGCAGTGTTTCATTTGTGTTTCCCTTTAAGGATGGTATTGGTGACTGGAAACTTACTGCTGAGGAACCTCTTGAGTTTTTGCAGACAATGGCTGGTATGACACTGCTTGAAATTCCTTTTAGCATCCGAGGCTGTAGCTGTGAATGACCAAAGCTACACTGGAATTACAAAGAAAAGTCAGAGAATATGGCATTCATATTCTTCAGCACTGGTAGACTCATAGAATACCAGGGTTGGAAGGGACTTCAGGAGGTCAGCCAGGGGTCCCCAACGTGGTGCCCGCGGGTGCCATGGCGCCCACTGGGGCATCTAAGTGCGCCCACGTACTGGCCGGCGGACAAGCATCCGCCAAAATGCTGCCGACAAGCTGTGTCATCCAGAGGTGTTGCCGCCAAAATGCTGCTGATTTTCAGCGGTATTTCGGTGGCGACACCTCTGGATGATGCTACTTCTTGGCAGCATTTCCGCGGCGATACCAATTGACGTTGCCGCTTGTCGGCAGAATTTCGGCAGATGCTCGTTCGATGCCACGATCGTCTATGGCTCATTGTCTGGCGCCTGCCAGACAAAAAGGGTTGGGGACCACTGATCTAGTCCAACCCTCTGCCCAAAGCAGGATCCATCCCCAGACAGATTTTTGCCCCAGATACCTAAGTGGCCCCCTCGCAATCCTGGGTTTAAGCATGCCAATGCTCAAACCACTGAGCTATCCCTCTGCCCTCTGGTGTCTCAGTCCATAACAAATCACCAAGTGCAAGCTGGACAGGAGGTGTATTGATGGAAATTGTAACATGGCCAATTCCAGCCCTTGTGAACAGCTCCAGCTGCATTTAGAGGTAGTATAGGAGCTGCAAGGGACTAGGAAAGAAATACCCCAGTGCAGTAGCAGTGTAGAGATGTTGCAACTGGTATTATGCTGGTTCCTCTTGCAAGCTCTGGAGATAGAGGTATATTGAGGACAGTCTGAAGCCATAAGGAGATAGATTTACAGAGGGAGGAATGCGTGGGGAGGGGTCGAAGGAGTAGCCATAACAAGTCTCAGAGCGTGATCCGTGGTTCATTAAATCCTTCTTGGTGGTCCAGAGAATTGAACATTTTGCACAGCAATGAGGATCAGGGGTTTGTGAAGGAGGGCTGTACAGGGCCATTGGCACTTGCCATATGCTGCTCTTGCACTGGGACAATGTGTTCTCTCTGAAAAAGTTTGCCAGCCACTGAGCTTCAGAAAAAAGATACTGCCAGAGATAAGTCTAGCAGAGTCCCTACTGCACTGGCTCTCTTTTGGCTCATCGAGCAAAACAATGGTGCAATCACCTTGAGGGGCCCAGTTTGGGCTAGATCTATAAAGGGATTTAGG